>NW_027362771.1:526027897-526686334 GCF_046119375.1 Phyllobates terribilis | reverse complement strand
ATGGACAGGCCGGCTCCTGGGACATGACCAGAACCTCCGACTGACAGCTTCATCCACGAGATTCCGCATTAAATAGCGACCGAGGCTTCTAAACAGTTAGAAAAGGGGGCTCCCTGTCACCCCCCATGCAACGCGATCCCAGGGTGCAAGCGCGTTGCTATGGAAACTGGAGGCCATTACATCCCAACACATCCTAAATCTCAGATCCTGACGAAGGACAGACAGGAATAAAGTGCAGCAGTCTGTTATATAGTGATCATATCTTAGGGTCCCCTTACAAGATTAAATATTCTGAGGGGGAAAAAACAAACAAACACCTTTTGCCAAAATGAAACGGTGCCAAAATAGCAGTTTTTGTGAATTCCCTCTAATCCTTCATCCACACACAAAATGAATGATCTTCATAACAAAAGTTGACAGCGTTATGCTGCATGTGTAATTCTGTAAACATTTGTTTTGTTTTTTTTAAAACCCAATTCTGGAATTTATTTTTATTTTATCTTGCCTCCAAAAATAAAATATTATGAAAAAAAAAAAAAAAATATGGATCAATGAAAACTACAATACAGTTCACAAAAATCAGTCCCTCACATAGCTGTCAACACAAAACAACAAAAAACATACAATTGGTATGAAAAAAAAGGGGTGGGGGGGAGCCACTGTGTCCTAAAAAAGTCCAAAATAGCAGGGTCCTTAAAGGGTTGAGCCACGACAAATAAACACATGAAAAAATGTAATTCCCTATTCTACCAGATGAGGGCAGTATATACAGTTATTTGAAAAAAAAAGTTTATTACCTCAAAGGTTTCAGGAAATCAAAACAAATCATATAGGGACCTAATATTAAAATTTAACCTTTAATAAAAATATTGCTAAAAAGGTCATGCTATGACATGAACACAAACACCCAAAATGTGAAATTATCTCAAAGCAAACTATAAAACTTAAAACCAAATCCGATTGCTGTATATAAACCTTTTGATGACCCCTGTATGCCCCTATTTCTCTCCCCTTCCTACCAGCGGAGGTTGGCACCCTATGGGGAAAGCGTTGTGGTGCCCCAGCACCTCGGTGGCTGTCCCTCAAATGTACTAAATTCCCTTACTAGATAAATTGACACTTAACAGTAAAGCATAACGGGAGCCAGTACTTCTAGACAGAGATCACACCTGGCATACTGAGGGTAGGTTAATATCCTTGGCAGTCCTATAGGAACTTGGCTAATTTTCTATCCTTGATTACTTAATACTTTGTCAATAGATCTCAGATCTATTTAAATTACTCATGGACCGTCTCCCCCCACCTTCACCACCTCTTTTCACCTCCCCACCCGTCTACCTCTTCTTTCCCGTTCCCCTTTTGTTAAGATTCAATGACTCCATTTATCTTCGAGTCTATTTAGTTGAATTTCTCTTACATTGTCACAACTTATAAAAATATGAAAAAATATGGAATCATCTACTCAGCCTTCACTGTTTTTACATGTTATCCCACCACATCTATCTCTGTGATTTAATTGTAAGATGCCTTTGTCTTTTTGCTTCACAAATTAGGGCATGACTGGTTATATATGCATGTCAATGGTTCTTACTTAACTGTCTTTATTTTTTGATTCCTAATAAACAAAACATTGAAAATAAAACTAAGGGTAGGTTAATAATGCAGCAAAACAATTTAGATATAAATCACATGTAAATAATCAATGGCCGGAGATAATAATAGCCCCCTATTTGGAGAGTACCAGTCTATTCATGATCACATTAATGACCATTTAGATGTACATTACATTAACATCGATAAAGTGCACAGTGCAAAATTCAAGTTTTTCAGGATATTAAATGACTGATCAACCATGCACACAGTTAAATGGCTAAACAACCAAATAGGGTTTATACTGATATTCAGATGTCTTGTATAGGCAGAATAGCAAGCAAAACTCTGGTAAACCTTCCCCTGCTAAATGCATAATCATATGCACTATTGGCCACAGGGTTGCCATCCCCAGCTAATGGGGGGCGTTCCCATACCACCCATGCTTCGCTGTATTACCACAAAGGCTCCAATTTACCTATATACAGATTTATTCTGGACACATTATCATATTGGCTCCCTGTTCTAATTTATGTAATGTGGACCTGTATCCCGATGTTATTAATCAATTTTCACTCTTTGTTTCATTGCAGCCATTTGGTAAATTCTAAAAAGTTCATTTTTTTCTCATTAATGTACACTCTGCACCCCATCTTGACTGAAAAAAACAGAAATGTAGAAATGTTTGCAAATTTATTAGAAAAGAAAAACTGAAATATCACATGGTCTGCCATTCTTCCTTGCAGATCCTCTCCAGTTCCGTCAGGTTGGATGGTGAACGTTGGTGGACAGACATTTTCGGGTCTCTCCAGAGATGTTCAATTGGGTTTAGGTCAGGCCTCTGGCTGGGCCAGTCAAGAATGGTCACAGAGTTGTTCTGAAGCCACTCCTTTGTTATTTTAGCTGTGTGCTTAGGGTCATTGTCTTGTTGGAAGGTGAACCTTCGGCCAAGCCTGAGGTCCAGAGCACTCTGGAAGAGGTTTTTAACCAGGATATCTCTGTACTTGGCTGCATTCATGTTTCCTTCAATTGCAACCAGTCATCCTGTCCCTGCAGCTGAAAAAGACCCCCATAGCATGATGCTGCCCCCACCATGTTTCACTGTTGGGATTGTATTGGGCAGGTGATGAGCAGTGCCTGGTTTTCTCCACACATACCGCTTAGAATTATCACCAAAAAGTTCTATCTTCATCTCATCAGACCAGAGAATCTTATTTCTCATAGTCTGGGAGTCCTTCATGCGTTTTTGAGCAAACTCTATGCAGGCTTTCATATGTCTTGCACTGAGGAGAGGCTTCCATCGGGCCACTCTGCCATAAAGGCCCGACTGGTGGAGGGCTGCAGTGATAGTTGACTTTATGGAACTTTCTTCCATCTCCCTACTGCATCTCTGGAGCTCAGCCACAGTGATCTTGGGGTTCTTCTTTACCTCTCTCACCAAGGGTCTTCTCCCACGATTGCGCAGTTTGGCTGGACGGCAAGGTCTAGGAAGACTTCTGGTGGTCCCAAACTTCTTCCATTTAAGGATTATAGAGGCCACGGTGCTCTTAGGAACCTTGAGTAATGCAGAAATTCTTTTGTAACCTTGGCCAGATCTGTGCCTTGCCACAATTCTGTCTCTGAGCTCCTTGGGTAGTTCCTTTGAGCTCATGATTCTCATTTGGTCTGACATGCACTGTGAGCTGTGAGGTCTTATATAGACAGGTGTGTGCCTTTCCAAATCAAGTCCTATCAGTTTAATTAAACACAGCTGGACTCCAATGAAAGAGTAGAACCATCTCAAGGAGGATCACAAGGAAATGGACAGCATATGACTTAAATATGAGTGTATGAGCAAAGGGTCTGAATACTTATGACCATGTGAAATTTCAGTTTTTCTTTTTTAAATAAAATTTGCAAAAATTTCTACATTTCTGTTTTTTTGCAGTCAAGATGGGGTGCAGAGTGTACTTTAATGAGAAAAAAATGAACTTTTTAGAATTTACCAAATGGCTGCAATGAAACAGAGTGAAAAATTTAAAGGGGTCTGAATACTTTCCGTACCCACTGTATGTTCTGCACCTCATTTTGTGTTTGGTGATATAGGTCCTGGCAAAATGCCCTTGTCCAAGATGGAAGTCTCTATCCCAGACTCGTATGAGGGTTGTGACGACAGCGCTGACGTCATTTGAGGCCTGCGCAGTAGATCACATGCGTGGATCTAAAATAGCGCCGGAATCTCCGGTGTTTGGAACGCAGGTGCGTTCCAATGTGACCTATTCCTTCCGGACATGAGCAATAGTAGTGTTATATTATGCCAAAATCTCGGCGTCTGTGTTTATCTAAATGTGTGGCGAGTCATGTTATTAATTGAATACACACAGCTGCTATTTAAAGATTAATTGTAATTACATATGTGCTATATTGCTCTAATGTAGATACTGTGAATTTGTTCTGCACTTTACACTGTATCACTGTTGTAATGTAATGTATACTGTATATAATATGAATTTCTATATGAATTGCTGCTAATTAATGTTGTGATTAAGCCGCCTTAAATACTCTGCTTCATGCTTGAGAAAGGTCCCCAGTTTGGTACCGAAATGTCGCCACAGCCACATGGGCTATTAAAGAAATATATTTTTTCACTTTCTGCTTGACTGCTGCCTCCATCTTTTTTTGGATATTCTTAGGTCTGGTATGTACCTCGGGGGCTTTTTGCACCTGAGTATATTTTATATTATATTTTTTACAGAATATAAATTGAGTAGAACTGGTGAAATGAATACCAAAAAAAAAAAAAAAAAAACACTAATTCCACCAGGTCACAATTGCAACCCACTTGGAATTTGTTTTTCGCTAAGATATGGTCACATTATTGATAAAGTTAACTGGCTAGTAAATTTGGAAAAAGGCATATACCTAAAAAGAGATGCTATCTCTAAATATGACAAGATATGGGGTCTGTGGATTGATGGCTCTGGTATGACATCTAGGGAACGGAGGAGATTTCGCCTCGGCTTGCTTTGAGTTACGTTTCTATGATGCCTCAAATTAAACTTCTTTGAAAACTAATAAAAATGTTATTAGTACTTCCACAAGTTATATGTAATTGGATTGACTATTGTTACTATGTTCAAATATTTGTTCATCTAATTCTGCTGGTTTTGCAGAGCCAAGATGTTTAAATAACTGATGTTTAATGCTCCTTAAGGTTTGGGGGTGGAGAACTGTGTTTCTCTAATGTTTGGTTGTTGTTTTTTCCTTTTTTTTTTTTTTTCCTTTGTGTAAATCTATATAAAAATCAATAAAAACATTTGATTTAAAAAAAGAGATACGGTCACATGAATGCCGTCACTCAAAATTACAACTCATCCCGCAAAAAAAAAAAAAAAGTCCTCATATGGCTATAAAAGGGACAGAAAAAAAAAAAAAGAAAAAGTTATCGCACTTGAAAGAAGGGAAGTAAAAAACAAAAACAAAAACAAGAGCCCAAAAAAAGAACAAATGTGTAGACTTCATGCAGGACCCCCGCGGTTGGTTAGATTAGAGAGGAGGAGCGGGTCACTAACACCATGCAGCTGGATAGTGTTATACAGTGTAACGTATGTGGCGACATTACACTGCGCCACATTCCATACAAGCTGTGCAGGGGGCACGCGCTGGACACATGCATGCAGTCTGCTTTACCTGCTAACCTCGAAAACAGAGACCCCCTTTTAATGGAATGACGGACAGGAGCTGGGAGATGGAGGTAAGAAAAAAAAGATGGGAATATGAGGAGGAAACAAAGAATAAGGTAATGGGCAGACAAGGAGATGAGACATGTGAGCGACGCCTGGACGGCGAGGACAGCACTCACCAGTAGCTGATGGAGTACTCATGGCCATGACCCCATAGTACGAGAAGGCTCCAGACTCAAATTTCATGTTCTCCTTTCCTGCCTCAACTTCAACTTTACCCTGGAAACAAAGATAAAAAAAAAAAGGAGGATTAAATCTGTAAATAACAATGGCCCCTGAAGGGTAACTATCCTTTCATACCAAGCCTGTAGAGATGTATGGCCTTACTGACCTCACCTAACAAGTCAAACTAGTTAATATGTCCAGGAATTGTTCATTCTCATACATTGTAACTTACAGTTCACTCTTGCTGAGTGGGTGGTTTAATCTTCATTAGCATTCTACCAGCACTATAGGCGCTGGCATATTCTTTTCCTCAATTTCCAGCATGCATTATTCCTGCCATATTCCAATGGTTTGCCTGCCCAATAGCGAAAGACTCTTACGTCTGTTTGCAGTTAGAGCAGACAGAGACAGCCATTGGAGGCTGAGACCACTACAGCTCCGTCCTCTGGTGGCCGTTCTAAGGTACTGCAACTCAGCTCCCATTTAAGTGAATAAATAGTACATCTGCAGTACTAAGAATGGCCACAAACAGGACAATCACTTTATATAAAGTCACTTCTCAACCTGGAGGACCGGTCTGTTTTGCATTAGACAGGATGCTTCTATTTCAATCAACATTGCGCAATGCGCCAATTCACCTGCGGAGGTGCTGCAGGCACACTGAACACTTTCTGCCTGGTTTTCCAGCAGATTACGATTGAATGGTCAACAGAAGGACACCGGGGGGCCCAATCCTGCGCCATTTGTGTCTGTTTTTTTCCCCATTTTCATCTTTCATATTATAAATGAGTATTCAATTATTTTCTTGATGTTCGCCTGTGGGTGGGGTTGGGGGGGGGTTCAGGTGTTTCAATGATTAATTGCGACTTTTTAAAGAAGTAGGAACACTTGTGAAAATATTCTCCAGTCACCCCCACTTTGCTTGGAGTGATTTCATGTGGGTCATGTGAGAAGATCAGAAATAAGGAATCACGCAGCCACAGCCCAGACCTGAATCCAATGGAAAATGTGTAAGTGACCTGAAGAGGGCGCTGTACACAGGAGATTCCTTCACAGACTGACAGATTGGAGCTCTACAAGGAAGAGTGGGCAAAGATTCCCAATTCTAGATGTGCCATGCTGATAGACTCCCAACCAAAAAAGACTGAATGCTGTCAAAAAATGCAACAAAGTATTAGTTTAAAGGGTGTGCATAGTTATGCAACCATATTATTTTAGTTTTTTCATTTTTATTTCTCCACTCAATGATTTTTTCCAATGGATTTGTATAGATTCTAGGTGACATTAAAGGTGGAAAAAGTTCTGAAATGATTGGTATGGTATTTTAAACAGGGGTGTGAAGGATTTTTATATCCACTGTACATTAATTTTTGTGCATATTATTGCGACTCAGCAAACACAAAAAAGCCTCATGTTGCGCTATTAAAAAAGTCGCAAATAAGGTTAAAAACAAAAATTAATACAGTGTTTGATTTTCCGCAAAATTCATGAACCATGTGGACTATTTTAAAGAATTTAACATTTAAAAAAAAAAAAAATGTCAAGTCAATGACTACAGGGGTAAAAAGGGGGGCAAAAGGGACTTCTAAAATACTGAAAATAATGAATCAGCCCTGTGTGTTCTACTTATTGTAAGGGACTCCTCTAACAACTCTGAATATACAGTATATTATATTTCGACACGCACACAGACATATCAGAGAGGGATGGATACACACAGTCACACCCATCCCTCTCTATAGCCACAGATGATTTCAGTACACCCTCACCTGTAAGATCAGGATGAAGTAGTCAGCCATCTTGTTGCGCTGATACAAGTAATGCTCAGATGCCTTCTTCTCATCCTCGTTGAAATGCAGCTCTTGCACCACATCCGGATACTTGAGGAGCCGCAGAAGTGTCTTCTCCGACACCAAGGAAGGAGCAAACAAAGCCACTTCTAAGAACAAAAGGGGTTATAATGATGGGGAAACCCAATGCCGGCCATACTCATTAGATAGCTTTCGAACAATGCTTTGGCCGATCGTCACCTCAGTCGATTTATTCACGCACAGGAGAGCTCGTTCCACTGATCATTCCTTTGTTCTTTAGGAGAAGGCCATTGACTGACAGGTTGGCCGGTGACTTAGCTCAGTGAGAACAATGTGATCGGCAGTCTGAAATCAGACGTGTGATCCACATCTCTCGCGACTATCAGTCGGCCACACCACCATACACATTAGGCCACGGCCCCACTATCAGTATTTGGTCAGTAGTTTTTCTCAGGAGTGGGTGATAAATGCAGAATTGGTGACTTGTTTCTATTATACCTTTTCTCTGATTGTTCCTCACCTGGTTTTATCTCCTACTCCTGAGAAAAAATACTGACCGAATACTGACCAAA
The DNA here is from genome assembly GCF_046119375.1 of Phyllobates terribilis. Classification (NCBI taxonomy): domain Eukaryota; kingdom Metazoa; phylum Chordata; class Amphibia; order Anura; family Dendrobatidae; genus Phyllobates; species Phyllobates terribilis. Next base: position 526,678,474 of record NW_027362771.1, on the reverse strand, counting down.
TACTGATAGTGGGGCCATGGCCTTAGTGTTGGCTGGACCCGTCGATATGGGTGGGATCAGCCGACTTTAGTCTAATGTATACGGGGGCTCTAAGGCGCTGCTCACCTCTGTCTTTCTATTGAATGACAGATCAGATTTGTACAGATCAGAAGTGTCAGACTTTCTGGACTGTTGGATTTATATAATATGTACATATAGGTTATTTACCTGTGGACAAGAATCGGTGGGCAGCGAGGAGCAGCTGGGGGGAGATTTTCACTCTCAGTTCATTATCCGGATCTTTGAAAACTGAAAAATCCTTTTTGTCCTGACGACGACCAACACGTTTCTTACTGCGATTGTCGGCTGGTGGGGAGAGGAAGAATAATCAGTGGGAAAAATATTCACACAGCAAAAAGACTGACAAAAAAACACAACAGGCACAGCAGAAAAAAAAACAACTAATTAATGAATACAATTTTTAACCCCTTTACCCCCGAGGGTGGTTTGCACGTTAATGACCAGGCCAATTTTTACAATTCTGCCCACTGTCACTTTATGAGGTAATAATTCTGGAACGCTTCAACGGATCCCCCTGACTCTTAGATGTTTGTTCATGACATATTGTACTTCATGATAGTGGTAAAATTTCTTCGATATGACTATTTGTGAAAAAATGTAATATTTGCAAAAATTTTGCAATTTTCAAGATTTTAAATTTTCATGCCCTTAAAATCAGAGAGCTATGTCACACAAAATAGTTAATGAATAACATTTCCCACATGTCTACTTTACATCAGCACAATTTTGGAGCCAAATTTTATTTTTTTGTTAGGAAGTTAGAAGGGTTAAAAGTTGACCAGCGGTTTCTCATTTTTCCAACAAAATTTACAAAACTTTTTTTTTTTTGGGAACCACATCACATTTGAAGTGACTTTGAGGGGTCTCTCTGACAGAGAATACCCAAAAGTGACACCAATATAAAAACTGCACCCCACAAGGTGCTCAAAACCACATTCAAGAAGTTTATTGACCCTTCACGTGCTTCACACCAATTAATTGAACATGAAAGGAAAAAGATGAACATTTAACTTTTTTTCACTAAAATTTTACTTTAGACCCCAATTTTTTTATTTTCACAAGGGTAACAGGAGAAATTGGACCACAAAAGTTGTGCAATTTCTCCTAAGTACGCTGATACACCCAGGGCTGTGGAGTCGGAGAATCGGTGTCGGAGCCCATTTTGGTGGAGTCGGAGTCGGTATAAAATGGACCGACTCCTAAAATATATAATAAATTGGGTACAGTAGTTCGATGCAGTTTGTGGGAAATATTTTTTCAAAAGAGTTTGGGAAAGTTATGAAATGTTCTATAAATGTCTGTCCTATTCCTGATCTAAGGATCTAGACTTTTAGCTGAGATGAATCTGTGCTGCAGTAAATTTATCACTTAAACATGAGCCCTGTATGAGGGAGTCAGAGTCGGTTTCATGGAAATTGAGGAGTCGGAGGTTTGGTTTACCGAATCCACAGCCCTGGATACCCCATATGTGAGGGAAAGTCATTGTTTGGGCGCACGGCACGGTTCGGAAGGGAAGGAGCACCCTTTGACGTTTTCAACGCAAAACTGGCTGATATTGACAGCGAACCCCATGTCACGTTTGGAGAGCCCCTGATGAGCCTAAACAGTGGAAACCCCCACAATTGACCCCATTTTGGAAACTAGACCCCTTAAAGGAACTTATTTAGATGTGTGGTGAGCACTTTGAACCCCCAAGTGTTTTGCAACAGTTTATGACGTAGAGCCGTGAAAAAAAAAATCATTTTCTTCACACAAAAACGATACTTAGCCGCAATTTATATAATATTCATGAGGGTCACAGGATAAATAGGACCCCAAAAGTTGTTGTTCAGTTTCTCCTGAGTACGCTAATACCCCATATGTGTGGGAAAGCCATTGTTTGGGCGCACAGCAGGGCTCGGAAGGGAAGGAGTGACGCTTTGGAATGCAGACTTTGATGGACTGGTCTGTGGGCGTCATGTCACGTTTTCAGAGCCCCTGATGTGCCTAAACAGTGGAAAAGCCCAACAAGTGCCCCCTTTTTGGAACTGACACTTGATTTGTGAATTGTATAATGTAGTGTCATACGTCAGTTGCATAGTGTCCGTCAGATTGTTGTACATCTGAAATTAATTTAGTAGTGGATGGAAATATGGCACCTTCTGAAGCAGTCTTTCATGCACAGGCCAGGTTTGTCGGGGCAGGTGTCGCATTGATAAGAGGTATCCTTGCGTAATCCCCTTCGGTAACACACTTGGCACCTCTTTTGTGACTTAACTTTTTTTCCGCTGTGAGCGACCTCCCCTGGGAAAATGCTGACCTGGCACAATTTGAGGTCCTTCAGTTCCGGAAGTACTGGGGCCCGCTCCGCCACCACTGCCAAATATCAGGGCCTTGATAACTGTCTCCTGGAACTGAAGGTACGACATAGAAGTCTGGCCTGCACATTGTGACAGAAGTAAAGCGTTGTGCATTGCCATCTGTACGATGTGCACGGCCAGCTTCTTATACCATACCTTGGCCTTTCTCAAAGCACTGTACGGCTGGAGGACTTGATCAGAGAGATCAACTCCCCCCCCATGTACTTGTTGTACCCCAGTACACAGTCTGGTTTGAAGACCTGTGTAGAGAAACCTCATACAGTGCTGAGGGTGCTGCCATCACCATGTTTGGTGGTAAAGAAAAGGACATCCCTCTTGTCCTTGTCGCCACATTGGGCTCTGCTCTCACCACTTCTGACAATGTGCCTAATTAGTGTCTTTGGGAGGCCTCTCTGATTTTTGCAGAGAGGGACTTGAAGAGTGGGACACTGGTATAAAAGTTGAGGATGAGGTGATAACCTTTATCCAGCAGTGGATGCACCAAGTCCCACACAATTTTTCCACTCACTCCAAGAACAGGGGGCATTCAGGGGGGGGTTCAATCCGGGAGTCCTTCACTTCGTAAACTCTAAACTTATGAGTGTACACCGAGGTACTCACAAAGTTTATACAGCTTGACTCTGTACCTGGCCCTCTTACTGGGCAGGTACTGCCGGAATCCAAAGCCGCCTCTTAAAATGGATTAAGGACTCATCCACGCAGATGTCCCTTTGGGGCACTTACACTTCAGCAAACTTGTTGTTGAAGTGCTCGATGACCGGCCGAACTTTAAAAAGACGATCAAAGTTCGGGTCATCGCATGCAGGACACCTTGCACCGGTCACCGCACGGTCGCGCTCTGATTGGCGAGATCGATGTAATCGGTAATCGCACCAGAGTGGGCTGGCGTTGCTGTTTCAGGCAATCTGATTGGTGGTTCAGAATTGAACAGCCAATCATAGCGATCGTGGTTGGGGGTGGGGGGCGGCGACACCCCCCGGGATGATGACACCATCTACCCTAAGGGAAGATGGCACCGGAAATACAATGTGATCACCGCGACTTCGGTAGCGGGACCGCATTAAAGATCGCGTGTAATAGTACATACCTGGTCCAATAGGCCCGGGCGAGTGCGACGTACTATTACTGACCACGTTGGAAAGGGGTTAAAGCAGATCTGTTACCAAAAATAAACAGATCTATAAATGAGCCAAGGAGGCTGATAAATACAGATCTTACTGACCTGGAGAACCAGGTAGCCGGGTGAGTTTTAAAACAAAAGCCATACATCTATGGTGGACTTGCATTTAACATGTCACAGCACTTGGTCCCTTCCTCCCCATTTCCCTATATATTGTAAGATAAAATGTAGTTTTGAATTACACTACTCAATTTTCTTTAATACATATGGTAGTGATATATTTTTATCTATCTTCTCCAACTCGTTTTATTGAAGATTGTACAACGTAAGAAGGTTACAACATAGAACAAAAGAACAAACAGTATTTGTCATTAATACGGTCTGGCAAAGATAACCTTGCCCTTAACATGGCATGAGTCTAATATATTACCCAAAAGCATAAGAGACCCATGCCAGGCACCAAATAACACAGTTTATCATGAGCGAATGCTCCTCACCGCCTGGAGACTATTGTTAGTCAAAAGGAGAATCAAACCAAGGCTTTCATACCTTAATCAAATTTTTGAAGACCATGTCTATTTTTCTATACCACCCTCTCATAGGAAGCTGCAGTATTTACCATGTTGACCCAGTGTGAACTTGCCAAAACAATGTTTCCTGGAGAAGAGTGTGAGGGTAGTGAGGCTAGGTCTCCTCATCAAGGATTGAGAACAAACATACCTTAGGGCAGAGTAGTACAGGGGGTTGTACGAGCTCAATGAGGATAGCTATGACCTCTTTCCAAAGGTCTGCAATACTGTGGGGAGGTCAAGGCCTCACTCCAATCCTCCTTTGATAGAGCGGGATTACTGCCTTCCATTTGGCCTCAACCAACAATGGCGATGAGGAGAATCTCCTGCTTATTAACTGGGTGTATAAGAAGATCAACCCCTTGGGTTCCTGGCTCCTTAGAATCCCTATTGGGGGGTGTGAGGATATGAGAGAACATCCAAATGTCTGGAAACTGGGTATTTAGGGCATGCCTTCGATGCAGTTAGATAAAGAAAGTCTGGGAACTTGATAGTTGTTGACATTGATCAAAATGAAACAAGAACACCCTGGATATATACCTGTGCCAGTGTCTTGACTCCTAAGTTCAACCAAAGCTGAGCATCTTGGGAAGAGCACAGTTATGACATAATGGGGACTCAGCTACTGTGTCCTTGAACTGAAAATCTTTTTGGTGGCTTTCCACAGTTGAACTGGAAATCTTAATTGGGAAGAAGGAGCGCGAGTATTGCTCTGGTGCCTCCAAGACCCCTCATAGACTTTGAAGACTCAAACAGTGTGCAAGGTGGTGTTCAGAATTAGGCAAATGATTATCTGCTATCCAGTGTTGTAGAAAGTGAAGTTGGCCAGCCAAGTAGTATACGAAGAAATCCGGGAGTGCCTCACCTGCCTCATCCCTGGGACTCTGAAGAGCAGTCAGCTTCAGTTTGTGTCTGTTTGAGCCCTATATGAAGGATGCTAAATGGGAGCTGATCATGGCAAAGTCCCTTTGTGGGACTATGGCGGCTGAATGGTCCAGATCATAGGAAGTTAGGAGGACTATCATTTTAATGACATTGATTCTCCCAGCTACTGACGGAAGGAGGGCTCTCTATAATCGAATTTTCTCCCGCAGGTATGACATGAGGGGCTATATTTAAATCACAGTGTTGTGTGTGATTTCTTGTTATGTGTATACATGGATATTCAAAGTGGGATACTATTCGTAGCCTGCAGAATTCATACCCTACTTTCCATCCCATGGTGCTTAGAGTTAACATGGATTTCTGCCAGTTTATTTTTAGACCGGAGAATCGGCCAAATTCAATAAGATCCATTACGAAAGGCAGTGTAACTCTTGGACTGACCATAAACTGGATTAAATCATTCACATACAACCCCAAGTGGTCCTCACGGGAACCCACTTTAATCCCTTGATGCCCTGCAGTCTGATGGATCCTGACAGCTAGTGGTTCCAAACAAAAGGGGGAACAGAAGGCACCCCTGTCTGGTTCCTCTCCCCTAGGGAATCAACGAGGACATAAAACCATTAATCAGGACCTTAGTTTTCAGAGATCTACAAGACTGCAATCCACCTTCTGAAGCCTGGTCCAAAGCCAAATCGTAGAAGGGCCTTCTCAAGGTAGGTCCACTCAACTGAATCAAATGCCTTAGAAGCATCCAGAGATGCCAAGACCCAATCTTCCGGTCCTTTCCAATCGGACTGTGCAATTACCTCCACTCTCCTTATATTATCAGATGTAGACCGACCCAGATTAAATCCACACTGCTCTGAGGGAACCATGTCGCAAATTACTTTAGTCAATTCACTTGAACTTTGATCAATATTTTGTAACCTAAATTTAATAAGGATATGGGTCTATATGATGCACGCTCTTGGGGGAGGCTCTTCTGGTTTTAGTATTACCACGATATTGGCATTGTAGAAAGATTTGGGTAGAAAGCCTTGTTCCAGTGAGGAATTACAGTCATGGCTGAAAGAGTTGGCACCCTTGAAATTGTTCCATAAAATGAAGTATTGCTCCCAAAAAATGATTGCAGTTCCTTAGTTTTGTTCTACACAAGTTTATTTCCTGTGTGTGTATTGGAACACACAAAAAAAAACAAAAAAAAAAATTGGACACGATTTCACACAAAACTCAAATGGGCAGGACAAAATTGTTGGCACCCTTTGGTATAAATAACTGCAATCAATCGATCCCTATAACCATCAACAATCTTCTTACACCTCTCAACTGGAATTTTGGACCACTCTTCTTTTGCAAACTGCTCCAGGTCTCTCATAGTTGAAGGGTGCCTTCTCCCAACAGCAATTTTAAGATCTCTTCACAGGTGATCAATAGGATTTAGATCCGGACTCATTGCTGGCCACTTCAGAACTCTCCAGTGCTTTGTCTCCATTTCTGGTGCTTTTTGAAGTATGCTTGAAGTCCTTATCCTGCTGGAAGACCCATAACCTAGGACGCAAACCCAGCTTTCTGACACTGGGCACTACATTACCAAAGTATTTTTGGTCACAATCTTCAGATTTTATGATGCCTTGCACACACTCAAGGCACTCAGTGCCAGAGGCAGCAAAACAACCTCAAAACATCTTTGAACCTCCACCATATTTGACTATAGGTACTGTGTTCTTTTCTTTGTAGGCCTCATTCCATTTCTGGTAAACAGTAGAATGATGTGCTTTACCAAAAAGCTCCATCTTGGTCACATCTCTCCACAAGACGCTTTCCCAGAAGGATTTTGGCTTACTCATGTACATTTTAACAAACTGCAGTCTAGCTTTTCTATGTCTGTGTCAGCAGTGGGGTCCTCCTGTGTCTGCTGCCATAGAGTTTAACTTCATTCAAATGTCAGAAAGTTTGCGCCGACACTGATGCACCCTGAACCTGCAGAACAGCTTGAATTTCTTTGGAAGTTGATTGGGGCTGCTTATCCACCATCCAGACTATCAATTTTGCTCTGCCGCCCATGTACAGGGAGCTCAGCTACAGTGCCATTGCACACTGTGGACAAAGGAACATAAAGATCTCTGGAGATGGACTTTAATCTTGATATTGTTCAACAAATTTGGTTCTCAAGTCCTCAGACAGTTCTCTTCTCTTTCTGTTCTCCATACTTTGTGTGGCACACAGAGAGACAAAATGATAAGACTGAATTAACTTTTCCCCTTTTTATCTGCTTTCAGGTGTGATTTTTATATTGCCCAAACCTGTTACTTGCCACAGGTGAGTTTGAACGAGCCTCACTTGCTTGAAAACAAAGATGTTTACCCACAATTTGGGAAACTTGTCAATTTTGTCCGGCCCATTTTTGGGGTTTAGTGTGAAATTATGTCCAATTTGCCTTTTTTCGTGTTGTTCCAATAAACACAAAAGGAATAAACATGTGTAATTGCAATAAATAGAAATACTTCATTTTCTAAAACAACTTCAAAAAGGTGTTAACACTTTTGGGCATGACTGTATATACTTTAAGAACCTGAGGAGCAAGTTGATCTAAATCTCTTAGATTGTAAATATCTTAGATAGATTGGATTTGATATACAAATTTTAATTTGTACTATAAAGGAGGACATAGTTGCGCCCCATTGCACATAATGATACCTGTCTCAGGTATGCTGACAGGTGATGAATGAAAACGGACAGGTAAGCAGCACTCAGTAATATCATCTAATGCCTTGTTGTAAAGGTTTAGGTCTTCTGAATAGTTTGCCTGTTGAGGGTGATTAAGAAACTTATTAATCATTGTAGACAAAGGAGTATTTACAAAGCAGCTTGTAGTTTTATCTTGTGCAATTGATTGGTTTGGCTTCGGAAAGATTGAGCAAATAAAATACTCCGACTGATAACAGAAAAAACCACGAGCGTGGGAGCCGATACCCGCAGGCCCCGACGCGTGCTCCTCAGATCTTACATACAAACACACGATCACCCAGGACCTAAACCACTGCTGGCACCTCCTTATACCTCACTTTGGTCACTGCACTGTCAAGACAACTTGATTTTTTTAAGCCCTGTCCGACTGGGCAAATGTTCAGTTTTGCACTTCAATTTTTTTTTTTTGTTTGAGCCATAATATTTTATTATTTTAGCATCTACATAACTGTGCAAAAGGGATCTGTTTATTGCATGACGAGTCGTAGCTTGAAGGACGCTGTTCATTTCACTATAAAATGTAGTGGAAAATGGGAGAAAAAAAAAAAAAAAACAGTTCTGCCATTGTTTCTGAATTTTTAACAGTGTTTATTTTCCGTTTAGGCTATGTTCACACTAGGCGTTTTTCCAGCTTTTTTTCATGCAAATTTTCAGCTGCGTTTTACAGTAGCAGCAAAGTCTATGAGATTCCAGAAATCTTGATTTTTGTTTCATCAATATTTTGTGATTTGCATGTTTTTTTGCAATTTGCACGTTTTTTTGCAGAATAGAGCATGTCACTTCTTTTAGCTTTTTCCAGAATTTTTCACCCATTGGAAGTAATTGGTGGTGTAAAAATACTGAAAAAAGATGCAGCAAAAAAACACAGGTATCAGGATTTGCAGCGTTTTTTGTGCCAAAACCTGATGAAATAGAATGAGATTTTTTTTCCTTTTTCACTGAACTTTATTGTAGATGCATAAAGAGACAAAAGGAAAGTGAAAAAAACGCTGAAAAAACAACAAAGGAAAATCCTGAACAAACCTTCCTGGCAAGAGATCAGGTTTTGCTGCAGAAAAAAAAACACCTAGTGTGAACATAACCTGAAAATGACCTGGCACCATGGTCAGTATGGTTACAGCGAATTTTATGTATATATAAATAATATTAATAAAAATAAAATTTTATATAATTTTTTTTTTCTTAATATTTTAGATTAGGGGTTAAAAAAATAGATGTTTTGTTCTGACATTCTTTGAGATCTCCAACTATCCAAGCTTGCCCGTTTTTATCGATACTGTTTGGGGTACATACAACACTAACAGCATTTTGTTGCGGAAGAAAGAGAAATGTGGCGACCAAATAAATGGAAATTCAGGGATTTCCTATTATTTCCCCCCTTTACACAGCTTTTACCCTGTAGGCCAATTATACATATATTGATGGATCAAACTTTTACAGACAACAATACCAAATTAAATTTTCTGATTTAAAAACAATTTTTACACTCTTCCCCCTTTTTACTTACTTTTAGCCTCCTTGGGGTCCTGAACCTTCAATAGTTCAGTATTGCAATATATGGTAAAAATCAGTCTCCTATGAAGCCCAGCAATTGAGTGGCATTTAAGTGGTTAACTAGCAGTGACTAGAGCCAGCTCTGATTGATGCTGTTAGGGGCAGGTGCTGGCTGTATAACACAGCCGGCACCTGCCAGGTATGGTGTGGACTCAGCTTCTGAGCCAGCAAACTGATTTAGGATGTGCTAGTACACCCTATGTTGAGAAAGGGTTAAAGGATAATGTAACAAATAAAGAATCTGCAAATTGCTTTATTCATAAATGTTGTATTACACCCCTCACCCCTGCAAAATAAAAAAAAATATATATATCAGTCCAAGGTGCCGGCCACTAGGTGTCTCCCTTCTATCTAGCGTGCTGTCCTCTGCCTGCTGTAAAGCGTAACCTGTCTCTTGCAGCAGAGATAGAGAGGTTACAGTAAGTGAGGGCAGTGTCTTGATCCAGTGTCTATATAACTGAGTACAGGCATAAAAGAGAGGTAGAGTTTGGGTCAGGCAAGTTATTGGACCATCACAGGAGCAATGCACGAGGGAAAGAAAGTTCCAGTGCCTATAGTGCAGGCAGCATGTTGCTGAAGATCAGTTCACTCAAAAAGAGCAGACTCGTTACAGAGCATTAGAATTGGGGCAGTTCCTGGACATATGGGACTGGCATATGCACCAATAGCAGTTTTACCTGGTTAAGGGGGATGAGAGCAGCAAGACCAGGCTTTCCCACAGTATTTGCGCAAAAGGACTGGTAGATTTTAAAGTCACAGCTCCGACATAAGTAGACATTTAAGACTTGGTGAAACGTATCATTGGGTATTCTGGTGGGTATTTATTTCCCCCTATTTTCCTAGTGAAGCAGGCACGCTCAGCCAAGTCAGCCAGGCACACAGAGCCAGATAGCCGTTGGGCTATCAGCCATTTATATGAGTTGCCGGCATTACCGTAATGCCCAGTCTGGTGTGATCTCCCATATATTGCTTGCATTACAGATAATATAGTGACTCGCCCGTCTGACATTTGCTATGTCATGATGAGTCTTGACAAAAACAAGATCTGATAACATTCAGAAGACTGACAGATCTCCTTCCATCACATCAGCCTCACAGGCCATGTTAGCTTAGTCATTATTGCCCTTGTCATACACTCCCTATGAATGAAGCATTCCCATGGTCCCACCACCACCTCATCTTCCCCCTCTCTCCTCCATCCAGACCTCGTCCTTGTCCTAGGCGGTCTGGGACCGCTCACAGAACCAGAGGACTTCCAGCACCACTTCTGTGCAGATGATACAAAAAACTAATCTTACAGGACATAGCAAAAAATGTATGTACAACGCCCTGGAGTCTCCTCTGGAAGTTGGTGGGACAACTCATTAAAACCCTGCCATGGCCCACACCATGGGGACCATCCAGATTTTTCAGAATCATAGGCTGGCAACTTGCCTGGAGATCCATGAGTCGCTGCACTACATGACAGATGTAACATTGAAGGGGCACTCCAATCCTAGATCGCTCAACTAGAAGTTAGACCATGATCTAGGATTCTATGGAAGTCTTCATACAGAGGCTGGACAGATATCTGTCCGAGATGGTTTAGTGAATCCTGCATTGAGCAGGGGGTTGGACCAGATGACCCCTGAGGTCCCTTCCAACTAACATTTTATGATTCTATGACCACCTATATTTGGTAGGTGGAGTAAGGTTGTGAACCCTGTGATCAAACTCAAGGGGTCAGTACTAGAGATGAGCGGATCAATTTGCGGGACTCCAGTCTATCGTCCAGGTCAGTGGCACCTGGCATCTTAACGAGAGGCGTAGCATTTGATTTGTGAAGTCACACAGATGACGTCGCGTAAAACACTCGCTAATCAAAAGCCGGGGACGATGAAGGCAAGAGATTCAGAGGCCTCTCGTCTAGCTGCCACTTACCTGGACTGGAGTTCCGCAAATACATCTGCACATTTCTAGGCAGCACCAATCACGCAGGCACAACCACCGATACGCACAAACCTCTTTGCTTGGATTAACTTCTAAAAAGGGCCACCACAGCCCCTCATTATTATAATAAGCTGTAGAGGCCCCCCATGCACAGACTAATGTCAGCCAAACATGCAAATATCAGCAGGCACAGCCTACAGCCTAATATGTATGGGGGCCCTAGAAAGATGATGCCGGGGAAGATAAGGATCCGGCATGTCCAATATTGGACTGCCAATCCTTTTTCTTTTGGTGAGAAAGGTAGAGGAGTCTGACGGCAGCTCTCACAAAGAGCACAGGAGCGCTCAGTAGAGCAAACACTCCTACGTATGGAAAAGTTGGACCAGCCAAACATTGGTGAACCATCAGCAGTATCCTAATCCGTATGGAGGCCCGTCTGCGCCAAACAATGATAGCTTATCATAAGGCTAAGCCATTAAGGTCTTAAGCCTACCATACACAACAGACAGCAGTCAGCCATCTACCCCCACCTTAGCAAGCTGCTACTGCGGCTTATCTACTGGCCTGCAAATGGATTGGCCGTCAGAAGTCCGATGTGCTGGATCCTTCTCACCTGACAGGGAAGAGTTGAGAGGTCCCCATACACATTAGCCATCTCATTAACATTGGCATGCTTTGCGATTTTAGTTTAAGAAACCATTTTAAAAGTTGGACTATATCACTGAACTAAGGGTTCTCAAGTCTAGGGAATGGCTAGACTCATTTCATTGTGATTTTCTCATAATAAAGCCACAGACATCTCATGGAAATAAATGGCTTTTCATGATTGGAGATCTGGTATCACAACTGAATGCAATGACCCTCAGTTCCTAGGTCAAGAGCCTATGACATCTTTAATAGGTCTGTAAAAACCTTACCAACATGGACCTCATCTACTGTCTACAAGAGACAGGATTGTAGGGATACAGCCCATGTGGACACCTTGTGAGGGGTGGGGAGGGTTCCAGGTTCACAGATGGCAGGAAAACAACTTACTATAAAGATCCGATTCATCCAAGATCTCAGATTTGATGATTTCTTCTATGACATCTTCCAGGGTAACCAGCCCCATCACCTCGTAGAAAGGGTCTCCTTCACCGTCGCTGTTCACCTTCTGCACGATGGCCAAGTGAGACTTTCCTTTACAGAAAAGACAGAAGGAAATCATAATGAATATGTGGTAAAAATGCAACAAGCTAGTGTGATGCTAAAATACCACCTCTCAGCCTAAACACGGACCACCCAAGCTTACAAGAGACCGCCGCTCACACCCACACAAACCACCACAGGGAAGGAATGAGGAGCTTCTGCCATAAACATCTCGCAATATCCAGTTATTCCGAGAGATAATTACGATGAGGATTGTGCAATGTTGCCAGCTTCTACACAATGGGCACAGTGTACACGGGATATAACCTCGGCTACCAGCGCCAGGCAGGTAATTACACCATGACGGGTAAATAGAAGGGCATGGACGGCTCTGCACTGCCCTTCATGGAGAAGACTCGACTTTGGACTGAGGAGGAGGAAGGAGGTGGATCTGTGTGCTCAAGGTCAATCTCCTGCATCAGACTAAACACAAATGTGATTTATTATTATTACTGCACCCGTCTAGACCAATGCCAGCAACCTGTTACTTTTTGCCTCATGTGACCTTGGTCGCTGACGTGTATTTGGATGAGGTATACCGGTTCCAGAATAAAGGGCCATTTACAATGAAAAATTACCATGATCTAGGCAGCCTCGTTTCCCAATAATTGTGCAGTGTAAACAGGCTGCACATCACAAGATGAACAAGTGTCCTGCTTGTTCATCAGGTGAAATAATCTTTAGTGCTGTATAAAAGATCATTGCAGCACATCATCCTGTGTCAACAGGACCTAGGCTGCCGAGAAAAATGGCAGACTATGCACACTAAACAATTAAAGATCAGTGTACAGTTTGAGGCGGAGTTTGCCTGTGTGAAGAGATTATTAAAAGGGAGTCTGTCAGTAGGATGAACCCTGCCGTCTACATGGGCATGTAAGTCATAGGAAACTGAATAAAATGACACCCTGATATCTGCGAGTCGATGTCTTTTAAAGAAATGTGATTTTTCTGGAATATATAAATGAGCTGTAAAGATCTCTCCCCGAGAATCAGCCTCCAGAGATTACATTAAATGAAAGGAAACGTTACCAGTGTGAGACCTGTAGATCAGGAGAACAGACTGTCAGTCATTACATGGCAACTCCTCCTTTCATTTATAAGCAGCTCTGGAGGCAGATTCTCAGGGGGATCTATGTCCAGCCCTTAGATCTTAACAGCTCATTTACATATTAAAAAAAAAATGTGAATTTCTCTGGAATAAGACATCGGATCACATATCAAGGTATCATTTTATTCAGCTTCCTAGGACCTGCGTGCCCATATAGACGGCTTAGGAGGGTTAATCCTACGGACAGATTCCCAATAAAACGCCCATCGATCAGTAGATATTTTCTGATCAGCGGTAGTTTAGTGCCACCAATCTGTCAGTGTAAAAAGACCTTAAAGCCCCACTGCAGCGGCGTTTTTTTATTACAGCTTGGAGTGGCGCTTCTAATGCAAGTTCCCTGCTCCTAGTCTTATACTTACCCGCTGCCATCTTCACCATCTATCGACACATCGATCCTGTTGAGTTATGTCAGATTAGTAAGACCCCACCTGATTAGTGAAGCAAGGGGGTCAAAAGTCCCTTTTTTATTTCAATTTATATTTTAGTTGGGGGGAGGGAAGAAAAAAAAAAAGACTCCGAACTTTGAAAATATTTGCTTTGAGCTATTTTCTGAGACCAGTAACTTTTTTTTCCCCCCTCCATCAATGGAGATATTTTCTCCCATGTATGTTGGAAGGGGGTTAATGTAAAGGTATGTGCACATGTTGAGTATTTGATTGCAGAAGTTTCTGCAGCGTTTCTGCATTTCTAGGAATTTGTTGGCAGCAAAAACGCAACGGAAAATACGAGTGTTTTTGATGTGTTTTTTGACCGATTTAAGTGAAGTCAATGGTGAAAAACGCATAGAAAATTGACATGCTGCAGATTATTTTCTGCACTTCAAAAATACTCAAGGTGTGCATGACACTTCAGGTTTCTCATTCAGTTTGCTGGCATCAGGTTTTGCAAGCAAATTTGCAACGTGTGCACAGAGCCTAAAAGTGCCTGAAGAGAACATCAATTACCAGTAATTAGTAGGGATTAGCACATTTTGGGCCCAATTGTAATTTCACAGATGCGCAACAAGCCAGCCAACAACATACAATGGGCAAAACAATTGGAAATCTGCTTTTAATGAATTTTAAAAAAAGGAGGAAAAAAAATATTTAAATCTATGAGCACTAATAGAACATGTGATAAATGATAGATCTCTGGGGTGGAGGGGGTCCGGTCTGTAGTACAGATAGAGATTCTATGTCCCATTGATGACTATAGGACAGCAGAGCGCGAACTGTTCTCAGGACGATGCCCCCGATCTATTTATCACCCATCAATAGCTCCAAGAGGCAGAACCTACTGTTTTCTGGACAGTCTAGATATCAGGGTCACTAGTGAAAACCTCTCGATAACACTTTGAATGTTGTCTACAACTGATGGTCAACCGGAACGTACAACTAATTTAAAAAAATAATAATTTGATCTCGATGTCTTATTTTTCAAGTGAAGTCACCTCTGAACTGATGTATTTTTTTACTCAATTCCTGAAAATAAAGTTAAAAGGGGTTGGACAAGAGACTTAAAGGGGTTTCCCCATGAACGAAAGTTCATTTTAATCAATAGATCTTGGAATAATAATAACTTTCACAATCGGGTGTATTTAAATAAAATGTCCCTGTGCTGAGATAATCGTATAAATGTTCCCCTGCTGTGGACTGTGTAATGGCTGTGTCTGACCGAGCAGGAACATGGTCTGATCATACCACAGCTCCTTTAACAATTAAGTCCCTCTCCGTAGGAGATACACACCAATACTCGGCAGCTGCCACTAGGCTCTGGGATGGACTGGGATGCTGTGTTCGGCCCGTACATCACTTATATACAGCTGAGAGCAGATTTCAGCAGATCAGTGGGAGTATGGGGAGTCATAATCCCACTCATCTAATATTGAGGTCCTACCCAATATAAAAGTTATCAAAAATTAAGTCCCAGACAAAACCTTTAAACAATTTTCTAAATAAACCACTTTTCTGTTGTAGAGTCTGGGCAACTCCTTCACGTAGCTGTCTGTTCTGCTGATATAGATTCAACAGGATACTGCTATTAGAAAAAGAAACCACCTGTAATCTGCATGTGAGTTATCACACAAGCTCGGGAGAGAGAAAGCCACTACCGATACAGGAAGGTGAAGATCCCACAAACAGCACCAGAGATCTTACACATTCCTCTGCATTTGATCAGGTTAAAGAGAATAACAGCAGCTGTATTACAATACAGACATGTAAAGTAATCCATGAATGAAGAGGTGTGGATGAACGAGAGATGGAGCAGCATCTTTAATACAGACTTCCATTACAGCATGTATTACTGAGAGAGAAAAATCAATATGCAACAACTCAAATTAGGTGCTGGTGCAAATTGCTTATCTGGATGGGGCGGGGATGGGGGTCCGAAAAGAAAAGAACTGCCAATATATGTAACTTATTTTTCCTTGTCAAAGTGTAAATAGCCTTAAAATTCCAAAAAAAATGAACTGATTCTACATACACATTCCCTTCACTGAACAGACACCTACCCTTCTTGAACTCCTCCAGCACGGCGTCCAGCTTGGTGTCGCTAAATACAAAGTGGACAGGGTGACTGTAGAAACGTGTAATGGTGCTCAGAGGGGTGCAATCGTCAGGATCCACAAAGGCCAAGTCTTTGACGTAGAGGATGTCCACAATGTTGAATCGCTCATTCTCATACACGGGAATCCGGGTGTAGCCGCTCTCCATGATGCTGGACATGGTGTTAAAATCTAAAATGGCATCACTGCGCAGCATAAAGCAGTCCTCCACCTTGGTCATCACATCCTCCACCGTCTTTGTGCGCAGTTCTAGAGCCCCCTGAATGATGTTCATTTCTTCCCGGACAAGACCACTATACGGTTCTGTCACCTGAAACCAGATTGAATAGATTTGGATTAAAGGGAGTTAGTTTCAAAATTATTTGCCAAAAATTACTCATTCTGAGCTACATGGTTCATAATTACACTGCAGTACCCGACCGCGACCACTACAGAAATCATTGAGCTGCTATGTTCTGGCATCATGCAAGAACTTCCAAACCGGTGCCGGAAATATAGACAATCAGCGGGAATGCCAGGTGTCACACCCCCACCGATCAGATATTGATGGCCTATCCCAAGGATAGGCCTTCAATAAAAAAGTGGTAGTGACCAACCCCTTTAAAACACAAATATCACAGTTTATAGATAAACTATAGGCAAGGTCTACAGATATGATGATAGATTCGGTCTTGCATCTCTGGTCCAGAGGTAGTCACATTGGGTTTGTTTTAATGTACGTCAAATTGTATTGATATGACGACAGATATTCAGTGTATATATTAAGTCTACACACCCCTGTTAAATTTCACTATTTTTGTATTGAAAAAAAAAAAAAGAAGAAGAATTTCAGAACTTTTTTTCACCGTTAGTCACCCATAGTCTGTAAAAATACATTAAAAAAAAAAAAAAAAAAGTGAAATGTTTTCTAGTGAAAAAAAAAAAAATTGTTTAAAGGGTGTGCAGATTTATTCAAATTATTTTAGTTCTTAATACTTTGTTAAAGTTTCCTTAAAATTTCTGACAGAATTCAGTCTTTTTGGGTAGGAGTCTACCAGCATGACACTTCTAGTATTGGCAATCTTTGCCCATTCTTCCCAAATCTGTCAGATTGCAAGGGTATCTCCTGTGTACAGCACCCTCTTCAGGTGAGCCACAGATTTTCAATTGGATTCTGGTCTGGGTCATTCCAAAAGTTTGATCATCTTCTGGCAAAGCCATTCTTTTGTTGATTTGGTGGAATGTTTAACGTCAATGTTGTGGCTAAAAAGGTGAAATCTCTCTTCATCTTCAGTTTATTAGAGGCCTGAAGGTTTTGTTGCAATACTGACTGGTATTTGGAACTGCTCATAATTAAATTCCACAGCCCAAAACCATAATACTGCCTCTACCATGCTGCAATGAGGGCTTGGTGTTTTTTTTGGCAATGCGCAGTGTTGGATTTGCACTAAACAAACCTTTTGGAATTCTGGACAAAAACTTCAAACTAAGTACCAGATCAGAACACATTTTCCCACATGCTTTTGGCAGACTAAATGTAGGTTTTGGCAAAACATAACCAGGATGTTGGATGTTTTTCCTTTGTAAGAAAAGGCTTCCATCTTGCTCCCCTACCTTACATATGAAGAATACAGGAGATTGTTGTCACATGCAGTACACGACCAATACTTGCCACAAATTCCTGCAGCTCCTTAAATGTTGTAGGCCTATTGACAGCCTCCCAAATCAATTTTTTTCTCGTCTTTTCATCAATTTTTAAGGGATGTACAGTCCTAGGTAATGTCACTTGTGCCAAATTTAAGCCACTTCTTACTGATAGTCATCAGTGTTCCAAGCTTTGGAAATTTTTGTACCCTTCTGCTGACTGATAACTTTCAACAATGAGATCCCTTTGCTATGTTGCAAGATGTTTACAGACCATGGGTTTTGCTGTAAAATGCAACTAAAAATGTCAGAAAAATCCAACTAGAACAGCTAAACTTTACATGACGGCAGATGTGTACTGACTACTATGTAATATGAGTTTAAATGTGATTGCCCAATTCTGAACCCAAATACATCCTAATTATAAGACTCTTATGCAACCACATTATTTTGCCTATCGGAATGACTTCAGTTTGTTTATGAATGGATGAGCACAGATTATGGGCGACAATAAAAGGTGGAAAAAGTTCCAAAAAGATACTTCAAAAAAATCCTAGGGGTGCGTAGACTTTAAATGCACTGTAGATAACCAGAACTTAGATGGGATATGGAGTATTACATGTCCTCGGTTCTTCCAGCCATAGAAGGTCTTCAGCATCAATTTGGCCATAACCCCCACAGAGACAAATGATGGAAAAATATATGCCCCCCCCTTCCTCTGCTCAAACGCACACCACCTTCATACTTGGTCATTATTTCAAGGGCAGATTTGGGCATTACTACAGTACCACATGTACAATATGAATCTGAATCCCTCCAGTATGTCCTGTCCGGGGCAGGAGCTGCAGTCAGGCATGTGCACAATGCTCCGCCGTACGGCCCAGGGCTTATCTAAAAGTTTTTTATAGCACGTTGTCTTTGTATCACTTCTGAACAATCAGTCATCACAACACAAAGGGCAGAACGATTACTGTGCAGAGAGCAGATAACCCAGAGGTACGGCCAGCCGAGACCGACCTCCGCTGGGGGCCAAGACTATCAACAATGGTGTCATCAGCTACAATGATAGGAAAAACAGACCCCAATGCAAGGAAAAATGAAGGAGACAAAAGAGTAGGTCCTTAAAAAAAATTGTATGGAGGACAAAGAAATAGTAAAGGACGAGGTAACAAGTCATGACAAATTTTTTCTGGATTGGAGCAAAATACTAATCTATAAGCACAAGTCCTCCTCAGTGACCATTCAGGATTGTGTCCCCTCCCAGCAATCGCACCCTGGGGCCCGAAACCAGGCTCGCATGTTTCCAGTGCAGGTTAGAAACTGAAAGCTGAACTTTCTACTGTGCGACCACAGACAACAGCCAGTCATCGACAGGGGCGTAACTACAGTGGGGGCAGGGGTTGCAATCGCACCCGGGCCCTGGAGCCCAAAAAGTCCGACATCAGGAGCTGCGGGGGAAATATTTCATACTCTATAGTAGGGTTTAAAAAATAGAATTAGACTTACCGGTAATTCAGTTTCTAATAACCCACCACGATAGCACACAGGAGGATGTAACCCCACCCTAATAGGGACAGGAAAGCCGAAGAGGTTTAAATAGCCCCTCCCACATCCTCCCACCAGTGTTATCACAAAGGACCACAAGATTATAGATGCGTCAAATTAATTTTTATTTCTACTGATCAAGCTGTCGCAGAAACAATAAGCGAGGGGGAGGGAATTACCCGTGCTGGGTTATTAGAAACCGAATTAAGGGTAAGTCTAATTCTATTTTCTCTAATAACCCCCCCACGACAGCACACAGGAGGTATACCAAAGATATACTAGGGAGGGACAATAGCCTGAAGGACCTTCCTTCCGGCTAAATCTCCAACAGACATTAGGTCTAGTCTGTAGTGTTTGGAGAAAGTATGAATTGAGGACCATGTGGCAGCTCTGCAAATCTGTTCGATGGATGCGATGGCTTTTTCAGCCCAGGAGACAGATATCGCCCTTGTAGAATGGGCCTTGAGCTTTGCTGGAGGAGGTAGATCCTGGATCTGGTAAGCCTCCGTAATCTCCCTCTTAATCCAGTTGGCTATTGTGGATTTTGCGGCTTTCTTTCCTGTTTGGACCTTGTGTATGGACAAATAGGTTCTTGTCTTTCCTTCCTTCTTCTGTTTCCTGAAGATACTGCAGTACTATTCTCCGAACATCCAGAGTGTGGAATTCCATCTCTTTTGTCTTTTGGGTTGCCACAAAAAGATGGAAGGATTATCTCCTGAGATCTGTGGAAATTTGAGACCACCTTAGGTAGAAATGAAGGGTCAAGTTGGAAAATTAGACGATCTTCCAGGATTCTCAGGTAGGGTTCATTGACCGAAAGGGCCTGTAGTTCACACACTCTTCTGGCTGTAGTTATTGCCACCAGAAAAGCCGTTTTCCAGGTCAGCCTGTCCAGTCTTATGGTTGATAAGGGCTCAAAGGGTGGAAGGGTTACCCCATTCAGAACAATGTTAAGGTCCCAGGGGGGAACCAGGTCTGTTACTCTAGGGTGGCTGCTGTCAAATCTTCACACCCATTGATGTTTTGCTAGTCTTTAATCGAAGTATGAACTTAACGCCGCTACCTGGACCTTAAGAGTACTAGGTCTGAGACCTTTGTCCAGACCTTCTTGAAAAAAGTCTAGAATCTGAGCCACATCATCCCTATGAGGGTCTGGGCGAGTGGGTGCACACCACCTTAAGAAAGTTTTCCAGATATTATGGTAAATGGTGTTCGTTACAGGTTTCCTGCTCTTCTGGAGAGTTTTGATGACTTTCTCTGAGAGGCCTCTTGTTTTTAATATCAGGAATTCAGAAGCCAGGCAGTTAGGTGTAGTCTCTCAAGATCCGGATGGTGAATCGGTCCCTGGAGAAGGAGATCCTTGATGGGAGGAAGGATTAGAGGGCTCTCCACACTCCGACTGGTTAACGTTCCGAACCAACTTCTTTTTGGCCAGCGAGTGGCCACTAGGATTACTCTGGTCCCTTCGGTCCTTATCTTCTGTAAGGTTTTTGAAAGGATAGGTAGTGGGGGAAAAGGCATACGCTAGTTTGAATTCCAATTTGTAAGCGAATGCGTCCACGCCCAGGCAAGGGCCGTTTGGATCCAGGGAGAAATATTGAGGTACTTTCGCGTTCTGGTGTCCGGCGAAAAGATAGACCTCTGGATAGCCCCATCTCTCGACTAACATCTGGAAGACGTCCTGGATGAATCTTTGTTCTGCTTAAGTAGTCGGCCTGGATATTGACTGAACCTTTGATATGAAGAGCAGACAAGGATAGAAGATGTTCTTCGGCCCAGGAGAATATTCTTGCTGAGATTGCTTTTAAGCTTTCGTATCTTGTGCCCCCTTGATGACGAAGGCGGGCTACCGTGGTGATATTGTCTGAAAATATCTGAATGTGAGATTTCTGGACCAGAGGCTCTGCTGCTCTGAGGACTTCCTCTACAGCTTTTAGTTCTCTGAAATTTGACGAGCGTTGGCTCACCTCTTTGGTCCATATACCCTGGAATAGCTCTTGGGAGACCATGGCTCCCCATCCCTTTTCGCTGGCATCCACCTTTATGGTTACCAGCGGATTCTGGATCCATGGTACTCCTCTGTTCAGATTTTTTCTGTTCAGCCACCAGAATAGAGAGGTCCTTACTCATGGTGGTATAGGGATTCTCCTGTTCAGAGACCGTGGGGATCCGTCCCAATTCGTAAGCATGTGGGTCTGTAATGTTCGGGTATGCGCATGAGCCCAGGCCACCATCTGAATACAGGATGTGATAGACCCGAGGACCGACATGGCGTCTCTTAATGATACTAATCTTCTGCTCCTTAGGACATTGATTTTTGCCTTTATTATGACCCGTTTTTGTTTGGGCAGGAATGACATCTGGCTATGGGAATCCAATAGTACTCCTAGAAATGTTTTTGTCATGGAGGGAACCATATCTGATTTTTTCTAGTTCACTAACCAGCCCAGAGACGATAGGATCTGAGTGGTCAACTGTAGATGTTTTCGGAGTACTAGTACTGAGGGCCCGATTAATAACAGGTCGTCGAGGTATGGTACTATTGAAATGTTCTGACCCCTGATATAAGCCATGACTTCTGCCATGACTTTTGTAAAGATTCACGGGGCTGATGAAATTCCAAATGGGAGAACATTGAATTGATAGTGGACTATTTGATCCCCCTGAGCCACTGCGAATCTTAGGAACCTCCTGTGAAGTGGATGTATGGGGATGTGGTAATATGCATCCTGGAGGTCGATTGTGGCCATGACATGGTCCTGTCCTATCAGGGGGACCGTCGACCTGATGGATTCCATCTTGAATCGTTGGTAGTGGATATACGGATTCAGTGGCCTTAGATTGATTATAACTCGGTGTGAGCCATTTGGTTTTTTATTAGGAAGAGTCTGGAATAATGTCCTGTGCCTATCGCTCTTGTAGGAACCAGGGATATCACCCCTGAGGACAATAGGTCTGTAAGACCGGATATCTGGGTGGCCTGACGACTCAGAGGAGAGCAGTGTTAACCTTATCCTCTCTGGAGGATAGGAGGAGAAATTTAATTTTACTCCAACTCGACAACCCTCAGGACCCATGGGTCTGAGCAGATTCCTTTCCAGAGGGAGAAAACTCGAGATGCGGCCCCCGTCTGTTCTGACGTTGGTTTTGGAAGAGAAAAAGATTTTTGCCTCCTCTACCTTTTGGGTAGCTCCATCGTCCTGTTTTGCCTTTACCCCTATATTGAGGGGTCTGCTCTTGGGAGGGACGAAAAGGACTCTTCCTCACATTCCTAGGTTCCGGGAGGGCCTTCTTGTCTGAGGCCTTCTCTAGAAGATCATCTAGGGCTGGCCCGAACATGTATTTCCCCTTAAAGGGGATGGAACACAACTTAATTTTTGATGCCACGTCGCCGTTCCAGGATTTCAACCATAGTGCCCTTCTTACAGAGTTTGATAGCCCAGATGCTCTTGCCGCCACTCTCACGGATTCTGCAGAGGCATCTGCTAAAAACCCCGTAGCTTTCGGTAGAAGTGGTAGGGATGCAAAGATATCTTCTCTGGGGGTGCCTGAAACTAGGTGTTCCTCCAGTTGATCTAGCCAACGAGCCATTGATCGAGCTACGCCCGTAGAGACTACGTTGGTGCTTAATAGTGTTGCCGAGGTCTCCCAGGATTTTCTGAGTAGTCCCTCCATTTTGCGTTCCAAGGGGTCTTTTAATTGAGAGGAATCTTCAAAGGGCAGTGTGGTATTCTTTGCTACTCGTGCAATTTGAATATCCACTCTTGGGACTTCAGACCAGCATTCTGCCGTCTCATTTACAGAAAATCTATCCCTTAACTCTGTAGGGGTATTTAATCTCTTTTCTGGAGATTCCCACTCCTCTAAGACTAAGTCCCTAATACTCTTGTGTATAGGGAACACTAATATTTTCCTGGAACGTAGCCCCCCAAACATATAATCCTGTACTGTTTGGGGCACTTTTTCTTCCTCGACCTCCATAGTTCTCCTTACTGCCATGAGGAGTTCCTCCAAGCTATCTGATGGAAAGTAATCTCTCTCTCCTTGGGAGTTATCAGGGGTTGGACTTAGTTCACCTTCCTCTGGAAGATCTTCCGAGATATACATCTCCTCTTGAGAGTCTTCCTTCCCTCTCTCTGGCGGGCTAATTTTCCTCTTTTTGGCTGCTGAGGGAGTAGATGTAGAACCCTGACTAGGTGAGGGCGTAGGGAGAGTGACCGAGGATAAGGAGGATTTGATCTCCTGATGGTACAATCACCTTTATCTCCTCTAATAAGGAAGGTTGGTCCTGCCTGATAATCTTCTCCGTACAGTCCTTGCATAGGGGCTTTGTATGGGAGGACGATAGTTTTTTTTGTACAGTTGGGTCATCTGCGTGACGGTTTAACTTTTTCTCCAGATGCAGGTTCCTTGTCCCCCTACAAGAGAGGGGAGAAGGGGAGGGGAGCTATAATCACTATTTCCTGCATCTGGGAGATGGACTACCAGTGCCATACTTACTGGGACCGGACCGGTGCTGGGCTCTACAGATGCAGAGCGAGAAGCTTCAACAGACATGGTTTTGGCCTACCTGTAGATGTCTTCCTGTCCAGGGCTCCTTTTATGGGCGACCAGACCAGCGCCTCCCTCTGTTTAGAGGGCTCCTCCCCCGGTGTCCAGGTGAAGATTTCTGATCACGAGCGGCATTCCGCTCTTTTCCCCCCATAGCTTTTTGATGCGGTCCACAGTGGAACGCAAACTGTCAGAAGTGACATCATCAACCGCCCGGCGTCCGACGTCACTTCCGGCGCCGTGGCGTGCACTCCACATTCTGGAGCCAGCATTGCCCGCGCATCCAGCGGGGGAGAGGAGGAGGAGAGGCCTCCGGTCAGAAGATCCTGCACACCTTGCCCGAGAGCGCAGACTGCAGGAGGGGGTCCCGAATCCGGAGGAGACAGGAGCAGCGCCTTGAGAAGGAGAGGTAAAGACCGCTCGATCCTCAGCTGCCCGGCTAGTAGCTTTCCCCCAGTGCCTGTCGGCGGCCCAGCACACCGGGGATGACCTCTTCATCCCTGATAGTAACAGGAAATAACACTGGTGGGAGGGGCTATTTAAACCTCTTCGTATTTCCTGTCCCTATTAGGGTGGGGTTACATCCTCCTGTGTGCTATCATGGGGGGGGGGGGGGTTATTAGAGAAAAATATTTTGTTTGAAAAAAAACAAACAAAAACAAACAATGGAAGTTGCTGCAAACACTAAAGCTGGCTGGATCAGGAGCGAACAGTGCACCCAGCCAGATGCAGAGCAGCACTTACAAGCTCTATAGGAAAGATCTTGTAAACTCTGTGCTACTGGTCTAGGAGATCAGCTACTGCTGATAAGTTACTGACCACCTTCGCAGGCTTAAGTGACCAGTATACAAACTTAATATTCCCTCTGTTTTTGATGAATGGAGGGGGATCTGTAAGTACTAAATTTGTCAGTTGATTGTTTATACAAGCACTTTGCAATTTTACCTATTAAAGAACTTCAGAATAACCCTTTACCTTTTCTAGCTCTGATGTCCTGCCGAGCTAGAGGACGATGGGGGTCTCGGCAATCGGACCCAAATGCAATCAGGCACTGGTGGTACAGTATAACCTAGTGACAAGTCATCCAAGTATGTAACAATAAAAGGATAATATGAGGTGTAGTCCAACACTCAGACAAATCATCTAAAAACATTTAGTCTACAAAAAGCACGTTGGTGAAAAAAAACAAAAACGCATTTCAAGTGGATAGACCACCCTTACTCATGGTTAGATACATATATGTCCTCGTCAGCATACGTTTCAATGTGCTGCCGAGAATGATACATAAATGTATTTAACCACTCTGGTCTATCCACTTGAAACGCGTTGGTTTTTTTTCATTGTGCTTTTTGTAGACTAAATCGTGTTTTTATACGATTTGCTCAAGTGCTGGATTACACATTACTCTCCTACAGTCTGCCTGGGTAACCAGCCCTGCTCCTCAGTCCGTGACACTTAATCCCGGTGCGCCAACACATAGGTGGGACTGGAGCTGATTCATTTGCACTTGGAAACTTTGGAAAAATAAATCTAGAAAATCTCAGGAGGTCACTGACAGCGACATATAGCATACAATAAGGGAACAACCAGACCACGGTATACGGCAGAGCAATGATCCCCTCTAATGTAAGTACGGTATATGGGGAGAGGTGACATTGCTCGTGTGTGAGATCAGATCCATGACCATGAAATGACAATGATTCTGCTCTCTGGGGTTGTTTTCTATAGCTATATAAGAGGGGGCAGGAAGGTCTGAGACTTGCAAAGCTGTAGTTGAGTGTCTGGGCTACTTACGTGGTTCTGTGGCCACAGACATACAGCCTGGCAAATCTCAATGCTATCTGATCCCGGCACCTCTTCTGATTAATGTTATCATAAAGCCCCATACACAGGTGTGACCAGCTCACCTCCCCTGGTCTCTGCCAACAGCATGCTGATTGTCAGCTGGCTCCCTGCAGTTAGGAAGTGGGGAGCCGGCTTACAATCAGCATGACATCGGCAGTCACGCCCTGTCAGGGCAGAGCAGAGGAGAAGGCACTCTTCTGTTGATGTGATTTCAGCAAAAACTAGGGAATTAGCAGCAGAAGTGAACTATGACCACTCTGAGCCGGCAGAGATCAGCACTGGGCAGGATAGGCAAGTAGTTGGCAACTACCTGCCTGTTAATTCTTAGCCCCATATACAAAAATAATAAAAGACCAAGATATCCATAGGAAAAAAAAAAGACCATGATAAATATAGCTAAGTATCAGACATATAATGGGCTCCTTATAATGGTGGATCAGAAGGTCAGCAAAATAGGAGGCTCTGTGACACCATCAGAGGTCACTAACCATGAATGAAATTATCAGCGATCCAGCGCCGTTCTGCTCCTTCTCTCAGTGACCGCCCCGCTCCTCGGGTTACCGGATCACTATGTGAGCCGCAGGAATCTTTTACAGCTCTAAACTCTTACATTGTAACACCACCTCCAGGTCATGCAGAGCGGTGACGTCACTGAGAAGAGGAGAAGACCGGCGCTGGACACAGAAGACAGTGGTAGGGGAGTGAATTAATACACAGGATTAGGGAGGAAAAAAAAAAAAGTCATGGGAGGAGTCCAAGCCCCAACTAGTACAGTCAGAATGTACACCAGTCACACTTCCAGCTCACTGTAGAGACAGAGCCACATGGTCAGTCTTCTGTGTCCCCGCTACGTAGGGTGAGCTTTGTCATTAGGACAGAACTATACACGTCCTCACGCACCCCACTGTACCCTGATCATGCCAGAGGTTGGCACCCTAAAATTAACAGCAAATGGTGCCCCCTCTGTCTGGCCATATCGAGCCCTATACTGGCACTTCATGGATAAAGTCACCAACACCACATTGATATGGTGGAGATCAGACCCCAGACTGGTGATCAGGGTCGCCCTGTGCACAGTACAAGCCTGTTCAGATTAATACTCATGTCAACGCGTTTCCCCTTCATAAAAGGTTCTTCAGGAGAATAAGCCAGTTCCCCAAAAAATCCAGGACGGGGGGTCACAAGATCCCTCCTATCTTGTTGACCTTCTGGTCCTTAATGGAAAGGAACTTCTTATATGTCTGATACTTTGATAGTCGCACGTCGCCTCTTTTACTCCTTCTGTAGGGTTGTTCGTGGAGATCTAATAAATACTTTTTTATAAGGTGGATTTTTCTGTTATTTTATTTTTTTCCTTTTAATACCAGTCACGGAGAACCTTTTCCTAGAACTCAGCATTGTGTCGTTCCTCTGTTTTAGTACTCCTGGTAACATGAATAAATTGACAATGGGGCGTTACCAGTCAGGGGTGTGTTCTTATACACAGACACTGTCCAATCAGAACTGGCAGTATCAGACTAGGGGACACATCCCTTTGACAAAGGAGATGGTAACAAACGTTTGCATCTTCTGACTGGTTATCAGGAGGAACATCATAATTTGCATTACTGAGCCAACAAGTCCTGGCTGCAGGAAATGAATGAAAGGAATGATTCACAGGTGAGTAACGGCGATTCCGTCATGAATCCCTTTCCCTGCAGCTAATCTCACTTCCTAAACTCTTCACCGTTATAGGAAATCAGCGCGGAGTTCTGACTGGTCGCTCTGACACTACGTATGTCAGTAAGCGAGCCGCTGCGTCAGTCACGCGGGAAGAATGGAGGGACCCGGCTGGCCAGACAGGGGGCGCTCCTGATCAGGTTGAGTGTTTATGCCTGTGGAAGGACCAAGTTCTACCCCGAAACGCGTTGACAATGAATTGAAAATTTTTGATAGCGCCTGGATTAATCTGGCAGCATCCAGGATCCCCGCACTCCTTTTTCCTTGACTTCTTTTTAGGGTGGAAGGGAACGTTCTACACGCCGGACTGTTTTGATCCAGTCTAAAAATCGAAGACCAAACAAACCCCCCAATGAGTGGGACCCTCTACTTCCACAGACGGCGGCGGCACGGCCCGCACCTGCGACCCCAGTGTGGTGGCGGCACCACGGCCCGCACCTGCGACCCCAGTGTGGTGGCGGCACCACGGCCCGCACCTGCGACCCCAGTGTGGCGGCACCACGGCCCGCACCTGCGACCCCAGTGTGGCGGCACCACAGCCCGCACCTGCGACCCCAGTGTGGCGGCACCACGGCCCGCACCTGCGACCCCAGTATGGCGGCACAGCCCGCTGGCACTTGCAGTCCCCGCACCCACCTTCAGCATCTCCAGCAGCTTCTCCCGGTTGTACACCGTGCCGATCTCCTGGCCCAGGATGCAGTCCAGCAGGCGGCTGACCGGGTAGGCCAGGGGGAAGGTGGCCACCATGAAGATGCGGGTGAGCCACAGCGTGTTGGCGCCCACGGCCAGGCCGTGCCGGGAGCACAGGGACTGGGGCACGATCTCGCCCAGCACCACGATGCCCATGGTGGAGGCGGCCACAGCCCAGAGGCCGGAGCCGATCAGCTCGTCCAGCAGGGTGGTGAGGGTGGTGTTGACCAGCACGTTCCCGAGCAGCAGCGAGCACAGCAGGTAGTTCCCCTTGCGCCGCACCGGCTCGATCTTGGCCGCGTACCTCCGCTCCCGCTCGGATCCGCAGCGCTGCACCACCCGCAGCTCCATGGGGTCCAGCGCCATCAGACCCAGGTTCAGGCCGCTGAAGATGCCGGACAGCGAGAGCAGCACCGCGATGATGATCGCCTGCAGCCACACCGGCAGCAGCGGCTTGTGCTCCTCCAGCACCCGCAGCCGGCCGTCCGGCCCCGGGTGCAGCGTCCACGGTAAGCCGCGGCCCCGGCGGGTGCACAGCGCGTACAGGCGGGAGCTCTGGCTCTTCCGCAGCGGCAGGACCTCCAGGCGCAGCAGCAGCGCCGCCCTGCCGTCCGCCTCGTCCGTCACATTGAAGCCGGCGGAGTCCCGCACCAGGTCCCGGGTGTCCTGCAGGCAGCTCCGGTTGTCCTGCGGCCCTTCGGACGCCTCGGTGAAGGCGATCAGCTGGTCGCTATCGGGCCGCAGGTACAGTCCGTAGAAGCGGAGCTGAAGCCGACTGCCCTCCCGCACCTCCAACTCTCCGGCCGCCGACAGCTCAGACTCCCGGTCACTGCCCTCCAGCCGGAAGCCCAGGATGAGGGGCAAGTCCTGCGGCGAGGAAGAGTTATCCTGAGAGGCGCCCAGCGCCGGCAGCAGGAACAGGAACGTCAAGCAGCCGGCTGTAGAGACCGCCAGGCCGGCCATAGCTTGTGTGACTATCCGGGAACCTCCGCCGGGTGTGCGCGGTTCTAACCACGCCCTCCTGTATAGGCCACGCCCCTTATCTGCATAAGGCACATCCTTGACTCCGCCTACTCACCCGCTATCCTACGCTGAGTCTCCTAGCGTAGACACGCCCCAAGGCGTGCCCGATTGCTTCACCGCCGAGACACGCCCCAGACCCTAACAGCACGCACCCCTCTAATGTGACAGATCCCGCCCACATGGGCGTGGTCAGAACTGCTGAGCCGAGAGATGGGCGGGGCCAGAGCTGTGAGCGGGTACAAGGAGCAGCAGGTCAGCAGTCACGGGGGGTGATCCTGGGGAGAGGAAGGATGTCTCCCATCATGTAGCCAGTGCGGTAGGAGGCGCACTACAAATTGTCACTTTTTTTTTTTTTTTTTTTTTTGTGCAAGTTTTGAAAAATTTTTACAAAGCACAGTGTGATGTAATGTGCACGTGATGTACATCTGTTCTACGCCATAAGGCTTTGTTCACACATTGCGGGTTTTTTTGCTGCATATTTTCAGCTGTGTTTTACTGCTGCATACCAGCAAAGTCTATGAGATTTCAGAAATCGCATGCACACACATTGTTTTATTTTCCTGACTAAATCTGAAAACTGCTGCATTTTTTTTATAACTGCAGCATGTCACTTCTTTCAGGGTTTTTGCAGTGTTTTTTTTCACCCATAGAAAGCAATGGGTAAGTGCAGAAGCGCAGCAAAAAACGCAGGTATCCGGTTTTGCAGCGTTTTCAGTGAGGGGGAAAAAAAACAAACAAACACCGGTACAGCAGGATGTGAAAAGCATTTATTTTTGTGATTTTTTTTCCCAAGTTTAAACCATAATGTTTTGGTCTCCTCACATGAGCATGGCTGTTAGCATTTGTACAGTTTAATTCAATTAGTGACATGTGTTAAAATAAACATTGGCCGACCAAGGTGTGAAATTGAACAATACCTGATCAACTCAAGGGCTGACCAAAGTGTAAAAGTAAACAGTGTCCTACAAACTCCATGTTCTGCTAATGTCTTAGGTAAACTATTCCCTACCAATTCACCCCCCCCCCTGTTACATTCGTAATTGTGTATTTTTTCATGAACTTTCTTGATCAGAATAGTTACTATTTTTTCAAACCTAAAAAATCTTTTTCCACTAAATAATTTGATGAAATTGCCCTTTTTTTCCCAAAATGGTTTTATGGTTTGACATACGTCATGCATTGGTGACCTAACACACCTTGCATTGTTCGTGATTCTGTGGTGGAAGCAAAGTCGAACTTTGGGATCCTGAAAAACGCAGCAATACCTGCTTTTTGTAAGCAGATTCTTTACTGCCAAGAGAGCAGGCTTTACCTGTAGAAAAAAATGCAGCAAAACGCAACGTGTCAACATAGCCTATTAGTGCTGCAAATACTGATCATACAGAGGTGCAGCCAGAGGTTCATAGGGGGCGAAACACATCTCTCCCATGTATGCCCCTTTTGAAAGCTATAATTCCCTGAATCTCCCCTATAAAGTAATAATGCTGTGAGGGTAGTCTTATGAGGTAATGATGCCCTGAGTGTTATTGCCACTTTCAAGCCCCCTAAAAAGTAAAAATGCCTTGTATCCCTCTTTTAAGTAATATTGTCCCATAACAAGTTATTGTTCCCCCTTACAAACAAAAATGCCCCCTAAGTATCCCATTAACAATTAATGATGCCCCCTAGGTATCCCATTAACAATATAGTGCTCACCAAAATGTAATAATGACCCCCGAGGTGTGTTTTTAAAAGTGATGTCCCCCTAAAAAATGATTCACCCCAGGCTCCTAACAGGGTCTGAGTTTTTTCATTCTCTAAGGCCACATTCACACGTTCAGTATTTGGTCAGTATTTTGCCTCAGTATCTGTAAGCCAAAACCAGGAGTGGAACAATCTGAGGAAAAGTATAATGGAAACACGTCACCACTTCTGTATTTATCACCCACTCCTGGTTTTGGCTTATAAATACTGAGGTAAAATACTGACCAAATGCTGAACGTGTGAACGTGGCCTTAGAGTCCAAGTTCAGACTGCTAACACTGTGAAGTCATCATGCCGCCTGTGCCAGGACCCCGAGGTCGTGTTGGTGCTCCTGCCGCTGTGGCAGAGCAGGGAGCCCTTGGCACACATTTCTACTACTGGTGTCAAATTTGCTGGCGTTTTGTGACTGCTGATCTTGTAGGGTGGTCCTCTCCTGAGGGTCCAGGAGTGACCTATGTGTGGGTAGTGACCTACAGCTCTTCATTCGGGAGATCTTCCTCCTGCTTTGATCTATTCCCCCAATGTCTTTGCCCAGCATTTATTGTCTGTTCTTCTTTTGCAGACCCCGCACTGACCAGTTTCTGACCCAGAGACTAGGGCCCACCTGTGCATGGACCCTGACTCTGCTCTAAAGCCTGGATACTCAATCCACCATGGGCCACAAGCTCCGGCACAATTCCTCTATCTACAGCTCTAGGGTAAGCGCAGGTGACATCTGCCCATCATCAGACTCCACAAGCATTTACATCACAGTGAGTTATGGCTCCCGACTCGCTGACAGTAAAATGAGCTGCTGGAATGTAAACAGCAGCGTAAGTCTTCAGCAACCAAAGGGCGGGGAGATCCTTCATGTGTCAGATCCTCTGCACAAAGGAGAAGCCACGGCAGAGCAGGACGGCAGGAAGTCCACGCAAGAAGGAGCAACGGTCAACGCGAATTCAGAATGGAGCGTTCTTACTGTAACCAGCGCCATGGGAGATGGCAAAGCCGCGCAGAACTAATGGCTATTGGCCATCATGGATCACATGAAGGTTATCACGCTTAGTTCGGAAAAGCATTATGTGAGTCTAGTAGCCAGGTCGTGCTCGTGGTTTGGGGTAGTTGCTGGAATAGAAATCATGATTTTGTGATCCAAGCTCCCAATTGGCTGGTGCTATCTCAAAGACTGGAAAACACAAACAGCTCACAGAGGTCAACAGGGGTCATTGTTTGAGATAGATATATACAGTTGAAACCAGAAGCTTCCATACACTATATAAAAAGACACATCTACATGTTCATCTCAATATGTGACATGAAATCAGAAGAAACCTTTCCCGTTTTAGGCCAATTAGCATTACCATAGTATTTAATATTTGCCAAATGCCAGAATAACGAGAGGGAAAGAATGTTTTAAGGCATTTTTATTACTTACTGCAAAGTCAAAAGTTTACATACATTTCATTAGTATTTGGTACTGTAGCACCCTGAGGATTCGGCTGCTACTGGGGTATTGCACCTCAACCCAGAGGTGTGATATTCCACTCCCGGGTAAGGATGGAGTGTGGACCTGAGCTCGGTAGGCTGCATGCACTACACACATCCCATTTCCGAGGAGCAGGCCGACGGTACTCCCACTTAGAAATGTGCAGGTACGACCGAGTCTGTTCCTGGCTGGAGTGGGAGGGGGGTGGTACATCCCAAGTAGTGTAGGGGCAGATAGGGGGAGCAGCCTGGGTAAAGATAGGAGCTCATTGGGTGCTGGTCACCTGAGCTCACACATAGAGGGAGTATATAAGGTGGGCACCATCAAAGATCAGGGTCAGTCTGTCAGAGTAAGAAGCAGAGGTCCAGATGAGCCTGCAGAGAGAGAGAGGAGCAGAGAAGGAAAGACCCAGAGGGGACAAAGAGAGGACTCTGAGAACCCAAATTCAATCCCCGGGTGAAGAGTCGGCAATAGGGTACCGGATCCCAAACTGGTGGGGGCAAAAGCACACCCTAGCCAGAGACCGGAGGCCGTGGGCAGCGTCTGCCACGGCCACCCACCACATCCACCCCGAAGGCAAACCACGTGGAGGGTCAGGGAACCCAAGGCCAAGGGTCTCCCAACAGAAGGCCTGAGGGAGCTGGACCTAGGTGGATCACTAGTGGGGACGGCCAGAGGAAAGGACAGAAGGAGAGCTCAGGGTCACGCTCCGGACTTGTTTGGGGGTTTGCTGAATCCAGGACCTGGTGGACGCAGCACGGCTCGGGTGGTCACTTGAAGCTGGAGTGACCGGAACATCAGCAGTGAGTAAATACCTTAAACTGCACAACCCGACTCTGTCTTCACTTAACATCTATGCTGCACCACCACAACCCCCATCCTCTGCACCTGACCCCCTGAGGCTATACCCCACCCGTTGGGGGTTATACTACCAAAAGCTGCACCAACACCATCAGCCTCAGCGGACCCTGCTGCAGCGGCGGCCATAGTGACCGCAATACAACGGGTGGCGTAGTCGACATTAAGAACTTTATAACATCTGTAGGACTGCCACATACTCTGAGCTTGACACCCTGGGCACGGACCGGGTCACAGCCACTCGGAAGACTACAACCCCCTTCTGATCCGGCTCCGGGTATTCCCCTAAAGAATATGGCCCAGGGGGTGCGTCAACTTTGGCGTAGTCGGCAGGATTACGTGCCCGCAACAACCGGGTACTGCGTGCCTGAAGAAAAGAACGAGTTTACCTCAAAAAGAAGTCTCCTGCCGGTTCCGGAGGGTCCCCGCCATCGGACCCCATCACAGGTCGATTCCAGCCGGTTGTCCGCCATTAACAGCGTTTTCCCGCCATCTGCAGAGTTTCCCGCCACTGGGAGACGATTCCCGCCATTTCCAAAGGTTTCCCGCCTTGGAAGAGCGGACGCCATTATGGGCGTGCCAGAGGGTGGCAAGAGGCCACCTCCCATCGTGGGCCAGGACCGAAAATGGCGCCAAAAGTGGAAACCGCCCCCACCAACAGAGACTGTGATGCTAGAGGTGTCTGTCAGTGTGAAAGAACTGCCCCTGGAGCTGCCAATCACCAAGTGGCCCCGGGACCGCCCTCGAAGTGGGAGGACTGAGAAGAAGAGAACGAAGATGGGTGTCGCTTGGAGCAGTCTGGAGAGAGCGCACCCGGAGGCAAGAAGCCTGGAGAAGAGTATCGGAGGAGCTTACCCGGAGATGGCGAGAAAGCAGAGCAGCACCGGCCCGTTGGCCAGGAGCCTGCTAGAAACAGAGGAGGGAGAGCAGAGCAGCACCGGCCCGCTGGCCAGGAGCCTGCTGGAGACAACAGAAGGAGAGCAGAGCAGCACCGACCCGTTGGTCAGGAGCCTGCTGGAAACAACGACCCCACTAGGCCTAGTGGAGGTCCTAGCACAGCTCCCCCGAGACCGGGAGTGTGCACAGACCGCTCTGGAGGGCCTCGCAAGGAGGATGGCCCGGGTGCAGCGAGAGACGTTGGCGCAGTGGAGCTGAGAGATGGCCCAGCAGACCGAGACCTGTCAGCGGAGCACGCCATCCGAGACGAGGAGACAGACCGCCTCTGAGGATGGCACAGGAGGACTGAAGGCCGGAGACGGCGCCGAGAAGGGAGCCGAACGAGTGGAGGCAGGTAAAGGGGACGTCTATACCCCAAACCGGGAAACCGCGTACCTGCCCCAGCTCCCCGTCGCAGAGCCCGAAGTCTATCCTGCCGTGCCCGTCGCTGCAACGTCACCGCCGCAGACTAGGCCTCAAACGGGAGCCGCGACCCCTGTGACGTCACACGCCTCGACCCCGAGCGTGACCAAGCAGGAAGTACCACCAGCCTGGTCGCAAGGCCTAGTACCCCCGGGCGCCGCAATACCAACAGCGCCCCCTAGCTCCGCGGAGCCACCGGCCTGGTCGCAGGGCCAAGTAGCCCAGGGTGCCGCCGTCCTTACGGTGCCCTTCACCTTCCAGATACCCCAGGCCTGGCCGCAAGGCCCGGGCAACCCGGGCGCTAACACCACCGCGCCCATAAGACCAAGAGTGCCGCATCTGGGAGAGGACCTGTTTACCCAACACACGTGCCCGGATGGGCAGCCTTTCATCTGGCCCCAGGAATATCATGAACTGGAACGGCAGAGGAAGGCTGGGGCCATGTGTGCACCCCTGATCCCGGCTCCAAAGCCCGTAAAGAGGGTCTCGCCCCCGCTAGAAGAGACCCAGTTTGAGTGGGACCCCACCGGAGAAGACCTCATGGGGTTCACTCAGGAGACTCGGGCAGCTGCAGCGGAGCGTGCTGAGTGCTGCCGCCAACAGCTCGAGGTCTTCGAGAGGGAGCGGAGAGAGAGGCGGGTCCGGGAACAGCAAGCTCAAATAAGGAGCGCGGAGCAGAAGAGCCGGGCCAGGAGAGACCCCCGTGCAGCGCATAGTCCCCGCACCACCGGGACTGTGATCAAGTTTAACATGCAGCATGGGTGGGGCTTCATCCGAGACCACCGCACCCTAGGCGACGTCTTCGTGACCAGGAGAGACGTTGAGTCCCACCTACCGGAGGGACACAGAGGTCGTGACCTTTACATCGGGGACGAGGTCACCTTCACCCGGCACAAGTGTGCCAAAGGACCCTACGCCCTCCATGTGCATCGCCTGACGGAGGAAGAGCTGCGGTGTGAGGAAGAACAAGAGGACCCGGACGGGTCTGAAGCTAAAGGTAACAATAAAGAAAGAGCAGGAGGACGTCGTCGTTAAGTACAGCAGAGTACAAGCTGTATATAGTTGCCCGTCGGGGCACAGTGAACTGTTGCTAATATAGTCCCCGTTGGGACCAGCAAGTGTGAACTGTTTACCCGTTTATCCCTTAAATCCCACTGACCGAGGACTGAGAGCGGTCATTCCTCCCTAATACCTGGCCGAGGACTGAGAGCGGCCACCTTCCCTTTTGTATATAGTTGCGCGTCCTAAAGCGCTCCCTACTGGTTTTACAGGAAAGCCACGAGTTTTTCAAGAGAAGACTGTCGCACTTTACCCGGTCACACGTTGCACAGTGACCGGAGGAGGAGCCAGAGGCGACGAGAATGTTATTTATATGAAAAGTTTTATTGATGTACATATATATAATGTTTTATATGATGTTTTATATGTTTATGCAAAAATTGTATGTTGTGGATGTTTATCTCTTACAGCCCGAGGACGTGCTGTGATTTACCAGGGGGGAATGTAGCACCCTGAGGATTCGGCTGCTACAGGGGTATTGCACCTCAACCCAGAGGTGTGATATTCCACTCCCGGGTAAGGATGGAGTGTGGACCTGAGCTCGGTAGGCTGCATGCACTACACACATCCCATTTCCGAGGAGCAGGCCGACGGTACTCCCACTTAGAAATGTGCAGGTACGACCGAGTCTGTTCCTGGCTGGAGTGGGAGGGGGGTGGTACATCCCAAGTAGTGTAGGGGCAGATAGGGGGAGCAGCCTGGGTAAAGATAGGAGCTCATTGGGTGCTGGTCACCTGAGCTCACACATAGAGGGAGTATATAAGGTGGGCACCATCAAAGATCAGGGTCAGTCTGTCAGAGTAAGAAGCAGAGGTCCAGATGAGCCTGCAGAGAGAGAGAGGAGCAGAGAAGGAAAGACCCAGAGGGGACAAAGAGAGGACTCTGAGAACCCAAATTCAATCCCCGGGTGAAGAGTCGGCAATAGGGTACCGGATCCCAAACTGGTGGGGGCAAAAGCACACCCTAGCCAGAGACCGGAGGCCGTGGGCAGCGTCTGCCACGGCCACCCACCACATCCACCCCGAAGGCAAACCACGTGGAGGGTCAGGGAACCCAAGGCCAAGGGTCTCCCAACAGAAGGCCCGAGGGAGCTGGACCTAGGTGGATCACTAGTGGGGACGGCCAGAGGAAAGGACAGAAGGAGAGCTCAGGGTCACGCTCCGGACTTGTTTGGGGGTTTGCTGAATCCAGGACCTGGTGGACGCAGCACGGCTCGGGTGGTCACTTGAAGCTGGAGTGACCGGAACATCAGCAGTGAGTAAATACCTTAAACTGCACAACCCGACTCGGTCTTCACTTAACATCTATGCTGCACCACCACAACCCCCATCCTCTGCACCTGACCCCCTGAGGCTATACCCCACCCGTTGGGGGTTATACTACCAAAAGCTGCACCAACACCATCAGCCTCAGCGGACCCTGCTGCAGCGGCGGCCATAGTGACCGCAATACAACGGGTGGCGTAGTCGACATTAAGAACTTTATAACATCTGTAGGACTGCCACATACTCTGAGCTTGACACCCTGGGCACGGACCGGGTCACAGCCACTCGGAAGACTACAACCCCCTTCTGATCCGGCTCCGGGTATTCCCCTAAAGAATATGGCCCAGGGGGTGCGTCAGTACCATTGCCCTTAAACTGAATTTCTTGGGTCAAACGTTTGGGATATCCTTCCACAAGCTTCTCACAATAGTTGGTTGGAATTTGGGCCCATTCCTCCTGACAAAACTGGTGTATGTAACGGGTCTGGGAGGCGGAACCTCTGAGCTACTATACGAGGGGGCGGTCCTTGTAAGGGAGCGGGTGGCGACCAGGCAGGCAGTCACAGCAGGTGACCGGGACAGTCTCTAGAAGAACGGGCAGGAGGTCACGGCAAGTGACCGGGGCAGTCTCTGGATGAACGGGCAGATGGTCACGGCAAGTGACCGGGGCAGTCTCTGGGTGAACGGGCAAATGGTCACGGCAAGTGACCGGGGCAGTCTCTGGGTAAAGGGTTGGTACGACCTGTGGCGGCTGATGGTAGACGTGAGCTCCCAGGTGAGCAGGCGAGAGTCTCTGGATAAACGGGTGGTCACAGCATGTGACGGCGGAGCCTCCAGGAAGACCAACAGACAGGCGGCAGATGAGCGCTCCCAGGTGAGCGGGCAGAAGTCTCTGGACAGGCGGGTGGTCACAGCACGTGACGGCAGAGCCTCCAGGTAGGCTAGCAGACAGGCAGCAGATGAGCGCTCCCAGGTGAGCGGGCAGGAGTCACTGGACAGGCAGGTGGTCACAGCACGTGACGGCAGAGCCTCCAGGTAGGCTAGCAGGCAGGTAGCAGATGTGCGCTCCCAGGTGAGCGGGCAAGCTGGTCCATAGACAGACTGACAAGAGTTGGAAGGCAGACCGTCGGACCTCAGGCAAGCAGGCAGGTAGTTGATGTGCGCTCCCAGGTGAGCGGGCAAGCTGGTCCTTAGACAGACTGACAGGAGTAGTAAGGCAGACCGTCGGACCTCAGGCTAGCAGGCAGGTAGCAGAATATCAGGCAGGAATAAGACAGCAAGCTGGCAAGAATCTGGCAGGTAACTGGCAACGGGACCTGAGGGCTGAAGCAGAGTAGTGAACAGTGCAACAACATTGCTCGGGCACCTCCATTTTGGAGGAGGTGCCTTATATATGGTGAAGTCCTCCGGCCATTGGCCGGGGACTCCTTAGGACGGCGCGCGCGGCCCCTTTAAGAGGGAGGGAGAGCGCGCGCGCGCGCCCTAAGCACAGTGGCCGGGAAGGAGCGCGCGCTGCCAGCAGAGCGGGAGGAGGACGCCGGGCACGGAGCAGAGAGGTGAGGAGAACAGCGTCCCTGCCTAGCAGAGGGCAGGGACGCCGGCGCTACAGTGTAACTGATCCAGGTATGTAGGTCGTCTTGCTCGCAGCCTTTTCAGCTTTGCCCATAAATTTTCAGCAGGACTGAGATTAGGGCTTTGTGATAGCCACTCCAAAACATTGACTTGCTATGCTTAAGCCACTTTGTTACCATTTTGACAGTATGCTTCAGGTCATTGTCCATTTGGAAGACCCATTTCCGCCCAAGCTTTAACTTCCTGGCTGATGTCTTGAGATGTTGCTTCAGTATTGCCACATAATCTTCTTTTCTCATGATGCCATCTATTTTGTGAAGTGCACCAGTCCCTCCTTCAGGAAAACAACCCCACAACATGATGCTGCCACCCCCGTGTTTCACAGTTGGGATGGTGTTCTTAGGCTTCCAAGCTTCTCCCTTTTTCCTCAAAATGTAACAATGGTCATTATGCCCAAAAAGTCCAATTTTAGTTTCATCAGACCACAGGACATGTCTCCAAAAATTAGGCTGTATGCCCATGATCTGGAGCCGCTGCAGGTTTGACTCTGCGGACTTATGCAGCGTCAAACCCACAGCGGCCAGCTGTTAAAGCATAGCAGATGGGATTTGTAGAAATCCCATGTCCACTATGCGTCTGCAGCTCACCCGCTGAAGCTGACATGCGGCGCGTCTTTCCAGACCGCAGCATGTCAATTTCTCTTGCAGGTCCACATGTGGGCTTTCCCCATAGACCTAACCTCTTTGAGGAAAGTCCGCATGTGAAAAAAAAAAAATGTCCGCCCCTCATTTGCATAAAATTAATGGAAGCCACAGGCCCGGACGCTTCGTGGGCGCTCACCCTTAAGGTCTTTTGTTCCTGTGTGCATTTGAAAGCATTAATCTGGCTTTTTTTATGCTTCTTTTAGAGTATTGGCTTCTTCCTGGCAGAGTGGCCTTTCAGCCCATGTTGATACAGTACTCCTTGCACTGTGGATATTGACACAATCTTACCAGCTTCCGCCATTATCTTCACTAGGTCTTTTGCTTTTGTCCTTGATTTGATATGCACATGTTGGACCAAAGCACGTTCATCTCTGGGACACAGAACCCGTCTCCTTCCTGAGTGGTATGATGGCTGGACATTCCCATCTTGTTTGTACTTGTATATAATTGTTTGTACAGATGAACGAGGCACCTTCAGGTATCTTGAAATTGTACCCAAGGATGAGCCAAACTTGTGCAAGTCCACAATTCTCTTCCTGATATCTTGCCTGATTTCTTTAGACTTTCCTATGATGCTACACAAAGAAGCAGTGTGTTTCAGGTGTGCATTAAAATACATCCACAGGTGTGTCTCTAATTAACTCAGATGTTGCCAAACAACCTATCAGAAGCTTCCAAACACATGACATCATCATATGGGCAGTCCAGAATTGTTTAAAGGCATAGTAATCTTAGTGTATGTAAACTTTTGACTTTGCAGTAAGTAATAAAAATGCCTTAAAACATTCTCTCTCTCTCTCATTATTCTGGCATTTGGCAAATATTTAAAAATGATGGTAATCCTAATTGACCTAAAAAGGGAAAGGTTTATTCTGATTTCTTGTCAGATATTGAGAAAATCATGCATGTGTGTAATAAATAAATAAAAAATAAAATAATATACATATATATATTGCTCAAAAAGATAAAGGGCACACTTAAACTGAATATAACTCCAAGTAAATTATACTTCTGTGAAATCAAACTGTCCACTTAGGAAGCAACACTGATTGACAATCAATTTCACATGCTGTTGTGCAAATGGAATACACAATAGATGGAAATTATTGGCAATTATCATGACAACCTCAATAAAGGAGTGTTTCTGCAGGTGGGGACCACAGGCCACATCTCAGCACCAATGCTTTCTGGCTGATATTTTGGTCACTTTTGAATGTTGGTTGTGCTTTCACGCTCGTGGTAGCATGAGACGGACTCTACAACCCACAGAAGTTGCTCAGGTAGTGCAGCTCATTCAGGATGGCACATCAATGCGAGCTGTGGCAAGAAGGTTTGCTGTGTCGGTCAGCGTAGTGTCCAGAGGCTGGAGGCGCTACCAGGAGACAGGCCAGTACATCAGGAGACGTGGAGGGGGCCGTAAGAGGGCAACAACCCAGCAGCAGGACCGCTACCTCCGCCTTTGTGCAAGGAGGAACAGGAGGAGCACTGCCAGAGCCCTGCAAAATGACCTCCAGCAGGCCACAAATGTGCATGTGTCTGCACAAACAGTTAGAAACCAACTCCATGAGGGTGGTATGAGGGCCCGACGTCCACAGATGGGGGTTGTGCTCACAGCCCAACACCGTGCAGGACGCTTGGCATTTGCCACAGAACACCAGGATTGGCAAAGTCGCCACGGACGCCCTGTGCTCTTCACAGATGAAAGCAGGTTCACACTGAGCACATGTGACAGAGTCTGGAGACACCGTGGAGAGCGATCTGCTGCCTGCAACATCCTTCAGCATGACCGGTTTGGCAGTGGGTCAGCAATGGTGTGGGGTGGCATTTCTTTGGAGGGCCGCACAGCCCTCCATGTGCTTGCCAGAGGTAACCTGACTGCAATTAGGTACCAAGATGAGATTCTCAGACCCCTTGTGAGACCATATGCTGGTGCGGTTGGCCTTGGGTTCCTCCTAATGCAGGACAATGCCAGACCTCATGTGGCTGGAGTGTGTCAGCAGTTCCTGCAAGATGAAGGCATTGAAGCTATGGACTGGCCCGCCCATTCCCCAGACCTGAATTCGATTGAGCACATCTGGGACATCATGTCTCGCTCCATCCACCAACGTCACGTTGCACCACAGACTATCCAGGAGTTGGGGGATGCTTTAGTCCAGTTCTGGGAGGAGATCCCACAGGAGACCATCCGCAACCTCATCAGGAGCATGCCCAGGCGTTGTAGGGAGGTCATACAGGCACGTGGAGGCCACACACAATACTGAGCCTCATTTTGACTTGTTTTAAGGACATTACATCAAAGTTGGATCAGCCTGTAGTATGTTTTTTCACTTTAATTTTGGGAGTGACTCCAAATCCAGGCCTCCATTGGTTAATACATTTGATTTCCATTGTTCCCTTTATTTTTTTGAGCAGTGTATATGTATATACAGTGCCTACAAGTAGTATTCAACCCCCTGCAGATTTAGCTGGTTGACACATGCGGAATTAACTTGGCATTGTGACATTTGTACTGTAGATCAGCCTGGAAGTGGGAAATGCACTGCAGCAAATTTTGTTTTTTTTTTTAAACGTTAAAAGTTAATTCAGAGTGTCATTTATTATTCAACCCCTCAAACCACAAGAATTCTGTTTGGTCCCCCTAAAGTATTAAGAAGTAGTTCAGGCACCAAGAATAATGAGCTTCACATGTGTGGATTAAAGATCTCTTTTGCCAGCCTTTTCTGACTATTTAAGACCCTCCCCAAACTTGTGAACAGCACTCAGACATGGTCAACATGGGAAAGACAAAGGAGCATTCCAAGGCCATCAGAGACAAGATCGTGGAGGGTCACAAGGCTGGCAAGGGGTACAAAACCCTTTCCAAGGAGTTGGGCCTACCTGTCTCCACTGTTGGGAGCATCATCCGTAAGTGGAAGGCTTATGGAACTACTGTTAGCCTTCCACGGCCAGGACAGCCTTTGAAAGTGTCCTCCCGTGCCGAGGCCAGGCTTGTCCGAAGAGTCAAGGCTAACCCAAGGACAACAAGGAAGGAGCTCCGGGAAGATCTCATGGCAGTGGGGACATTGGTTTCAGTCTATACCATAAGTAACGTACTCCACCGCAATGGTCTCCGTTCCAGACGAGCCCGTAAGGTACCTTTACTTTCAAAGCGTCATGTCAAGGCTCGTCTACAGTTTGCTCATGATCACTTGGAGGACTCTGAGACAGACTGGTTCAAGGTTCTATGGTCTGATGAGACCAAGATCGAGATCTTTGGTGCCAACCACACACGTGACGTTTGGAGACTGGATGGCACTGCATACGACCCCAAGAATACCATCCCTACAGTCAAGCATGGTGGTGGCAGCATCATGCTGTGGGGCTGTTTCTCTGCCAAGGGGCCTGGCCATCTGGTACGCATCCATGGGAAGATGGATAGCACGGCCTACCTGGAGATTTTGGCCAAGAACCTGCGCTCCTCCATCAAGGATCTTAAGATGGGTCGTAATTTCATCTTCCAACAAGACAACGACCCAAAGCACACAGCCAAGAAAACCAAGGCCTGGTTCAAGAGGGAAAAAGTCAAGGTGTTGGAGTGGCCTAGTCAGTCTCCTGACCTTAACCCAATTGAAAACTTGTGGAAGGAGCTCAAGAATAAAGTCCACATGAGACACCCAAAGAACCTAGATAACTTGGAGAAGATCTGCATGGAGGAGTGGGCCAAGATAACTCCACAGACCTGTGCCGGCCTGATCAGGTCTTATAAAAGACGATTATAAGCTGTAATTGCAAACAAGGGTTATTCCACAAAATATTAAACATAGGGGTTGAATAATAATTGACC
Organism: Phyllobates terribilis; assembly: GCF_046119375.1. Classification (NCBI taxonomy): domain Eukaryota; kingdom Metazoa; phylum Chordata; class Amphibia; order Anura; family Dendrobatidae; genus Phyllobates; species Phyllobates terribilis. The sequence continues at coordinate 526,635,562 of NW_027362771.1, read as the reverse complement.
CACACTTTTATGTTTAAAATTTAATAAAATTCAACTGAGCAACATAACTTTTTGGTTTGTAAGATTTATGCTTCTGTTCATAAAACCTACTCTCGTTTGCAGTTTGAAGGCTCTAACTTATTTGCATCTTATCAAACCAGCTAAATCTGCAGGGGGTTGAATACTACTTGTAGGCACTGTATGTATGTGTGTGTGTGTGTGTGTGTGTGTGTGTGTGTGTGTGTGTGTGTGTGTGTGTGTGTGTATATATATATATATATATATATATATATATATATATATATGTGGGTGGAAACCGGAGAACCCGGAGGAAACCCACGCAAACTTGAAGAGAACAAACAAACTCCTTGCAGATGTTGTCCTTGGTGGGATTGAACCCAGGACCCCAGCGCTGCAAGACTGCAGTACTAACCACTGACACACACACACACGCACGCACGCACGCACGCACGCACGCACACACGCACGCACGTCCATTACCTCCATCGCAGTGGAGGATATCACACGGTAGGACATTTTGTTGAAGCCAATAATCAGGATTTCTGTTATGACTAGGGTTATTTTTGATGGAACCCAAAGCCATTGTGCTCAGTGAGTGACATCTCTTGCTCTTTCTTCAATTATTCATACACTTAGCCACAGGATAGACAGTCTATTCTTTCAGGAAGAACCTGCTAAGTGACAACAGAGGATCATTTTAGCACCGTGACAGGTACAATAACAATTCTAGTCAAGTCAAAGCTGCAGAATTTATTGCATGTTTCTGGACCTACTGGTAAACGTGTGACCACTAGGGGGCCGGTCTGTATGCATCTCCATTCAGGTGAATTGCTGCCCCCTATCTGTGATGATATGCAGCTGAGATTTTTAGGGTCTCTACCATGGGTTATGCTTACAGTTGCATATTAGAGAGTACGTGCTTTTTCCCAAATCTTTTGACCTTAGTGGCCATTGTTGAGTACTGTATTCAATGCCCTTGTATAGGATCTGAGCTGCAGTTCTTGGCACGGCCACTACACAGTGTATGGCGCTGTGGTGTTCAGCTCTGTTTTTTGTTTATATCTGTCCTCCACCAGGGCTCGTGACAGCTGATTCAGGGCCGGACCTACAGCCGGTGCAACTGCTGTGGGGGAGCGTGCTGAGAGGTAAGTTGTTTTTTTTTATACTGAAACGGCTGGGGAGAGGAAAAGGAGAATGAGGGGAGGTGAGGGAGAGCAATAGTGGGGAGATCAATGATGGGGCTGGTGGAGATGGGGAGAGCAGTGATGGGGCTGGTAGAGATGGGGAGAGCGGTGATGGGGCTGGTGGCGATGGGGAGAGCAGTGATGGGGCTGGTGGCGATGGGGAGAGCAGTGATGGGGCTGGTGGCGATGGGGAGAGCAACGATGAGGATGGTGGCGATGGGGAGAGCAACGATGGGGATGGTGGCGATGGGGAGAGCAACGATGAGGATGGTGGCGATAGGGAGATCAATGATGGGGATGGTGGCGATGGGGAGATGTGACATGCCGAAGTAGTGCTGTTGCAGAGTGTGACAGTCACAAGTAGTGCTGCTGCTTTAAAAGAATTCAGCAACTATTAGAAGTAACACAAGCACATGAGACAGGAAGTGTTGTGCTCCAGAAGCATCCAGCAACTAGAGGGGTTAACACAGTCACAGGAGACAGGGAGTGTTTTAGCAGAGCCCGAGGGGCATTGTGGGGAAGTTGTTTACTGTCTGACTGGAGCTGAAGAGAAAGGTGGTGTGTGTGTGTGTGTGTGTTCTGCATCTGACAGAAGCACCCCTGCAAGTGAAAAGGATTCAAGTCAGGAGTGAAGCTAAGCACAGGTCAGGTAGAGTTCCTGAACTAGCAGTGCGGAATATTGTCAAGCAGAAAGATAAGTACTGGAAGAAATGGTGTCACAGAGATCATCTCCCTCAGCAAATCCTCCCCCCTCCTCCATCTCACTGTGCTGTAAAGAATGCTGTGTTCATTAATGTGCCTTTGCATTAGAACTGTGCTGTCCTGTACTACTGGGAAGACTGTGAACTGCTGTGCTGCTAAGGAAACTGTATTTTTTGTTACTGGAGCCTGTTGCTCATAAGACTTAACTTGCACTGGCTGTGCGGCTTCTTATTAAATGCTACTGTTCTACCGTTTATGAGGACTCTTGTCAAGTGAAACAACCTACGTGTCTGTGCCTGAGGGTCAGCTGCAGCACATGGTCTATGGTCGCCCTGGTTAACGGTTCCCCCAGAATTCCAAAGAATTCATGTAACCTGTCTCGCTCGCCCCTATCTGAACCTAGCGGTGTGCATGTAACAGAGAGCAATGATGAGGCTGGGGAGAGCAATGACATGGGGGTGCTGGGAGAGAGCAATGATGTGAGTTTCACTTTGCTTGTATTGTAAAGCCTTGTATATTTTCTGTGTGCACATAGCCTTACTGTTAATTGGGGAGAGTCACAGAGACTGAATAATTTTTATTATTGGGCGGCGAAGATTATAGTTAATGGGGGGCACAGTGCTGCTTATCACTTTATATTTTGATTACTAAGTGGCTAATAGTTTATTAATTGGGGGGTGGTACATATCTGTATTCAGTGGTGCAGTGTGGGGGAGACACATGTATGTATACAATATTTGTGACCTTGTTATTTTCTAGGCTGGAGATCATTGTGACAAGACGAGTCGTGGCTGGGAGATGTCGACATGAAGGTCTGACCAGATGGAGAAGATGCAGCAGAAACCAACTCTGATCAGATGAGACGTCAGCGGTAAGTGCCTGGATGTAAATATTATTCTGTATCTGCATTGTGTGAGTTGAAGTGATAATGTTATCTGTAAAATCCCTTAGGCTTCATTCTCACATTTGTGTGAAATGTCCGTGTGCTGCCAGATTTTTTTATTGGATGGGCCACGGATTCGTAGAGTTTTATAGATCCATTCACACATCCATGAAAATCACGGATCTGAGAATGAGATCTGTGAGCGTCAGAGAATGTCTTGTTCTGATCTGATTTTGAAGATTAGATAGGACATGCTCAATGCGTCTGTAAAAGCGGGCAGCACATCGGCACTGCACACAGATGCAGGAATGTAGCCATATTGTGTATAGCACAGTCCCTTAGTATATAGTGTACTCACTTATTATGTATAGTGCCATCCTTAGTTATATAGTTTCTTCTTTTATTATGTATAACACCCTCCTTTATTACGTACCATCTTCTCTAGTTATATATGGTACCGTCTCTTATTATATAGCTTCCTCTGCTGTTATGTACAGTGCTGTCCCTTACGTAGCGTATTCTTGTTATTTTTGTCAGTCTCAGTGCCCTCTCTTTATTAAATAGTCCTCTCTTGTTAGATATATAATGACTGCAAGATTTCCCATGCACCATCAGTAGTCCTTGCATTATATATCTAACAAGAGAGGACGGTATGTAATAAAGAACAGGGAGCTATAGATAATCCGTTATGTAAGGGATGGTGCTGTACATAACAAGAGAGGGCACTGTGCAATAAGGGATGGCAATATACATAATAAAGGAGGCTATGGAAGAGGTGTATATACAGCCACACACATATATATCTGTAGCTTTGTCGCCATAAAAGGTGGAGGGCCCAGACACATTTCTTGCACAGGGGCCCCAAGCAGTCATTGTCCGCCCCTGAGCTGATTAGTGGGTTTCTGATCACCACTGATTGATGACCTATCTTAAAGGGTATTACCATAATCGCCTTATTTTTCACAAAGCACAGTAGATGCATACAGGTTAGACCCCTCTGGCTGTCCAGCTTCACATAACTGAATGGACGATCCTATTCTTTATCTGCTAAACCTAAATTTCCCAGCTGCACTGTCACAGGGAAAAGGCAACCAGGATGGGCTAGAAGACAGCGGTTTATGGTTTCACAAACTCCTGCACTGGTTAGAAGCACTTCACCATCTTATTAAACAGTGCATGTTTTTTTCCTTGCTAGTAGTGCAAGGGTTAATCTGTCCAGTTGAAGCTACTGCAGCTTTCCTACCTGGATTGTCTTAGCTGTTCAGTGTTCGTCACTCCCCTCTGCTATATATGCTTGCCTCAGCACTTAGGGATTACCAGTGTTAGTTCTTACTGCCTGGTTCTGGAGTTGGAGGTGTAGTTCGTAGTTGGAGTTGGCATTTTGAAGATTGTTTAGGAGATTGTTGCTTGGAGTTTATTTGTGTGCACATCCTCATCCTCCCCTATTTGGTTTCTCCTTCCTTTAACTCCTCTGTGGCTCACTCTGTTTTTTGGTGAGTGTATTTTGTATGGTTGGTATTTTCTTTTATCCCTGTCCATCTTCCCTTGTTTGTCTGTTAGTGTGTTCCTATACACTTCAGCTTCCCACTACCCTGTGTGGGGGAGAGGACAGATAAGGGTTGCTATAGGAGCATGCCAAGGCACGTGAACCCGTCATCTCCACTTTCAGGAGTAATCCTAAGGACAGGGATAGACTAGGACGCCCTTAGTTCTAGGGACCTGGTTAGTGTCCATAGTCCCAACACCATTGTGACATGCACTTTCTTCTCCACAGTGCTGCAGACCCCTCCATGTCTCCTATGTGCTCTTCTACAGACCCACCTCTCAGAATTATTATAAATTAATCTAAGTTTAGCATTCACCTTATACTCCTGTTTATTCTCTGGCACCGTACAAATATAGCTCAGCTAATCTCAGCCCCTGTATAGAGCTCCGTCCTGCAAGATATCTCTCCTTTCAACCCCTGTATGCAGAGCCCCATCCTGGAGTAGATCTCTCCTCCCATGACCCTGTATACAGCCCCATCTTCCCTTAGATCTCTCCTTTCAGCCCCTATATACAGAGCCCCATCCTGCAGTATATCTCTCCTCCCAGTCTCCTGTATAAAGCCCCATCCTAAAGTAAACTGGCCAATGATTCCATCAGAGCTGAAGAAGCACTATTACTAAAGGACTGTGTTCCAAAAGAAACAAATTTGGATATCTCTGCAATGGAGCGACGCAGAGCAATACGGAAAAGAACGGCAGAATCAGGGAACCTCCAGGGATTTTTTCAAGGTATTCAATTAGTTTTTTTGAGTAAGTGACAAAGGGAAATGAATGATTGAAATGGGATTTCCTATCTGAAAGCGGTGGCCACAGCCGAGTGCAATGTGCTACTTGTTTCCATAACTTAGATTCACTTTTGTGGGAGTTACAGAACGTGTAGCACAGTTCACTCTGTACTCATGTACTCTGACCAAGAAGACTAATGGAGCCACTTTTGAGTTGCTGGACCATATTGTGAGCCGTGGACACAAGTTTGAAGGGATCTCTTGACTTGTGTCTTATGGAATATAAGGTAAGTAAATTGTCCCTGGCACAAGCTGTGAACCGCACCCTAGATATTTTCTGTATTCCATGTATGATTCCTGCTCTTTCTACCTTACTGATCATAACAATATATTGTGTAAAAGAGGGTAAAGGCGGAGACCACCACACCTCTGCCAACCAAGGAGTAGAAGACAGCTCCTGAAGTGCCCAATGAATAAAACCTCACCGTCTGCCAATAGTTCTTCTCTATGACACAATGGGGCAGATTTATCAATAATGTTGGGTTTTACTGCTCCACTATCCACCCCTCCTTTTGTGGACACTTTATAAAACTGTCCAAGAAGCTGTAAAAGTGTCTAAAAAATATATGGCCTCATATATCATTTATGTTTTTTTTTAATTCCGTTTTATTTATTTATTTTTTTGGTATTTTGTTGCCAATTTATGTGTCAAGTTCTGCAAGATGTTGGTTCAAGAATTTTGAGCAAAATGAAAAAAAGCTCTTTATTTTTGCCTTTTTAAAGCAAAAAGTTACATGATCCGTTGAACTGCATAAGTTAGAAAAAAACAAAAATTCCAGTGTACATAAAGTCACTCCAAGGGGAAAAACTGTAATTTACTTGCACTAACATTTTGCAACTTTTTAAAAAGAATCAACAGCGAACATCTAGAAAACAAAACCTATGGCCAAATTGGTGAACATAAAAAACAAACGAGAACACATAGAAAAGAGATTTAAATAAGGCGAACATTAAAAGAAGAATTTGTCACAAATCAATAACAGGATAAAAATGCCAAAAATTAGACAAAAAAAGAACAAATGCATAAATTGGGCCTGTAATAATTGTGGTACAAGGCGTGTAGGCCAGTATTTTTTTATTGTAATTTGAGCCAGAATTCTGGAGCGTTTTCCTTAGTAAATCTCAACTATTCATTACTGCAGTAACAGCCTTGGGAAGTTTAGGTATACAATGGTTGTGTTGTCATGTTGCCTAGAACTGGGCTTCTTAAACTTATTCTAAGTTCATGCTGACATCTGAGCCTCACTACGTCTATGGAGGAAGTCTATGGCAAAATAAAAAATATTGCTCCATTTATCTTTCATTTGTCTCCTAAACTTTGTGTAATGTTAAATTTAATAGAAAGTCAGTTAATTATGTTGGTAAACCAGAGATTATTGCAGTCAGAGGAAAACACTGTCCAGCTCATGACCACTTCTGTAAATACCGCCTCCCCATCAGGCCTGGGCAAAGTGTGGCCCACGGGCCACATCCGGCCCTGTGGCTGTCCCCATCTGGCCCGCGGACCTAGACAGCTGTGAGCTGAAAACAGTGGCCCATTGGCCGCACTGCGCCCTCCTCCGCCTGTCCATCGCCCTCTGTCACCACTATCTGCATCCTCTGGATGCAGACAGCATTGACTGCATTGGTGGATGATGACGCCACCGGCCCCTTCTTCCACCAATCAGCGAGTGAGACAGCTGACGCGATGACGTCATGTTATCGCGTCAGCTCAGCTGAGCTGCGCATCGGAGACAGAAGCAGAGGCACAGCGCCACAGCAACAGGAGCGAGGTGAGTGTGGTGTTTTTTTTTCATGGCTATGGGGATCTCCTGCTGGACATGGGGAGGCTATGGGGGTCTCCTGCCGGACATTTTGAGGCTATGGGGTTCTCCTGCTGATCATGGGAGAGGCTATGGGGGTCTCATGCTGATCATGGGGAGGCTGTATGGAGGCTCTTATGGTATATAGGGGGCTGTGTGTGTGCTCAAATGGTATATAGGGGGATGTGTGTGTGCTCCAAACGGTATATAGGGGGATGTCTTCATACTTAATTCTGCTCTATATTAAGTGATACAATTAATATTAACCCCTTTACAACCCAAGGTGGTTTGCACGTTAATGACCAGGGCAATTTTTACAATTCTGCCCACTGTCACTTTATGAGGTAATTACTCTGGAACGCTTCAACGGATCCCCCTGATTCCGAGATTGTTTTTTCATGACATATTGTACTTCATGATTGTGGTAAAATTTCTTCGCTATCACTTGTGTTTATTTGTGAAAAAAATGGAAATTTGGCGAAAATTTTGAAAATTTTGCAATTTTCAAAATTAGAATTTTTATCCCCTTAATTCAGAGAGATATGTCACACAAAAGAGTTAATAAATAACATTTCCCACATGTTTACTTTACATCAGCACAATTTTTGGAACAAAATGTTTTTTTATTAGGGAACTATAAGGGTTAAAAGTTGACCAGCGATTTCTCATTTTTCCAACAAAATTTACAAAACCATTTTTTTAGGGACCACATCATATTTGAAGTCACTTTGAGGGGTCTTTATGACAGAAAATACCCAAAAGTGACACCATTCTAAAAACTGCACCCCTCAAGGTGCTCAAAACCACATTCAAGAAGTTTATTAACCCTTCAGGTGCTTCACAGGAATTTTTGGAATGTGGAAGAAAAAAATTAACATTCAACTTTTTTCCACAAAAATGTTACTTTAGACCCAAGTTTTTTTTATTTTCGCAGGGGTAACAGGAAAAAATGGACCCCAATATTTGTTGTGAAATTTCCCCTGGGCATGCAGATATGCCAAATGTGGGGAAAAACCACTGTTTCGGCGCACAGCAGGGTTCGGAAGGGAAGGAGCGCCATTTGACTTTTTGAATGTAAAATTTGCTTGAATAATTAGCGGACGCCATGTTGCATTTGGGGAGCCCCTGATGTGCCTAAACAGTGGAAACCACCCACAAGTGACACCATTTTTTAAGCTAGACCCCTCAGGGAACTTATCTAGATGTGTGGTGAGCACCTTGAACCCCCAGGTGCTTCACAGAAGTTTATAACATTGAGCCGTAAAAATTCAATTTTCACATTTTTCCCACAAAAATGTTTTTCAGCCCCCACTTTTGCATTTTCATAAGGGTATCAGGAGAAATTGCACCATGCAGTTTGTTGTGCAATTTCTCCTGAGTAAGCAGATACCCCATATGTGGGGGAAAACCACTGTTTCGGCGCACGGCAGGGTTCGGAAGGGAAGGAGCGCCATTTGACTTTTTGATTGTAAAATTTGCTTGAATAATTAGCGGATGTGCCCCTGATGTGCCTAAACAGTGGAAACCCCCCACAAGTGACACCATTTTGGAAACTAGACCCCTCAGGGAACTTATCTAGATGTGTGGTGAGCACCTTGAACCCCCAAGTCCTTTACAGAAGTTTATAACATGGAGCCGTGAAAATAAAAAAATCAAACTTTTTCCACAAAAATGATGTTTTAGCCCCAATTTTTTTATTTTCACAAGGTTAAGAGGAGAAAATGGACCCCAAAAACTTTTGTGCAATTTCTCCTGAGTACGCCAATACCCCATATGTGGGGAAAATACAGTGTTTGGGCGCACGGCAGAATTCAGAAGGGAAGGAGCACTGTGTGACTTTTTGAACGCAAAATCGGCTGGAATCGAGAGCGGAAGCCATGTCGCGTTTGGAGAGCCCCTGATGTGCCTAAATAGTGGAAATCCCCCACAAGTGACCCCATTTTGGAAACTACACCCTTCAAGGATTTTATCAAGGGGTATAGTGAACATTTTGAACCCAGAGGTACGAAACAGAATTTGATAACATTAGGTCATCATATTGAATAAGTTGTCATTAATCTTGAGCGCACGTGCTCGCTACTTGAGTTTGCATCGGGTACTCAGGTATGCACCAAGTATCGCGTGTGCTCGAGTGACGCTGGAGTGCCCGCCCGCATGTTTCACGGTTATTAGACACCCCAAAAAAAACATGCAGGGATCGCTCGTGCATGGCAGGCAATCCCCGCGACGTTTTTTTTGGCCGCGAAGCATATGGGGCGGAGACTCGAGCATGTCACTCAAGCACCCACGATACTGAATGCATACCCGAGCACCCGATGCAAACTCAAGTAGCGAGCACTTGCGTTCAACACTAGTTGCCATATCGTCATTTTTTTTTTTTTTTTTTTTTACTTTTGAAAAAAACAACAACCCTAACCCCAACCCTAACCCCAACCCTAACATTAGCACAACCCTAACCCCAACCCCAGCCCTAGTGTTTATTTTTTACGCCGTTCCTCGTGCGGTATAAGTGATTAGACGACCTTATTCTTCGGGTCGGTGCGTCTACATAGATACCAGAATCATATCGGGTTTTTATGATTGACAGCGGTCACACACTAAAAGACACATATTTTGTAAAATCTAGTTTTTGCATCGCCATATTTTGAGAGCTATAATTTTTCCATATTTTGGCCAACAGAGTCACGTGATGGCTTGTTTTTTGCGGGATGAGTTGACGTTTTTATTGGTGCCATTTTCAGGCATGTGACATTTTTTGATCGCTTTCTATTCCAGCTTTTGGGAGGCAGAATAAACAAAAACCAACAATTCAGGAATTTGTTTTTTTTTTTTACATTTTTTTATTCTACTCCGCGTGTGGTAAAATTGGTAAGGTAGCTTTATTCTTCGGGTCAGTACGTTTACAGCGATACCACATTTATATCGTTTTTCTATGTTTTGGCGCTTTTACACAATAAAAGCTATTTTATAGAAAAAAATAATTTTTTGCATCGCTTTATTCTGAGAGCTATAACTTTTTGATTTTTCGGATGATGGAGCTGTATTGCGGCTTGTTTTTTGCGGCACGAGATGACGTTTTCAGCAGTACCATTTTATTTGTATTCGTCTTTTTGATCGCGTGTTATTCCATTTTTTGTTTGGCGGTATGATGATAAAGCATTGTTTTTTGCTTTGTTTTTTTTTTTTTTTTTTTACCGTGTTCACTGAAGGGATTAACTAATGGGACAATTTTATAGGTCAGGTCGTTCCGGATGCGGCGATACCAAATATATGTACTTTTATTGTTTGTTTGTTTTTCAGAATAATATTTATTGATGGGTACATTTATATTTTTATTTTTTGTGGATTATTTTTTTATTTATTTTTTATATTTTTACAATTTTTTTTAAATTTTTTTTTCACTTTCTGACAGTTTTTTTATTTGTTTACTTTGTCCCACTATGGGACTTTTGCTTTTTTTATTCTGATCGCCTGCATAGCATAGTGATGGAGCACCATCCCTGTGCCCTGCAGGCTGTCAGCGCTGCACAGTGAGAAGATCGTTTGGTCATGTAATGCGCATGACCAAATGATCTTACTGCTGTCTGGTGACCCGGATGTTGTCATGACGACATCGGGTTGTCATGGCAACATCCGGGAAGCCGCGGCAGACAGCGCTGGAGACCGGAAGAGGAGGTGAGTATTGCGATCACCTCCCCTTAGCCACTGCAATGCTACGATCAACTTCGATCGCAGCATTGCGGGGGTTAATGTGCCGGGAGTGGTGCGGGACCGCTCCCTGCACATAGTACCGGGTGTCAGCTGTGACAATCAGCTGACACCCCGCGGCGATCGCGCCCGCACAGCCTGTGTGCGCGCGCGATCGCCATGACGTACTAATACGGGTCAGGCTCTTAAAGCCCAGGGCACTGACGCGTATTAATGCGCCATGGGCTTTAAAGGGGTTAATGTAAAGTAATTATAATTAATATGTTAATTTTAATATTGAGCAGAGTTAATTTCAGCCTATTGGTTCGGCCCTCAACAACAGTCACAGTCTCTCATGTGGCCCCTCTGGAAAATTAATTGCCCACCCCTGGCCTAGATCATTGAAGTGAACATGAGTTGATCTGCAGTACCTGAGAACGGCCACTACAGTCTACAGAGCTGAGCTATCACCTCTGTACACTGTCTACATGCAGGAACTGCAAACAGCTGATCGATGGCGGTACCGGATATTAGCCACTGATGTAATGCTGTATCCGAAGGCTAGGTCATCAGCGTAGAAGTCTTATAAAACAGTATTCTGAAAAGAAGTCATCATGATCAGTGAGAATTTCTTACATATGGGAATTGACCTCTAAGACTCCCGCAGATTATCAGACCAGGAAGACTGTGAATGGAGCAGCAGTGCATTTGTGTGACTGCCTCTCAAAATGCTGGAGATACCTGAGTTAGGTACTTGACTCCTTCAGTCTCAAGATCGGTCTCAGCGATCGGACCACCGCGTCGATCTAGAAGTTTCCAGCTGTGGCACAGATAGGTGATAACTTCTTTTCATCAGTATAGTACTTTAAGGTGGCCATACACATCCAATAGCTATCTGTCAAAGGGAATGTGACAATGTTTTTGACACCTAATCTGAGAGCAGCATAATGTAGAGATAGAGACTCTGATTCCAGCGATGTTACATTTACTATGCTACTTGCGTAGTTTTGATACAATCACTGTTTTATCAGCAGGAGATTATCACTAGAGGCCTAGTAAACCTGCTGCCATGTAGTCCTTCACATTTCATGAGCTCTGTAAAGCACCGCCCAAACCACTGATTGTCAGCTTTCTGCCTATGCAGTGTACACAGAAATCTGCCAATCAGTGGTGTGGGCGGGGTTATACAGAGCTCAGCATTCAGAGAACAGGGAGACCTGCAACAGATAAAACTGGGATGAATGCACGCACAAAACACAAACTGCACAGATGGTGGCGCACACCACTGGCGCACACAGACAGATGAGAGCCCCCATACAAGAGCAATATATCGGCCCTTTGCAGTCTTTATCTCATCATAACATATAATTCCACCTGCTTTGGCGCTAGTAGTCGGCCCCCTTACCTCTTGGTCCTCTGTGTGGCTGCACAGGTTGTACCAATGATATGTCCACCCCTGGCGCACACCTAACGTTGGACTAGAGTCTTAATCCCATGACACAGCTGTATGTGTCATTGTGCCTAAGTAGGTCTAAGGAGATGATGTCATTGATCCACGCCAGGGACTTGCAAAACCCAACGTGGAGTACAACAGAGAGCAGAGGAAGGAAGAGAAGCCTGCGATACCCGGGACAGGTGTGTAACAGTGCAGAAAACCTAGTGACATATTCCCTTTAAATCGGGTGGGGAATCTTTTTTCTGCCAAGGGCCATACCATCCTTTCGGAGGCCGTACAAGTTATGCGCTAACTTTGCCCACAAAGTACGTCCTGACGCTGGCACTGGTGTCAGGACATAATCTTTCATTGTACACACCTCAGCACTCAGGAGTGAACACTGCGTGCTGGTGCTCACAGAGAAAGAAGAAATTAATGGACCGGCGGCCATCAAAACATAGCTGCCGGCCCAAGTACGGCGGTCCCCAGGAATCTGCCCGGGGGCCGAATAAAAGGTCATCGAGGGTTGTAAACAGCCCGTGGGCCTGAAGTTCCCTATCCCTGCTTTACATGCTTGTTTGATTGCCAAGTATTTGATACTTACCAACATTTACAACTTTAAATTTGTGATTTAAGCCCCAACCCCCATTATTATCTAGGAAAGCACCCTCAAACATCCAGGAGTGCACCCAAATTGCTAACTTTCCTAAGCCCACCCTTTCTGTGGCCTGATTTGTGGTACTGTCACAGTGAAACAGGGACATATACTATTCCTAACGACCTCCGCGTTGAGACTTGACCGAATATACAGGTTTTCTGTATGCGAAGATTGAAAGCGGCAGCTTATCTCAGAACAAAGTGTCGGCCATGGTAAAATTCATGCCAGATTCTTGTTTTACCCTGCATGACCGCACTTCAAATTGATATTAGATGATCAGCCTGTCTCCGTTGGGTTGGCCGTTGAAGTGTATAGCTACCCTGTGCCATATTGTTTCAGAGAGTAAGATAAAATTGTTCTGTGATGTGTTTAGAGGAGAGAAAGTCAGATGTTACCAAGCAAAAAATTGTTTTCTTACGCAATCAAAGAGGAAATTCCATAATCACGTGCTCGTCTGCACATGTTACGGGGTGGTAAGCCGGGTGAGAGGCTGACTATGGACAAAGCCTTGTGGTTCCTCTTGTTCTCTGTAATGAGGAACATCTCGTCTGTACACACTGGTACTGAACTTTCATATTAATCAGGAAATCATGGTGGTCGGTCTTTGAAATGTCCATACTAGATATGTCCCAGTTTGGACCTGCAGGGTCTTTTGAGATAGAAGCAAGTCCTGAGATGTCATCACATTAATGACAGCCTATTATAATGCCCATGACCAGCGATTGCCTACAGGAGAGCTCTGGGATTTCATAGAACCCGGTCATGGTTTCCATACCTCTTAAAATGTGTATGTCCTTATTGGAAATGTTAAAGTACCACCTCTAATCCAGCTGGAAGCATCCACTGAAACCCCCATTTCCATACGTAATACCAGAAGCCCCACAGGACCAGTTTTAGACAAAGTGGGGCTCTGGGCAAAATTTTAAAGTGGAGCCCCAATTGCTCACATATTGCACCATCACACAGAAACATTTTGGTTGTATTTACATGCGCTGAGTTCAGGCCGCTAAAACGAGCGTGATCGACAATATTAAAGTTGTTCAACACTTGTTTACTGACATCTTTACACCGGCTGAGGAAGAATGATGGGCACAGGACAATCACTAATAGATCAGTCTGCCCCCATACAGTATCATGTTATCAGCAGCATATCGGCAGTCTTCACCGGGCGATGTGCTGCTGAGTACAATGATTTTTGTTCCAGCATAAACAATCCAATCACCAATGAATAGGCAGCATTTTGCTCATTTAGTATAATGTGCCCCCTAGTCCTCCACATAGTATAATGCACCCTATAGTCCTCCATATACAGTGAAGAAAATAAGCATTTGATTCACTGTCAATGTTGTAAGTTTTCCCACCTACAAAGAATGGAGAAGTCTGTAATTTTTGATCGTCGGTACACTTCAGCTGTGAGAGCCAGAATCTAAAACCCAGAAAATTACATTATATGATTTTTACATAATTAAATTGCATTTTATTGCATTAAATAAGTATTTGTAGTATAATACAGCCCCCATATAGTATAATTCACTGCCCTATAGTTCTCCATAGAGTATAATGCAACCCCCATAGTCCTCTATACAGTATAATGCAGCCCCCATAGTCCTCCATATAGTATAACGCACTTCCCATAGTCCTCCATACAGTATAATACAGCCCCCATAGTCCTCCATATAGTATAATTCACTGCCCTATAGTTCTCCATCGAGTATAATGCAGCCCCCATAGTCCTCTATACAGTATAATGCAGCCCCCATAGTCCTCCATACAGTATAATGCAGCCCCCATAGTCCTCCATACAGTATAATGCAGCCCAAATAGGCCTCCCTACAGTTTAATGCACTCCCCATTGTCCCCAATACCGGATAAATACACCCCATAGTCCTCCATAGAGTATAATGCAGCCCCCTTAGTCCAAAAGTGTGTGTGCCATAAGAAAAGATAATAAAAAACGGACTTATCCTTTACATTTTTATTGCACCTAAGCATTAAACCTTCATAAACTAATCTTGCAAGAACTAAAAGTTATGTAAAAAAAATGCTGAAAAGCCAGATGTGTCCTGGGCCTCAGGGGCCACACTAATGGCGGGGCCTGCAGCCATCCTGTCTGTGGGGTGATGGCTGATCGCAGGCAGCGCAGTCTCTGCAGCCCCGGGAGACTGTAAGCATTACTACGCCTCGTAACCCTGGTAACCAGGCGAACAGCACACTAACCAATCAGCGTGCAGCATTTACAACGCGCCTTCCTATTGGCCATCTGACTTCCAATGGTAACGATACGGTTGTGGACGCATTTGCTCGCCACTCCTACTCTCTGTTTTCTGATTGGCTGGCGCAAGTGACAGAGCGGAGTGTAGTAAGATGGCGGCGGTGGCGGGTGGACGGTGTGTCCGGATCAGGGGCCGGTCACGGGGGCTGTGGATTTGTCCGCTGCTGGCGGCATGGCTGTGCGCTGTGGCTGCCGATCAGACCGAGGAGTATCTGAAGAGGGAGCACTCATTGAGCAAGCCCTACCAGGGTGAGTGATGAGGGAACAATACACCCGAGAGCTCACAGGGCAGCGGTGTGGGCGGAAGTGGGTGAGGGGGAGAAAACTCGTGACTAGAAGTTGTACAGAGTGCAGTGGGGATCATAGGGACTCTCCTGTAATAGGGGGAAAGTCAGCCAGAGACCACCACTAGGGGGTGCCTTATACACTGGGGGATGATCAGAGACCACTGCTGGGGGGCGCCATATACACAGGGAGATGATTAGAGCCAGAGACAACCGCTAGGGGGCCACATACATAGGGGGTTGTCAGAGCCAGAGACCACCGCTTGGGGGCGCCATATACACAGGGAGATGATCAGAGCCAGAGACCACAGCTGGGGGGCGCCATATACACAGGGGGATGATCAGAACCAGAGACCACAGCTGGGAGGGCGCCATATACATAGGGGGATGATCAGAGCCAGAGACCACAGCTGGGGGGCGCCATATACACAGGGGGATGATCAGAACCAGAGACCACAGCTGGGGGGCGCCATATACACAGGGGGATGATCAGAACCAGAGACCACAGCTGGGAGGGCGCCATATACATAGGGGGATGATCAGAGCCAGAGACCACAGCTGGGGGGCGCCATATACACAGGGGGATGATCAGAACCAGAGACCACAGCTGGGGGGGCGCCATATACATAGGGGGATGATCAGAGCCAGAGACCACAGCTGGGGGGCGCCATATACACAGGGGGATGATCAGAGCCAGAGACCACAGCTGGGGGGCGCCATATGCACAGGGGGATGATCAGAGCCAGAGACCACAGCTGGGGGGCGCCATATACACAGGGGGATGATCAGAGCCAGAGACCACAGCTGGGGGGCGCCATATGCACAGGGGGATGATCAGAGCCAGAGACCACAGCTGGGGGGCGCCATATACACAGGGGGATGATCAGAACCAGAGACCACAGCTGGGGGGCGCCATATACACAGGGGGATGATCAGAACCAGAGACCACAGCTGGGAGGGCGCCATATACATAGGGGGATGATCAGAGCCAGAGACCACAGCTGGGGGGCGCCATATACACAGGGGGATGATCAGAGCCAGAGACCACAGCTGGGGGGCGCCATATGCACAGGGGGATGATCAGAGCCAGAGACCACAGCTGGGGGGCGCCATATACACAGGGGGATGATCAGAGCCAGAGACCACAGCTGGGGGGCGCCATATGCACAGGGGGATGATCAGAGCCAGAGACCACTGCTGGGGGGGCGCCATATACACAGGGGGATGATCAGAGCCAGAGACCACCGCCGGTGGGACGCCATATACATACACAGGGGGATGATCAGAGCCAGAGACCACCGCCGGTGGGGCGCCATATGCATACACAGGGGGATGATCAGAGCCAGAGACCACCGCCGGTGGGGCGCCATATACATACACAGGGGGATGATCAGAGCCAGAGACCACCGTCGGGGGGGCGCCATATACATACACAGGGGGATGATCAGAGCCAGAGACCACCGTCGGGGGGGCGCCATATACATACACAGGGGGATGATCAGAGCCAGAGACCACCGTCGGGGGGGCGCCATATACATACACAGGGGGATGATCAGAGCCAGAGACCACCGCTGGGGGGGCGCCATATACATACACAGGGGGATGATCAGAGCCAGAGACCACCGCTGGGGGGGCGCCATATACACAGGGGGATGATCAGAGCCAGAGACCACCGCTGGGGGCGCCATATACACAGGGGGATGATCAGAGCCAGAGACCACTGCCGGTGGGGTGCCATATAAATACACAGGGAGATGATCAGAGCCAGAGACCACCGCTGGGGGGGGGAGCCATATACACAGGGGAATGATCAGAGCCAGAGACCGCCGCTGGGGGGGGACACATATAATAAAGGAAAGAAATGGTTTATATCCAGCTCACCCACTGGTTGTGAATATTCCTCTGGTAGTGCACGGACTTGAGGCTTGTGTCTGCAGCTAGGAGCAAAAAGTTAAAGTGCATCCAGCACAAAATCCGGTGAATTTTTTTATCTATATTAAAACAACATTTTATTGAAAAAAATATATTAAAAATTCATGGTCCTAAAAAAGCGCCCATCAAAGGCATGCACAACTCACGCGCTCCGAACTATGTCTTTTTATTCATAATGTGGTTTTTAATATAACTTTTTTTATTTCCCCGGGTTTTGTGCTGGATGCACTTTACCTTTTTGCTTCTATGCTGGGGGGGGTGGCACATTGTACCTAGGGGGTAATCAGAGACCACCGCTGTGGGCACCGTATACACGGCAGCTTTATTAGTTCATACAGTATGGCGTCATATCCGTATTGATGGATTTGGTGACACTGAATGATCTCGTGTGAGGATTTCCCCCATAATGTAAAGCTGTGTTATTTACTTATTGTTCCCTTTCATTGTGTCGACCATTTTGAAGTGAGACCACACTAATCACGAGACTAGGGGTCCTGATCCCACATCAGGACAGGATGATCTCTGCCGCTCTCTACGTCTGAGACAACAGCACTTAACCACATGTAGTGCACTTGCCTTCCTCTGTCAGTCCCATAGACACTTGTGGCGACCATCATGTGTGACCATGCCTCTCCATTCAGTCCTGGCTGCAGTAAGGAGGAAGGGGATCAGGACCCTCAGTCTTGTGATCAATGAGGCCCCACAGATCAGATATCTGTCAATTGTTTAAGTAAATGAAGTCTTTCATGAGAAAGTCGCTTTAAAGGGGTCGTCCACCACTTGTCCTTAGGACAGGTCATCGGTATCAGATGAGTGGGTGTCTGACCCCTGACAGCCCCATGGATTAGCTGGAGGTATACATTTTTCAGAGGCAGATCACCACAGCTCCCTCCACTGTGTAGTGGCCATTCCCTGGTACTGCAGATCAGCTTGTATTAAAGTGTATAGGAGCTGAGCTGCGGTCCCCGAGAATGGTCAGTTCACAGTCTACGAAGCCGACTCCGTGCCGTGTTAGCATCAAGTCACCACCGGAGCTGCATACACCGGTGGTGCGGGGTGTCAGACCTCCACCGAGTGGATATTGATCTATCCGAAGCTTAGGCCATCAATGTCTAAGGAGTGGACCGCCCCTTAAATGGTCACATGGGGCTCCTTTCCAAGGTCTTCATTGACTTCTTGGAAGAAAGTTGGGCAAAACTGTTGCATCATGCGACATGATAGGCGTCACACAACTCTGCTATATTCATCATCACGAATACCGCTGTCCCTTTTTATAAAAACTGTATAACCGGTTACTTTCTTCCTGGAACAGCGCCACTTTTGTCGATAGGCTGTGCCTGGTATGGTCACACAGCGCTGATCACTCGGGTCAGATATGCAATGGATTATCCGTCTGGACTTTTCGGCTTATTACAGTTCTGGAATTGTGGATGAGATGGTACCAAATGTGATCCATTGCCGCAGAGACAAGTGACTCAGAGTGCTGAGTTGTGCTGCAGGGTTCCATTGTGGAGTTCACCATTAGCCAGGTGATATATGTGGCAGATCCGCGGCGCCCGGGTCTCCTACATCTGGGAGATGTTTTTCTGGACTGATTGCTGTTATGTTGTAGAAGATGAGGCTAAATAAAGGCCAGTACAGATGAGATCCCACGTGTCCGCTGGATGTTACCTGACCACCCAGGTGTCCTGTTGAGCCTGTGCCATCTGTTGGTCCATGTGGATGTCTCTTCCTACTTCATTCAGTCACCTACATGGTATCGCAGGCAAAGTTGGTTTTGTCATGTTTGAGCAGAGAATGAATTCCTGTTCTGCTCCTCTGATCCCGCTCTGACTTCTGGGTCACTGGAGGAGACCAGCGCATGTGCAGAACCAGAACAGACATTAGAGGTTCTCCAGGACTTGTATCCATCATTGAGGCCCCCATACATCTAAGAGTAACATCTGCTGAGCCCATCAATATCAGCTGCCAGTCAGCTGTGTATGGGGCCTCCTAACGTTCCTGGCTAAGGATGTCGGGGGAGATGAGCGTCCGGCATGTTGAATTTGAACATCTGACACTATTGTTATGCAGACGATAAGCCAATATCTTAGACGTTTGGCTTTGACTTTCTCGACTCTTGCCTTTTCGACGTGAAGATTAGGCCAAGCCTTATGGTCAATGGGGGGCCCAGCCCAGGGGAGCTAGCTGTTGAGTGTGAGTCAGGGCACTCAGCATAGGTCCTCAATATGACATCGATGGTGACCCGACACCCCCACTAAGAAGCTGTGATTATCTCCAGAGGCGGCTGGATGTAAAAGTGTACGGAAATGAGGAACTTAGCTCCGTACACTGTTGTGGGGGCGATGGGTGTTGGACCCGCACTAATCCGGCTATGTTATCAATGTAAAAGTAGTGGAAAACCCTTTAATTCTCTGCCCACCCAAGAGAGCAGATCATGGGCTAGAGTGGCATAGTTCTTGGAATAAAGCAGCTATGTTTCATTGATTTTATAAAACCAGGCCAGAAACCTGTTGTAGAGGATTGGAGCTGCTAAGTGTTTTGTTGACATGGTGGGATGGATCTAGAAGACTGCAGCGACTGAACCCGTGGGGACTAATATTGGACTTGGGGAAGAAAGAAAATGGGGAAGAAAGAAAATGGAGAGAAACTATGAAGCTTTGTCTACTGAGCCTCTTTACCGATGATGATTTCTTGTCTTTCAGGCGTGGGCTCTTCTTCTTCATCTCTATGGGACATAATGGGGAGTGTGCTGGTTACTCCTCAATATGTCCGCCTCACTCCAGATTCACAGAGCAAGCAAGGAGCTGTGTGGAATCGTATGGTAAGACTTAGAGCGGTATTTGCCGCATCGTTTCTGCTTTTCTATCTACCCAGGGTAGGTGCTCGTTGTGTTGTACAGTTAGCGCCTGCCTCTAGCAGCAGAGACAGGAGCCAACTCTGATCGCTGCTGTTTAACCACATAGATGCCTCTGTCGGTCTCTTACACTGGCATTTAAGTATTTTAAAATGGTGCGGCCTTACATTTTGGCACACATCGCCGGCCCCTCGCAACACATTCGATGGGTCATCACGGCAGCTGGAAGCCTACTGAAGGTCCAATCGCCACCATATTAGTTCTACTTCTTAAGAGGTTGTTAGTCTTAATATATACTGCAAAACTAAAGTGTTGCAGTATATAGAACAAGTGATAAAATAATCCAGGCTCAATTTCTTGAATAGGACTAAAAAAATATGTACAATTGATCATTTTTTTCCGCACACTGAACAACATAAAACAGAGCCCAGAAAACATTGGCGGAATTGCATCTTCTCCAGCTCTGTAGACTTGTATCTGTAATACTCCGGATAAGTAGACTATAAGTACTACAGTGTCCCTAGTCCGTGTTCATTACGTGTATATGCCGGAAAGAAGGTTGTAAGTCCGACTCTGGAAATGACAGACCATACATTTTTTTTCCAGCCCTGCTACCTACGGGATTGGGAGCTACAAGTTTATTTCAAAGTCCATGGACAGGGCAAGAAGAACCTAAATGGTGACGGATTTGCCGTCTGGTTCACCAAGGATCGAATGCAAGAAGGTGAGAAGTTGTTCCTCTGTCGTTCTCGACTGCGCTGATTCATGTCCTGGTGTGATAATTGGATTTTTTTTTACCGATCTGATGTTTCAGGTTCTGTGTTCGGAAGTAAAGATAAGTTTGTAGGTCTGGGAGTGTTTGTGGACACATACCCGAATGAGGAGAAGCAGCATGAAGTAAGTGTGCCATGAATTTATTGGCGGGTCTCATTTCTGGTTTTCATCTTTGCTGTTTGCTTTAGGTGTTAGTGTTATTAGTAACAGATTCATAGCGAAACCTTCTGAATTGACTGCCTATCTCATATGTATGAGAAGGAAGAAGGATCGGACATGTTAAATCGCCCGAACCCTTTTCTCCACTAGAACAAGGCCAGGATGAGCTGAATGGAGAAGTTGGCCGTGTAAGCGCCTTGTTGAAAGGCAATGATAACGATAGCAGAGTGCGGCACTTAAAGAAGCGAGGAAATATTAACTCTAGTTATTAGATTCACACTTCTGTGCTGTGGTAATATATTTTCAGTGCTTATTTAGGCTGCACACTCCGGCTGGCAGGACCTGTGGACTCAGGTCATGTGACTCTGGTCATATCATCACAGGTGCTTCTGCACTTCTATGTTGCTGCCTGCTTATGATTGGTCGGCATTATACAGGGAGAAGAAGTACATGCCCCCAGTGAAAACTATGTGATAACACCCACTTGGACTTTATTAAAATTAACTTATTAGGTGCCAAATATTTGAATGCTCATATCTTTGCAACGGAGAGGAGAAATAAGAATAATAATAATAATAATAATAAAAAAAAAAAAAAAGTTTGCCACTATTACATAATCTATCCATTTTAACATAAAAAAATTGGTGAAAGCTTCTCTTTAACTATCATAGTCTCTCCCCCAGTCAATGGAACAGGTAGGCGTATGTGAACCATCCACTTTATTCAACGCCTCCTGGTCGCGGCCTTGCAAACAAAGAAAAATGGGGGAAGTGAGTCCTAGTTGGGGTCTCGGCAGTGGGATCTCCATCAATCTAATAATTATCACCAATCAAGTAGAGAGGGGATATTTTTTGTAGACTGGGATGCTTCTTTGCAGGGGTTGTCTCATCTTCTTAAATTAGTAAAATTGCACAGTGTTTGTAAAAACAAGTAACTTTGCATTTACCTCTTACTAAAAATATTGTCTGTTCTCAAGAATGGAGGGATTTTTAACTTTATAGTTCATGGCTCGTTGCCTAGTACTGTCCACCGCTGATTTTTACCGGAGGTGTCCGGTTTCCTATTCAAGGAACTCAGCGCTTACAAGCTCTCTGCTATACAGCTTGCAAATGTCGCACTGAAGCTTGGCGGTTCACTGGGTCCGGATTGCTTCAGTCCCACTGCGCTCTGACAATACTACAGAGGTAAAGCTGTCTCCGCTGGCAGCATTGGAGAGCAGTCTGTTCAGGCCAGTGGCTCTGCCTGTCCTTCTTCAGGAACGTACCCTTCCCCGGCCGGCAGTAAGCTGGCAGGCAGAGGAGCGGTGCACAGTACTCCATAAGAGGGAAGATGAGACCTTTTAAAGGGGTTTTCCCACTAACAGTTAATTTTATTCAATAGATCTTGGAATAATAATGCTTTCCACAATTGGATGTGTTTAATAAAATGTTCCTGTGCTGAGATAATCTTATAATTGTTCCCCTGCTGTGTACTGTGTAATGGCTGTGTCTGACCGTGCAGGAACATTTGGAATCAGAGGTTATCTTAAAAGTTATGGTAGATAAGACCTCCAGATGTGAACAGGCTGACCAAAGTTAGAGCAGAGCTTGTGTTATTCTGCACCTACAGTCTGGCTGATAACTGGGAACAATAACAGCTTCCTGGCATGTTTAGCGGATATTCTGTACTGTGTCTGCTCTTCCCTGGATGTTACTAAGTTTCAATGTTTGTGTATTGTTGCCTGTGCTTTCTCCTCTGCTTCTGGACTGCCGTCTCAGAAGAAAAGGTACTCCGCAGGGAATCAGGTATATTAAGCTCCTCTATTAACACACTTGCCTTTGTTTGTCTTAATGCATGCAGTGTTTGGTATAATAATGATTTATTAGTCATCTGTTGCCTCTGTCATGTATTCCCTGTGATATCTGCACAGCTTCACGTTTTCTGCACATTACAGATATCCCCGTACTTACATGTCTTGGCTGCTATCAATTAAGTTATTAATGGTCGTCTGAGGAAGGTTCTGTCGCGCTGAATGCACATGAGCAAATCATCAAGATCCGCTGCTGTCAGGTCTCTTTGCAGTTGCCAATTAATAATATGGGAGACAAGTCTAGAGATGCTGCAGGCCATGGTAGCACGTTTCGGCCACGCAGACTGCTCACAGTAGCATGAAAAACATGTGGCCAGGTGACAATTTGGAGAAATAGCTGTACCACTGGTTGCACTAATAAATAAACGTAACACCAAGTTGTTAGTGCCCCTGGAATGAAGACTAGAGGGATCCCCACATGATAATATTGGGAGTAGGACCAAAGTGACATCCCCTAGTGACTTCTTCATGGAGCTGCCCATGTGGTCTTCAGTTTGAGATGGACTTCAATTGTCCCCTAAGGAGACTTGAATCTCTGATTGGCCGATGGACTGTGCTACACATAGCAATGCTGCAGCCCTGCTATGTATAGCAGAATTCACGATCTCCTGTGACCGCCGGCCACTTGCCAGCGCTCACAGGAGATTCACAACGACAGGCATTGGGTTCATCAGCAGACCTCCTGCTCTCATGACAACCCATTGGTGCCCCGCGATCACACGACAGGGGCGCCGATGGGCGAGATTTGTGACGCACTTCCTGCCTTTGCGTGTTAAATCCCCTTGACAGTGATTGACAACAGGATTTAGCATGTTAACAGCTGCAGACGGAGCATTGATCCACCCGCAGTTGTTAAAGGCACGTAATGACTGATTAAATCAGCCATCAAGTGTGGGGAAAGGTGTGGGCTCCACATCGGAGCCGCATCAAAGGGTGGGACACTACCTTTGACGTAAATATACGTTAAAGGTCGTGAAGGGGTTAATGAATACATTGAGATGTTTTGCCAATTTTATTTTCATGTTTTCACCATTTGCATATCAGTAACACGTCTATCCATTCTATGATTTCCATAATTCCACGACTTTTCCTTCTTGGTGTTACAATTTCAATGTTGAGGAGAGTTGATAAAGAGGACAGTTGTGGAAAAAATTCTGCAAAGTAAGAATGCTTTCAGAAATAGAAGTGTCGGTCATTTATTTGTATGTATGATGAACAATATAAAATGATATTGTGCCAGAAAATATATGTACATATTTTTAAGCTCAAAAAGACAAAAGTATTTGAAGAGTGATTTAATTTATTATGTTATATAATTTTTCTGGTTAGCCAATAAAGGAATCATCTTGGAATACTTTTGTCGTTTTGGGCGTAAATTAATTTACATACTATCATTTTTATCTAAGAACAAATTGCAAAGGAAATAAACAAAAGAAAAATCAATATTTTCTGTGAATGTCCTTTACCTTCAAAACAGCATCAAAGCATTAATTCTCCTCGGTACTTGTCACTTGCGCACAGATTTTGAAGGAACTTGGCAGGGAGGTTGTCCCAAACATCTTGGAGAACTAACCACAGATCTTCTGTTAATGTAGGTTTGTTGGGGATTTGGTCCTCAATGCTGAGAAATACAGGCAGATACTTATCCATCATGGCATCTGATTGGCTCCAAATTTATGCAATAGCCAATCAGCAGGGCAATGATCTGAAAACATACAGCCAATGTCTTTAAGAACTATCTTCAGTATAAAGAAGAACAAGTAGTCCTGGCAGTGATGATACGGCTCCACAGAACTCTGATCTCAACATCATCAAGTCTGTCTGGCATTACTTGATGATTTGCACAAGTGACATCCACAGATCTGGTTAGTTCTTCAAGATGTTTGGGACAACCTGCCTGCCGAGATCCTTCAGGAACTGTGTGCAAGTACCTAGGAGACCTGATGAAGGCAAAGGGCGTTCACAGCAAATATTGATTTGTTTTAGATTTCTCTTTTTGTTCTTTCACTTTGCATTTTGTTAATTGATAAAAAAATATATATATCAACACTTCTGTTTTTTAAAGTATTCTTACTTTGCAGCATTTTTCCACATCTGCCTAAAACTTTTAGCACTTTTTGAGTGTGTATATAATAAAATTTATATATATGTGTGTAGTGTTGGCGAATAAGCCCTGCAGACAATAATCCGTTTTATGCAGTCATTTCCTTCTGTTTGTCTTCTGCATGGATTAGTCTCCAGTCTTTATTGGATGTACGGCTCCTTGAGCTGTTTGCTAAGATGAGCTCGGCCTCCTAAACTAAACACATTGTGAAGTGCTCATCAGCCATGGCTTACTGCGCGAGCAAACCATATGTTCTCCCGTGTTCCTGGAGAATAGCGTATAATTCAAGAGCCTGACGGTTTACAAGAAGGAAGAACGAAAAATGTAGGTCATGTGTAGAAGCACTCGCAAGCAGGGAGAAAAATACACCGTGTAGGATGATTCTTCACTGTCTCCCCAATCCCTGAAACAACTGGTGCTAGAAGTGTATAGAGCGGCCGGCCCTCCTCTACAGGGATTAGTGAGCATGTTAAGGCTAATGAGTGCGGTCAGTATTAGTCGTCTTCTCTATATATAAAAGTAATGAGTGCGGTCAGTATCAGTTTTCTCCTCTGTATATAACGGTAATGACTGCAGTCACTATTAGTCGTCTGTATATAACGGTAATGAGTGCGGTCACTATTAGTCGTCTTCTCTATATATAAAAGTAATGAGTGCGGTCAGTATCAGTCGTCTCCTCTGTATATAACGGTAATGAGTGCGGTCAGTATCAGTCGTCTCCTCTGTATATAACGGTAATGAGTGCGGTCAGTATTAGTCATCTGTATATAACGGTAATGAGTGCGGTCAGTATTAGTCATCTGTATATAACGGTAATGAGTGCGGTCACTATTAGTCGTCTCCTCTGTATATAACGGTAATGAGTGCAGTAAGTATTAGTCATCTTTATATAATGGTAATGAGTGCGGTCAGTATTAGTAGTCTCCTGTATATAACGGTAATGAGTGCGGTCAGTATTAGTCGTCTCCTGTATATAACTGTGATGAGTGCGGTAAGTATTAGTCATCTGTATATAACAGTAACGAGTGCGGTCAGTATTAGTCGTCTCCTCTGTATATAACGGTAATGAGTGCAGTAAGTATTAGTCATCTTTATATAATGGTAATGAGTGCGGTCAGTATTAGTCGTCTCCTCTGTATATAATGGTAATGAGTGCGGTCAGTATTAGTCGTCTCCTGTATATAACGGTAATGAGTGCGGTCAGTATTAGTCGTCTCCTGTATATAACTGTAATGAGTGCGGTAAGTATTAGTCATCTGTATATAACGGTAATGAGTGCGGTCAGTATTAGTCATCTGTATATAACAGTAACGAGTGCGGTCAGTATTAGTCGTCTCCTCTGTATATAACGGTAATGAGTGCGGTCACTATTAGTCGTCTCCTCTGTATATAACGGTAATGAGTGCGGTCAGTATTAGTCATCTGTATATAACAGTAACGAGTGCTGTCAGTATTAGTAGTCTCCTCTGTATATAACGGTAATGAGTGCGGTCAGTATTAGTCGTCTCCTCTGTATACAGTACAGACCAAAAGTTTGGACACACCTTCTCATATAAAGATTTTTCTGTATTTTCATGACTATGAAAATTGTACATTCACACTGAAGGCATCAAAACTATCAATTAACACATGTGGAATTATATACTTTACAAAAAAGTGTGAAACAACTGAAAATATGTCTTATATTCTAGGTTCTTCAAAGTAGTCACCTTTTGCTTTGACTGCTTTGCACACTCTTGGCATTCTCTTGATGAGCTTCAAGAGGTAGTCACCGGAAATGGTTTTCACTTCACAGGTGTGCCCTGTCAGGTTTAATAAGTGGGATTTCTTGCCTTCTAAATGGGGTTGGGACCATCAGTTGTGTTGTGCAGAAGTCTGGTGGATACACAGCTGATAGTTCTACTGAATAGACTGTTAGAATTTGTATTATGGCAAGAAAAAAGCAGCTAAGTAAAGAAAAACAAGTGGCCATCATTACTTTAAGAAATGAAGGACAGTCAGTGCGAAAAATTGGGAAAACTTTGAAAGTGTCTCCAAGTGCAGTTGCAAGAACCATCAAGCGCTGCAAAGAAACTGGCTCACATGAGGACCACCCCAGGAAAGGAAGACCAAGAGTCACCTCTGCTTCTGAGGATAAGTTTATCCGAGTCACCAGCCTCAGAAATCGCAGGTTAACAGCAGCTCAGATTAGAGACCAGCTCAATGCCACACAGAGTTCTAGCAGCAGACACATCTCTACAACAACTGTTAAGAGGAGACTTTGTGCAGCAGGCCTTCATGGTAAAATAGCTGCTAGGAAACCACTGCTAAGGACAGGAAACAAGCAGAAGAGACTTGTTTGGGCTAAAGAACACAAGGAATGGACCTTAGACCAGTGGAAATCTGTGCTTTAGTCTGAGCCCAAATTTGAGATCTTTGGTTCCAACCACCGTGTCTTTGTGCGACGCAGAAAAGGTGAACGGATGGACTCTATATGCCTGGTTCCCACCGTGAAGCATGGAGGAGGAGGTGTGATGGTGCTTTGCTGGTGACACTGTTGGGGATTTATTCAAAATTGAAGGCATACTGAACCAGCATGGCTACCACAGCATCTTGCAGCGGCATGCTATTCCATCCGGTTTGCGTTTAGTTGGACCATCATTTATTTTTCAACAGGACAATGACCCCAAACACACCTTCAGGCTGTGTAAGGGCTATTTGACCAAGAAGGAGAGTGATGGGGTGCTACGCCAGATGACCTGGCCTCCACAGTCACCAGACCTGAACCCAATCAAGATGGTTTGGGGTGAGCTGGACCGCAGAGTGAAGGCAAAAGGGCCAACAAGTGCTAAGCATCTCTGGGAACTCCTTCAAGATTGCTGCAAGACCATTTCCGGTGACTACCTCTTGAAGCTCATCAAGAGAATGCCAAGAGTGTGCAAAGCAGTCATCAAAGCAAAAGATGGCTACTTTAAAGAACCTAGAATATAAGACATATTTTCAGTTGTTTCACACTTTTTTGTTAAGTATATAATTCCACATGTTTTAATTCATAGTTTTGATGCCTTCAGTGTGAATGTACAATTTTCATAGTCAAGAAAATACGGAAAAATCTTTAAATGAGAAGGTGTGTCCAAACTTTTGGTCTGTACTGTATAACAGTAATGAGTGCGGTCAGTGTTAGTCATCTGTATATAACAGTAACGAGTGCGGTCAGTATTAGTCGTCTCCTGTATATAACGGTAACGAGTGTGGTCAGTATTAGTCATCTGTATATAACAGTAACGAGTGCGGTCAGTATTAGTCGTCTCCTGTATATAACGGTAACGAGTGCGGTCAGTATTAGTCGTTTCCTATGTATATAACGGTAATGAGTGCGGTCAGTATTAGTCATCTGTATATAACAGTAACGAGTGCGGTCAGTATTGGTCGTCTCCTCTGTATATAACGGTAATGAGTGCGGTCAGTATTAGTCATCTGTATATAACTGTAATGAGTGCGGTCAGTATTAGTCGTCTCCTATGTATATAACGGTAATGAGTGCGGTCAGTATTAGTCGTCTCCTGTATATAACGGTAATGAGTGCGGTCAGTATTAGTCGTCTCCTATGTATATAACGGTAGTGAGTGCGGTCAGTATTAGTAGTCTCCTGTATATAACGGTAATGAGTGCGGTCAGTATTAGTCGTCTCCTATGTATATAACGGTAATGAGTGCGGTCAGTATTAGTCGTCTCCTGTATATAACGGTAATGAGTGCGGTCAGTATTAGTCGTCTCCTATGTATATAACGGTAATGAGTGCGGTCAGTATTAGTCGTCTCCTATGTATATAACGGTAATGAGTGCGGTCAGTATTAGTCGTCTCCTATGTATATAACGGTAATGAGTGCGGTCAGTATTAGTAGTCTCCTATGTATATAACGGTAATGAGTGCGGTCAGTATTAGTCGTCTCCTGTATATAACGGTAATGAGTGCGGTCAGTATTAGTCGTCTCCTATGTATATAACGGTAATGAGTGCGGTCAGTATTAGTCGTCTCCTATGTATATAACGGTAATGAGTGCGGTCAGTATTAGTCGTCTCCTGTATATAACGGTAATGAGTGCGGTCAGTATTAGTCGTCTCCTATGTATATAACGGTAATGAGTGCGGTCAGTATTTGTTAATTACTGATGTGTCAGATGATCTTATATGGATACTATAGTAAGGGAATGTATAAATCTCATTCTCTGTTTGTCCTCCTCTCTTTTACCAGCGCATATTTCCTTATGTGTCAGCAATGGTGAGCAATGGATCCCTGTCCTATGATCACAGCCGGGACGGTCGTCCTACAGAGCTCGGGGGATGCACAGCGATGGTTAGGAATCTTAACCATGACACCTTCCTGGTCATGCGCTACGTAAAGCGCAGGCTCACGGTAAGACTGTATTTTTTTTATTCTTCAGTATCCCATCCAGTAAGTATGCTCTTTTTACTGTACCCCTTTGTTCATAGGGGTTCTCCAGGAATAGAAACAAATAACTAAAGGAAATATCATTAGAATTTAATTCCTGAAGAGCTTGACTTAGCAAATCACATTTGGTTTTATCTAGGGTGGCAATCGATATACTGTAGAATTAAAATAGCTGCCACCTTGTTAACTTAACAGAAACTTGTCCTATAATGTTAATAGGACAGATATCTGTGGGCATGTGTAGTAGAAAGCTCTGCTACTGTGATCTAAGGATATCCTATGGCAGATACGGTCATGCTATCTCCAGGTCAAATCAGCTGCTCATTGTTTACTTGCTTCCTATGTCAAATCTCGCTCCAGAGCAGTCATTTTTGAGGTCTCCTAGAAAATGGTGCGGTCTGCGGCACATGCACGGTTGCATCAACAAGTCATATGTCTCCTGCGCTGGACACCTGCACATGGTGATCGGTGCATACGCAGAGTGAGGACTCAGAGCGATAGGACTCTTAGATGCAATCGCACATATGCCGCCGATGACGCCATTTTCACTTTATGAAGCATAATTTATGTATCATCCATTTTTTGCCCCTCACTTGTCCTCCTCTCTTCATCCTCTACGTCACACACAGATCATGATTGACATTGATGGCAAGCAGGAATGGAGGGATTGCCTAGATGTTCCTGGTGTGCGCTTGCCCCGGGGATATTACTTCGGTGCTTCAGCAGCTACAGGAGATCTTACAGGTAGGTTGAAATCCCTTTTTGCTGCGGACAATTTTTGTATTTTTGCCTTTTATGTTTTTTTTCCTCCTCTTCTTCCAAGAGCCATTACTTTTTTCCTTCAACATAGCCATAGGAAGGTTTTAGTATTTTTTTTCTGTGGGACGAGTTGTAGTTTTAATTGACACAATTCAGTTTTATTTTCATATAATTTACAGAAAAATGGGGGTAAAAAATTCCAAGTGCAGTGAAATGGTGGAAAAAAAATGTTTGTTTTTTTGTATTTATGGCCTTCTCTGTATTATAAAAATTACCTGGCACCATGGTTCTTCGGGTCACTACAATTATGGCAATTCTGAATTTATATTTTAGCGTTTAAAGGAAAATTTGGAACTTCCTGAGTCCTGTATCTTCTTTTTCCTTTGATAGAAGCTCGAGGTGTGAGGATTGCTTGAGCAGTAGCTTTTATTGGTGTATAGAATTTTTACTGCATTTTATTCCATTTTTAGGAGATGCATGATTATAGAAAAACTTATATACATATTTTTTTTCTTTTAACCTTTTTTTCTCTAACTTTTCATTTTTTTTTAATTTCCTCCCTCTTATGGGACTTGAAGGCATCTACTATATCCCCTTTCTAACATATCACAGTGGTACGTTACATGTCAGCTCCCTGACTTTGATGCGGGCTCAAGAATTGAGTTTTCATTTTTTCCAGCAGATGATGGCTGTGATATTCAACTATCAGCTGACAGTGATTTTTTGCTATACACAGTAATACTGTGGTATTACTTCATGTAGCATGAGTGATTAGACAGTTACAGGTTCAAGTCCCATAAGGGGGACTACAAAATACATTAAAAAGTAAAGAATTTAAAAAAAATGTATGAAAAAAATGTAAGTTTGAATCACTCTCCTTTTTCCCCATTAAGAATGAAGAAATCTAAAAAAAAAAATACACATGGTATCTCAACATCTGTTAAAGTCCGATCTAGCAATCGGGTTAATTAATTTTAGATTTTGATAAACAGTGTAATGTAAATGCCAGAATTTCATTTTTTTCAGCCTCTGCAACCCCTGAAAAAAAATGTACTAAGAGGAGATAAAAATTTTGTATATACCCCAAAATGGTGTCACTAAAAATGTCGTCTCAGGGCGCAAAAAACAAGCCCTCACACGGTCCCATTGACTGAAAATTGAAAACATTACATGTCATGGAAAATGGTGACACAATCAAATTGTTTATTTTTTTCTGAATTTCCGATAAAATTTTTCACCACGTAAAAAACCCCAAAAAACTATGCAAGCATGCAATCTCTGTAACCGTACTGACCTGGAGAATATTGTCTTAGATTTACCATATAGTGAATGCTGTAAAAACAAAGGCCAATAAATAATTGCGAGAATTACGCTTTTTTTCGCAGTTTTGCGGCACTTGGAATTTTTTTCCCCTTTCCAGTACTTGTCCCGCAAAAAAAAGCCCTCATACGACTATTTTGACGGAAAAATAAAAAACAGCTCTTGGAAGAAGGGGAGGAAAAAAGCAAATATGGGAAATTACCATGTCGGGAAGGGAATGTACTGCAATTCTTAAAGGGAACCTGTCATCAGAATTGTGCTAAGTAAACAGACCGTGTCAGGTTGGGGCAGTTACACTGATTAAAATGATACCTGGGTTGAAGGAATCCGTCTTGTGGGTCTTGTTTAATCTGCGTTTGCAGTTTTGCATTGATGAGACAATCCTTTTTAGGTATGTAGCAAATGTAGCAATCTTCTATGAAGCCCAACCACAGACTGAGCTTCATGGGAATACAAAGATGGTGGTGACGGGGACCTTCATCTGGCTGTAGTGATAACCCATCAGCCAACTGAAATCTCGTTGTGTGGGGAAGATGGGTGCCCAGACCAACTGCAGCCATTTTAATGCCTCTGTCAGTGAATAACCATTTAGATGCCACTGTCAAACAGCAGCAATTGGAGCTAGCTCTGGTCTCCGCTGTCAGAGGCAGGTGTAGGGTGTATAATTTAATCGAAACCCTTCTTACGCCAGAAAATGGTTTCCCCACTTTGGTCCAAGTCTACTTGTTAGAAAGGCCTTGGCTATAATCTGATCACAAAGTGTTCTCCTGCTGGGAGGGATCCCCAGTGATCTTCTGTACTCTGCAGTGAAACATGGCAGAAAGTGTTTAATTTCTGTACAGCGCCACCACAGGAGAAGGTAAGCATTACAGAGTGTGCATTCACGTCTTTGGATTGTGTGTGTGATGGAGGACTGGACGGGTCCTCCAGCATGAGAGACGCTCTCTGTAATGTCTGTATGTTCTGGCCAAGACATGAGGATCCTGAACAGTCAATGCTCTTTTACTGTCTCCCTAATAGGAGATATGAAAATGTGTTTTTTAAATCAAAGATGCCCTTTTATGTGAGTTATGGGATTTCAGGCTTAAAGGGAACCTATCATGTGCGAAAAAACGCTATGTACCTGTAGTTATAGGGTTAATTTGTAGGTAAATGGCGTTACAATGGTGCCTGGTCGCCTTAATGAAAATGTAGCTCCCAGGAGAAAATGAACTTCTATCCTCCTGGGAGCCACTCGCTTTCAGTAATAGAGGCGTTCGCGGAGCGGCTACAGTCAGCACTCACTATATTTTGAGCGGAGGCTGTAATAACTCCCCTGCACTTTGATTGACAGCTGGCTCTGTACATACGCTGCAATGCAGCCTGTCCGTCAAAGTGATGGGATCTATTCCATGCACGCCTCCTATTACTGACAGCGAGTGGCTCAGAGGATAGAAATGAAAGGGATATTCCCATCTCCAAGATCCTATCCCAATATGTAGTAGGTGTAAAAATAATATTAGCAAATGACTCCAATTAGAAACGTAGTATAGTTCTTCTGATTTTCTATGTCACTTACCCCATGTGCAGGGCATTGCAGGACCTTAGGTATCCATAGTTCTCACCACTTGTATAGTGACAATTAGTTAGCAAGTTGCTAGTGATCGTAACCATGGATGCCTAAGGTCCTACAATGCCTGCACATGAGGAACGAGACATAGCGTATCAGAAGAACTATACTACATTTCTAATTGTAGGTATTCGCTAATATTATAATTATTATTATACCTACTACATATTGGGATAGGATCTTGGAGATGGGAATACCCTTTTAATTTCCTCCCAATAGCTGTGCTTTCAGTAAGGCTTCCCACGATTACTGTTTGTAAATTAGGTTACTATTAGTGATGATTGAGCATGCATGTTCTTTTTCATGCTTTTTTATCACGCTGCTTTTTATTTTCTATTTTTTTTATGTCATGTTTTGACATAAGGCTGCTTTGTTTCTGATACTTCCTGGTATGTGATAAAAGTTTATCGATACAGCCCTGTGCGGATTGCATCTTTTTTGTACCTGCAGACTTTCTTAATTTCATTCAGGCCTATGGGGAAAATCCTCAAATAAAACGCATATTTAGCTCAAGAGGAATTGACATGTTGTGGATGTCAAACGCTCCACAGTGGTCATGAGATCTCTATAGATCCCATCCACTTTGTAAGACACTGAAAATATCCTGTGCCAAACCTAAGGCAGCCGGGCCCTATATATAACCCTATATATACTGGTAAAGTATTTTGCACTTGGCATGTTCTCTTTAAATATTGATCAGTCTGTGGTATGAGATGGGTGGGTAGCCCTGTGGCCTAATTCATATATTGTCCTGTCATCTGCACAGACAACCACGACATCATCTCTATGAAAGTGTACCAGATCAGCGTGGAGCGCACCCCTGCGGAGGAGAAGATGGACAAGGAGGTCTTCATCCCGAGTGTAGACAACATGAAGCTGCCCGGAGGTGGGTCGCCAGGTATCACATCCTCTCCTGTGTTACAAGTATATTCCATGATCTAAACTTCACCTGGTTGCTCTTCCAGTGGATGACCCGGATGAGTCCATGAGCGGCTTCGCAATCTTCCTCATCGTCTTCTTTACACTGCTCGGTCTGGTCTTCGCCGGTGTCATTCTGCTCATCGTGTACAACAAGTGGCAGGAGAGAAGCCGGAAGCATTTCTATTGAATTCATGCTGCGCCCGTCTGCCGTGTTCTTCGCCTCTGGCGCACCGATGAGACTTGCAGACAACGTCCCTGGTGGAGAGTCATTCTGTGAATGGGTCGGAGGATGAATCCTTCCAGTTGGAGATGGAGCCGACGCCGCTCCTGTTGGTTTTTAACACTGGTTATTTTATTCGCTGCTACCGAAGACTTGTCTATCTGTGACAGATCCATGAAGTTTTTATATTTGTCTGCCTGAATTTCTATATTTCACCTACACACAGTGGTGTCAGCTGGGATATGGGGTGACCCAGCTGTCTATGCGTTCATGATGGCGGTAAGTCACGGTGACCCCCTGGGTGGACACTGCTTGTGCCTCTGCTGTATGTAGGTGAGGCAACTATTGAAAAACAAGCAAAATTGATGTGGTCTTCTCTGCTGCAATCTCTATACACTGTGGGGTTTTTGTTTTGTTATACATTTGTATGATCTGTTAATGTTTCTCCATATCAGACTAAAAGCAAATCAGACCATGGCAGTAATAGATGTGAGCTTGTGTGCCTTCAGGATGCACAGCACTCTGATCTTGTGAGCTCGTGTGCTTCAGGATGCACAGCACTGTATGATCTTGTGAGCTTGTGTGCCTTCAGGATGCACAGCACTGTATGATCTTGTGAGCTTGTGTGCCTTCAGGATGCACAGCACTCTATGATCTTGTGAGCTTGTGTGCCTTCAGGATGCACAGCACTCTATGATCTTGTGAGCTTGTGTGCCTTCAGGATGCACAGCACTCTGATCTTGTGAGCTTGTGTGCTTCAGGATGCACAGCACTCTGATCTTGTGAGCTTGTGTGCCTTCAGGATGCACAGCACTCTGATCTTGTGAGCTCGTGTGCTTCAGGATGCACAGCACTCTGATCTTGTGAGCTCGTGTGCTTCAGGATGCACAGCATTCTATGATCTTGTGTGCCTTCATGATGCACAGCACTCTGATCTTGTGAGCTTGTGTGCCTTCAGGATGCGCAGCACTGTATGATCTTGTGAGCTTGTGTGCCTTCAGGATGCACAGCACTCTATGATCTTGTGAGCTTGTGTGCCTTCAGGATGCGCAGCACTCTATGATCTTGTGTGCCTTCAGGATGCACAGCACTCTATGATCTTGTGAGCTTGTGTGCCTTCAGGATGCACAGCACTCTGATCTTGTGAGCTTGTGTGCCTTCAGGATGCACAGCACTCTGATCTTGTGAGCTCGTGTGCTTCAGGATGCACAGCACTCTATGATCTTGTGTGCCTTCAGGATGCACAGCACTCTGATCTTGTGAGCTTGTGTGCCTTCAGGATGCACAGCACTCTGATCTTGTGAGCTTGTGTGCCTTCAGGATGCACAGCACTCTGATCTTTTGTGCCTTCAGGATGCACAGCACTCTGATCTTGTGAGCTTGTGTGCCTTCAGGATGCACAGCACTCTATGATCTTGTGAGCTCGTGTGCCTTCAGGATGCACAGCACTCTGATCTTGTGAGCTTGTGTGCCTTCAGGATGCACAGCACTCTATGGTCTTGTGAGCTTGTGTGCCTTCAGGATGCACAGCACTCTGGTCTTGTGAGCTTGTGTGCCTTCAGGATGCACAGCACTCTATGATCTTGTGAGCTTGTGTGCCTTCAGGATGCACAGCACTCTGATCTTGTGAGCTTGTGTGCCTTCAGGATGCACAGCACTCTGATCTTGTGAGCTTGTGTGCCTTCAGGATGCACAGCACTCTATGGTCTTGTGAGCTTGTGTGCCTTCAGGATGCACAGCACTCTGATCTTGTGAGCTTGTGTGCCTTCAGGATGCACAGCACTCTATGATCTTGTGAGCTTGTGTGCCTTCAGGATGCACAGCACTCTGATCTTGTGTGCCTTCAGGATGCACAGCACTCTATGAGCTTGTGTGCCTTCAGGATGCACAGCACTCTATGATCTTGTGAGCTCGTGTGCTTCAGGATGCACAGCACTCTATGATCTTGTGAGCTTGTGTGCCTTCAGGATGCACAGCACTGTATGATCTTGTGTGCCTTCAGGATGCACAGCACTGTATGATCTTGTGAGCTTGTGTGCCTTCAGGATGCACAGCACTCTATGAGCTTGTGTGCCTTCAGGATGCACAGCACTCTATGATCTTGTGAGCTTGTGTGCCTTCAGGATGCGCAGCACTCTATGATCTTGTGTGCCTTCAGGATGCACAGCACTCTGATCTTGTGAGCTTGTGTGCCTTCAGGATGCACAGCACTCTGATCTTGTGTGCCTTCAGGATGCACAGCACTCTGATCTTGTGAGCTTGTGTGCCTTCAGGATGCACAGCACTCTGATCTTGTGAGCTTGTGTGCCTTCAGGATGCACAGCACTCTGATCTTGTGAGTTTGTGTGCCTTCAGGATGCACAGCACTCTATGGTCTTGTGAGCTTGTGTGCCTTCAGGATGCGCAGCACTCTATGATCTTGTGAGCTTGTGTGCCTTCAGGATGCGCAGCACTCTATGATCTTGTGAGCTTGTGTGCCTTCAGGATTCACAGCACTCTATGATCTTGTGAGCTTGTGTGCCTTCAGGATGCGCAGCACTCTATGATCTTGTGAGCTTGTGTGCCTTCAGGATGCACAGCACTCTGATCTTGTGAGCTTGTGTGCCTTCAGGATGCACAGCACTCTATGGTCTTGTGAGCTTGTGTGCCTTCAGGATGCACAGCACTCTATGATCTTGTGAGCTTGTGTGCCTTCAGGATGCACAGCACTCTATGATCTTCTGTCTATTTTAATAAATGCTTGTATTTCTCATGAAATAACAATTCTGAAGCATCTTTCCTAGAGTTCTGCATTGTGCTGTTCCTCTGTGAACCCTCCTGGAAATGTATAAATTAATTGCCAACTGAGCAATTGACAATGGCTTTCCCATTGTCAGTGGGGTGTTTTTTTTTTTTGTTTGTTTTTTACACACTCTTAGGGTTTGTGCACACAAAGATTTTAATAGGACAGGTGGTGTCCATGGTTTTGACTGATAACACTCGTATGAGGCCTTGCACATGTCCAATTTTTTTTCCCCTCTGATCAAGTGGTCCAAGTTAAAAAAAAAAAAAAAAAATCACGGCATGCGCGATTTCCCTTCGAGAATCGGATGGCACTCGCCCATTAACGTCTATGGATCCCTGAAGCCCTTGGATGACATCCGACTGCGATCAGATTTTCATGGACTGACTGCATGGAGAAGGTGGAGAAACTTTTTTTTTTCTGTCTCCACTTCCGAGAAAATCAGATCCTACTGTGATCAGAGTCTGGTTAGCGAAATCGGACCGATTCTCTCGGATGGAGAGAAAACTTGTCTGCACCTAACCTTGAACTGTACAGTTAGTTCTGACTTTGTTAGGCCGGACTCCCACATCTGTGTTTTTCAGTCCGAGTACAGACCGTGCTACAAGCCTCCTCAGTTAACCTCCACACCCTGATTCATGCCTATGAGGCTGTTGAGAGTCGCAAAACTCGCGGCCGACCTGCAAAACACCGATGTGGAAATCCAGCCATAGAGTAGGATAACCACTCATTATTTATACGTTTCCAGGAGGGATGACTGATGCAGCACAACACTGATTACTAAGATGCTCCAGTTTTGTTATTTCCTGATAGTGCTAGTTTTTTTTTTTACTTAGGAGGGAGCAGACAGGGCTACGTAACTAGTTTTATTTAAAAAGTTAAAATATATGTTTTATTTTTGAAAGAGGAATGAAGCTATCCATAACTGTGTAGGAGGGTGAGCGCCGCATACAGATCCGTCCTGAGGGCCGCACACGTGGACACGACTTGAAATTCCTGGCTCTCCTCCCGTCATAACCACTAGAAGTGACAGTTCTCTAAAAGGGTTTTTCAGGATTAAAGGGAACCTGACAGCTGACACATACTGGCGACCTACTGGATGATCTCAGCCAGGTATGTTTGACTCTCAAGCACTGCGGCGTTTCAGAGAAAGACATAGTTAAATAGCCATATAGTATAGTCGTAAAGGCGGGTTTTTTGTGGATTTTCCCCGCCCTCTGTCCTGGATTGACAGGTCTCTCCCTATGTGTGCTTATAGGCAGAGACCTGTCACTCCAGGACAGCGGGCGGTGAGAAGCCATCGGGGACCCGCCTGTCCAACTAGTTTACTGCTCGGCTTTTAAAGTATGTTTTTCTCTTAAATCATACAGCCAGTGCCTTGGGCAGCATGTATCAGCTGACAGGTTCAATTTAAAAAAAAAATGGCTGCTTTTTTATTTTTTTAAATAGAAATCTTCCCATATGTCTATAATTGCAGTTCAGCCTCATTGAAGTACATTGGATCTGAACTATTCTGAGTTGCAGTACCATACACGGCCTCTGGACAGGGGTGGCACTGTTTTTTTTTTTTTTAGAAGAAAGTAGTATATTCAAACATACGTGCTCATTATGGGTTTGTCTAAAACCTGGGGAAGAGATTCTGTTTCAAGAAGTTGAAAATCCAACTTTTCCCTATATAACTATATATGGCTTTTCTCATTTTATTTTTGGGTTTTATCTAATTGCCATTTTTATCAGATAGGGAGCTTGGGGCTGAGGTTGCAGTGTTACAGCCCTCAGTTTAGTGGCACCAGCCAGTCATTTTTCCTGTACTTTTTTGCCACATTTGAGAGGACTTAATTGTCTGCCTGTGACATGCAGTCTGCACCTCATCTGGGGAACGAAGCCTGTAATAAAGATACGCATGGCCGCGGGGCTCTCTGTGCCGGCCGCGGGGCTCTCTGTGCCGGCCGCGGGGCTCTCTGTGCCGGCCGCGGGGCTCTCTGTGCCGGCCGCGGGGCTCTCTGTGCCGGCCGCGGGGCTCTCTGTGCCGGCCGCGGGGCTCTCTGTGCCGGCCGCGGGGCTCTCTGTCCCGGCCGCGGGGCTCTCTGTGCCGGCCGCGGGGCTCTCTGTGCCGGCCGCGGGGCTCTCTGTGCCGGCCGCGGGGCTCTCTGTGCCGGCCGCGGGGCTCTCTGTGCCGGCCGCGGGGCTCTCTGTGCCGGCCGCTGGGCTCTCTGTGCCGGCCGCGGGGCTCTCTGTGCCGGCCGCGGGGCTCTC
Source organism: Phyllobates terribilis (assembly GCF_046119375.1). NCBI lineage: Eukaryota > Metazoa > Chordata > Amphibia > Anura > Dendrobatidae > Phyllobates > Phyllobates terribilis. The sequence continues at coordinate 526,596,349 of NW_027362771.1, read as the reverse complement.
TGTGCCGGCCGCGGGGCTCTCTGCCTGAGGCCGCTGGACTCCTAGCTACTTGGTGCCTTCTCGCTGGTTTTATTCTTCTACAGTCAGTCCGATCCCAGCCCTTGTTTTTCTGATACTTAATCTATAACCTGACTGCTTTCCGGGGGCATTCAATCTCTTCAATGTCTTTTTGCACCGTAGTAGCTGCCTATTATTTGCCCTCGGCCTGGAAGTAACAGGCTGCATGATCGAGTTGTCTATAATGGGGGTGTTTGGGACTAAATAATGAGCTTACATTGCGGCACAATAACCCAAGTATGAGCCGCTGTCTGATGAACATTACAGGGGTCACTGCAGCCTATTCCCTCTGATGACTGCGGCTCGGCCTCCACAATCGACAATTTATGAGCAATATTTTGCCCCATTAATTCCTGCTTTTCACTGTGCATAGCTTTTCTGAATGCACATGACCCTCTAGGTACACTGGGCCACAGATAGTGTCACAGCCCCTTTTCTTCTCTGCTCGCACACCTCCATATATTTTTGACGCTTTGATGTTTTGTACGCCGGTCATAATCACGCTTTTTTTTTACCTATTGTGTGAAGTGTAAGAACATAGTAAATACTCCCAGCACATTGGGGGGGATGTACATAGTTTTCATTAAAGTTATAGCTGCTCCTTTTTCAAGTTTATTTAAAGCACCACTTTTTTTTATCTTAGCGCTGGAGTGGTGCCACTAATCTAAGTTCTCTGCCCGTAGTGTTATACTTACCAGCCGCTGTCTTCAGCTCTTCCCGGTGCCGCTCTGGCCCCGCACCGCAATCTTGTGACCGCAACGTCTGACTGACCAGAAGTCAGAGGTAATGGTCACAATCTCTCAGTGTAACTATGAGATCCTCGTTCCGGCTCTCATAGACTTGGATTGAGAAGTCACCTCCGGCTCATCCAGCAAACACTTTAGCAATCCGGCCGAAGACGACCGGAGCGGCACTGAGAACATCTGAAGACTGCGGCAGGTAAGTATAAGAATAGGGGCAGGGAACTTAGATTAGAAGCGCCACTTCCGTGCTGCAATTATTCTCAAGTTTTCCAATATAGTTACTGTTTTCATGATCGTGGTTGCAACTTGTTTGATCCGTTGAAAAAAAACAAAGCAAAAAAACACTACCTGTCACTCAGGACCCCCATTCTGTTGTCCTGTTGGACCCGAACACCTGGTCATGTCTTGAATATATATATTATCTACTTGCATGCATACATAATACATTGATTGGCCCTGCCCATTGTAAACTTCTGGTGATGAGATGGACAGGTCTCGTTACAAGTCTCTTCTCTCACTGGACGTATACGATGAAGGTTTCAATTGATTGACAGCAAGCAGAGATCCTGAAAGTGGTGGGGAATTGTGATAAAAACTTGTGTTAATTTTCCCAATTAGCCATGCCGCCTTTAATGGAGATCAGGGGCATTTGCTTATACTAAGCTGTGTGCTGCCAGTATTGTATGTACCGTACGGACATCTGTCTGGAGGTGAACCACTAAAGGAAGGAGGGCTAGCTGTCATGGCGGCTCATGCATTCATTGCATAGCATGGCCCAGGTTTTTGGTATGATGGGTTTGTACTGGGTGGTGCTTGTACGATGCAATCAGATGTTCTATGGGAGCCTGGAGTATGGCAATTCTAGGAGACAGGGCTGAGGATATGTACAGGATCCTTTTGGAAGCTCAGTCTCCTCTTCTGACGTCGGTTCATAGTAGATACTTCTTTTCCCCATGAGCATCTGTTCTTGGACCTCTGTGTTGTGCCATTCTTCTGTTCTTCCTCTTGGTTGAATATATTGTCAAATGGGTATTTCTAATCTCCTTGTGTATGGAGGTGTATCCCTGTGTAGCCTATCCATTCAGCGCTCTATAGGCAATTGTGCCGCCATTTTGTTCATATGTTTCTAGCAGGAATTACACAAGGATGTCATAATGAACTGTTCAAAGTCATTTTATGAGGAATTAAGAGGGTTATTCCCATCTCAAAGATCCTATCCCAATATCTAGGAAGTGTAATAATAATATTACCAAATACCTCCAATTAGAAATGTAGTATAGTTCTTCTGATTCGCTATGTCACTTACCCCATGTGCAGGGCATTGCAGTAGCTTAGGTATCCATGGTTGCGACGACTCAGTGGTTAGTGGTTGGAACGATGGATACCTAAGCTACTGCAATGCCCTGCACATGGGGTAAGTGATATAGCGAATCAGAAGAACTATACAACATTTCTAATTGGAGGTATTTGGTAATATTATTATTATAACACCTACTACATATTGGGATAGGATCGTGGAGATGGGAATACTCCTTTAAAGGTATTTACTCAAAGGGGTATTCTTAAGTTTGAAAGTTATATCCTCTCCATGGGAACTTCCTGAACACTGGGGGTCTGACCTCTGGGATCCCTACTGATCCAGAGAAACACGGCTGTGAAGAGTCCCATGTGAACAGAGCTTTGGTTTATCATGCACACTTCCACTCCATTCATTTTTATGGGACTGCCAGAGACCAGTGAGGGTCGGACTCGCAGCAATAGGGAAGTTAACCCCTATTCCACCCACAGATAGGGGATAGCATCCAAACTTGAGAATATCCCTTTAAACCTACATGACAGATGCTGACTAAGCAAGACAGAAGACCTCACCCTTACCTCTGCTGTGCGCGGTTATTGTCTGTTGGTTTCTGTTTGCCGTACACTATTCTCTTACACGTCGTTCTGTATTCTGCATCAAAACACGATATAATCCAGAGTGGACAAGTTGTGGCCTGCCGTCCGTCCATGGGGGGCGTCTGTGGGCCCATGCACTCTGCAGGAGCTGGAGAGCATCTCATCGCCATGTCTATGGAACACTGCTCCCACTTCTGGCTCAGGGAGAAAATCTATCTGGTTGTAGCACTTTTATTTTTTTTGTTTTTACTGTGAATGTTCAATGCATTTTATGCTGCCTTCATGTTATTTCTGCTTGTTAGAACTCAATAAACTTTGTTCCAGGATGGTTCTCATGTGATTTCTACGCTCTGAACATTGGACCTTGGTTTATGTTGTACACTATGGTACGGCATACACCACGGATAGTGCTCGTGTGCCTTATCGTACATTTATCTTTATTAGGAAGTCGGAGTTCCATTATTTCTGTACAGCGCTCCACAATTCCCACACGGACATGTCTTCACCTGCCACTATAGAAAACTTAACTCCATATTGTTTTAAAGGGTTAATCCACCACTATATGTTCTCCTAATAAAAAAAAAATAGATGTCTACCAAGGTCCCGTTGGCCTCCTACCTTCCTCTTTCAGCAGGTCATATGACCTCTGCATCCAATCATCGGCCAGGTCACCGGCGAGGTCACTTCGCCTGGCAAAGACCATCGGAGCGACAGTGGTGACAATGGGCAAATCTGATTGTTTACAAACATGGATGCCCACTGTGAAATTTAAGATCTTACACCTATTACATATTGGGATAACAATAATATTAGCAAATACCTCCATTTAGAAATGTAGTATAGTTCTTCGGATTCGCTATGTCGCTTACCCCATGTGCAGGGCATTGCAGTAGCTTAGTGGTTGTAACCATGGATACCTAACAGCTAACTGTCACTATATGAGTGGTCATAACTATGGATATCTAAGCTACTGCAATGCCATGCACATGGGGTAAGAGACATAGCGAATCAGAAGAACTATACTGCATTTTTTATTAAATCATTTTTATTGAAAAACACCAAATACAAATTTTATATCTTTCAAATAACATGACTGACCTAATACTTTGTTTCATACTATGGAATTATCTCCTCTTCAATTCCCTAACCCACCCAAATCCCAACATTTCAGAGAGGACCATTTTAAATTTTTATAGAAGTTCTAGAAGCGGAGTATGAAATTTGTAGAAGGGGGAAGAAGGGAAAAAAAGGACTAACAAGGGATAGCATCGTAAATATTCTATCTCTGATTAGAAGACTTGTGGGCAGCCCTACAGTATCCAACCAAGGACTCCATATCTTTTCAAATTTACGAAGTTATGTTTATGATAGACTCCTCTTTCCAACCAGATTATATTATTTATCCTTCGTTGTGGCTCTCCCACAGATGGAGGTTGTGTGTCTAACCAATGAAATGCAAGAAGTTTACGTGCTTGAAATAAGATTTGAGAGATACCTATGAATAGGGGCAAGTCGGGATCCACTCCATCTTCAAATAATCCCAATAAACATATATGTGGATCTGTCAACAACTTCCCTCCATACACCCTTTCTATCAAGGATATGACTTCATTCCAAAATGGGCCTATCTGTCTATATTCCCACATCATATGCATCAGATGTGCCTCATCAATCCCACACCTCAGGCATTTCTAATTTGGAGGTATTTGCAAATATTATTATTACACCTACTACATATTGGGATAGGATCTTGGAGATGGGAATACCCCTTTAACCAAGAAATTCGTCTCTGAGGATGTTCACTTTTTCTCCTGCATGATGAGGAAAAAAAAAAGGGAACACCCCCCACCCCCAAAGAAGGTGAGACAGGTACTTACACTCCAGACCTGCTCTCCTCACTGATCACTACTGTGATTACAATCTGGGGAGATGAGTAAAGCAGAGCTGTGTGCCATTATGAACACTTCTTGCAGCTCTCATTTAACGGCAGTGTGAGGGGATGAGTAGAACAGAGCTGACAGTGCGGTGAGATGGGAGCTGCAAGAGATGTTTGTAATGACACAAATCTCTGCTATACTCCTCTGCCCCACTTGTAACCACAGTAGTGAGATCAGTTAGGAGAGAAGGGCTGTATGTCATTACATGTCTCATACAGAGAAAACTGGGTCTGACATTTTCTACATGTCTCATACAGAGAAAACTGGGTCTGACATTTTCTGGGGGCGTTATTCTTTTTCTTCTGCTGCCTGCTTATTGGTCAACATCATGCAGTGGAAGAAGTAGCCTCTCCCAGTGAGGAATCTCTGCTAATGCCCACTTGGTCTTCGCGAAAATTAGAATAACAAATTTACAAGGTAATATCTCCACCACGTAGGTGAGAAATTAAAAAATAAAACCTTGTTTTACTCAGGCCACTATTCCATTATGTGGCCAGTTTAACATGGTCAAACTGGTGAAAGGTCCACTTAAAAGGGCAAGGTTTATTTTATCGGCATGTATTCTGCGTGTCTGGGGTCGTAACGTCATTGTCACCACTCCTATTTGGATAAGCGCCATACCTAACAAATGTTGCAAAATAGTTTGCGCAACTTGTAACGTTGGTTTCACCCAGTCCCGGGCAGCTCTTCCCACATTTTGAAAAGTCATTGGGGTGGAGCTTAGCCATGAGGAGGCGTGGCTAAGCATGGGTGAGAAATTAATAATAATTTACGCCAGAAGTGGCGTAAAGTATAGCGGAAATGTTCACCAGTTTCTTACGGAGTATATTTCCTACAGAAAGATTCGCCAGAGTCATTGAGAGACACATGCATGTATAAAACGCCAATCGGAGCCTTTAGATTTTTCTTTACAGGTCTCTTCTGTTTCTGACCCATTCCTGACTTTGGCTTCAAAAATTGAACTTGGTAACATAACCTAATTATTATGCTATACATACCTCTGGGCTCTTAATTGTATACCGGACAGGGTTCAGGAGCAAAGGTTCAACTTTGTTTACGGTCAGAGCTGTAAGACTCTGGAACTCTCTGGGAGAGGAAGTGGTGATGTCCAACTCGCTTAATGAGTTCAAGAGAGGCCTGGACGCCTTTCTTGAGAACAATAAAATTACATCTTATGCTTAGTGATAGTTAATTAATCCAGGGATTTAATCTGATTGCCAGATTGGAGTCAGGAAGTGAATTTTTCCTCAATGATGTAAATTGGCCTATACCGCATGGGTTTTTTTTGCCTTCCCCTGGATCAACGCTGCGGAATAGCTGCAGTGCACAAGAAATAGGCTGAACTGGATGGACGCTTGTCTTTTTTCGGCCTTATAAACTATGTAACTATGTTTAGTAGGCTCAAAGGCTCTTAGAACCCTGTCCTGGCAACTTAAAGGGGATATGTTCTTTCAGAAAACATTTTCCTGCCAGCTCAGTTTCTTGTTCTTTCTCTGGCGATTGTGTATTGACTGATGTGGTGATGTCACATCTCAGTGCTGCAGCCAATCACAAAACTTGGTAGTTTTGCCAATGTAGAGGCACGGGCCATTGAGCTGTGTTTGGATGCAGCGCTGTTGATCTGATGTCACAGCTGCAGCGAAACAAAGAGGGGCAACGTTGGAAACACTGGATCTGGGGAGGCTAAGTAAGTAAAGTGGTATTTGCCTTCACCCCCCACAATGAACTAAGCCGGCAGGCAAAAGTTTTCTGAAAGAGGACAACCAGTTTAACAGCCCCCACCACTGTGCCTATGGGAACTGATATGGTACAACATAGGTCGAATAATGATCTAGGTCCATCAGGTTCAACCTTTCTCCCCCAATTGTACTCCCTACACTAACAGAGGAGACATCTACCACTGTAGCTAAATGTTTAGAGAACAATGTAGTACAACGTACATGTTAATGCAGAATCTGGGAACCATTCTATTCAGCTACATATTGGCTAACAAAGGGGTGTCCTAGGGGAGGAAGCCCACCTATGAGGGAACATACAGAGTTTCTCATTGGTACAGTGAAGGGAACAGAGATTTGAAGATGAGAATAAACCAAATTTCCATAAAGATATCATGAAATAAATAATTCCATCTATAATAGGCACGCACAAATACATATAGAAAAATTCTGCAGTGTAAGATTGCTCACAAAAAAATAAAAATAAACTATTACCATTTCTATCATTTACCAAAATGCAAAGTGAATGAACAAAAGTTAAATCTAAAGCACTTGAATATTTGGTGTGACCGCCCTTTGCCTTCAAAAAAGCATCAGTTCTTCTAGGTAACCCTGTACATAGTTGGAGATTTTGTAGCCTTATAGCCAGGTGCAGGAGTAACCAATTAAACCAGACAGACAATAATGATCATCATTTTCATATGTAAATTGAAACAAACGCCATTTACTGAAACAAAAATAGCTGTGTAGGAGGCTTAAAACTAGGGGAGTAATAGGAAAAATCTGCTACAAAAGGTGAGGTTGTGGAGGTTACAGATCATACACCATGACAAGAGTAAGCACAGCAACATGACACAAGGTGGTTATACTGCATCAGCAAGGTCTCTCCCAGGCAAAAATTTCAAAGAAGATTGGGGTTGAAGATGAGCTGTTCAAACCCTTTAGAAGAGGCACTATAAAATGGGCAACATTGAGGACTGTAGACGCAGTGGACGACCAAGAAAACTTGGTGCAGCAGATAAAAGACATGTCACATGTACTGCCCTTTGAAATTGGAAGATGGCCAGCAGTGCCATCCGCACGGAACTGGCAGCAACTTGTGGAACCTAGCTACTCCCATCTACTGTTCTAAGAAGTCTGTCCAGAAGTGGCTATTTTGGTAGAATTGAGGCCAACTAGTCATACCTTTGACAAGGAAACAAGGCCAAGCAACTCAACTATGCATAAAAACATAGCAACTGGGGTGTATTAAAATGGCATGAGGTGCTCTGAACTGAGGAGTCAAAATGAATATTTAGCTTTAATAGGAAAACAAGAGGCTCCTAGCACATTTGGGGCTGCATTTCTGCAAAAGAAGATGGGAATTGTCATGATTAATGGTGTCATCAATGCTGAGAAATACAGGTATATACTTATCCATCATGTAATACCATCAGGGAGGCGTCTGATCGGCTCCAATTTTATTCTGCAGCAGGACAATAACCCCAAACATACAGCCAATGTCATTAAGAACTATATTCAGAGTATAAAATAGAACAAGGAGTACTGTAAGTGATGATATGGTCCCACAGAGCCCCAATCTCAGCATCATCCAATCTATGTGGAATTCCACGAAGAGACAGAAGGATTTGCACAAGCCTAAATCTACAGTTTTGTGGTTAGTTCTCCAAGATATTTGGAACAAGCTCCCTGCTGAGTTCCTTCAAAAACCAAGTGCAAGTGTATCTAGAAGAATTAATGCGCTTTTGAAAAGCAAAGGGGGTGGTCACAACAAATATCAATTTGATTTAGATTTCTCTTTTGATCATTCACTTTGCAATTTGTTAATTGATGAAATATACACTCACCACTTCTATGTTTGCAGCTTTGTGGGAAGGGGGGGGGGGGGTGAATGCTGCACAGTACAGTAAGTGGAGGTCAGGACCATCATCCAGAGTTAAGTGTGGCTCACAAAGTAAAACCCAAAACACACACACGTGTTCAAAATAATAGCAGTGTGTTCAAAAACATGAGTTAAGCACAAAATCTTTATACTAGTTTTTATTTCCATGCATTGGGGACATTTCACACTGTTTTCTAATTCAAAACATGAAGAATAATTTATATAATTTTTAACTACTTTACAGAAAATAACAGAAAATGAACATTAGGCTGTTCTAAAAAATAACAGTGTCTGCATTTGTCTTTACAAAATCACAATATGTACTCTTTTTGAGGATTTAGCATTCCCGTGAATCACTAACCTAATATTTAGTTGTATACCCACAGTTTTTTAGAACTGCTTCACATCTATGTTGCATAGAGTCAACCAACATCTTCAATTGTCAACTGTTTTTCCAGCCCAGAATGCTTTGACTACATCCCACAATTTTTGGGCATTTGTTGTCTTTGCCTCAGAAACTGCATTTTTGATGTCACCCCACAAGTGTTCTATCGGATTAACTTTCGGGTAATTGGGCTGGAAACTCCATAACCTCAATTTTGTTGGACTGGAACCAATATTTTGCTCATTTACTGGTGTGTTTAGGGTCGTTGTCTTGTTGAAACACCCATTTCAAGGACATATCATCTTCGATGCAAGACAACATGACCTCTTCAAGTGTTTTAATATATTTAAACTGATCCATGATATGCGGTAAATAGGTCCGGCATCATAGTAATAGAAACATGCCTATATGGTGATGCTTGAACCACCATGCTTCACTGTCTTCATAGTGGAGAAAGGATCGATCCCGAAGGGAAGTCAGCCACCAGTTCAGGGACGCCCTGACCTGGTGCGAGATCCAAACTGGGCGGTCCAGAGAGAGAACAGATCTGTTCCACTTATATAGAATGGTCTGTTTAAGCGGTCTGGGGAGGAATTACGCGAAGGGAATCGCTTCCGACGCCACCACCATCCTTCCCAGGACCACCATAGCCGAGCGGAGGGGTCTGAAGAGAGCGAATCCCACGCTGGATGGCTGTCCTTTTCTCCTTGGGAAGAAAAACCCTGGCTTGAAGGGTGTTGAATAGAATGCCAAGGAAGACCAGACGCTGGGTAGGAACAGGACAAGACTTCTTCCTTTTGACTAGCCAGTTAAGCCGAGACAGGGTATCGAGAGCGATGGAAAGACTTTCCTGGGCGAGGGGAAGGATGGAACCTTGACAAGAATGTTGTCGAGCCAAGGAATGACTACTAAGCCCCTGACTCGAAGAAGGGCCATTATCTTTGTGAAGACGCTGGAAGCGGTAGAAGGGCTGAACGTCAAACTGGAAGTGATCTTGATGTACCGCAAAGCGCAGGTACTTCTCGTGCCCTGGAAAGATAGAGACGTGAAAGTAGGCGTCTTGGATGTCTATGGAGCACAGGTAATCTTACAACTCCATGGAAGCGATTACTGAACTAAGGGATTTCATTCTGAAATTCCGAAGACGAACCCTTCTGTTCAGTAATTTTAAATCCAGAATAGGACCTGTCCTTCTTTGGAACCACAAAGAGGTTCGAATAGAAGCCTGTGAAGCGCTCCTGTGGTGGAACAGGAACAATGACGCCTGATTTGAGAAGAGCAGCAATGGCCGCGAAAAAAACCGTGACCAGGAAAGGATCCCTTGGAGAGCGGGATTCGAAAAAGCAATCTTGGGGCCGTGAGACGAAATCTATCTTGTATCCTGAAGATACAACTTCTCTAACCCAGGCATCCTTGACGGAAGCTAGCCAGACATCCTTGAAATGCACAAGACGACCACCCATCTGGAAGGAATCCCTGGGTGGTAGCGAGTCATGCGGAAGAGAACCTACCAGATGAGGTCCTGGAGGATCTGCCTTGCGCATAGCGGGGACACCATGACGGTGTTGGCTTAAAAGAAGCCCTTTTCCGGACTTGGCATGGCTGCGGCCTCTCCCGGAGTGAGGGTTCATCCGCGGATGAAAAACCCCGAAACCTACGCTTTGGGAGAGGGCAACGAGGTTTCACCTGTGGGAGGAGAGAGCTCGTCCCTCCCATGGCCTCCTTAATAATCTGGTCCAACTTGGTACCAAAGAGCCTAGATCTTTGGAAAGGCAAATTAATGAGGGACTTTTTAGAGGACAGGTCCGCCTGCAATGCCTTTAGTCACATGGTACTGCGAATGGCCACCATATTACTGCCACCTTGGGCGGCGCATGACGCGGCGGCCAGGGAGTCTGACACCACGTACTTTCCCGCATGAGATATCTGGTCCGTCAAATCAGCAAACTTCTCAGGCCGAGCTCCAGAGAGGATGCCTTGACAGAGTTGCTTAGCCCATGCAGAGATGGACTTTGACACCCATGTATTGGCAAAAGCAGGGCATAATGTGAAAGAATCCGCTTCAAAGGCCGATTTGGCAAAGGACTCTATGAGCCTGTCGTTAGAGTCCTTAAGAGATACCCCATCCGTAAGGGGGAGTCTGGTGTTGGTAGATAGACTGGAGGGCCCACCATGGGGGAAGTGGTCCAGTTCTCAGTAAGGTCAGAGGCAAAGGGATACAGAATGCCAAGATGTTTTCCCCTTTAAAGCATCTGGTCAGGTATTCTCGCTCCCTGGTAAGGACCTCTTCAAATTATTTATGGGCAGCGAATACCTTGGGGGGTTGGTCTGGACCGTCTAAACGAAACAGCCTGTTCTGCGTGTTCCGTAGCACAATCCTTAATGTTAAAGGTCTGGTTGACCGCTGCAATAAAACTCTAAACTATGTCCCGCATGTTAGAGGCCTGGTCGGAGTCCATGTCAGAGTCAGGCTCTGTAACTGAAACTGAGTCAGACTCAGCATGTAAGTCGGGGGATGAGGACAGAGAAGAAAAACCTGCCCGCCGGGAAGAACCGGGAGGGGTGAGAGCGAGAGGAGGACCTGGAACGGTCTTCTTCCCTGGATCTCTTACAGCCAATTTTGACAGGCTGAGCCAGGGGTTCCTGTGAACCGTTGGCGGTGGCAGAAGCAGAGATAGGTAATTGTCTAGCGCAGATACCAGGGTTTGAGATACCCTGGTAAGATCTGTGACAGACTGGGGCAGGGAAGTCGCCCACCCAGGGATAGGGAGAACACTCTCACCAGACGCAGTGGGGGCATCCTGGGTAGCAGGAGCGGGAGGATTGCTGCAGTCCTGAAAGAGGGAAGAAGTCTGACCTTAAGGGAGTCTGCATTTGCATGAAGAACAGACAAAGTGCTTTACCAGAGTAGTAGAAGTCAGAGGGGACTTAGACATGATAGAAGAGACAGTAGAGACAAACTAATGCCAGAGGTTAGGGGACAGGAATAGATTTGCTGAGGAGAGTGTCAGACTGCTGCACAGAGCTTACTCACGGGTGCGGCGAGAGGTTGGATCCTGCTGGAGATGATCCTGGGAGATCTCCGGGCAACTGTAGAGCTCAAGGCAACCACAGGGCTCTGGATGATCCCAGGGACTCAGGCCACCAAATGCCGATGTCAGGAAGAAGCAGGAGGAAGGTGAGGGCCTCCTGAAGTGAAAAGAGGGCGCAGAGTCCGTGAAAATAGGAGGGGTTGTGACTGAGACGAGGAGGTAAGAATCCCCTACCATAAGGCCGGAGGGAGAGGTTGGGACAATGCGCCTGAGGGCGTGGCTATAGCGGGAGGGAGAATGCCCGCTCGAAGAGTACAGTGCAGGGGGCGGAGCTAACCGCCGCGCAGAAGAGTAGATTAGTCTGGTAAGGCCGCTGGCGAGGGGGGGGGGGCGGAGGTCGAAACGATGGCTGGAGGGAGTCCAGGGCCCACACTAACGTGGTAGGGTTAGCGCCGCTGCAGGGAAGCTGCAGCAAGGTAACATACGGCCAGGGATAATCCTGCTGCAGGGAAGCACCTATCCAGGGATACTGCTGCTGCATAGGAAACCCTGGCCTAGAGACTGTCCTGCTGTAGAGCCGGCCAGAAGGCACCTGTGGAAAAAGGCCATATACAAAAAAAAAATAAAAAAATCAGTTCTAGAGCAGTCCTGCTGCAGGGGAGCAGGACAGGAGAGGGCCCCTGTGGAGAAAAAAAAATCACATATACAAGTCCTTGAATCTTCTGTCTTCTTCCACTTTAGCTTCATCTTCGCCTCGTCATTTCAGGACTGGGAACCTAATGGAGAGAGGGAAGATGTAATGGGATCAGAAGACGTCCGGGCCTCTTTGGGAGATGGACGACCTTCCCTCATGAAACCGTCAGGCTCTGCTAGGCAAGCGGACAGGAGAAGGGGGCGAGGACCGACGAATGGATCACCTGAACACGCTTGAGGTGTTAGAGTCTGGGGGTCTTGGCCAAAGAGAGCTAATACAGTGGTGTTTACTTTTTATGAGACCGCACCGTGACCAGAGCAATATAATCAAATATTACAATACAATGACAGCAAGTCCATTATTGTGACAGCTTCTTGGTCAGGATGAAGTAGACAAGGCCTGCAAGTGGAGCTTTTCCAACCCGTTGGACATACTTTGCCCATATAGAAGTCTACATGGATATGCTGTCACAAACATGGTCTCCATACCAGACATCCCAAAGATCAGCAACTGTACTATGAGTTTAGAACAAATTTCTTAAAATACAGTTATAAAGCCACCAATCCTCACAAAAAAACAAGCAGACTTGATTGCTGAACTGAGCTGGTTTATTTTTCAGTATCGCCTTCTATCACGTGAGACCACGTTCTGGTAAATACGAGATTACGAAGCTTCCTGATGTCTTTAACAAAACGCTTCTAACAAATATACAGTACAGACCAGAAGTTTGGACACACCTTCTCATTTAAAGATTTTTCTGTATTTTCATGACTAAGAAAATTGTACATTCACACTGAAGGCATCAAAACTATGAATTAACACATGTGGAATTATATACTTAACAAAAAAGTGTGAAACAACTGAAAATAGGTCTTATATTCTAGGTTCTTCAAAGTAGCCACCTTTTGCTTTGATGACTGCTTTGCACACTCTTGGCATTCTCTTGATGAGCTTCAAGAGGTAGTCACCGGAAATGGTTTTCACTTCACAGGTGTGCCCTGTCAGGTTTAATAAGTGGGATTTCTTGCCTTATAAATGGGGTTGGAACTATCAGTTGTGTTGTGCAGAAGTCAGGTGGATACACAGCTGATAGTCCTACTGAAAGACTGTTAGAATTTGTATTATGGCAAGAAAAAAGCAGCTAAGTAAAGAAAAACGAGTGGCCATCATTACTTTAAGAAATGAAGGTCAGTCAGTCCGAAAATTTGGGCAAACTTTGAAAGTGTCCCCAAGTGCAGTTGCAAAAACCATCAAGCGCTACAAAGAAACTGGCTCACATGAGGACCACCCCAGGAAAGGAAGACCAAGAGTCACCTCTGCTTCTGAGGATAAGTTTATCAGAGTCACCAGCCTCAGAAATCGCAGGTTAACAGCAGCTCAGATTAGAGACCAGGTCAATGCCACACAGAGTTCTAGCAGCAGACACATCTCTACAACAACTGTTAAGAGGAGACATTGTGCAGCAGGCCTTCGTGGTAAAATAGCTGCTAGGAAACCACTGCTAAGGACAGGCAACAAGCAGAAGAGACTTGTTTGGGCTAAAGAACACAAGGAATGGACATTAGACCAGTGGAAATCTGTGCTTTGGTCTGATGAGTCCAAGTTTGAGATCTTTGGTTTCAACCACCGTGTCTTTGTGCGACGCACAAAACGTGAACGGATGGACTCTACATGCCTGGTTCCCACCGTGAAGCATAGGGGAGGAGGTGTGATGGTGTGGGGGTGCTTTGCTGGTGACACTGTTGGGGATTTATTCAAAATTGAAGGCCAACAAGTGCTAAGCATCTCTGGGAACTCCTTCAAGATTGTTGGAAGACCATTTCCGGTGACTACCTCTTGAAGCTCATCAAGAGAATGCCAAGAGTGTGCAAAGCAGTCATCAAAGCAAAAGGTGGCTACTTTGAAGAACCTAGAATATAAGACATATTTTCAGTTGTTTCACACTTTTTTGTTAAGTATATAATTCCACATGTGTTAATTCATAGTTTTGATGCCTTCAGTGTGAATGTACAATTTTCAGTGTCATGAAAATACAGAAAAATCTTTAAATGAGAAGGTGTGTCCAAACTTTTGGTCTGTACTGTACAAAAAATAATAATAACAAGGAAACAAAAACTTGGATTCTTTGTGAAATCCACTGACAAACATACAAAACAAAGTGCAAAAGCTCTGTAAGAAGATGCCATCAGTGCAAGGATAGTGCCAGGAAATAGAGGGTGTCAGGGTTGGCGAGGCCGCTGCTCCCCCTTTGTAACAGCCCTTGAATGTAAATGTCTTTGTGATACAGCCCCTATCATCACATACGCCCACTACAACCTATAAAGCACAGACAGATCAATTATTCTATTCTGGGACATAAGTCAGTCTCGTCTTCTCTCTCGCTCAGGCAGGCCACCTTCTCGTCACACAACACAATCCCGGAGTCCCCCGTGATATGACGTCTTCTCTCTAAGGCACTTGAGCTCTCCTGGTCGCCATTGTCATGTTGCTGATGCTCTTCAGCAGATCCCTCAGGGAAAGGGTCCTCTTGTTGAGACCATGCAACGTTTAATCCTGTGGAAGTGACTGGAGGAACAAGATCAGTGGGAATCTCATCCAAAATCTCGCAGTAAGGTGGTGGAGGTGTAGGGGGGTCTTGTGTCACTTCATCATAAGTAGGCAGTTTGCAGTTGGGCCAAGGCTCTGGAAGTAAAGGTAATAGAAGAGATGAAAGACATTTCCAGCTGAGAATGCAAAAAGTTTATAGTAGACCCCTGATGGTTCTTATATACAGCCTTTATCTCACACCACATGGTATACTTAAAAAGGGATTATTCACTACTGGTGAACCCCTTCTTAAATGCTAAAGTGGCCCCAACAAAATAAAAAAGCACATATTCACCTCCTGGACTGACACAGTTCCAGCGATATCGGTGCAACATCCCCAAGGGAATATAATACATTGTTATGTCACATCAGCGCTGCAGTAAATCATCAGCTGCTGATTGGCTGCAGAGCTCACAAAATAGTAATGTCACAAGCACAGGGTGACAACGCCAACATCACTGGAGAAGCGCCAGTTTGGAAGGTGAATTTGTGCTATTTTATTTAATTGGGGCCACTTTGGCATTTAAGAAGGTGTTATTCCCTTAAACCCTTAACGACCTTTGACGTAAGTTTACATCATGATCAGATAGGGGTTCATGATCTATGACGTAAACTTACATCATGGCGCGATCGTGCAGGCACAGGAGCTGTGCCCGTGTGACCGTAGCCGGGAGCTTAGCATAAGTAGTAGCCGAAACCTGGCTGTCACTGTCAGGAGCGGTGCCTGCACTGCCCCGGACCATTTAACCCCCTAAATGCCATGATTGATATCATTCGCACTATTTAGGAGGCTAGGAAAGGGGCTCCCTCTCCCTTCTGATTGGCGCCCCCTGCGACGTAATCACGAGGGCCCGATTGTTGGAACCCGAGGTTGTCATGACGACCTCCGGGTCTGCCAACTATGGCAAGCCTGTTAGACCATGCTCAGAGAATGGTCTAAGAGGCTTCTGTCAGTGCAACACTGACAGGTATAATGCAGTGCAGTGCATGTGCATTGCAATGCATTATACCAGTGATCAGAGTAAAAGTAAAAGTCTCATGAATGGACCAAGTAAAAAAAATATATATATATATAAAAATTGTAAAAATATAAAATAAAAAAAATGAACACAATTATTATTCTGTAAAAACAAACAAAAAAAAAGTACATATTTGGTATTGCTGCATTCGAAACTAACGAACTATAAAACTGTCACACTAGTTAACCCCCTTCATTGAACACTGTAAAAAAAAAAAAAAAAAAGTCGAACATAAAGTGGAATAAGATGTGATTAAAAAGTCAAATGTAAATAAAAATTGTATCGCTGAAAACGTCATCTTGTCCCGCAAAAAAAACAAAAACAATCTATCTCAGAATATAGCAATGCAAAACCAATTCTTTTTTCTAAAAAAAAAGTTTTTTTATTGTGTAAAAGCGGCAAAATATTTTAAAAAAATTATATAAATAAAGTATAACAGTAATCATACTGAGCCGAAGAATAAAGCTGCCTTATCACTTTCACCGCGCAGAAAATGGCATAAAAACACCCCAAAACACAATTCCTGAATTACTGTTTTTGGTTCACTCTGCCTCCCAAAAATAAGAATAGAAAGCAATCCAAAAAAATCACATGCCCAAAAATGGTACGAATAAAATAGTTAAGCCGGCCCGCAAAAATCAAGCCCTCACATGACTGTTGCCAGAAATATAGCAAAATTATAGCTTTCAGAATATGACAATGCAAAAAATTTTTGTAAAAAAAAAAATAGTCTTTTAGTGTGTGACAGCAGCCAAAAATAAAAAAAACTATATAAATCTGGTATCGCTGTAATCGCACCGACCCGAAGAATAAAGTTGACTAATCACTTATACCGCACGATGAACAGCATAAAAAAATAAATAAAACCAATTCTAGAATGACTATTGATTTGTTCATTCTGCCTCCCAAAGATCGCAGTAAGGCTCGGCTCACATTTATCCTACGCTCTACGTAGCCATAACAAAATCTGCACTATAATATGGCGCTCCTTCCCTTCTGAGCTTTGCAGTGTGCGTGAAAAGTAGTTCCTGATAACATGTAGGGTATTGGTGCAATCAGGAGAAATTGTACTACAAACTGACATCCATTTTTTTTACTAGCCCTTAGAAACACTAAAAACATTTTAGTGGTAAAAATGTAATTATTCATTCTTCACTGTCCAATGGTATAAAATTCTGTGAGGCACATGTGGTGTCAATATGCTGACTGCACCCCCAGATAAATTCATTGACGGGTGTAGTTTGTAAAATGGGGTCACTTACAGAGGGGTCCTGCTGTTCTGGCACCTCAGAGGCTCTGCCAATGTGACATAGCACCCTCAAACCATTCCAGAACATTCTGTGATGTGGTATCCTTTCCCTTCTGAGCTTTGCACTGACTCAAAAGTAGTTTTCGACCCCCTATGGGGTATTGGTGTACTCAGGAGAAATTGCATAACAAATTGTAACGTTTGTTTTCTCCCATTACCCCTTCTGAAAATTAAAAACTTGGGGCCAAAGCAACATTTTAGTGAAAAAAATTGGTAATTTTACATTTACACAGCCCAATATTATATCGCTTGAGGTTTAAAAATGCTCACTACACCCCTAGATTAAATTTTTCTAGAGGTGTAGTATACAAATTGGGGTCACTTGTGGAGGTTTCTGCTGTTTGGCATGTCAGGGGCTCGTCAAATGTGACATGGCATCTGAAATCTACTACACCCAAAATAATGCTCCAAAATTCAAATGGCACGCCTTCCCTTCCGAGCACTGCTGTGCGCCCAAACAGTAGTTTTCCTCCACATATGGGGTATCCGTGTACGCCGGAGAAATTGCACAACAAATTGTACAGTCCATTTTCTCCTATTACCCTTGTGAAAATGAAAAACTTGGGCCAAAACCAACCTTTTTTTTACGGGAAAAATGTATTGTTTAATTTTCACAGCTCAATATTATCAAATTCTGTGAAGCACCTGTGGGTTCAAGGTGCTCACCACACATCTGGATAAGTTCCTTGAAAGGTGAAGTTTCCAAACTGGGGTCACTTATGGGGGGTTTCCACTGTTTAGGCACATCATTGGCTCTGCAAACGTGACATGACGTCCACCATCTATTCCAGCTTCAAAAGTCAAACGGTGCTCCTTCTCTTCCAGGCCCTGCCATGCGCCCAAATAGTAGTTTTCCACCACATATGGGCTATCGGCGTACTCAGGAGGAATTGCATAACAAATTTTGGGGTCCATTTTTTCCTGTCACCCTTGTGAAAATGCAAAATTTGGGGCTAAAGCATCATTTTTGTGATTTTTTTTCCTTTCAAATTGCTTTAATTTCTGTGAAGCACCTGAAGGGTTAATAAAGTTCTTGAATGTGGTTTTGAGCACCTTCAAGAGTGCAGTTTTTAGAATGGTGTCACTTTTGGGTATTTTCTGTCACATAGACCCCTCAAAGTCACTTCAAATGTGATGTGGTCCCTAAAAAAAAATTTGTTTTGTAAATTTTGTTGGAAAAATGACAAATTGCTTATCAACTTTTAACCCTTCTAACTTCCTAACAAAAAAACAAATTAAGTTTCAAAAATTCTGCTGATGTAAAGTAGACATGTGGGAAATGCTATTTATTAACTATTTTGTGTGACATAACTCTCTGGTTTAAGGGCATAAAAATGTAAAAGTTTGAAAATTGCAAACTTTTTTCAAAAATTCCCATATTTTCATGAACGCAAAAAATATCGACCTAAATTTACCACTAACATAAAGTACAATGTGTCATGAAAAAACAGTCTCAGAATCATTGGGATCCGTTGAAGCGTTCCAGAGTAATTACCTCATAAAGTGACAGTGATCAATATTGTAAAATTTGGCTTGATCATGAAGGTGAAAACAGGCGGGTGTCCCTGGCGGCTTTTAAAGTATGTTTTTCTCTATAATGCCGCAGCATCGGAGTCAAACATATCTGCAATCATGAAGCCAGTGTATGATACATGTTGCCCTTGGATCGGGCAGAAGGTATCCGCTGTCAGGTTCCCTTAAATTCACTAATTTATATCAATTATTATATAAACTGCAAACTCATCATAGCCACCATTACATTGCACTGTATACGATGGATACCTATGGCGGCGGCAGCAGATGCTGATGGAGTGACCCCCTGGTAGGCCATGAGGCTGATCTCCCGTTGTCTCAGCTCCTGTTGATGTCTCAGTTTTACTCTGCGGTGACGATAAGCACAGCAGCAGCCGGCCAAGATAATGAGAGTCCAGGCCAACCAGAACCCTGAGTAGAAAAAAAACCCATAATTACATGTTTGCAGCATCAAAGGTAAGACAATAATTAAGAATAGCTACGCAACTACCTGGCCAAGTCTTCTGACAAAACACAATAGAGCTTTATTACCGGTGAGTGTATGCAAATTCTTTAATTATAACATCGACAACAGGTTTATCGCTATGCGTTTATTGTGCAACATCGGCTTACTGCCATACGTACATGACATATTTGTTCTCCCTGAACACTGGAAATCTTGCTTTAGATCCTATTGCTTCTTTTACATATACTGCGTCTGTCCAGCCTCAGATTCTCCCTCCAGCTTTATATTCCCCCCACATTTCTCACTGCCCACCCTGCCTCAGATATTCCCCCTTCTCACTGCCCACCCTGCCTCATATATTCCCCCTTCTCACTGCCCACCCTGCCTCATATATTCCCCCTTCTCACTGCCCACCCTGCCTCAGATATTCCCCCTTCTCACTGCCCACCCTGCCTCATATATTCCCCCTTCTCACTGCCCACCCTGCCTCAGATATTCCCCCTTCTCACTGCCCACCCTGCCTCAGATATTCCCCCTTCTCACTGCCCACCCTGCCTCATATATTCCCCCTTCTCACTGCCCACCCTGCCTCACATATTCCCACCTGAGGTTTGGGCAGAAGAAATTGACTGACACATTCCCTATAAAAGCACATAGCAGAATAAGTGACAGTATTCTATACTTACACCACAGCTCATAGTAGTATGTACAGCATTCAGTGTCCCCACAGCAGTATCCGATCTCACATCTGTAAGGCTTCCTATCTTCACCAAAGCAAAACTCCCGGCCCTGTAAAGAGACCATATGTAGAAGATGTCAATTCAAAAAGAATGACAAAGAATATGGACACCCTCAGGATTTATTTATTTATTTATTTTTTACTTTAAGAGAACCTGTGATAAGGAAAAAAATGGGCAGTTTTTGCTTCTATTTCCCCCTTCTCCTCTGAGTACCATTTTTTTTGCTTTTGAATTGTTCATACAGTCCCAGAGATATGGGCCTCTTTATTTAGCACTAATTTTTATGGTCTTTACCAAAGGGGTGGAGCCCACCGGGCAATCATGCAGAAAAGTGTAAAGACACGCCCTTAGAGATTAACGTGAAATTAACACCCCCTTTGTAAAGACTAGAAAAATTAGCGCAAAATTAAAAGGCTAAAATCTCTGGAACCGTATGGCGGATTTTGAAAATATAACAAAACAGCAAATGCGAGGGAACAGCGTGAAAAAAATGAGAGCTAAAGCTGGTCACTTTTAACCTGTCAATATGTCTTCTCTAATGGAGTCTTCCAGGCTTTACAATTGTTTAATAATCTATTGGAAATGAAGAAATTTGATAATTAACTTGCAGTTAAAATTCTGCTGTTTCTGTGCTGTCACACGTGGTGATGAGACCTCAAGATCCTTACAGCTAAAGTCATTCAAAGCACAGGGCAAAGAGATTTCAAGTCTGTGCTTTGAGCAGCTCAGCCAGCAGCTCTTCGCAGTGCGCTCTGTGTGGTGATATCATGGGGGATGTGACCTGTGATCCTCGCCAAGAGTTAGGCGTCATTCAGACGTTTACTTATGGCACGTATGAGAAAAATTAACCGATTATTTTCCTCGGAGTTTGGTCTGAGTGTCCTTTCTGACAGTCAGTGAAAATCAGACTGCACTCGGATGTCATCCAAGTGCGGTCTGTTTTTTTTCATGGATTTACAGGTGCATCTCACTAAATTAGAATATCATCCAAAATTTATTTCAGTTCTTCAATACAAAAAGTGAAATTCATATATTATATAGTCATTACAAACAGAGTGATCTATTTCAAGTGTTTATTTCTGTTAATGTTGATGATTATGGCTTACAGCCAATGAAAACACAAAAGTCATTATCTCAGTAAATTAGAATACTTTATTACAACAGCTTGATAAATGTTTTTAAAATCCGAAATGTTGGCCTACTGAAATGTATGTTCAGTAAATGCCCTCAATACTTGGTCGGGGCTCCTTTTGCGTCAATTAGTGCATCAATGCGGCAATGTGGCATGGAGGCGATCAGCCTGTGGCACTGCTGAGGTGTTATGGAAGCCCAGGTTGCTTTGATAGCAGCCTTCAGCTCGTCTGCATTGTTGGGTCTGGTGTCTCATCTTCCTCTTGACAATACCCCATAGATTCTCTATAATAGATTCTCTATGGGGTTAAGGTCAGGCGAGTTTGCTGCTAATCAAGCACAGTGATACTGTTGTGTGTAAACCAGGTATTGGTACTTTTGGCAGTGTGGACAGGGGCCAAGTCCTGCTGGAGAATGACATTTCCATCTCCACAAAGCTTGTCGGCAGGGGGGAAACATGAAGTGCTCTAAAATCTCCTGGTAGACGGCTGCGCTGACTTTGGACTTGATAAAACACAGTGGACCTACATCAGCAGATGACATGGCTCCCCAAACCATCACTGATTGTGGAAACTTCACACTAGACCTCAAGCAGCTTGGATTGTGGCCTCTCCACTCTTCCTCCAGACTCTGGGGCCTTGATTTCAAAATGAAAATTGGAACTCTGGGACCTTGTTGAGTGTGCCAATGACTGCCTTCTGGACATCTGTCAAGTCAGCAGTCTTCCCCATGATTGTGGAGCCTACTGAAACAGACTAAGGGACTTTTTTTTTTTTTAAGGCATAGAAAGCCTTTGCGGGTGTTTTTGTTAATTATTTTAATTTACTGAGATAATGACTTTTGTGACTTTTTTCATTGGCTGTAAGACATAATCAACATTAACAGAAATAAAAACTTGAAATATAGATATCTCGGTTTCTAATGACTATATAATAAACGAGTTTCACTTTTTGCATCGAAGAACTGAAATAATTTAACTTTTTAATAATATTCTAATTTTGTGAGAAGCACCTGTACATTGCCGATTTAGATCTGACAAAAATTGGACATGTCTCCATGATTTTCCACAGACCAAAAATGGCTAAGAAATTTTTTTGCAATTAGATTTAATTAAAAATTTTGCACTGTTTGACTTCCATATTTTATGTTTTGCACTTGTCTATTATTGGCTGAAATATGGGTTACACTGAGAATCCGTCAGTGAGCTCTTTCGGATTGTAACTCTTCCTCTTTCTGAGCTTCTCAGGCTGAGTTATAAAAGCCTAACAACTCTGGTCGTAAGTCAGCTGAGAGGAGTTCAGAAGGAAGATAAGGCTAAAGTGCACACTGCATCTGCGCACTTACCTTGCAGTATACATTGGGAGCGTTCTCCTGGCGTATATTGCAATATACCAATTTGTCTCCTTCAGACGGAGCCCAGAAGTGCATTCTTTCAGCCTTTGTCTGGTATAGTTTGTTTTACTGTATAAAAACTGATGGTAAAAACTGACAAACTGAGCAAACAGTGGCTATGTACACATTGGGTCTTTTTGCAGAGTGGTTTTATTTTTAGTCGAAGCAGAACATCCAAGTTTTTAGGAGTTTTGCATTTTTGAGGCAGATCTGAAGAGTTTCTGCTCCAAAAATTCCTCAAAATGCCCCGTGTGCACAAAGCCAATGATGAAAATCTGATCCACTGCATTGATTAAAATTGGTCCTTTTTTTACCCAAGCACGTAAAAAAACCCGAGACATCTAACTGAGGCCTTACATATGTCTATTTCACCAGCATGTGAATGGGTGCAGAAGGCAATGTCCCGGATTGATTCATTACCAGTCCATATTGAAGGCCATATTGAACTTGTATGGGCAGCTTCCCTCTACATGTATGGACAGATTATATCACACCATGCACCACTGAGAATAGTAGCACTTCTTCAATAATAATTAGGATTTGGCCCCATCCCAAACCAACAAGCTCTGATGTGCTCCTGCTTGTCTACCTCACGTTAACTTAAAACAGGTCAAGATGTTCTTTGTAGCACAGCTGTAATGGCCTCGGTAAACTCCCCAAATGCGATAATAATGGATGATTAAGTAAGAAGTTTACCATACCACAAGTGGGAAGGGTTAATGAATGTTACGGCTGAAGGCTGCACCATAGACCCAGGTACATTCTATCGTCAGTTTTGCAGGGCATCTTGTACAATTTCCAAAATGAGTCATAAAACTATGACTTATGCAACTATGGCTGGTCTGTAAGACAGATAAAAAGCCTATTTCTTTATTCTGCCGCCATGTTAGCTTGCCTACAAGGCTAAATAGAGTTGTATATTACAGGTTTTTGGGGGGCAAATTATACAGATTACCTATGGAAGGGTGATCAATATGAGATCATGGGGGCCTAATACTCCGCATCCCCATCGAACAGCTGCTGATAGCCAGATGTCAGCAGTGAGCGGTCCGCACTGTGCAGCTTCGTTCAACCAGTATCGGCTGGGATTGTGTGGTGCACATCAGTGGCTATTATTCAGCAGAACAGGAATTGATCTGCAGCAACCAGCAGCGATTGCTGCACCTTGAATTGAGTGGTGCTATGACACTCAATTCAATGTTTACATCCGCCCGCCACCAGAGCAGATACCTTCACAAGCCCATCAGCTGTCGACTATTATCGGTACGAGTGCGATCCCACAAAACATCGGATCAATGTAATTCTTCTGAACTGTGCACGTCCAATTTTTTTCCTCGGACAGAGCCTGTCCGGGGGAGATAACAAAAGTTTGATCTGATATTTGGACGGCATTAACCCACGCAAATCATCGGACTGCCCTCAGATGACATTTGAGTGCAGTCCGATTTCCGTGCACTTACACAACAGAGAAATATTTTTCTCAATCTTGTTCATCAGAGAAAATCAGATCACAATCTTGATCAGAGAGTGTGAATTGCATGATTGACCCGATTCTCTCGGATGAGAGAATACACGCTTGTCTACATCTGCCTGATCAGTGAGGATATGGGAACCCCTCCCTCCAAAGTGATACTGATGACCTATCCTATGAATGGATAGGTCATCAATAACATAAGCCCGCAGAACCCCTTTAACAAACACAAACTGTTATTCCCCACGGCATAACTATAGCAGGTGTACCGCAGCATGTGGTCCATTATGACTGAGGAGCCCAAATATCCCTTTAGCACAAGAGACAGCACTAACATTTTGAAAAGGGAGTTCAGAGGTATGACAGAATTTTACAGTAATCACATAATAATCTAACAAAGGCATGGGAACTGTACAAGATGGCACATGACCATGTGTGGATAGCAAGCCCTGGCATCAATGCCTATCATGCCATGCTTGGAGGATTCCCGAGACCAGAGCTAGCTCCCCGGACTAAGCAAAGTATCGAATTACAACATTTGTAACATATTCAATGTTACACCAAGAATAACCCAGAGATGATCATGTCAGTTTTGCGGACGCAAAAAACCTACAATTTCTGCGACCCTTCCGCTTTTAATGGCGCCTCATACATTGAATAACCAATTCTCCGCCTCAACAAAAAAGTCTCACAAAAGAACATAATGAGCTTAGTCCAATGGAGACACGGATCGGTTAAAGACAATGGATGTGTGAATAGTTGTAATAAACTCCATGGGTGTTTCTTAAGCATTTTTAAAACAAAGAGCACACGAATACGAAATATCTGTCGTCTGGATATGCCCCATTGTCTTCAAGTACCGAAAATCTTTTAAGAACGAGCCTTGTAGCTCACAGATATCGGAGCTTGAGCTATTTTAGTCTTTTCAATATAGAAAAATAAATGTATTCTCCAATTGGGTGCAATTCTGATAATAACGATTCCTGGGGTAAAAATTCTACATACGAGCCAGCCGATCTGCAGTACCCGGGAGATGAAGAAGTGGTGTCCTGCTCCATGCACAATTTACACCAGGCCACTGCCAGAGCTGGTTACAGCAGGTCAGTGGCAGTATAAAATCCAGCATTCACACCTGGTATTTGTGACCCCACATAACGGCCCATTTAGACAAGCAAATAATTGAACGTCACGCAATTTCTATGATAGCCAGTGCTGACACCGGAGGAGAGTATAGGTGCTATTATTTTGCAAGAGGGAAACATAGGGATTGAGAAGGGGTTGTCAGAGTAGTGGACAACCTCTTTAATCCTTTACCCCTGAGGGTGGTTTGCACGTTAATGACCAGGCCAATTTTTACAATTCTGACCACTGTCACTTTATGAAATAATAACTCTGGAACGCTTCAACGGATCCCCCTGATTCTGAGATTGTTTTTTTAGTGACATATTGTACTTCATGATGGTGGTATAGTGATCTGTCACACAAAATAGTTAATAAACATTTCCCACATGTCTACTTTACAGCAGCACAATTTTGGAACATTTTTTTTATTATTAGGGAGCTATAAGAGTTAAAAGTTGACCAGCAATTTCTCATTTTTTCAACAAAACTTACAAAAATATTTTTTTAGGGACCACGTCACATTTGAAGTGACTTTGAGGGGCCTTTAGGACAGAAAATACCCAAAAGTGACACCATTCTAAAAACTGCACCCCTCAAGGTGCTCAAAACCACATTCAAGAACTTTATTAACCCTTCAGGTGCTTCACAGGAATTTTTGGAATGTGGAAGAAAACAATGAACATTTAACTTTTTCACAAAAATGTTACTTTAGATCCCATTTTTTTTTATTTTATAGGGTAACAGGAAAAAATGAACCCCAAAATTTGTTGTGCAATTCCTCCTGAGCACGCCGATACCCCATATGTGGGGGAAAACCATTGGTTTGGGCACACGGCAGAGTTCGGAAAGGAAGGAGCCATTTGACTTTTTGAATGTAAAATTTGCTTGAATAATTAGAGGACGCTATGTTGCATTTGGGGAGCCCCTGATGTGCTTAAACTGTGGAAATCCCCCACAAGTGACACCATTTTGGAAACTAGACCCCTCAAGGAACATACCTAGATGTGTGGTGAATACCTTGAACTCCCAGGTGCTTCACATAAGTTTATAACATGGAGCCCTAAAAATAAAACTTTCACATTTTTCCAGCAAAAATGTTTTTCAGCCTCCAATTTTGCATTTTCACAAGGGTAACAGGAGAAATTGCACCATGAAGTTTGTTGTGCAATTTCTCCTGAGTAAGCAGATACCCCATATGTGGGGGAAAACCACTGTTTGGGCGCACGGCAGGGAACAGAAGGGAAGGAGCCATTTGACTTTCTGAATGTTAAATTTGCTTGAATAATTAGAGGACGCCATTTTGCGTTTGGAGAGCCCCTGATGTGGGGGGTTTCCACCGTTTAGGCACAAGTGACATCATTTTGGAAACTACACCCCTCAAGGAATTTATCAAGGGGTATAGTAAACATTTTGAATCCAGAGGTACGACACAAAATTTGATTTAATTAGGTGATCATATTGAATAAGTTGTCATTAGTCTTGAGCGCAAGTACTCGCTACTTGAGTTTGCATCGGGTACTCAGGTATGCACCAACTATCACGGGTGCTCAAGTGACATGCTCGAGTTCCCGCCTGCATGTTTCACGGTTGTTAGACACCCAAAAAAAGACATGCGGGGATCGCTCGTGCATGGCAGGCAATCCCCGCAAGGTTTTTTGGGCTGTAAACCAGCTGCAAAACATATGGGACGGAGACTCAAGCATGTCACTCGAGAACCCGATGCAAACTCAAGTAGCAAACACTTGCGCTCAACACTAGTCGCCATAGTCATCATTTTTTTTTCTTTACTTTTGAAAAAATCCCAAGCCCAACAAAACCCTAACCCCAACCCTAACGTTCATTTTTTACGCGGTTATTCGTGCGATATAAATAATTAGACGACTTTATTCTTCGGGTCGGTGCGATTACAATGATACCAGATTGATATCGGGTTTTTATGATGGACACCTGTCATACACTAAAAAAACATTTGTTTTGCAAAGACTACTTTTTGCATCGCCATATTTTGAGAGCTATAATTTTTCCATATTTCGGCCAACACAGTCATGTGAAAGCTTGTTTTTTTGCGGGACAAGTTGACGGTTTTTTGGTACCATTTTCGGGCACGTGAATTTTTTTATCGCTTTCTACTCTGATTTTTGGGAAGCAGAATAAACAAAAACCAACAATTCTGGAATTGTGTTTTTTTTTTTTTTATGTTTTGGGGGGCGGGGGTGAAACACAGGCACTCCCTATAGTGTTTTCCTCTTGAAAAATTCTGCGAGTTCGCCAGCCTGGAAATAATACATTGTGTGTACATACCCTGACTCCTCAACGAAAAAATAATAATGAAGCGTTTCCTGCAGAGGTTTCCACTTTAAAAACTTGTCATTCTGAAAGCCTCAAAAACCTCTATGTGAACAGAACACCAGTGGCTCCTGGGCAGGTGAGGCCTTCATGCCCTACACTTGGCTCAGCAACCGACCCACCCTGCATTGTGTCTTGCCATCAGGTCAGAGGTTCACATACGAGGAGCGACACCCTAGTTGTCAATCAGACAGCCTCAAATGAACGCAAAGCCGAGTCTACATATACATAGTACTGGTTAATGTATGCATAAAATATATATTCACACACATACATACGCTGATACAAAATACTATATATACACATACGCACATAGTGGTGCATACACACTAAACAAGTATATACACACAGACATACACTGCTGTATACACCTACACTAATATATACAGGTGATCCACACAATTAGAATATCATCAAAAAATTAAATTTATTTCAGTTCTTCAATACAAAAAGTGAAACTCATTATATAAAGTCATTACACACAGAGTGATCTATTTCAAGTGTTTATTTCTGTTACTGTTGATGATTATGGCTTACAGCCAATGAAAACACAAGTCATTATCTCAGTAAATTATAATACTTTATAACAGCTTGAAAAATGTTTTTAAAATCCGAAATGTACTACTGAAATGTATGTTCAGTAAATGCACTCAGTACTTGGTCGGGGCTCCTTTTGCATCAATTACTGCATCAATCCGGCGTGTCATGGAGGAGATCAGCCTGTGGCACTGCTGAGGTGTTATGGAAGCCCAGGTTGCTCTCAGTAAATTAGAATAATTAACAAAAAACACCTGCAAAGGCTTCCTAAGCATTAAAAAAGGTCCATTAGTCTTTTTCAGTAGGCTCCACAATCATGGGGAAAACTGCTGACTTTGAGAGATGTCCAGAAGGCAGTCATTGACACACTCCACAAGGAGGGTAAGCCACAAAAGGTCATTGCTAAAGAAGCTGGCTGTTCAGAGTGCTGTATCCAAGCATATTAATGGAAAGTTGAGTGGAAGGAAAAAGTGTGGTAGAAAAAGGTGCACAAGCAACCGGGATAACCGCAGCCTTGAAAGGATTGTTAAGAAAAGGCCACTCAAAAGTCATTGCTTCAAAAGCCACCACACACAGATGTATCCAGGACATGGGCTACAAGTGTCACATTCCTTGTGTCAAGCCACTCATCACCAATAGACAACGCCAGAAGCGTCTTACCTGGGCCAAGGAGAAAAGACCTGGACTGTTGCTCAGTGGTCCAAGGTGTTGTTTACAAACGAAAGTAAATTTTGCATTTCATTTGGAAATTAAGGTCCCAGAGTCTGGAGGAAGAGTGGAGAGGCCACAATCCAAGCTGCTGGAGGTCTAGTGTGAAGTTTCCACAATCAGTGATGGTTTGGGGAGCCATGTCATCTGCTGGTGTAGGTCCACTGTGTTTTATCAACACCAAAGTCAGCGCAGCCGTCTACCAGGACATTTTAGAGCACTTCATGTTTCCCTCTGCCGACAAGCTTTGTGGAGATGGAAATGTCATTTTCCAGCAGGACTTGGCCCCTGTCCACACTGCCAAAAGTACCAATACCTGGTTTAAAAACAACAGTATCACTGTGCTTGAGTGGCAGCAAACTCGTCTGACCTTAACTCCATAGAGAATCTATTATAGAGAATCTATGGGGTATTGTCAAGAGGAAGATGAGAGACACCAGACCCAACAATGCAGACGAGCTGAAGGCTGCTATCAAATCAACCTGGGCTTCCATAACACCTCAGCAGTGCCACAGGCTGATCGCCTCCATGCACATTGCCGCATTGATGCAGTAATTGATGCAAAAGGAGCCCCGACCAAGTATTGAGGGCATTTACTGAACATACGAGGGTCAGTCAATAAGTAATGCCTCCTATTTTTTTTTCTCCTTAAATAAGGTAGTTATGTTAAATATTCGAATTTGGCACAATTCCTCAAACTTTCTTCTCCAATCCACAGCAATTGCAACTTCCTGCACCAACAGGTGGCAGGACTGTATCCGTTTGTAAAATGGCTGACATCGATGTTCGTATTAGACAACGTTCTGTGACTGAATTCTTGCATGCAGAAGGTGAAACGCCCATTCAAATTCATGAGAGACTGAAAAATGTGTACGGTGATGCAACAGTGGATGTCAGTACTGTTAGACGATGGGTTCGTCGCTGTAACACAGCTGCAGGGCCATCACCGTTGGCTGACAAAATGCGGAGTGGCAGGCCAGTAACCGCAGTGACTCCAAGCAACATTCAGCGAGTCGATGACATCATTCGTGGTGACCGCCGGGTGACTGCAGATGAAGTGTGTGGCATTATCTGCCTCAGTAAAGGCAGTGTGATGAAAATTATTGGACAACTGGGATACAGAAAAGTTTGTGTACGCTGGGTCCCAAGAATGCTTTTTACCAAGCTGGGATACATGCCCTTGTTAAACGGTGGACCAAGACTGTGGAAATGGATGGAGATTATATTGACAAGTAACAAATTAATCGGTAATGTTGTGGTTTTCAACCTATGTAATTGCATTTGAATTTCTTGCCAATTAAAAGGAGAAAAAAAATAGGAGGCATTACTTATTGACTGACCCTCGTACATTTCAGTAGGCCAACATTTCGGATTTTAAAAACATTTTTCAAGCTGTTGTAATAAAGTATTCTAATTTACTGAGATAATGACTTTTGTGTTTTCATTGGCTGTAAGCCATAATCATCAACATTAACAGAAATAAACACTTGCAATAGATCACTCTGTTTGTAATGACTCTATATAATATAGGAGTTTCACTTTTTGTATTGAAGAATTGAAATAAATACAATTTTTGAGGATATTCCCATTTTGCGAGAAGCACCTGTATGTGTGTGTAATAAATATATATATATAAAATACTATATATACACACACTAATACATGTGCTACACACACACACACACACACTAATATACTATATACACACATTATATATATATACATACATACATACAAAACTGACACTATTTACATATACACACATACACTAATACATATACTGTATAGAAATATGTATATTACTGTCTATAAACACACTATGCAAGCTTATACTGTATATAGACATGTATACACACACTGTACGCTTATACTGTATATAGACATGTATACACACACTGTACGCTTATGCTGTATATAGACATGTATATTACTGTATATATACCCTATGTACACTTATACATAGGGTAATACACCCTATGTACACTTATACATAGGGTAATACACCCTATGTACGCTTATACTGTATATAGACAAGTATATACACACTATGTACACATACTGTATAGAGACATGTATATTACTGTATATACACACCCTATGTACGCTTATACTGTATATAGACATGTATATACAGTACAGACCAAATGTTTGGACACCTTCTCATTTAAAGACTTTTCTGCATTTTCATGACTATGAAAATTGTACATTCGCACTGAAGGCATCAAAACTATGAATTAACACATGTGGAATTATATACTTAACAAAAAAGTGTGAAACAACTGAAAATATGTCTTATATTCTAGGTTCTTCAAAGTAGCCACCTTTTGCTTTGATGACTGCTTTGCACACTCTTGGCATTCTCTTGATGAGCTTCAAGAGGTAGTCACCGGAAATGGTCTTCCAACAATCTTGAAGGAGTTCCCAGAGATGCTTAGCACTTGTTGGCCCTTTTGCCTTCACTCTGCGGTCCAGCTCACCCCAAACCATCTCGATTGGGTTCAGGTCTGGTGACTGTGGAGGTCAGGTCATCTGGTGTAGCACCCCATCACTCTCCTTCTTGGTCAAATAGCTCTTACACAGCCTGGAGGTGTGTTTGGGGTCATTGTCCTGTTGAAAAATAAATGATGGTTCAACTAAACGCAAACCGGATGGAATAGCATGCCGCTGCAAGATACTGTGGTAGCCATGCTGGTTCAGTATGCCTTCAATTTTGAATAAATCCCCAACAGTGTCACCAGCAGAGCACCCCCACACCATCACACCTCCTCCTGCATGCTTAACGGTGGGAACCAGGCATGTACAGTCATGGCCAAAAGTATTGAGAATGAGACAAATAGTAATTTTTCCAAAGTTTACTGCTTCACTTTTTGTAATGGCAATTTGCATATACTCCTGAATGTCAAAGAGTGATCAGCTTAACAGCAATTACTGTACTTGCAAAGTCAATATTTGCCCAGAAAATGAACTTTAACCCCCAAAACACATGTCAACATCATTGCAGCCCTGCCTTAAAAGGAGCAGCTAACATCGTTTTAGTGATTGATCCATTAACACAGGTGTGGGTGTTGATGAGGACCGGGCTGGTGATCAATCAGTCATGATTAAGTAAGAATGACATCACTGGACACTTTAAAAGGAGGCTGGTTCTTGGTATCATTGTTTCTCTTCAGTTAACCATGGTTATCTCTAAAGAAACACGTGCAGCCATCATTGCACAGCACAAAAATGGCCTAACAGGGAAGAGTATCGCAGCTACAAAGATTGCACCTCAGTCAACAATCTATCGCATCATCAAGAACTTCAAGGAGAGAGCTTCCATTGTTGTCAAAAAGGCTCCAGGGCGCCCAAGAAAGACCAGCAAGCGCCAGGACCGTATCTTAAAACTGTTTCAGCTGCGGGATCGGACTACCAGCAGTGCCGAGCTTGCTCAGGAATGGCAGCAGGCTGTTGTGAGTGCTTCTGCACACACTGTGAGGGGGAGACTCTTTGAGCAAGGGCTGGTTTCAAGGAGGGCAGCAAAGAAGCCACTTCTCTCCAGAAAAAACATCAGGGACCGACTGATATTCTGCAAAAGGTACAGGGAGTGGACTGCTGAGGACTGGGGCACAGTCATTTTCTCTGATGAATCCCCTTTTCGATTGTTTGGGGCATCTGGAAAACAGCTTATTCGGAGAAGACATGAGCGCTACCACCAGTCTTGTCTCATGCCAACTGTAAAGCATCCTGAAACCATTCATGTGTGGGGTTGCTTTTCAGCCAAGGGAATCGGCTCACTCACAGTCTTGCCTAAAAACACAGCCATGAATAAAGAATGGTACCAGAATGTCCTCCAAGAGCAACTTCTCCCAACCGTCCAAGAGCAGTTTGGCGCCCAAAAATGCCTTTTCCAGCATGATGGAGCACCTTGCCATAAAGCAAAGGTGGTAACAAAATGGCTCATGGAACAAAACATAGAGATTTTGGGTCCATGGCCTGGAAACTCCCCAGATCTTAATCCCATTGAGAACTTGTGGTCAATCATCAAGAGACGGGTGGACAAACAAAAACCAACAAATTCTGGCAAAATGCAAGCATTGATTATGCAAGAATGGACTGCTATCAGTCAGGATTTGGTCCAAAAGTTGATTGAGAGCATGCCAGGGAGAATTACAGAGGTCTTGAAGAAGAAGGGGCAACACTGCAATTATTGACTTGCTGCATTAACTCATTCTAACTGTCAATATAACCTATTGGTACTCATAATATGATTGCAATTATATTTCTGTATGTGATATAAACATCAGACAAACACCAATAAAAACCAGAGGCCAGCAGATCATGTGAAAATATAATTTTGGTGTCATTCTCAAAACTTTTGGCCATGACTGTAGAGTCCATCTGTTCACCTTTTCTGCGTCGCACAAAGACACGGTGATTGGAACCAAAGATCTCAAACTTGGACTCATCAGACCAAAGCACAGATTTCCACTGGTCTAATGTCCATTCCTTGTGTTCTTTAGCCCAAACAAGTCTCTTCTGCTTGTTGCCTGTCCTTAGCAGTGGTTTCCTAGCAGCTATTTTACCATGAAGGCCTGCTGCACAAAGTCTCCTCTTAACAGTTGTTGAAGAGATGTGTCTGCTGCTAGAACTCTATGTGGCATTGACCTGGTCTCTAATCTGAGCTGCTGTTAACCTGCGATTTCTGAGGCTGGTGACTCGGATAAACTTATCCTCAGAAGCAGAGGTGACTCTTGGTCTTCCTTTCCTGGGGCGGTCCTCATGTGAGCCAGTTTCTTTGTAGCGCTTGATGGTATTTGCAACTGTACTTGGGGACACTTTCAAAGTTTGCCCAATTTTTCAGACTGATTGACCTTCATTTCTTAAAGTAATGATGGCCACTCGTTTTTCTTTACTTAGCTGCTTTTTTCTTGCCATAATACAAATTCTAACAGTCTATTCAGTAGGACTATCAGCTGTGTATCCACCTGACTTCTGCACAACACAACTGATGGTCCCAACCCCATTTATAAGGAAAGAAATCCCACTTATTAAACCTGACAGAGCACAACTCTGAAGTGAAAACCATTTCCGGTGATTACCTCTTGAAGCTCATCAAGAGAATGCCAAGAGTGTGCAAAGCAGTCATCAAAGCAAAAGGTGGCTACTTTTAAGAACCTAGAATATAAGACATATTTTCAGTTGTTTCACACTTTTTTGTTAAGTATATAATTCCACATGTGTTAATTCATAGTTTTGATGCCTTCAGTGTGAATGTACAATTTTCAAAGTCATGAAAATACAGAAAAATCTTTAAATGAGGTGTGTCCAAACTTCTGGTCTGTACAAATTATGTACGCTTATACTGTATATAGACATGTATATACACACTATGTACGCTTATACTGCATATAGACATGTATATACACCCAATATACGCTTATACTGCATATAGACATGTATATACACCCTATGTACACTTATACTGTATAGAGACATGTATATTACTGTATATACACACACTATGTACGCTTATACTGTATATAGACATGTATATTACTGTATATACACACACTATGTACGCTTATACTGTATATAGACCTGTATATTTCTGTATATACACCCTATGTACACTTATACTGTATACAGACAAGTATATACACCCTATGTACACTTATACTGTATAAAGACAGGTATATACACACTATGTAAGCTTACCGTATTTTTCGGACTATAAGTGTATGTGCCCACGTAGCGTTTTACAAGCGTATTTGATGTGGAATTTCCGCAGCGGAAACGCTTGTAAAACGCTTGGTAATCCGCACCCCATGGTCCCCAATGAGAATCCGCAAGTTCTATGCCCATGCTGCGGATTTTTCCGGAGCGTTTTTGATGCGCACAAAAATCCCCAGCATGTCAATTAATTTTGCGTTTCTGCATGCGGAATTGCCTTTTCAAAGCAATAAAAAACCCAAGGCAATTCCGCATGTCGAAAACGCGCGATAAACGCTTGCGAAATTCCGCATGCGTTTTTCTGGGTAAGGACATGCGGAAATGAAGCGCAAATTTTCCGCTTCATTTCCGCAAAGTGGGCACATAGCCTAAGACGCACTTTTTTCCTACAAAATTTTGGAGGAAAATGGGGGGTGCGTCTTAATAGTTCGAATGTTGGGGGAGGGTGTATATATATATGTGGGGTGTGGGGGGAGCGGGGCACAGGAGGCAGCAGCCACCCGCTGCAGCCTACACTGTCCCCGCTGCTAAAGAAAATGAATATTCATGCTCCTTAATAGCAGCACACAGTGTAGCCGCAGCGAGGCTCCTGCTATTGCAGGAACGCCTGTGCCCGCTGTTAAAGGGCATGAATATTCAACCTCTCTCCAAGCCCATGGGCGTGGAGAGGGGGTGAATATTCATGCCCTTTAATAAGCGGGCACACAAGATAGCCCGGAAGCAGCAGGAGCCGCAGTGCGGCTACACTGTCTGCCGGCTATGAAGGAGCATGAAGTCACTGCTCCCCGCGCACACAGTCCAAGCGTGGGGAGCAGTGACTTCCGGCAGCTGATCTCTCCTTGTAAGCCGAAGTGACGTCATGCGCGGCTCACATGTAGAGATCAGTGCGGGCAGACTGGACGCAGCGCTGGAGGAAAGAAGAAAGGTGAGTAGGAGTGTTTATTTTTTTTTTAGTGCAGCATGATGGGGATTAGGGGGACCATGCACACCAGGACAGCGATGAGGTGTGCCATGCACACCAGGACAGCGATGAGGGGTGCCATGCACACCAGGACAGCGATGAGGGGTGCCATGCACACCAGGACAGCGATGAGGGGTGCCATGCACACCAGGACAGGGATGAGGGGTGCCATGCACACCAGGACAGGGATGAGGGGTGCCATGCACACCAGGACAGGGATGAGGGGTGCCATGCACACCAGGACAGGGATGAGGGCTGCCATGCATATCAGGATAAGGATGAGGGCTGCCATGCATATCAGGATAAGGATGAGGAGTGCCATGCATACCAGGATGGAGGGGTTCCATGCATACCAGGATGGGGACCACGTATAAAAGGGGGGGGCATATATACCAGGATGGGGGATATTGTCAGAATTGGGGGACATTACCCCTATACCAGTGTCAGCAGAAGACCCCCTCCCCCTTAAAAGTGCATCATGAACAAATTTTTTGCTTACATTTTTTATTTTCCTCCTCTAAAACCTAGGTGCGTCTTATAGTCTGAAAAATACGGTATATATTGTATATAGACATGTATATTACTGTATATACACCCTATGTACAGTTATACTCTATATAGACATATATATACACCCCATGTACGCTTATACTGTATAGAGACATGTATATTACTGTATATGCACACACTATGTACGCTTATACTGTATATAGACAAGTATATACACCCTATGTACGCTTATACTGTATAGATATGTATATTACTGTACTAGATGGTGGCCCGATTCTAACGCATCGGGTATTCTAGAATATGTATGCCGCCGACCGGGCGCAATCAGCAGAACGTTGTTTAAATTTGCCGCCAAAATCGCTGATTGGTTGCGGCCGGCAACCGCGACCAAGCAGCAAAACGGTGTTTAAATTTGGCGGCAATATCGGTGATTGGTCGCGGGTGGCAGCCGCGACCAATCAGCGAACTGTGTTAGTGAGGACCGGAGAGCTTGTTTAAATTTGGCGATAAAATCGCTGATTAGTCACGACCAATCAGCAAAATTTGGCGCCAATCAGCAGAGCGATGTTTAAATTTGGCGACAATAATGCAGATTGGTCGCGGCCGCCAGCCTCGACCAATCAGCGATTTTGGCGCCAAATTTAAACAACGCTCTGCTGATTGGCGCCAAATTTAAACAACGCTCTGCTGATTGGTCGCGGCCGCCTGCCGCAACTAATCAGCATTATGGGCGCCAAATTTAAACACTGCTTTGCTGATTGGCGCCAAATTTTGCTGATTGGTCGCGACTAATCAGCGATTTTATCGCCAAATTTAATCAGCAAAGCAGTGTTTAAATTTGGCGCCCATAATGCTGATTAGTTGCGGCAGGCGGCCGCGACCAATCAGCAGAGCGTTGTTTAAATTTGGCGCCAATCAGCAGAGCGTTGTTTAAATTTGGCGCCAAAATCGCTGATTGGTCGAGGCTGGCGGCTGCGACCAATCAGCGTCGTATTAGTGAGGACCGGCGCTGCCTGTGCGGCTACTTCTGCTGCGAGAAGCCGGGAGATGAGCGGCTGCTCACAGCAGAAGTATCCCGACCGGCAGCGCCGCTCCCTGGTCCTCCGTTCACACTTGCCGTCGGGAGATGAGCGCCTCGCGCCGCCTCATCTCCCGGCTGCATCGCCGCTGACCTCCGTCCTGCAGATGAGCCGCTAACGGCCGCCATCTTTTTCTCAAATCCCGCGTCGCTGATTGGCCGCGGCCGGACCAATTAGCGACGCGGGATTTCCTGGACAGACAAACGGGATAAGACGAGATAGAGATATATATATATATATAATACACTGTGTTCCAAATTATTATGCAAATAATATTTTCTCAGATTTTCCCAAATTACCTATATGAATTGCAGTCATTGTAATTTTCCAGTCAAATAACTATTAGAGTACAATTGAAAGGTTTTTGTACAAACTGCCTATGATAACAGTATATTTTTCAAAAAAATAAAAAACTCAAACTGCACTCAAAATGCATGTTCCAAATTATTATGCACAGTAGAGTTTTCAACCTTTTCATTTTAATAAAGAACAAAAAAATGGTCATTTTTGAAATTATAAGCATTAGCAGGTTATTACAAACTGAAATCAAACAGTTTTCAACTCAAAACTTTATTCTAGGTGATGTTACATTTGCACATAGGACCGCTTGTTTGAAAGGAGCTTCTGAACTCTCTCGTCCATTGAATTTGTCAGGTTTTGGATGGTTTCTGCTTCAATTGTTTTGCATGAGGACAGAATACACTCCCAGAGCTGTTGCTTAGATGTGAACTGCCTCCCGCCATCATAGACACTCCTTTTGATGATGCTCCAGAGGTTCTCAATGGGGTTGAGGTCAGGGGGCATGGGGGCCACACCATAAGTTTGTCCCCTTTTATGCCCATAGCAGCCAGAGATGCAGATGTGTTATGTGCAGCATGAGACGGGGCATTTTGAGTTTTTTATTTTTTTAAAAATATACTGTTATCATAGGCAGTTTGTACAAAAACCTTTCAATTGTACTCTAATAGTTATTTGACTGGAAAATTACAATGACTGCAATTCATATAGGTAATTTGGGAAAATCTGAGAAAATATTATTTGCATAATAATTTGGAATACAGTGTAGATATGCACACACTATGTACGCTTATAATGTATATAGACATGTATACACACACACTGTACGCTTATACTGTATATAGACATGTATATACACACTGTTACGCTTATACTGTATATAGAAAAGTATATACACCCTATGTACGCTTATACTGTATATAGACATGGATATACACCCTATGTACGCTTATACTGTATATAGAAAAGTATATACACCCTATGTACGCCTATACTGTATATAGACATGTGTATACACCCTATGTACGCTTATACTGTATATTAGGGGTCCTCAAACTACGGCCCGCGGAGGACTTTTATCCGGCCCGCCGGGCTATGGGCGGAGGAGAGGGGAGCGGTGTCAGCGCCCGCCCTTCTCCCCCGCTTGCTCAGGGCCCCGGCAGGCGGATACTTACCTCTCCCCGTGCCTCTGCAGATCCGCTGTCTTCCTGCTCTGCGCTTCCTGTGACGTCTCAGGTCAGAGGGTGTGGTGACGTCGTTCCACCGCGCCCTCCCGAGTGCCGTCACAGGCAGCGCAGAGCGGGACGACGCCGCCGGGACGCTGTAGTCCAGACCAGAGTAGAGCAGCGGCAGCAGGTGAGGAGGAGTGAGGTGAGTATTGGATTTTTTTTTTAATGTATGGAGGCATAGGTCATTATATGGGGGGGTGACATCCTGTAAGGGGTATGATATGGGGGGGGGGGTGACATCCTGCATGGGGCACGATATGGGGGGGTGACATGCTGCATGGGGAATTATAAAGACAGGGGAGTGACATCCTGCATGGGGCATTATATGGGGGTTGACATCCTGCATGGGGCATTATATGGGGGGGTGACATCCTGCAAGGGGTATAATATGGGGGGGTGACATCCTGCATGGGGCATTATATGGGGGGGAAAGGGACATCCTGCATGGGGCATTATATGGGGGGGAAAGGGGACATCCTGCATGGGGCATAATATGGAGGGAAAGGGGACATCCTGCATGGGGCATAATATGGGGGGGGGGTGACATACTGCATGGGGCATTATAAGGGGGGGGGGGGGGGGGGGACAGCCTGCATGGGGCATTATAAGAGGTGGAACAGGCTGCATATGGCATTATAAGGGGGAAACAGCCTGCCTATTGGGAACATTTACCTGCCCATTGAGGACCTATGCTGCCTATTGGGGATATTTACCTACCTACTGAGGACCGATGCTGCCTATTGAGGACCTATGCTGCCTATTGAGGACCTATGCTGCCTATTGAGGACCTATGCTGCCTATTGAGGACCTATGCTGCCTATTGAGGACCTATGCTGCCTATTGAGGACCTATGCGGCCTATTGAGGACCTATGCGGCCTATTGAGGACCTATGCGGCCTATTGAGGACCTATGCGGCCTATTGAGGACCTATGCGGCCTATTGAGGACCTATGCTGCCTATTGAGGACCTATGCTGCCTATTGGGTACAGTTACCTACCTATTGAAATACCGGTTGATTTAACTTTACTTATTCTTCATTTTAAATATTGTATTTGTTCCTGTATTGTTTTTTTTACTACAAAATAAGATATGTGCAGTGTGCATAGGAATTTGTTCATAGTTTTTAAAAAAAACTATATTCCGGCCCTCCAATGGTCTGAGGGACCGTGAACTGGCCACCTGTTTAAAAAGTTTGAGGACCCCTGCTGTATATAGATATGTATACACACTGTACGCTTATACTGTATATAGAAAAGTATATACACCCTATGTACACTTATACTGTATATACACCCTATGTACAATTATACTGTATATAGACATGTATATTACTGTATATGCACACACTATGTACGCCTATACTGTATATAGACAAGTATATACACCCTATGTACGCTTATACTGTATATAGACATGTATATACACCCTATGTACACTCATACTGTATACAGAAAAGTATATACTCCCTATGTACGCTTATACTGTATAGAGACATGTATATTACTGTATATACACACACTATGTACGCCTATACTGTATATAGACAAGTATATACACCCTATGTACGCTCATACTGTATATAGACATGTATATTCACCCTATGTACAATTATACTGTATATAGACATGTATATTCACCCTATGTACAATTATACTGTATATAGACATGTATATTCACCCTATGTACACTTATACTGTATATAGACATGTATATTCACCCTATGTACACTTATACTGTATATAGACATGTACACACACTGTACGCTTATACTGTATATAGACATGTATATTCACCCTATGTACAATTATACTGTATAGACATGTATATTCACCCTATGTACAATTATACTGTATATAGACATGTATATTCACCCTATGTACAATTATACTGTATATAGACATGTATATACACCCTATGTACACTTATACTGTATACAGATAAGTATATACACCCTATGTACACTTATACTGTATATAGACAAGTATATACACACTTCTACTGTATATACACCCTATGTACACTTATACTGTATATAGACATGTCTATTACTGTACATACACCCTCCTACAGACACACTACAGAGCACCCGCACATTCAGAATGGACAGAAGTGATGTGCTTAGCCATAGTGTCCACTGTGCTCCCGAGCAGGGAGCGGCCGCCGCATACTCCGCGCGCACACCGCGCACCGGGCAGTGTACTCCGCCGTCAGCAGGACGCGCACACGGTCACACACGAGCCGCTGTACCTACATAGACTGATCCTCTCACTGCCAGCTCTTCTCTTCTCATCTTTCTCCAGCCGCAGCTACTTCCTGTTCCTTCTCACTCAACGTTCCCATTGGTCAGTCCCTGAATTTCCTGCTTCGTGATTGGTTGCATTCTGTCAGTCCTCCATTAGAAGCCCCATCTGTTTGTTGACGCGCAGCTGCGAGACTCGAGCGCTAGATGGCGCGCGCAAGAGGGGAGAAAAGCGCGCGCTGGGCAGGTAATGGCTGTGACTGATCTGCTGAGGAAAGAAAGATGGCGCTGTTATCTGAAGTGGTTACCTCGCTGCCTGCGGGGGCTCCTAAGTTACAGGTTGAGGCTGCTGGGGGAGTCCTAGGGTTTAGAAAAGTACCTGCTAGTTAGGTAATGGTTGTGACTTATCTGCTGTGGAACGATGGCGCTGTTACCTGAAGTGTTTACCTTAGTGGCTCCTAAATTACAACATTGGGCTATGAGCCAGACACCCAGCTACAGGTGTATAGTACCATTGATCTCACACCACTGCTTGCGAAGGCAATCATGGTGCAGAGCAAGACGGCAATATAGGCCTGTCCACCTCATCGGAGTCCCACTTTTGTCATGGACTCGATAGCCGGAGAGTGGTCTGGAGACAACGTGGGCAACGCCACGAAGAGGCGAGTCACTATTAGGCTTAGTGCCCACGATGCAGAAATTTTCCTGAGCATTTCTGCATCTCCTTGGCAGAAAAACGAATGCGTTTTTGACGCGTATTTGCCATGCGTTTTTGCAATGCATTGTATAGGCAAATACGCATGCAGAAACGCCCAAGAATTGGTCATGTCCGTATTTTTTCTGCGAGTAAAATCTGCGCAGAAAAAATCCTGACCATGTGCACAGAACTTGCAGAATGTCATAGGAAGTTGTGGGATAAGGTATGCAATGCGTTTCTGGAGCGTTTACGCGCTGCAAATACGCACCAAAAACGCATCGTGGGCACACATCCTTAGGCTAGGTGTGTATTTGAAGCAGAAATTTCCTGAGCGTTTCTGCATCTCATTGGCAGGAAAAACGCATGGGTTTTTGGAGCTAAATAAAGTTATTTGGTGGGACATTGCTTAAACATTGGATTACCATCAGAACTGGGGTGAGTATATTGGTTAATTTGAATGATTAAAGAATGTGTCTGTTGTATTTCAAATAAAGTGTTTGCTCTCTGTCTGTGTGTTTATTTAACTCTTTACTTTAATTCGTTTTGGTCATGAAAAGGTCTAATTGACACCTTGTCATCACCAAACAAAAGACATAGGTGTCAGCTAGTCCCGTTCACCCAGTCTTCATTAGCATTTCTTTTCATGCAATTTATGAGGCAGCTGTGAGCTGCTATTTTTAGCCTGGGAAGTGCCATTTGCAAACATTTTCCCTGGCCATAATTAACATCTCACACCTGGTTCGTTAGCCGCAAGTCCCCATGAACAGCAACAAGCAGCGCTTTGGACACAGTATATTTTTGTTGCATCCAAAACGCTGTGTTCTAATGCCGCACTTTTGTTGTCGGTACATGTGAATGCACCGCGTATAATGACACTTCAATCGGTCAAAATCTGCAGCGGATGACATGCTGCGGGTGAGTTTGGGTACGTGGCCACGATCAGGAGCCGCTGCAGGTTTGACACTGCGTGTTTATTCAGCGTCAAACCCGCAGCGTCCAGATGTTACAGTATAGTGGATGGAATCTCTAGAAATCCCACGTCCACTATGCGTGCATCAGAAGCTACGAATCACCCGTGGACATTTACATGTGGTGCGTCTTTCAGGATCGCAGCATGTCAAATTCTCTTGCGGAGTCACTAGTCTCCGCAACAGAAATTTGACCACTAGAAATTGTAGAATGCGGTAAATACACATGGTTCAGTGAACACATGTAAAGTTACCTGCATTCAATATAATGCAACGTTTTCCACTCACCTATGACAGCACACCTTGAGAGGGATCCGCCCCACCAAGGACAGGAAACCGTCTGAAATAAAAGGGCGGTACCTCTCCCTCGCTTCAGTTGGTTTCCTGTCCTTGATGGGAACCTGTCTGAAGAAAGGTGTCATCTTACCTGGGCCTGTTCCGGTGTGGAAGAGCGGGCACCTGCCCGTGCACCGGGTTCCGGTTCCCAGAAGCGCCGTCCGTGGTTCCCTGGAGCCGTGTCCGAGCGGGCGCAGGCGGTGAGGAAGTCTCCGGCTCCCCTCAGACCGCTCCGCTGCCCTCTCCCTGCCGCAGGCTCCTGGCTGGTCGCACGCCGGGAGCAGCGTCTTCCGGGTATGACGCACCTGACGTCACGACGCGGTGCACGCTGGGAGAGGCGTGCCCGATGACGTCGGACCCAAGATGGCGGCGCCCTGTAAGCGCTTGCCGGCCGACTTTTTTCAAAAATCGGCCGGTGGGTGTCAGGAGGGGGGAGGACACATGAACCGGAGGAGGTCCGGATGTGCCCTATTTAAGGTGGGGGGGGTTTCTCCTGACAAGCGCTGCTTATGCTCAAGCACATGGTGTAGCAGCTATGGCAGACCAGGACAGCCAGGAGCAGCAGCAGCTGACCCCTCCACCTCATCAACGCCAGCGGAAGAAGCAGTCGGACACCTCGCACACGGACGGCCGCTCCAGCAGCGGCAGCAGGAGAAGTAAGGTGTCGGACTATTTCAGGGCCATCCAGAAGGGATTCATCTTATGTCCCGCCACAGCCTCCAAATCCGGTACCCTTTTGTGACTTCAGGGGTGAGTGATCTTCGTCAATGTCACTTAATAGTAATGGAAAGTGATTATGTGCTTCATTCCTTAGGAACCTAAGAAGAGTAGCGCCAAAAAGAAGCTCAGGGTTTGCGCCTTATGCCAGGCCCCCCTTTCCATAGATTGGCAGAAACAGCTTTGTGCAAGCTGTATTAACCAAACTATAGTGGAGAGCACCCCGGATTTCGCTTCTAATTTGAGGTCCGTAATCCGTTCAGAGGTGCAGGATTCCCTGAAAGGCTTGCTAAAGGGAAAAAAGAGATCCCATAAAGATATCTCCTCCGACTATGATTTATCCTCCCAGTCAGAGGATCTTTGCCTCAGTGATTCGGCATCCTCCTCTTCATCAGACAGTGGTAGGCCCTGTTTGCCTATTGAGGATACTGACAAGTTGGTCAGAGCGGTCAGATCTACCATGGGGTTGAGGGAGGAAAAGGCAGCCAGGTCCCTGGAAGACATTATGTTCGCAGGCCTGGAGGAAAAAAAGAGACGCTCCTTTCCAGTGAATCTCAAAATTCAGACCCTTATAGACCGGGAATGGAGGAAGCCGGAGAAATCAGGAGTATTGCCCTCATCCTCTAAAAGGAGGTACCCCTTCGAAGATAGTGTTTCTGAGTCCTGGGACAAAATTCCTAAGGTTGACGGGTCTGTCGCCCGATCATCCAAAAGATTGTCCCTACCCCTGGAAGATTCCAACAGTCTAAAGGATGCTTTGGATAAGAAGGCAGATTCCTTCCTGCGTCACACCTGGGAAGCAGCGGCAGGGGGCCTGAAGCCAGCAGTAGCAGGCACTTGTGTCGCTAGGTCACTTATGGTGTGGCTTCAGCAATTAGGAGACCAGCTCAAGGATAAAAAGATGTCCAGAGATAAAATCCTCTCCACTCTGCCTTTGCTACAAGCAGCATCTGCTTTTTTGGCCGACTCCTCAGCGGATTCAGTTAAACTCGCTGCCAGGTCTGCAAATTTATCTAATGCTGCCAGACGAGCCCTGTGGCTCAAGGGTTGCCCAGGAGACCTACAATCTAAGCATAAGCTTTGTTCTCTTCCTTGTGATGGTAAACTTTTGTTTGGCCAAAAACTGGACGAGCTTTTGGAGAAGGCTGGCGACAGAAAGAGAGGTTTCCCAGGGTTCACGGGGGAAACAAAAAGGTCCTATTTTCGAAGGAAGAGATTTAACCGGGGTCGCCTTCCAGGAGAAAGGAAAAGATGGGAGCCCAGATCTAAAAAGAACTCTGGTTACATGTTTGGAGGACCATCCTCCAGTACCAAAAAATCTCCCCAATGACGCGAGGCTAGAGGTTGGGGGAAGGCTTTCCCATTTTATCCCAGCTTGGGAAGCCATCACTTCAAATCCCTGGGCAT
The DNA here is from genome assembly GCF_046119375.1 of Phyllobates terribilis. Taxonomy (NCBI): domain Eukaryota; kingdom Metazoa; phylum Chordata; class Amphibia; order Anura; family Dendrobatidae; genus Phyllobates; species Phyllobates terribilis. The sequence continues at coordinate 526,551,522 of NW_027362771.1, read as the reverse complement.
TAAATATCATAAAGAACAGCCTAAAGATACGCTTCAGTCAGGTCCCTCACCGAACCTTCATGATCACCTCCAGGAGGAAGTCCAGGGAGGAGCAGATGGCTCTAGAATCGTAAGTGCTAGACTTAGTCAACAAGCGGGTCCTTCATGAAGTTCCGATTTCACAATGGGGACGGGGATTTTATTCCCCCCTGTTAGTGATAAAAAAACCAAATGGTTCCTCAAGGACCTTTATCCACCTCAAAAGTCTAAATCAGCTGATAATCAACCAGACTTTCAAGATGGAATCAGTGAACTCTGCAGTAAAACTCCTACACCACAATTGTTTCATGGCAGTTATCGACCTAAAAGATGCCTACTATCACGTCCCAATCCATCCAGACTACCGGAAGTATCTAAGGGTAGCCCTGTTCATCCAAGGGCAATTGAGACATTTCCAATTCACTGCCCTACCTTTTGGACTCTCGATCGCACCGAGAGTGTTTACAAAGGTTATAGCGGAGGTGACAGCTTTTCTCCGAATCAAGAACGTGGTGATTGTTCCCTATCTGGACCACTTTCTGATAATAGGGAAATCAGAGGACCACTGTTCCTCTCAACTTTTAGAGTTCAGGACAGCTTTACATCACCTGGGGTGGTTAATAAATATTAAAAAATCAAAGCTATCCCCCCTCAAGGACTTGGATCTTTCTGGGCTTGACCCTAGATTCCCAACACCAATCCTGTTTCCTCCCGGAAGACAAGGTTTGCAAAATAATCAGCCTGGTCTCAAGAGCAATAAGGTCTCCCGTGATGTCCTTGAGAGAAGCAATGTCCCTACTAGGCTCCATGACTTCCTGTCTCCCGGCAGTTAAATGGGCCCAGAGTCATATGAGGCTTCTTCAGTGGGAGGTCCTGTCAGCACAGAAATCCTTCAACGGACATTTAGGAAAAAGACTTTCTTTGGAGACAGTAAACTCCCTCTCCTGGTGGACAAACAGGGAGAATCTGACCGCAGGCTTACAGTGGTCCAAACCAGTCGACCACACAATTACAACAGATGCAAGTGGCTCCGGCTGGGGGGGGTCATCTAGCAGAGCACTCAGTTCAGGGGCTCTGGCTACGTCACGAAAAAGAAGCGTCCTCAAACCTAAAGGAGCTTTTGGCAATAGAGAAATCCCTGATGGGCTTCCTTCCCCACATACAGGGTCGCCATGTCCAGATCAGGTCCGACAATCGGACAACGGTGGCTTATATAAATCACCAGGGAGGAACAAGATCTCGCTCCCTTATGGTAGTGGCAAACAGGATCCTGCATCTAGCAGAATAGCATCTCCCATCCCTCAGTGCTCTTTTCATCCGGGGGGTAGAAAATTCAAGGGCAGATTTCCCAGTCGCCACACTTTAAGAAAAGGAGAGTGGGCTCTAAACCCAATAGTCTTCCAACAGATTATCCAGCTATGGGGGTCACCGGACATAGATTTGTTCGCCACCAGTGCGAACAGGAAGGTGGAGAGATTCTGTTCACTAAATCCAACAGATACCCTGGAAGTTCGGGAAGGCCTACGCGTTTCCACCGATAGTGATGATCCCGGCAGTTGTGAGGAAAATTCGGGAGGAGGGGGCGAGGATAATTCTGATAGCCCCCTTTTGGCCAAAAAGACCCTGGTTCTCCCTACTTCGCCTAATGTCGGTCTTGGATCCCGGGGTCCAGCCGGACCTTCTCATCCAGGGGCCAATATTTCATGCACAAGCCAAAGGTTTTCATCTGGCGGCTTGGAATTTGAGAGGTTGTTACTGAGCAATAGGGGTTTTTCACCAGGCCTAGTTTCTACCCTATTGGGTAGTAGGAAGCCCATAACAACTAAAATTTATTCCAGGGTCTGGGGAAAGTTCCTGGATTTTATAGACTCCCCATTGTCGGATAAACCTCCAGTTAGAGAAGTCCTAGAATTTTTACAAAAGGGACGTGACCTGGGGTTGGCTACGGGAACACTTAAAGTTCAGGTGTCCACCCTAGGGTTGCTCTATAATTGTAACCTGGCAGGGAACAGATGGGTCTCTAGATTCATTGAATCCTGTTCCAGAGCTAAGCCAGTTCGGGCTCTGAGTTCCTCCGTGGGACCTGAATTTGGTTTTAAACGCACTCTCTGGCGACCCATTTGAACCCCTGCAGGTTATTTCTCCAAAGATCTTCACCCTCAAAACCATTCTCTTAGTGGCCCTAACGTCGGCCCGTAGGGTGAGTGACCTGCAAGCCCTTTCTGTTGATCCCCCATACACCCAAATTCATGAGGACCGGGTCGTCCTGCGTACAGATCCGGCGTACCTTCCGAAAAGTAGTATCCAGATTCCACTGTAATCAGGAGATTGTACTTCCCTCTTTCTGCAGTAACCCTAAAAACCCTGGGGAGGTTAGGTTCCACAATCTAGATGTTAGGAGGGCATTACTACAGTACATAGACATGACTAGTCAGAGGAGGAAGGACAAGTCCTTGTTTCTGGCCTTTCAGGGGAGTAGGAAAGGTCACGGGGTATCAAAGGGAACTATTGCTAGGTGGCTTAGGGAGGCCATTTGTCTAGCTTATACATCTACAGGTGTTCCGGCACTGGACGGTATTAAAGCTCATTCCACCAGAGCTGTTGCAACCTCCTGGACAGAGAGAGCAGACGTCTCGATTGACCAGATATGTAAAGCTGCTACTTGGTCTGAATCATCCACCTTTTACAAGCACTATCGGTTGGATCTATCCTCCTCTGACCTTACCTTTGGGAGAAGGGTACTTCAGGCGGTGGTCCCTCCCTAGGGTGCTCATATTCTCCAAAATTCTCTCAAGGTGTGCTGTCATGGGTGAGGAGAAAACACCAAGGTTACTTACCGGTAGCCGGTTTTTCCTGAACCCATGACAGCACCCGTAGTTTCCCCCCCCCCTGTCTTTCTCACGCCCTGGTGAAGCACTTTACATTTTGGGTGATTTATATATATATATATTGTAGGTGTTGGTTATGTGTCTAACCTTTTCTGGAGGTCCTCTCAATGCTCTGTAATCCAACTGATGCGAGGGAGAGGTACCGCCCTTTTATTTCAGACGGTTTCCTGTCCTTGGTGGGGCGGATCCCTCTCAAGGTGTGCTGTCATGGGCTCAGGAAAAACCGGCTACCGGTAAGTAACCTTGGTGTTTTGGACACAGCAAAAAAAAAGCATCCAAAGCTCTGCTACGTCCGGATCGTAGGCACAGAGCCTAAAATTTAAAAAACAAAATGGCGTGTACTCCCGCGTCATTTTTATAACCAGCAGAGATAAAGCTGACCGCTGGGGGCTGATATTAGTAGCCGGGGAAGGGGCCATTAGCCAACAATGTTCCCTGGCTATTAATATCAGCCCACAGCTGTTTGTTTAGCCTTTACTGGCTAGATGACAGGGGGACCCCAGAAAAAAATTGATGTGGGGTACCCCTATAAAATCTAACCAGCAAAGGCTAAACTTGACTGCTGCGGGCTGATATTAATAGCCAGGTAAGGGGCTATGGATACTAACCCCCTCCGCGGCTATCAATTAATTAATATCACCCCTCAGCAGTCCCAGAAATGGCGCATCCATAAGATGCGCCAAATCTGGCGCTTAGCCTCGCTCTTCCCAGTGCCCTGTAGCGGTGGCGAATGGAGTTGGGGTTCACGTCAGCCTTATATTGGCGGCTGACGTGAAGCCCAGGTTAGTAATGGAGGGCGTCTATAAGATGACCCCATTACTAACAGCATAGTAAAATAGTCGCCGCTTTTTCAATAAAAGACAGCCAGAATAAAGTATTTTAATGAAATTAAAAACACATACGGTTCTACAATTTTTCTTATTACCACGCAGCCCTCGATCTCCTGAAAAAAAGTAAAATAACAACCTTATCCCTCACCTGTCTGCCGTCAACGACATAGTCCACGTACCGCCAACGATTGTCCCACGACGATCTGTGTCACTTCTACAGCAGTGACATCAGCCATCACTGATATCACTGCTGTAGAAGACAGCAATGTATACTGACAGGGGGTGTAAAATCATCTGCTGCCAGTATACATGCTGCGGGAGGTCACTGGGGTTGATCAGCTGATCAGCCCCGGTGTGCTTATGATCAACTGATGGTCACGTGACCGCTCAACTGATCCTGACGTCACCGCTCCCCGTAGCCAGCCGCCGGGAGGAGAAAATCACCGCCGGACAGGTGAGTATAGAGGTTTAATTTTTACTTTTTTTTTTTTTTTTTAATTTATTTTTTTTACAGCGGGTGGTAGCCGGCTTGGCTGGGAAGACTAGGGCTCCTCCAATCTACGCCGCTCCCGCTGTTATAAGCAGCAGCGGCGGTCAGGATGAGAGGAGTTGTAGTCCTCTCCAACCCGGGTACCACCTGCCCCGTGTTTCTGCCGTAAATTCGCGGCCATTGACTTTAATTGAAATGCAGCAAATCCACATATACCTTCGGGTTTGCTGCGTTTCAATGGACGTGAATTTGCTGTGGGATCGCGGTAGAAATGGTGCTGCTTCGTATTTTAACGCAATGCGAATCCGGAGCGGAAATTTCTGCATCATGTGCACAGCTAATATTATTATTATTACACCTACTACATATTGGGATAGGATCTTGGAGATGGGAATACCCTTTTAAACATCAAAAACAGGAATTTCTCAAATGCAAAAAGCCAAACTGGCCAAAGGACAAATAGATGGTAATTAGTGTATTAATATAAAAAAAAGACAAGTTTGTCAACTGTGACAAAGCGGACTTATCTGATCCCAATCCTTTAGTGGTCACAGTAAGCATTGTCCCTTATATATTATTAACCCTCAACTGGTGAGGTGGGGTTTTTGTCATGCAACTGGTGATGTGGGGTTTCCTATACCCCAGTGTTTATAAATCTCTTATTTTTACAGAAAATGCAAAGATCACGTTTGTTTTAATCGTTTTCTTATTGGCGATTGATTACACATGAGTATAACAAATTTTTGACACCCACAAATAGATGGAAGCTAGTGAGACACGTATCCTCATACCAGCATTTTTCAATGAATGGCAGCCGAACAAAATTTCCCTGGGGTGTGGCAAACCCCACCTCACCAGTTGAGGGTTAAGGATACTTTTAAAGACATTTATTAAGGCTATGTGCCCACGATGCAGAAATGCTGCATATTTTTTCCGCTTCTCCCTGGCAGGAAAAACGCATGCGGTTTTTACATGCGTTTTTCCCGCCAGGTAGAAGCGTTTGTCAAGCGTTTTTGCATGCATTTCTGCATGCGGGTTATCAAGCGCTTTTCCAAGCGATTTTAGCATCACTTGGAAAAGTGCTTGACAACTTGTTCACATTATATAAATACATGAAACCGGCATGGATTTATAGTAGTGTGACCAAGTTAGTTAAAAAAAAAAAAAAGAATAAGAATGGTAAAAAATAAAGATTATACTCACCTTCCGATGTCCTCATGGTGTTTTCTCTGCTGCGTCCGGTCTCTTGCACTGCTCGCAGTGGTGTGAAGGACCTGCGGTGACGTCATTGAGTCATGTGACAGGTCATGAGAAAACACCGGGAGGACATCGGAAGGCGAGTATAATCTTTATTTCTCCTTCCCCCATGACGTCACCACGGAGAGAGGGGATCCGCCCTTCAAGGATAGGAAACTACAGATAAAAGGGCGGTGCCTCTCTCCCGCATCAGTTGGTTTCCTGTCCTTGATGGGATCCTACAGTCCGGAGGAGGCATACATGCGGGGTGCCAGAAGATGGACGTCGTGGGATGCCAGGCCTGACCAGTCCGATCCAGGCAGCGGGAGTCCCCTGCCTCGGCTGGTGCGGTGCCCTGATGTGCCACCGCAGGGGTCAGTGGGCCTTTAGGGTGTGCGGAGGGGGGTCCAGACAAAGAGGACAGGGCCTGTCGGGGCTGTCGAGGACTGTGCTGGATCCCCCTGGTTGCGGAGGTGAGAGTGCGGCCTGGCGGCGTGCATTTGAGCTTCCGGGTCCGCCGCGCATGCGCACGGGGCGCCCCTGGATGACGCGGCGCCGCAATGCATGACTGGGTAGCCAGTCTGCGCAGGCGTCGTCCTGCAGGTGCGGGGGAGGAGAGGGCGTCGGGTCACTACAGGCACTATGGGAGGGACTCCCAGTGCCTTAAAAGACAGTGAAGGGCACCAGTAGTTGCTCATCAGAGCTTTGGCACGCTGTGAAAAAAAAATATATATATATAATAATGAGTGACCAGGAGCTACCTGAGGAGCAAGAGCTACATCCTGAGTCGCCACCACCACAGCCAACCCAACGAAGGAAGAGGCTGGAAGAGTTGGGGCACCAGGACCGGAACAGTGGAAGCGGGCGCTCCGGCAGATCGTCGCAGTGCAGCAAGGACTCCACCTCTGCATCTTCCAGGAAGACTCTGTCTACAAAGATGGCTCCAACTCCTGAACCGAGAAAAAAAGAGTACAGGGAAAACAAAAAATAGGACTTGTGCACTATGCACTGAAGCCTTGCCCACTACTTGGGATAAGAGACTCTGCAGCTCCTTCATTGAGCAGACTATATGCGAGGGAACCCTGAGATTTGCCTCTGAACTTAGAGACCTAATTAAATCGCAGGTCGAAAACACCATTAAATCTTTTCAGGGGGGCAAAAGGTTAAGGAAAACTAAAAACATATCCCCCGAGTCCAGGTCCAGCAGTTCTGAGGATGGCGGAGATTCGAACACTTCCACCTCTTCCTCCTCCTCTTCCACGTCTACAGATAGAGGAGGATGGAGCTGTTTCCCTATCGAGGAAACAGATAGTCCCATGGTAGACCTGACAGCCTTGAGGAGGCTAACAGATCCCCGGCCCAAAAAATCCATACAAGACGTGATGTTCAGTGGTCTAGAACAAAAAAAGAGGAGATCTTTTCCACTCAACGAACATGTTCACTCGCTGATTAAGAAAGAGTGGAAAAAACCGGAGAGGAAGGGCTTCCTTTCCCCTAAACGTTTGAGGACCCGGCATGTTCCTTTTGGGAGAAACCACCAAAACTGGATGTCGCCATAGCCAAAGCCTCAAAGAAATACTCCCTTCCATTTGAGGACATGGGCGTCCTAAAAGACCCCATGGATAAAAAGGCAGACACCTTCCTAAAGGGTTCCTGGTAAGCCACTGGGGGGGGTTAAAACCTGCGGTAGCTGCCACGTGTACGGCCAGGTCACTAATGGTCTGGCTGGATCAGCTTGAATCACAACTGAGGCAAAAAACACAATCCTTGAATCTATCCCGATAATGAAAGGGGCAGCGGCCTTCCTGGCTGACGCCAGTTAGGTGCTAGAGCGGCAGGGCTTGCTAACACGGCTAGACGAGCCCTCTGGCTCAAATGTTGGCCCGTGGATCTACAGACTAAATCTAGGTTGTGCTCCATCCCCTGTGAGGGCGAGTTTCTATTTGGGCCCGCCCTTGATGACATCTTGGATAAGGCAGGGGACAATAAGAAGCGGTTTCCTATCCTGTCTAACACTGCTTACAGGAAACCTTTTCGGAGTAGAAGGTTTATACGTAGAAAGCCCCCTAAGGAACAGGAAAGGTGGGAAGACAGGAGAAGGAAGACCAAGGGATTCCTATTTAACAAGCCCTCCAGTGATAACAGAAAGCCCCCCCCCAATGAAGATTTTCCCCGGGTGGGGGGAAGGCTATCAAGTTTTCTCCCGGCCTGGGAGCTAATATCCAACAGCTCATGGATTCTGAGCCTAATACAATCGGGCCTGAAACTCCAGTTCCTCAAATTCCCTCAGCAAAACTTTGTTATAACCCCCGAAAGGTCTTCAAACTAGGAGCAACTGGCCTTGGAGCAGGAAATCCAGGGACTGGTAGGGAAGGCAGTCCTTCAGGAGGTCCCAGGGGGGAGAAAGGCATGGGCTTCTATTCTCCATTATTCCTGAGAAAAAAACAGATGGGACATACAGGACGATTGTGAATCTAAAAAAGCTGAACAAACTGTTGAAGGTGGAAGCCTTCAAAATGGAAACAATAAAATCTTCAGTAAAAATGCTGTTTCCCGGTTGTTTCATGGCCGACCTAGACTTAAAAAACGCTTATCACGTCCCGATACACAAAGACTACCGGAAGTTCCTCAGGGTAGCAGTTTCTATGGGTGGAGTGTGTAATGCACACGCCCGGACTGACTGGCGTGTGCGTGTTTAGTGATTCCACTGTGCCATGAACCGGAGAGTGCCTGGAGGGGCGTAACTAAGTATCTGCCCGATCCGACCAAGGTCGCACGACGGCATACGACGCCAGTGCACCAGGGAGGAACCGGGCAGAGGGACCAGGTGCTACTCCAGGTCAGACCCCGGACACGGCTGTTGACCCACACAGGGGAATACTGGAATAGGCAGGTTAGGCTGGCACACCGACTGGTGGGTATAGGCAGACACGGCTGGAATACAGACGGGTGGATGCTGGCGAGCACGACTGGTATGCAGGAAGGGAGGTACTGGCTGGTATGACAGGTTGGAGCACAGAGTGGATAGGACCCAGTTCAGACTGGGACTCAGGAACAGAACCGCAGACGCGGTGGACAACCAGCAGAGTGAGGCCGCCCAGAGAGGTGAGCAAGAGCAGAACAAGACGAGACCGCCTGGAGCGGTGAGCAAGAGAAGAGCAGGACAAGGCCGCCTGGAGCGGTGAGCGAGAGAGGAGCAGGACGAGACTGCCGAAGCAGCGAGCAAAGGGTCGGAGCAGAGCGAGACTGCCGGAGCAGCGAGCAAAGGGTCAGAGCAGAGCGAGACTGCCGGAGCAGCGAGCAAAGGGTCAGAGCAGAGCGAGACTGCCGGAGCAGCGAGCAAAGGGTCAGAGCAGAGCGAGACTGCCGGAGCAGCGAGCAAAGGGTCAGAGCAGAGCGAGACTGCCGGAGCAGCGAGCAAAGGGTCAGAGCAGAGCGAGACTGCCGGAGCAGCGAGCAAAGGGTCAGAGCAGAGCGAGTCTGCCGGAGCAGCGAGCAAAGGGTCAGAGCAGAGCGAGACTGCCGGAGCAGCGAGCAAAGGGTCAGAGCAGAGCGAGACTGCCGGAGCAGCGAGCAAAGAGTCAGAGCAGAGCGAGACTGCCGGAGCAGCGAGCAAAGGGTCAGAGCAGAGCGAGACTGCCGGAGCAGCGAGCAAAGGATCAGAGCAGAGCAAGACTGCCGGAGCAGCGAGCAAAGGGTCAGAGCAGAGCGAGACTGCTGGAGCAGCGAGCAAAGGGTCAGAGCAGAGCGAGACTGCCGGAGCAGTGAGCAAGGCAGAGCAGGGGGGACAGGGCTCTGTTCACACGGAACAGACAGGAAGGGAAAGGCTGAACCAGATACCCACAGGGTACTTGCAGTGAAGTAGCGAGTGGACCACAAACTCACAAACGGGAGTACAGGGACAACGAGTAGGAGTTAGGTTCGAGTACAGACTCTGCAGAAAAAGGAAAGGTACGGACATAGAGAAAAACAGGAAACAGGCTAGAAGAGTATTCAGACAAGAACAGACACAGTAGCAAGATACAGGAGCGGGTCTAGGTATGCAGCCCCTAGAGGGCGGAAGGAACAGGCTAGGAGCGAGTTCAGACAGGCCTGGAAATACAGCCTCCAGGAAAGGCAGGCAAGCAAACACAGAAAGGGACCTGGCACATTCAGAGTGAAAGAGCACACTGAATGAAACACAATGCTCAGGCAGGGTTTCTTGGGAGGAGCTGGGTTAAATACCAGATGACAGACAGCAATAGGCTGAGGACGCACAAGGGGTGTGCCCGCAGCAGGTGCAAGAAACAGGAAGTGATCGGGCGCCGCCCTTAAGCAGCAGAAACAGAGGCAAGCAAACAGCATGGAGGGAAGCCAGGCTAGCAGACTGGACTGGAGATCAAGTGCGCGCTCTTGCACAGTGGGAGATGGACCACAATGCAAGGACGCTGCCAGGTATGTTACAGTACCCCCCCCCCTTACGGCCCCTCTTCTTCATGCCTGCCAGAATGTTCCGCAGGGAATTTGAGGGCCAATCCTTCACTTCAAGGAGATTACTTCCACTGTCCACAGGAAAAACTGGTCTCATCTGAGTAGCTAGGATGCTACCTCCTATCCAGCCATCCTCAGCAACAGACGAAACGGGTGGAGTACCAGGAACAGTACACAAGGAAGTCTCCACATATTTTCAGGTGGCACCCCAGAGGGTTCAGGAGACAGCTGGAAGTCCTCCGCCGGGTTGGAGGGGTGCCGAGACTCGGGGGTAACCTCTGATTCGGAGTACACTAGGTCGGACTCGCTGGAAGAAGCGGGTGAGGTATCAGGTACTGAGTATAGGAGAGTCCCTGTCCATTCGCTATCAGGTAGCACCCCGAAGGGTTCAGGAGACAACTGGAGATCCTCCGCCTGGTCGGAGGGGTGTAGAGACTCGGGGGTAACTACCGCTTTAAGGTACCCATTGTCAAGCTCACAGGACGGAGCGGACGAAGTATCGGGTACCGGGTGTAGGGAAGTCTCTCTCCATTTGTCATCAAGTGGTATCCCGGAGGATTCAGGAGGCAACAGGGGGTCCTCCGCCAGGTAGTAGAGGTGCACAGACTCGGAGGTAATCACTGCTTCGGAGCACCCTTGGACAGACTCACCGGTTAAAGTGGGTGAAGTATCAGATACCGGGTGCAGGCAGTCCTCCTGTGTGAATTCTGGGTGGGCAGTAGTCTCTTCGGGCAGGAGAACTGGTGTGCTACCCACGCACATTACCCGTCGGGGCTGCTCCGGGATACCGGAAAATGAAGCTTCAGCAGGGACCTCAAGGTTGGGATCAGGAGGTCTTTGGGAGGACCGACCCTGGCATGACGGCTTGCCTCTACGCCTAGCACGTCTGGACTGCCTCTTGAGGTTGGGAGAAGTATTCCGGAGAGCGTAGTCATCCTGTGTGGATTCTGGGTGGGCAGTAGTCTCTTCGGGCAGGAGGACTAGTGCGCTACCCACACACATTACCCATCGGGGCTGCTCCGGGATTTTGGGAAGTGAAGCTTCAGCAGGGGTCTCCGGGTTAGGGTCATCGAAGACCATTAGAAAGGCCACCAGGAAGGCCTGAAGGTCCAGGAGGATAGGATCCTGTGTTTCCCATAGGGGGTTGATCCATTCCAAGGCATCACCTGCTAGGTTAGACATAATGAATTCCACCTTAACCCGATCGGTGGGAAAACAAAGAGGGTAGAACTTGAAGTGTAGCAAGCATTGCTCCACAAATGCACGACTCAGTCTTGGATCCCCATAGTACCGTGGCGGATCCGCAGGAACGAGTGCTGATAGATCCATCTGGACGGATGCGTAATTCGCCTGAAACTCAGCTGGTAGCAAAAAAAAATAAATTTCTTCTAGAAGCACGTATTAGCTGGAAAAAGTCTCAGAGAGCGAAGGCCGTGGGGCTCAACGGGAACCATGGCCTGAGCATGCTGTAATGCACACGCCTGGACTGACTGGCGTGTGCGTGTTTAGTGATTCCACTGTGTCATGAACCGGAGAGTGCCTGGAGGGGAGTAACTAAGTATCTGTCCGATCCGACCAAGGTCGCACGACGGCATATGACGCCAGTGCACCAGGGAGGATCCGGGCAGAGGGACCAGGTGCTACTCCAGGTCAGACCCCGGACACGGCTGTTGACCCACACGGGAATATTGGAACAGGCAGGTTAGGCTGGCACACCGACTGGTGGGTATAGGCAGACACGGCTGGAGTACAGACGGGTGGATGCTGGCGAGCACGACTGGTATGCAGGCAGGGAGGTACTGGCTGGTATGACAGGTTGGAGCACAGAGTGGATAGGACCCAGTTCAGACTGGGACTCAGGAACAGAACCGCAGACGCGGTGGACAACCAGCAGAGTGAGGCCGCCCAGAACGGCGAGCAAGAGCAGAACAAGACGAGACCGCCTGGAGCGGTGAGCGAGAGAAGAGCAGGACAAGGCCGCCTGGAGCGGTGAGCGAGAGAAGAGCAGGACAAGGCCGCCTGGAGCGGTGAGCGAGAGAGGAGCAGGACGAGACTGCCGGAGCAGCGAGCAAAGGGTCGGAGCAGAGCGAGACTGCCGGAGCAGCGAGCAAAGGGTCGGAGCAGAGCGAGACTGCCGGAGCAGCGAGCAAAGGGTCGGAGCAGAGCGAGACTGCCGGAGCAGCGAGCAAAGGGTCGGAGCAGAGCGAGACTGCCGGAGCAGCAAGCAAAGGGTCAGAGCAGAGCGAGACTGCCGGAGCAGCGAGCGAAGGGTCAGAGCAGAGCGAGACTGCCGGAGCAGCGAGCGAAGGGTCAGAGCAGAGCGAGACTGCCGGAGCAGTGAGCAAGGCAGAGCAGGGGGACAGGGCTCTGTTCACACGGAACAGACAGGAAGGGAAAGGCAGAACCAGATACCCACAGGGTACTTGCAGTGAAGTAGCGAGTGGACCATAAACTCACAAACGGGAGTACAGGGACAATGAGTAGGAGTTAGGTACGAGTACAGACTCTGCAGAAAAAGGAAAGGTACGGACATAGAGAAAAACAGGAAACAGGCTAGAAGAGTATTCAGACAAGAACAGACACAGTAGCAAGATACAGGAGCGGGTCTAGGTATGCAGCCCCTAGAAGGCGGAAGGAACAGGCTAGGAGCGTGTTCAGACAGGACAGACGTGATACAGGAGCGGGTCTAGGTATGCAGCCCCTAGAGGGTGGAAGGAACAGGCTAGGAGCGAGTTCAGACAGGCCTGGAAATTCAGCCTCCAGGAAAGGCAGGCAAGCAAACACAGAAAGGGACCTGGCACATTCAGAGTGAAAGAGCACACTGAATGAAACACAATGCTCAGGCAGGGTTTCTTGGGAGGAGCTGGGTTAAATACCAGATGACAGACAGCAATAGGCTGAGGACGCACAAGGGGTGTGCCCGCAGCAGGTACAAGAAACAGGAAGTGATCGGGCGCCGCCCTTAAGCAGCAGAAACAGAGGCAAGCAAACAGCATGGAGGGAAGCCAGGCTAGCAGACTGGACTGGAGATCAAGTACACGCTCTTGCACAGTGGGAGATGGACCACAATGCAAGGACGCCGCCAGGTATGTTACAGAGTGGTCAAACACTACCAATATACAGCCCTCCCATTCGGCATCGTCATAGCCCCAAGGGTCTTCACCAAAGTTGTTGTAGAGATGATGGCTCATCTAAGGGAACAGAACACCCTGGTCGTCCCATACCTGAACGACTTCCTGATAATAGGCAGCTCCTTCCTAGACTGCAAATCCCATCTGAAAAAGGTCATGGATTCCTTGACTCGCTTAGGATGGCTTTTGAATCTGGAAAAGTCCAAAACAGAGCCATGCCAAATACAGGAATACCTAGGCATCGTGCTAGATTCAAAAGGTCAGGAGTGTCGTCTCCCCGAAGGGAAAATTCAAAAAATCTTAGGCCAGATATCACGGGCAAAGTCCCATCCGTCTATGTCCCTTCGGAAAGCCATGTCCCTTCTAGGTTCCCTGACAGCATGCTTTCCGGCCGTCTAATGGGCTCAAATACATACCAGGACCCTTCAGTGGGAAATCCTAGAGGCAGAAAAAGCCCTAAAAGGGCGTTTAGAAGGGCTGTTAATGCTATCTGCAAAAACCACACTTTCCCTAGAGTGGTGGGGGGAACATAGACAATTTAACCCAGGGGATTCCTTGGACAATCCCAACACCGCAAATCCTGACCACAGATGCAAGTCCCGGGGGCTGGGGGGCTCACCTCAACAACTTGGTAGCTCAGGGGGTCTGGACAGAACACCTAAAACTAATGCCCTCAAACATGAAGGAGCTCCTAGCAGTAGAGCGGGCACTCCGGGAGTTCATGCATATACTACAAGAACATCACGTGAGGGTCTTTTCAGACAACCGAGTAGAAGTGGCGTACCTGAACCTCCTGGGGGGTACACGGTCCCATTCCCTAATGCAGACGACAGAGATCATCTTTCGCTTAGCCGAGGAGAACTTACAATCCCTATCCGCTCTACACATAAAAGGGATAGAAAATCGCACCGCAGACTTTCTGAGTCGGACACAGCTGAAGCAGGGCAAGTGGGAATTAAGTCAGGCAGTTTTTCGGCAGATTGTACAAAGGTGGGGCCGGCCCTCCATAGATCTGTTCGCCAACAATCAGAACAAAAAAACACGCTCTTTTTGCTCCCTAGATCCCAAAGGGAACCCCGTAGCCGTGGATGCCTTCATGATCCCATGGAATTACCCTCTAGCTTACGCTTTTCCTCCGACCTCTCTGATTCCAGCTGTTCTGAGGAAAATCAGACAAGAGGAAGCGAGGGTAATCTTGATAGCCCCCTTTTGGCCAAGAGGGCATGGTTTTCATGGCTGAGGAGGTTATCAATCTCCGACCCATGGGTTCTTCCGGAGCTCCCGGACCTTCTTTCTCCGGGTCCGGTCCTCCATCCTCGGGCGTCAAGCTTACACTTGACAGCCTGGAATTTGAGAGGGCTCTTCTGAAAGATAAAGGTTTCTCCCCAAATCTTATCACCACACTACTTCAAAGTAGAAAACCAGTCACCACAAAACTGTACGGGAAAACCTGGAAGAAATTCCTTTCAGTCTCAGGTTCCAGGTTGAGTGGGGAGGTTCCATTGACAGCCATCCTGGAATTTTTACAGAGGGGTTTGGAGCAGGGCCTGGCCACAAGTACCATTAAAAGTTCAAGTTGCGGCCCTGGAAGCGCTCTATAATTTTGACCTAGCTAGGGATAGATGGGTATCTAGGTTTATTAAGGCATCAGCTAGATCCCGTCCCATCCCATCCCGAAATACTACACCCTGGGATTTAAACTTGGTCCTTTCAGCTTTAACGGAGGCCCCTTTTGAACCCCTGTCGGAAGCATCCCTAAAAATTCTGTCCCTAAAAACAGCACTCTTGGTAGCTCTCACATCCGCACTTAGGGTCAGTGATATTCAGGCTCCCCCTTAACACAAATCTTGTAGGATAGGGTTATTCTGAAAACAGACCCTGCCTATCTACCAAAAGTGGCGTCAAGATTTCACAGGTCCCAGGAAATCACCCTTCCTTCTTTCTGCCCTAACACTAGGAACACGAAAGAGAAGGTCTTGCATACACTAGACGTCAGAAGGTGCCTAATCCAATATCTAGAGGCGACACAAGAGTGTAGGCAGGATAGTTCTCTCTTTTATTTGCTTTCAGGGCCCTCGTAAGGGGAAGTAAGCTTCTAAGGACACGCTGGCCAGATGGATAAGGGAGGCCATCACACTATCTTACTCCTCACGTGGAGAAGCTGGCCCGGAGAAACTGAAGGCCCACTCAACAAGAGCAGTGGCAGCCTCCTGGGCGGAGAAGGCCGGTGCTACGATAGACCAGATATGTAGAGCGGCAACCTGGTCTTCCCCCTCTACCTTCTTTAATCGCTACTGGCTAGACTTAACCTCTTCTTCGGACCTTACTTTCGGGAGAAGGGTTCTGGAAGCTGTGGTCCCCCCCCCCTAATGAGTCACTTCTCTGTAATTCTCTCCGTGGTGCCGTCATGGGGGAAGGAGAAAGACGTATTTATTTACCGGTAACGGGATGTCTCAGAGCCCATGACGGCACCCGTACATTCCCTCCCTTCACGTGTGGGTGCGCACACTTATTAGTTACTTGTTGTAGCCACGTGGTGTGTCTGACGAGGTCTTAAATTGTAAAATTTCGTGTTACTAACCTGGTGGTCCTCTCATGCTCTGTAAACAACTGATGCGGGAGAGAGGCACCGCCCTTTTATCTGTAGGTTTCCTGTCCTTGAAGGGCGGATCCCCTCTCTCCGTGGTGCCGTCATGGGCTCTGAGAAATCTCGTCACCGGTAAGTAACTACGTCTTTTTTTATTTTAAATTCTTTTTTTTACAGTTTCTATGGTACCCAGGTCTGGATGAGAGTCTCCTCATCTAACCGTGTGATATCCCCTTATCCACATGTAGTGATGCGGATGTCACGTGGTCCAATGCAAGTCAATGGCGGCGATTACGCTGCGTGTCCGCAAAATTGATGGACATGCTGTGGATTTTTGAGCGCAGCATGGGCATTGACATTGCGGCTTGTCATTGGGGACCATGGGGGACGCATTACCAAGCGTTTCCCAAGCGTTTACGCTGCGTAAATTCCGCAGCATAAACGCTTGGAAAATGCTTTGTGGGCACGCAGCCTAAAAGTTATATTTTAGGGTGTATACTATGTTGTTTGTTTTTTTGATTTATTGATATACCCGCACTTTCTAAATTGAGCCGTGTGGCTACTGTTTTTTTTCTTCTGAACTTTTGATGTTGGAAGTTTTCTGCAGCATTTCTGCACCCATTATGTAAATTAGGTTACTTGCGTTTTTGATGCTGCCGTCTTTGTCTCTGGTATGGTTTGTTTTAAATAAAGCTATTTTCTTTTTTGCGATTTCCTGGTATTTGGCTTTGACACAACTTTATTGCTACAGTCGTGTGGTTTACATCCGTATTTAGTGCTTTTCTGCAGCGAAAATCCACTAAACGCATATGTGATGGATTTTCTGCATCTAATGCAATTCTGCGGGGAAAACTATACATAAAAACTCAGCACACTCGCAAGAGAAATTGACATGTTGCTTATTAGAAACACGCACTGCAGCTTAAAAAAAAAAGCACAGTGGGCATAAGATTCCTATGAATCCTATCCACTTTGCTGAAACTGTAAGGGTTTGTTCACTCTTTGCGTTTTTGCCTTATTTTTTTCAGTGAAAACATGCCTTGTTTTACTGTACCAGCAAAATGAATGGGATTTCTGAAATATCATGCACATGTTGCTTATTTTTTCATTTGCAGATTTGAAGCAGTTTCATCTGTAGCATGTCAATTATTTTGGTGTTTTGCAGCGTCTTTCACCAATACAAATTAATTGAGGGAGGGGGTGGAAACGCATAAAAATGCACACAAAGCGTATGTATTTTATGCAGCATTTGTTCTGCCAAGAAGAGGACTTGAACTCTTTGTGCCACTGCTAGAGTTCAAGTTCTCCTCTTCTTTGAAGAGGCAATTTGCATATTTAATTTCCCAGAAGAGCATTGCACCGCCTATAAGCCTCTTTACACTGTCATGCCAGGCATGTCGCTCCACAAGAAGTAATGTCGCCCTTTAGATTCCTGCCAAGAGGCACTTTTTTATGTAGAAATGTCTATTGCAAATTAATGTGTGCACATACCCTAAAATGCTGCATTTTTTTCCCCTGCAAAAAAATGAGCAGTGTAAACATAGAACCAACGCTGTGGGTATATTTAAATCTCATAATTCTATATGGAGAAAGGGGTTTTCTATACCTTCCAACATTATCAACCAATATTTCTGAATAGTCAACCCCAAAATACTGCCAATACACTCAGAATTGAGTTAATATGTTTTATTGAGTTGCATTAAAAATAAAAGAAAAACAGTAAATTTAATCAAATGGTATAAGGTGAAGAATATGTGAAAGATCACAGGGGGGCACAGTCCATCAAAATGCCATCTAAATCCTCTAGGTAACGGAGTACCAGCAACCAGTGTGCTAGTGGTTCATATATGTAAATGCATCCTAGAAACCTCGAGAGACAAGGTATCCCATAGGGCAATTGCACACCAGAGGGATATATGGTGCACATAAAGTGATAGTACCAGACCATAAAACTCTCAAACTGTTATATAGAAAGAGTGGGGCTTACCCATGGCACAGATGTATGTCCGACTGCAATCGTCGCCCCGACGCACGTTTCGCGTGGTGGGCTTCCTCGGGGGGCGGTGTGGTGTGTGTGTGTGTTTTTGCATCCTTTTATATCACCATCTCTAGTGCAATTGGAATGTTTTTCCGCCGGTATCGGCGCACGCGCAGTGAATCCCCAGCCGCCCGCATGTCACTTCCAGCAATCGCGATGACTGCGCGGGTCAAGGAAAAGTTTCCTGTGATGTCAGCACCCGCATCGCATCGTAGGGATGCCTTCAGTGACAGCAGCGGTGCGGAGACTCAGTGAGCGCGCGCGCACACCCAAGCGGCCATATTGTTTATGGGAAAACTGAGGGCAGACTCAAACAAATCTCATTCCTCACTGCAGTGCTATTTAAAATACGCACGTGAGTATTTAAATTGGGGGATAAAGAAGAATGAGGGAAAAAGGGAAGGGGGGGGAGAAGGGAAGAGGGAAAGGGAAAGAAAAAAAAAAAAAATTGAAAAAGAAAATGTGAAAAGGAAAAAATTGTGTGTGTGTGTGTGTGTGTGTGTGTGTGTGTGTGTGTGTGTGTGTGTGTGTGTGTGTGTGTGTGTGTGTGTGTGTGTGTGTGTATATATAATTACAGTACAGACCAAAAGTTTGGACACACCATTTCCGGTGACTAAATCTTGACACTCAAGAGAATGCCAAGAGTGTGCAAAGCAGTCATCAAAGCAAAAGGTGGCTACTTTGAAGAACCTAGAATATAAGACATATTTTCAGTTGTTTCACACTTTTTTGTTAAGTATATAATTCCACATGTGTTAATTCATAGTTTTGATGCCTTCAGTGTGAATGTACAATTTTCATAGTCATGAAAATACAGAAAAATCTTTAAATGAGAAGGTGTGTCCAAACTTTTTTTTAAGTAAAGGATGGTCAGAAAGGATTCTCCTCAGAGTGGGTTCCGTTGTAAGAATTGACCAGTATTTCTGTAATACTCCCCGCATTCTAGACCATTGATTATTAAAGGTTGAAATAAACCTTAGGGGGGAATCCTTTTTGGAATCTCTCCCTCTATCCACCAGTAACAAATCACGGGATGTTTTTTTTAGCACGGCGATATCCCTGCTTCACAACACTCCTACTATACCCACGTTCGAGGAAGCGGTCAGAGAGGTCCTGAGCCTGAGCCTCAAAGATTTAATCAGATGAGCAGATACGTTTTGCTCTGAGAAATTGACCTGTTGGTACTGCACATATAGTGTGAAAAGTATGTGCAGATGTAGCGTGAAGGAGTGAATTTACCGATGTCTCTTTCCTGTATATATCTGTCTGGAGTGCACCATCTATTTGTACCCTGACTTTGATATCCAAAAAGTCAATCTCCTCCCTAGAATGTTTTTGGGTAAGTTTGATATTACGATTGTTATTGTTTAATTCACAGATAAAATCATGAAGCTGAAGCTCAGGACACTGCCATACGATGAACAAGTCGTCTATGTATCTGTACCAGCACTGCACCTGGGAAGCGGCGCATGCACCGTCGACGAGAACCTCCCTCTCCCAGTAACCAAGAAAGAGGTTGGCGTACGAGGGCGCACACGCCGCCCCCATCGCAGTGCCCTGCCTCTGTAAAAAGAAACGGTCCTTGAAGGTAAAAAAGTTGTGCGTCAATATAAATTGTAAGAGCTCCAAAACAAGGCACCACAGTGCTGGGTCTAAATTGCTAGTACTGAGGAAAAATTCTACTGCCTCCAATCCATCAGAGTGATCGATGCTGGTGTACAGAGACTCAATATCTGCTGTTACTAAAACCATGTCGGGATCCAAGTACAAGCCATCAATTTTCCTCAAGACATCCGTGGTGTCCCTGACATAGGAGGGCAAAGTCTCAACTATAAGATGTAAGTAGTGCTCAATAAATTTGGACACAGGATGACAGAGCCCTCCCATGCCAGAGACAATCGGACGCCCCGGGGGTTCTAAAGCATTCTTATGAATTTTAGGTAGCAGATAGAAGGTAGGGACCACGGGACATTGTACAACCAGTCCATCAAATACTTTTTTAGGTATAATCACCTGTATATATGCCCTCTCTAAAATATCAAAAAGGGTTTGAGAGAAAGCATTCAGGGGATTCTGGGCGAGAGGGGTATATGCCTCACGATCCCTTAGCTGTCTAAAGGCCTCCTTCTCATATCTCTGAGCCGGCCAGACAACCACATTCCCTCCCTTGTCCGCAGGTTTAATGACCACATCCTTCATGCCCCTGAGTTCTTTAAGAGCTCTCCATTGTGTTCCTGTTAGATTGTCCTTCCATCTCCCATTCGGAATCATTTTGAATTCTTCAATTACTTGTTTGTTAAATATCTCTATTTGGGGACATAAGGAGAAGGGAGTGAATGTGGTCGACCTGGGCAGCACCGAGGACGGGAAGGTACCTGTAACAGTGGGAGTGCTTTCACGCGCTAACTTTTCCAATATGGATACGGCCTCCTGTTCTTCCAAGGTATTCAAATCCTGATCACTCACCGATCGAGTATGGATTTTCCGTAAGATCGATTTTCTCAAAAAGAATTGCAAATCCTTTATTGCTATAAAAGAATTAAAATTATTGTCAGGAACAAAAGTAAGACCCAGACTAAGTACTTCCCGTTGAGCATAAATGCTGCGGAAAAATCCACAGCATGGGCATTGACATTGCAGCTTGTCATTGGGGACCATGGGGGACGGATTACCAAGCGTTTCCCAAGCGTTTACGCTGCATAAATTCCGCAGCATAAACGCTTGGAAAATGCTTTGTGGGCACGCAGCCTAAAAGTTATATTTTAGGGTGTATACTATGTTGTTTGTTTTTTTGATTTATTGATATACCCGCACTTTCTAAATTGAGCCGTGTGGCTACTGTTTTTTTCTTCTGAACTTTTGATGTTGGAAGTTTTCTGCAGCATTTCTGCACCCATTATGTAAATTAGGTTACTTGCGTTTTTGATGCTGCCGTCTTTGTCTCTGGTATGGTATGTTTTAAATAAAGCTATTTTCTTTTTTGCTATTTCCTGGTATTTGGCTTTGACACAACTTTATTGCTACAGTCGTGTGGTTTACATCCGTTTTTAGTGCTTTTCTGCAGCGAAAATCCACTAAACGCATATGTGATGGATTTTCTGCATCTAATGCAATTCTGCGGGGAAAACTATACATAAAAACTCAGCACACTCGCAAGAGAAATTGACATGTTGCTTATTAGAAACACGCACCGCCGCTTAAAAAAAAAGAGCACAGTGGGCATAAGATTTCTATGAATCCTATCCACTTTGCTGAAACTGTAAGGGTTTGTTCACTCTTTGCGTTTTTGCCTTATTTTTTTCAGTGAAAACATGCCGTGTTTTACTGTACCAGCAAAATGAATGGGATTTCTGAAATATCATGCACATGTTGCTTATTTTTTCATTTGCAGATTTGAAGCAGTTTCATCTGTAGCATGTCAATTATTTTGGTGTTTTGCAGCGTCTTTCACCAATACAAATTAATTGAGGGAGGGGGGTGGAAACGCATAAAAATGCACACAAAGCGTATGTATTTTATGCAGCATTTGTTCTGCCAAGAAGAGGACTTGAACTCTTATGCCACTGCTAGAGTTCAAGTCCTCATCTTCTTTGAAGAGGCAATTTGCATATTTAATTACCCAGAAGAGCATTGCACCGCCTATAAGCCTCTTTACACTGTCATGCCAGGCATGTCACTCCACAAGAAGTAATGTTGCTGACTCGCCCCCTGGGCCGTGGGGCACTCGGATCCGGGCAATAGGGGGAACGATGGGAGTAGTAGTGGCAACCCGGTTCCGTGGCTCAGGGTGGTCAGGCCAGTGGTAGTCCGTTATGTGTTGTTTATGTCCGACTACGCCACCCGTGGATTTGCGGTTATTAGGAACCGCCGCTGCATGCAGACCGCTGGGGCTGATGAGATGTGCAGCTATGGTAGTGTGACTCCCCACGGGAAGAGTGCGGCCCCAGGGCAGTGTAGTGGATGGTGGGAGTGATGGTAGTGAGAGTCCCAGTGATGATATTGCTGGAGGAGCAAGGAGCACACAGACAACAGGTTGCAGTCCAGGGTCTTTACTAAACAGGTAAACTGACCCACAAACAGTCCCAGCTAGGAGGGGACCTGGATGTCTGAGAGCAACGGGAAAATTGGCCCTGGTCAGGGTGAGGGTGTAGGCCTACCGTGCTTTCTGCGCTCCTTCTGGCTATCTCCTCCTGATAGGGTAACAGCCCACGTTTCCGAGCTTTCCATGCTTTCTCGCCTGTATGGCCTGCGACGTGGGTTCCTTTCTGCTCCCAGCCTTGTATGGCTTTACTGGTCCCTTCGGTTGTGGCAGGGCCTCCAGGCTTCTTAGGCCAAGGAATGTACAGTCCCTTGCGGACTGGTTCTCTGCTGGGGGATGTGGAATCCTTCCAGCCTCAGACACCAAAGTCTGGTTAAGCTAAGTCTTTCTCTGCCAAGACAGGCTCTCTTCGCCTCTTGTCTCTGGCTTGTGGCTCTCTCCTACTGCCACACTTCCTCTTAGGTGCAATCAACTTTCTGTCCCCTGCTCCACTCTGGGACACGTCTCAAAGCTGAGACAGGCAATCCAGTTCTCTCTAACCCTGTCCCCAGTACCAGCTTTTATAGGGGCAGCCTGCTCCCCCTACTGGCCTGAGACAGGAGGCATTGCATGCTAATGTTCCCCTGACCAGAGAACCTCCCCCTTGCTCTCAGACACAGCTTTATTACACTTGTGGCATCCAGGTAGGGTGACACATTCCCCCCTAGTGAAATTTATTACTCCGGGACTAAACAGTAAACAAAGACAATATGCATAACAATAAAACATTAATAGACAGACGACGCACAAATTGAGTTCTTAAGGTCACAGTGTGGTCTGTGACCAGGTGTCCATATCACCAGCACAACGGGGAGCCTTAACCAGGTGGGGGTCTGTCCTACCCCAAGTCCTTCACAGTCTTAGTCCATTCCTGGGTTAGGCTCAAAATGCAGTCCATACAAGGTCCCGGTTATAAAATGTCCATAACCTGTGAGGCCTTACGGTAGCTGCAAGAAACTGAAACACACTATCAATAAACATGCAGGTAACTTTGGCAAACATTTTAACATTTGGCAACAGGGCTATTTACAATCTTATTGCACACTATATTCTCCAGCGAGCGGGTATCTGTCCCTTTGTGCTCCTGGTTGACCTCCTTAACCCACTGTCTGGTGGTGGACTAACCTGGCTTTCCCCACTAGTGTTAGGTGTACAGCTACCAGCTGGGTGTACAGGTAAGGCAGGCAGCTGTCTGCGGGTCCTTTGGCTTACCGCAGGCATGGCAGGCTCACTGTCAGCAGAGGGTTGACTCTCCTGGGCTGCTGGAACAGGCTCTTCTGCCTCTGGAACCGCTTGCTCCTCTTCACCTTCCGGCTCTGGTGTTGGTTGTTGCTGGGCCGGTTGCAGGAAATGCAGGACAGGTACCACTATGGCATCATTTATGCGAGTCCAGGACTGAGAGAACTCTCCGAGAACGGTGCTGATCATTTCTTCCTTGTCCTCTGCGGGTTCAAGGTCACTCTGATCCTCTTCTGCACTACGGAGTTGCTCGGGGCACCTTTTGAGGTGGTCTCTGGAGACAACACTAGTGGTTTCTCCTCCGTCCTTGGTGATTACGCACACCTTTGGGTTGTCGTGGTCAGACTGCAGTACAGTGTAGGGTTCCCTTTCACACTGGTCGTCCAACTTATGTAGCCTTCTTTTTCGCTTTAGGACTTGCTCACCAGGTTCTAGGGGACTAGCAGGGGCGTGTTGGTTGAAGAGTCTTTCTTGCTTCTCTCTCACCTGGGCCAGGCTCTTCTCCACACTCTCCTGTACCTTCTTGTACTGCAGTTGCCTTTCCGTATCCCAGTCCGCATCCGGGGAGGTGTCCTCAGGTATTAGGACTCCCATCTCCAGGTCTACGGGCAGCTTACCTGGTCTAGCTCGCATCAGGTAAGCCGGGGTGCAGTTTGTAGCGTTCACCGGGATATTGTTGTACATGTCTACCAGGTCCGGCAGTTTTTCTGGCCACAGGCTGCGTTCCTCCAGGGGCAACGTCTTCAGGAGATCACTGACTATATTGTTCATCTTCTCACACATCCCGTTGGTTTGGGGGTGGTAAGGCGTTGTCCGAATCTTCTTACAGCCTTAGAGGTTGCAGAACTCCTGGAAGATTTCAGCTTCAAACGCTGGACCCTGGTCTGTCAGGACCTGTTCCGGATACCAGTATTGCTGGAAGGCTCGGGCCGCTGTTTGGGCTGTCAAGTCCTTTACCGGGACCACCACTAGAAAACGGGAATAGTGGTCCACGATTGTCAGGGCGTAGATGTATCCGGACCGGCTTGGAGCCAATTTGACGTGGTCCAGAGCTACCAGCTCAAGAGGCTGCGTGGTGACGATGGGCCTCAAGGGTGTCTTCTGGCTGGTGCGGTCCTTCCTCCTCAGGTGACAAGGGCCACAGTCTCTGCACCACTTTTCTACTGCTCCTCTCATGCCGACCCAAAAGAACCTTCCTCTTAGTAGGAACTCCAGTTTCTTCCAACCGAAGTGTCCAGCTCTGTCATGGTAAGCTCCCAGGACCATAGCTGCATCTCGCCTTGGGACCACGACTTGCCAGGTCAGCTCGTGCGTCCGGTGGTTGACAATCCTTCTGCACAACTTGCCTTCGTAGAGGAACAGCTTGCTCTTCTCCTTCCATAGCTGCTTGGCTTCCTCTGGGGCATCTGGATCTAGGCGGGCGTCTTCCCGGGTCAGCAGCTCTTTCACCAGGCGGACAGCAGGGTCACTATCTTGGGTCTCGGCCCAGCTGTGGTGAGGTAGGGGATTCATCATCACAGTTGTTAGATCCTCCTCCTTCACGCGGTGAGAGTGTTGAGCGGCTCCATACCGGTGAAACGCGGGGAGTTCTACCTCTTCCAGCTCTTCTGGGTCTTCGTGACCTTCAGGTAAGTGAGGCATTCTTGATAGGGCGTCCGCGTTGGCGTTGGTTTTGCCTGCCCGGTACTTGATCACGAAGTCATAATTGGAGAGACGGGCCATCCACCGCTGTTCCAGGGCACCCAGTCTTGCATTGTCCAGGTGTGTCAACGGGTTGTTGTCCGTGTACACGGTGAACTTTGCGGAGGCCAGGTAATGCTTGAAGCGTTCCGTCACGGCCCACACCACCGCCAAGAATTCTAGCTTGAAGGAGCTGTAATTCTCCGGGTTCCTCTCGGTGGGCCTCAGCTTCCGGCTGGCATATGCGATCACCCGTTCTCTGCCCTGTTGGTTTTGGGACAGTACGGCTCCCAGTCCCACATTACTGGCGTCAGTGTGGAGAATGAAAGGCTGGCCATAATCAGGGTAGGCCAGGATCTCATCCCCAGTGAGGGCCAACTTTAGCTGGCGGAAGGACTCCTCTTCCGGTTTATCCCACTTGAAGGGTGGCTTTTGACTTCGGGACTTAGACTGTCCGATCAGGAGGTCCTGCATAGGAGCTGCCATCTTAGTGAACCCGGGGATGAACCTTCGGTAGTAGCCTACCAACCCGAGAAACTGTCTCACCTCTTTGATGTTCGAGGGGCTTGGCCAGCTCTTGATTGCCGTGACCTTGTCAGGGTCGGGGGCCACTCCTTCCGCGCTTACCACGTGCCCTAGGTACTGGACCTTTGGTTTCAGCAGGTGACACTTCGATGGTTTCACCTTCAGGCCATAGCCTGCCAGGGCTTCGAACACCTCAGCCAGGTGCTTGAGATGGTCCTCGTAGGTCTTCGAATAGACGATCACGTCGTCCAGGTAAAGGAGGACCGTCTCGAAGTTTCTGTGCCCTAGACAGCATTCCATCAGCCGCTGGAAGGTCCCTGGTGCGTTGCAGAGCCCGAAAGGCATACAGTTGAACTCACTCAGTCCCATCGGGGTGGTGAAGGCGGTCTTCTCCTTGTCAGCCTCTGCCACAGGAACCTGCCAGTACCCGCTAGTAAGGTCCAAAGTAGAAAAGAAGTTAGCTGATTTTAGTGCGGCTAAAGACTCTTCTATTCTAGGCAGCGGATATGCGTCTTTGTGGGTGATACGGTTGATTTGTCTATAGTCCACGCACATTCTCATGGTGCCGTCTTTCTTTTTCACCAGAACCAAGGGGGCTGCCCAGGGGCTACAGCTATCTCTAATAACCCCAGCTTCTTTCATCTCTCTTAGCATGCCCTTTGCGTTCTGATAATGTGCAGGGGGTACAGGTCTGTGCCTCTCTTTTATTGGTGGGTGGCTCCCTGTGGGGATGTGGTGTTCTATCCCTTTTACTCTGCCGAAGTCTAGCGGGTGCTTACTAAAGACTCTCTCGTACTCCTGTACCACCCGGTAGACTCCTTGTTTTTGGTGCAGGGGAGTGGAGTCAGCACCCACGTGGAGTTTCTGGCACCAGTCCTCCTTTTGTTTCTGGGAGCCATTACCCTCCGCCTGAGGAGATGGAGGCAAGGGTTCCACGGCCCTGATAGCTTTGTGTTCGACCACAAACAGTTTGGCGAGTGTAGCGTACCTGGGTAAGTGTACTTCCCTCTCCCCAATGTTGAGGATTCGGACGGGCACCCTCCCATGACGGACATCAACCACCCCCCGGGCTGTCAAAATGGTGGGCCTGCTGTCTGAGTACACGGGTTCTACCATGGCTTGGTAGTCTCTACCTCTCAACCCGATTGCAGTCCGACACCAGATCATCATTTCACTTTTGGGAGGCATGGAAATGGGGAATGGGTCACTCAGTCTTACGCTACCGATCTCACCACCAGACAGTTCTACCTGCTGCCGTCTCATCAGGGCTTTTATCTCCTTGTTGAGGACTCTCTGTTGGCTGGAACTAGCATTCACCGCCATCTGTTGTAGAATTACAGTTACCTCTGAAAGACAATTTTCAATTATGTTAGTACCCACAGTTATTTTAGGGTGACTTTCATGACGGTCAATGTCCACAATAATCACTCCCTGTGCCGGCAGTTCAACTTTACCAATTTTAATGGTCATCTCCTTGAACCCCATCTGCGGCACGGGTAAGCCATTACTGGCGATGATGCTCAAGTTACTGTCTGGATACCGTGTGATATCAGCATCAGTCCAATACTGCTTAAAAAGTACATAAGGGATTGTGGTTACTTGCGACCCAGTATCCAGCAAGGCGCTCATGGGGATACCGTCCAGCACCACGGGTAAAACCGGGCACCCCCCAACGTACTTATCACGCCAATTATAAGGGCCTGGTGATCTTATGCCTGGGGGTCGGCCCTCTGCCCCAGGTTGGACCCGTTTAAATTACAGTACCTGGAAATGTGTCCGGGCTGGTTGCATCGACGGCAAATGGGCTGTCCATCCTCTGCGTAGCGGTCTGTGGGCCTCCCTCGGAACGACGGGATCCTCCTCTGTCGACGCCACGGGACATCCTCCGGACTTGAAGCCAGCTCGATGGGTCTTGACGGGTCCACTTGCAACGCCTGGACGGTCCTGGTCAGCGCCGCGACGCTCCTGGTCAGCTCCTGGACTTGGTGGTGCAGGCCTTTCGACGGGGCTTGGTTCAGGGCCTGTGCATCAGCCTCCACGGAGTCCATAGAGGAGGGCGCCGCCTCCTGGTGGTAGGTGATAGCAGGGCGCCGGGGGTTTATAGCGCCACTGGTTGCAGATTCACGGAGCACCCTTATGGCCCTGTCCTTAAATTGGGCAAAGGTCAGGTCGGGGTTCTGGAAGAACATGAGGCGCAGCTGGGCCCTGTGGGCGCTGGACAGCAGACCCTCTATGAATTGCTCTGTTAGCAGCTTATCGGTTTCCTGCACACTGCCAGGGTCAGTTTGTTGAATAGCCCTCAAGGCTTCCTGTAAATTTAAGGCATAGTCTCTGATGCTGTCCTGTGCCCGCTGCTTACATCCATAGAACCTCATTTTAATCTCAGCGGAGGTACGTGTATCAAAGGTACCCCGCAGCCGGGCCAGAATACCCTTCACAGTCCCTTTCTCCTCAATGGGCCATGATTTTACCTCCCTTTGGGCTGTGCCAGTTAACTGCCCTGTCAATATGCTGACCTTCTGTTCCTCTGTCAGGGGGTAAACTTGGGACAAACTATACAGTCTTTCCTTGAAGTCAGTTAGGGCATGGGGCTCCCCTGAGTACTTGGGCAGCCAGGCCGCTCCCGGGATGTAGGGTAAGGAAAAGGGCATCACCGCTGCTGCAGCTGCGTTGGTGGTAGTGGGCGCCTCTGTGTCCGACATCTTCCTCCCCCCTAGTTAAGTGTGGCCTACCTTCCGACGATCCTCTTCTGTAGGCCGCGGCTCCGCTGCTGCTCCTATGGACGAGGACCTGGCGTCGCGTCCTGATGACGTCAGCGTCGCTCTCTTCCTTCCAGGACCTTGCGCAGCGTCGGTGCGTGGGGCGGAGCTTCGGATCTCGCGCGGTTTTGACGTCCATGCCCCTCTTCTTCCCGCGCGGCGTCCTGAAGATGGCGTCCGATGGCGGGAAGACGGCAGAAGACGGCGGGAAACGGTCCAAGATGGCGTCTGATGGCGGGAATCGGCTCCGGATGGCGGGAAACGGTCCGAGATGGCGTCTGATGGCGGGAAACTTCTCCACAGGTAAGTTTACAACAGTCTTTTTCAGGCACGCAGTACCCGGTGGTTGCGGGCACGAAATCCTGCCGACTACGCCAAAGCTGACTCGCCCCCTGGGCCATGGGGCACTCGGATCCGGGCAATAGGGGGAACGATTGGAGTAGTAGTGGCAACCCGGTTCCGTGGCTCAGGGTGGTCAGGCCAGTTGTAGTCCGTTATGTGTTGTTTATGTCCGACTACGCCACCCGTGGATTTGCGGTTATTAGGAACCGCCGCTGCATGCAGACCGCTGGGGCTGATGAGATGTGCAGCTATGGTAGTGTGACTCCCCACGGGAAGAGTGCGGCCCCAGGGCAGTATAGTGGGTGGTGGGAGTGATGGTAGTGAGAGTCCCAGTGATGATATTGCTGGAGGAGCAAGGAGCACACAGACAACAGGTTGCAGTCCAAGGTCTTTACTAAACAGGTAAACTGACCCACAAACAGTCCCAGCTAGGAGGGGACCTGGATGTCTGAGAGCAACGGGAAAATTGGCCCTGGTCAGGGTGAGGGTGTAGGCCTACCGTGCTTTCTGCGCTCCTTCTGGCTATCTCCTCCTGATAGGGTAACAGCCCACGTTTCCGAGCTTTCCGTGCTTTCTCGCCTGTATGGCCTGCGACGTGGGTTCCTTTCTGCTCCCAGCCTTGTACGGCTTTACTGGTCTCTTCGGTTGTGGCAGGGCCTCCAGGCTTCTTACGCCAAGGAATGTACAGTCCCTTGCGGACTGGTTCTCTGCTGGGGGATGTGGAATCCTTCCAGCCTCAGACACCAAAGTCTGGTAAAGCTAAGTCTTTCTCTGCCAAGACAGGCTCTCTTCGCCTCTTGTCTCTGGCTTGTGGCTCTCTCCTACTGCCACACTTCCTCTTAGGTGCAATCAACTTTCTGTCCCTGCTCCACTCTGGGAGACGTCTCAAAGCTGAGACAGGCAATCCAGTTCTCTCTAACCCTGTCCCCAGTACCAGCTTTTATAGGGGCAGCCTGCTCCCCCTACTGGCCTGAGACAGGAGGCATTGCATGCTAATGTTCCCCTGACCAGAGAACCTCCCCCTTGCTCTCAGACACAGCTTTATTACACTTGTGGCATCCAGGTAGGGTGACACATTGCCCCTTAGATTCCTGCCAAGAGGCACATTTTTTATGTAGAAATGTCTATTGCTAATACTTAATGTGTGCACATACCCTAAAATGCTGCATTTTTTTTCCCCTGCAAAAAAATAAGCAGTGTCAGAAACTCATCATGGGAATTTGTCTTTACAGCTCGGTGTTTCATTGATTTAGTGGTTGAACCATTGGTACTTTCAATTCTCCAAAGTGTCTCTGGAGCCATTTTTCAATGCATAATTGCCAGGCCGTATGTTGCTTGTGTGGCCTAAATGTGCTACCATGGCCTGAAGTGTCTCTGGGCTTGTCTCCCATGGAAGGATTATAACAGTTATTGAAAAGAAGGGAGGCTATTTGGTCACTTATTTTTTTGAAATGTTAAATTTATTTTTGTACATTTTGAGTTGATTGGTTATTATTCTCACTTTAACGGATGAAAATAAACAATTGAGATGGGAAAACTTAGGTTTTTCCTTTAGCTGCATAATTATTCTGCTCACTAACAGTTTCCCAATAATTCTTCACACATACAATTAGTTGCAGAAATATTTGGACATTGACCGAATCTTCATGATTTCAGCTCTGCATGACACTATTTTTGATTTTAAAATGAAACAACTGAGATGCAATTGAACTGTAGACGTTCAGGTCTAATAAATATCCAGTGTAACATTTAGGAATCCCAACCGTTTTTCTACAAAGCCTCCTCATTTCAGGGTCTCAAAATTAATTGTACAAATTTACCATGAATAAAATGTTTATTTTTAATACTTTAGTAGAGAATCCTTTACAGGCAATGACTGCCTGAAGTCTGAAAGCCATGGACGTCCCCAAACACTGGGTTTCCTCCTTTGTGAGGCTTTGCCAGGTCTTTACTGCAGCTGACTTCAGTTGTTGCTTGTTTGTGGGTCTTTCTGCCTTAAGTTCAGTTTTAAAGCGCACCTGTCAGCAGGATTGTGCTTAGTAAGCCACATAAAGTTCCAGGTGGGCGCCGTTACACTGAGTAAAATGATACCTTTGTTGATGAAATCAGTCCAGTGGTTATTTTATAATATTTATTTATTCGGTCGTCCATGACAGCACCACGTGAGAGAGAGGATCCGCCCATCAACGACAGGAAACCTACAGGTTAAAAAGGGCGGCCCTCTCTTTCCGCCTCAGTTTAGGTTTCCTGTCCATGATGGGGGACCTTGCAGGCTTACCTGCAGAAGATGGACTCCTGTCCCAGAGAGGGCCACAGCAGGTGGTTGGAGCCGGTCCGTCCCGGTCCTCTGGAGACGCCACAGCAGGGCCTCCATGAGCGTTGCGGCAGGCGCGACATCGCCTCACGGGAGGTAGATGTCCGCCAGGTGTGGGGCCGCTAGCGGGCTTCCTCCCCCCCCCCCTTGCTACCGCTTGCAGGAGATCCAGGTCGCGCCGGCGGCGCACGTGACGGGCGCGACCTTCTGACGCGACTTCCGGTGCGCCGGGCAGGAAGCCCTGTGACGTCACCGGAAGGGGCGGGGCTCGTTTGAATTTTTTGGCGCAAGCAGCTGAACGCCGGGGGATTTAGGACCTGGCGGCGAGTAGCCCACCTGGATCCCACCTGGACCTGGGGAGGAAGACCAAGGAGCAGGTAACGCCCTCCTGGGTAAAAAAAAAAAAAAAAAAGGAAACACACACCCACACATGGTACCGGTATGGCCACTATATAAAGGGTCTGGTAACATACAGAGGTGCTTCCCAGCCCATTCTTACATTGTAAGCTATGGAAGATTCACAGGAGCTGTCACCTAGGCAACAACATCTGCTGCAGGAGCAGCCCTCTGGGGAGCCCTCACAACTAGTGGCGCAGCGTCATTCCCGGCTAGGGTCTGGTCGTGCAACTAGAAGAGCTACCACTAAGAGCAGGAAGGACGGTCCGGTGCGGCGTGATTCCTCGCCATGCATGCTGGATTCTTCTGCTTCTACGGTACCAAAGGTTCTGTGGGGTGAGTGGAATCTTCATGAAAGTTCTACTAATGTTTCCTCCTTTTTTCTATCTATGACTTTCTTTTAGAGCAAGAAATGTTCCTCGAAGTCCAAGCACAGAGAGTGTGCCTTATGCAGCTGTCCACTCCCTGATTCTTATAGCAAAAGGTTGTGTCAGCTTTGTATCAGCAAAATGATATCGGAGGAGACGCCAGATTTTTCCCTAGGCCTAAGAACTTTAATAAGGGAAGAAATAGGCAAAGCATTGCAAGGTTCAGAGTCTGGGCATATTCCTCAATAAACCCAGCCGGGTTCAGACTCTGAGCTATCGGTCGCTTCCTCCTCCGCCTTCTCTTCCTCTGATAGTGAGCCAGACAGACAGTGCTTCCCCCTGAAGGAGGTCGATGCCCTAGTAAAAGCCGTCCGATCTACCATGGGGATAGTGGACTCGAGGGTAGAGAAGTCAGCTGAGGATGTTATGTTTGGTGGTCTGGGGCTAAAGAAGAGAAGGGTCTTTCCAGTAAATTCAAGGGTGAAAGACCTCATTGATAAGGAGTGGAGAAAGCCTGACAAGAAGGGTAATGTTCCTCCATCCTTTAAAAGGAAATATCCGTTTGAGGATGCTATGTGTTCCTCCTGGTTAAAAGCACCCAAGCTGGATGTTGCTGTTACTAAAGCAGCGAAAAGAACTTCCCTCCCGTTCAATGATATGGGTGCATTGAGAGACCCCCTAGACAGACGGGCTGATACTTTCCTGAAAGGGGCATGGGAGACAGCTGCGGGAGCACTGAGACCAACAGTAGCAGCTACCTGTACGTCCAGAGCCCTGATGGTGTGGCTTGAACAGCTAGACAGTCAGTTGAAGGATGGGACTTCTAGGAAAGACATTATTTCTTCCCTTCCACTGGTTCAGGGGGCGGCAGCTTTTCTTGCTGATGCATATGTGGACTCGGTGAGGTTGGCAGCAAAGTCAGCAGCACTGTCAAATGCGGCTCGGCGAGCCTTGTGGATTAAAAGCTGGCCAGGGGATTTACAGACTAAGTCCAGACTGTGTACAATCCCGTGTGAAGGGGAATACCTCTTTGGTCAGACCATGGACGACTTATTGGAGAAAGCGGGGGACCCTAAGAAGGGGTTTCCATCAGTTCCTCTACCCTCCTTTAAGAGATCGTTCCGGAAGAGGAAATTTTTCCGGAAGAGATATTTCAGGGAGCAAGACAAGTCTGATGAAAGAGGTCGAAAAGGTAGAGGTCTACTCTTTGGTCCGTCTCCAAAAATTGAGCAGAAGCCAGGGGATACACAATCAGCCCAGGTGGGAGGGAGATTGTCATTTTTTGTCCCAGCTTGGGAACAGATTTCTCATAGTAATTGGATTTTGAGCCTGATTAAGTATGGTCTTAATTTTCAATTTAAAGCATTGCCTCACAAAAGGTTCATGGTTGTTCCCTCCAGTTCTTCCCCAGAACGCCAGGCTGCCCTTGTTTCGGAAGTACAAACCCTAATAAGAAAGCACGTCCTGATTGAGGTTCCGGAAGCTGAAAAGGGTCTTGGTTTCTACTCCCCGCTCTTCTTGATTCCGAAACCGGATGGAAGTTTCAGGACAATTATAAATCTGAAATCCCTGAATAATTTCCTTAAAATACACACCTTTAAAATGGAGTCTTTAAAATCCGTAATAAAGTTACTTTTTCCCCACTGCTATATGGTAGTGCTCGATCTCAAAGATGCGTATTACCATATCCCAATTCATAGTGATTACCAGAAATACTTGAGGCTGGCCATTGAAATAGACGGGGTGGTTAAACACTTCCAATACACTGCACTCCCCTTCGGTTTAGCTATAGCCCCACGGGTTTTTACTAAAGTAATGGCGGAAGTTATGGCCCATATAAGAGAAAGGGACATTCTAATTATCCCTTACCTGGATGATCTCCTGATAGTGGGGAATTCGTTGGTTCAATGCGAGACCCACCTGCAGGAGACCATGTCGGTCTTAAAGAGTTTGGGGTGGTTTCTAAATTTAGAAAAATCTAGACTATCTCCACTCAAGGTACAACAATATCTGGGGGTCATATTAGATTCCAGGAAACAGCTATGTTGTCTTCCAGAAGAGAAAATTGATAGAATCCGGGAGTTGGTAGAACAATGTATATGTAAACCTTCTATGTCACTCCGTAAGGCCATGTCACTATTGGGAACCTTCACCTCCACTTTTCCTGCGGTTCGTTGGTCACAATTGCATTCAAGAGCCTTTCAGTGGGATGTGTTGTACAATAACGCAGCTTTAGAGGGGCATCTAGACCGTAAGTTTACGCTAGGTCCTCGTGCCATATGGTCCCTTCGTTGGTGGTTACGACAAGACAATCTTGCTAAAGGGGTTCCCTGGGAATGTAGTCCAACTGCAGTCTTGTCCACTGATGCAAGTGCTACAGGTTGGGGAGCTCACTTTCAAGGGAAATTAGTGCAGGGAACCTGATCAAGCAGTGAGCAACAGTTGTCATCAAATGTTAAGGAGCTTCTGGCGGTGCAGCATGCGTTCAACGAGTTCCTTATACATTTTCAGGACCAGCATGTCCGTGTACTCTCGGACAATCAAGTCACGGTAGCTTACATAAACCACCAAGGGGGAACCCGCTCAAGAAACTTGATGAGGGTAGCGAACGCACTTCTGCTGAAAGCCGAAGATCACTGTCTCTCTCTTTCGGCTACTCATCTAAAAGGCAAGGAAAACATCACAGCGGATTTCCTCAGCCGTACTTCTGTAAAAGAAGGAGAGTGGTCCCTAAATACACAAATATTCTCCAGAATCGTAGAGATGTGGGGCCTTCCGTCTGTGGACT
Source organism: Phyllobates terribilis (assembly GCF_046119375.1). NCBI lineage: Eukaryota > Metazoa > Chordata > Amphibia > Anura > Dendrobatidae > Phyllobates > Phyllobates terribilis. The sequence goes on along the minus strand of NW_027362771.1, from coordinate 526,517,345 downwards.
TATTCGCAACAAGAGCCAATCGGAAAGTGGAAAATTTTTGTTCCTTAGACCCCAGAGAAGGACCCCTGGCAGTGGACGCCTTTATGGTTCCCTGGAGGTTTCCTCTGGCATATGCCTTCCTTCCCATGATCCTGCTCCCAGCGGTGATAAAAAAGATCAGAGCAGACCGGGCCAGAGTGATACTCGTATGTCCCTTTTGGCCCAAAAGACCGTGGTTCCCTTGTCTCCGGAAGATGTCCATATCAGATCCCTGGGTTCTTCCGGAGATTCCGGACCTCCTCACTCAAGGGCCACTTTCCCATCCTCCAACCCCGAGTCTACATTTGACGGCGTGGAATTTGAGAGGGTGTTATTGACCAACAAAGGATTCCCCGCAAATGTAGTGAATACTCTCCTGGCTAGCAGAAAACCTGTTACCACCCGTATTTATGCCAGGACCTGGAGGAAGTTTCTGTCCTTTGCAGAAGTTAAGGTGGAGGAGGGGCCCCCTATTGGGAAAATTCTGGAATTTCTGCAGCGAGGCTTAGAATTAGGTCTCACTACCAGTACCTTGCAAGTACAGGTGTCGGCGTTGGGAGCTTTATTTTCTTCCAATATTGCAGATAACTATTGGATAGGCCGTTTTATAAAAGCTTCCTTTAGGTGTAGACCCATTACCAAAGCAAAGATGTCTCCCTGGGATTTGAATTATGTCTTAGATGCCTTGACCAGTCCTCCTTTTGAGCCACTAGATTTAGTCTCCCCCAAAATTATTTTCCTAAAGACGGTCCTGTTAGTAGCCCTAACTTCAGCCAGGAGAGTCAGTGACCTACAGGCCCTTTCAATATGCCCTCCATTCACGCAAATTCTGGACGATAGGATTATATTAAAACCTGATCCAGCCTTTCTTCCTAAAGTGGCCACTCGATTCCATAGAACCCAGGAAATAGTTCTCCCAACTTTTTGCTTTCCGCCCAAAAATCAAAAAGAGGAGAGACTTCACACTTTAGACGTTAGGAGGTGCGTACTAAGGTACTTAGAAGTATCACATGGCTTTAGAAAGGATAAGTCCCTATTTATTTGCTATCAGGGGGCTAGGAAGGGTTGTAAGGCCTCAAAGGCTACAATCGCTAGATGGATCAAGGAGGCCATTTCCCTCGCATACTCCTCAGGGGATAAAGAGATACCGGAGGGATTGAGGGCGCATTCTACCAGAGCGGTGTCAACCTCCTGGGCGGAGAAGACAGGGCTTTCCATTGAGGAGATTTGTAAGGCTGCCACTTGGTCTTCTCCCTCTACTTTCTATAGGCACTATAGATTGGATCTGGGTGGCTCTGCAGATCTCACTTTCGGGAGAAGGGTGCTTCAAGCTGTGGTCCCTCCCTAATTTCCTTCGTCTCTGTAATTCTCTCACGTGGTGCTGTCATGGACGACCGAATAAAGCCTTAGTTACTTACTGGTAACGGGATTTTTCGGAGCCCATGACAGCACCCGTATATTCCCTCCCTTCACTGGTGTTGTGCACTCCTGTAGATTTGATTTCTTTTTGTGCACCCTTGTGGGAAATTGATGAAAAGTAATGTACTTAATGTGATTATGTTTTGTTATAACTAACCTTGGCGGTACTCTCATGCTCTGTTAACTAAACTGAGGCGGAAAGAGAGGGCCGCCCTTTTTAACCTGTAGGTTTCCTGTCCTTGATGGGCGGATCCTCTCTCTCACGTGGTGCTGTCATGGGCTCCGAAAAATCCCGTTACCGGTAAGTAACTAAGGCTTTTCATTTCTGACATAATGAGATGCTAGTGCTTCAGGGCGGCCTTTGGGGGAGGCGCTTTAACTGGTGCTCTGCTTATGTATTCATATTTCTGCTTTCTGACAGGCCACTGTGCTTTCAGTGACATGCCTACTATTTTAAATACTGTCTGTGTAATTTGTGTGCCCTACATGAAATTTACATACACCAAAATCGCCCCTGCAGTAACCCCTCTCGCTTGCCGATAGATGCTGCTGCGCAAGCGCCGCTAGCGGTGCCATTTTGCTGGAGGAAAAATAAATTTGCCTGCAGCATCATGGCCACCCGCCGCTTGCGCAGTGGCATTTCTGTGCTGTTTCTTGTTACTTTTGTTATTTATAGTGCCCTGTCTTTATTACATATCGTCCTCTCTTGTTAGATATAAATTGAAATGACTGCTGATGGAGCATGGGAAAGCTTCTTTTGGGAGCAGCCTTCAGCAGTCCTGAGCTGCCTGACCAATGTTAACATCGGCCATTACATCAACCTCCCCTTCCCCCTGTACTGAGGGGGTTTTATTGGGGAATGGCTGCACTGGCCCACTCAGGCAGCATTCACACTGCAGCTACTGCTTGTGAATGGGCCAATGCAGTGGTTTTCCAATACAGGGGGTGTAGGTAGCTGCAGGGGGAATTGGTGTGCCATGAGAAGATTGGTCAGGCAGTTCATTTCTCAGGATGAAGCAGAGTTGTCGGGTGTACTGAACTTGTGCCACAATGGTGATACTAAATCCATTAAGTTCATTGGGATTGATCACATACGGAAACCACAGAGAGGAGGGAATTGGGACAGGCTGAGTCTGCAGGCAGAGACTAGGTGGATTTTCTACCTGGACACAGTGTCTCCACTGGTCATGAATGAGCAGTGCACATATAATTGCTTTATCTAGTCCCTTATATTAAATCTTAGTTTCCTCTCATGTATTCATATTTTGTCTTCACATATGTGTTTATATACACACTCCTATCAGTACTGTTATCTTTTTGTATTATTATACACTGTCTAATATAAAACTTTAGTGATTAATTTCACTTTAATCCTGTAGTAGCTCCCGCCAGAGGTAACCCTTCTATTCTTGATATATTTTCATCACTCATACAGTGTCCACCTTTTGCAAATACTTTACCGTAGTGAATGGAGTATATACTACTGCACTCGCAGACGTCAAAAATTAGTGTCTGAAATCTAGAACACCAGGGTAAACATATGTCAGGAGTAATTTGGCTAATGCCATAATAGACCTGCCTGCAATAGTGTCAATAATAAAATGGGAAGAATAAAAAATCAAAAATCCCTGCACCTGCAATCCCCTATTGTGCTGCTCTAGGGATCACAGAGACAACTGATAAAATCATCCAATGAGACACTACATATGGACCAATGCAGAGGTTATCACAATGGTTAAAGTACCTGTGTAGTTTGCTTTGTCCTCCAATATTGTGCTGGGTCCTGGAATACCCGTATAATGCCTGGTGGTGAAAAAGTCTGTAATGGGAACGTCCTCCCAAAGATGCCCCTTGCCGTGAATCTTCAGCTGGCGCTCGACCTACAGCGTGCCCCGGCCGGAAGCTACGCCGCTAGCTGATGCCGCACACGTGTGTGTGTGTGTGTGTGTGTGTGTGTGTGTGTGTGTGTGTGGGGGGGCGGGAGTAGTTAGGGTGACGTAACTGTTCAGAGAGCCTTAGACCGGCCACAAAATCCAACGCGTATCGAAGGAATCACTGTCCTTCTCCCTGATTTCTTTGCCTGTGTGGATTGGATTGATTGTTACCGACATCTAGTGAGAATTTCATGTCCATAGTACCTTTAGAAATACAGTACAGACCAAAAGTTTGGACACACCTTCTCATTTAAAGATTTTGCTGTATTTTCATGACTATGAAAATTGTACATTCACACTGAAGGCATCAAAACTATGAATTACCACATGTGGAATTATATACTTAACAAAAAAGTGTGAAACAACTGAAAATATGTCTTATATTCTAGGTTCTTCAAAGTAGCCACCTTTTGCTTTGATGACTGCTTTGCACACTCTTGCATTCTCTTGATGAGCTTCAAGAGGTAGTCACCGGAAATGGTTTTCCAACAATCTTGAAGGAGTTCCCAGAGATGCTTAGCACTTGTTGGCTCAGGATTTTTTTTAAAACTTTTTCTATTGCTTTAAATCTGAAGTTATTTAGATCTCCATGGTGGACATTTGCAAAGTGTTTTGAAACTGCCTATTTGTTTAGGCTGTTATGATTACATGCATCCGACATATGACGACGGATGCGTATTTTTAAAGGTCCTGTGGTACAGCCTACATACTGTAGCTTACAAGCAATACATTCTGCAAGGTATATAACCCCTTCTGAATTGCAGTTTAAGAAGGTGCTGATTTTGTATATTTTTTTGGTGATTTCAGACTGAAAGGAAACACTTTTGTGTGCGTATTTGCAAGAGATGCACCTACTATGGCCACAATTATAAAACCCTTTTAAAGTGAGCCAGGTTTCTGATGAAAAATGAGAATTTTTTGTACAAAAAAGGCTGGAGAAACCAGTGAACCTATAGTGGGAGCTTTTTTAGCTATATATTTTATGGAGCAATTGTCCATGATTTTCACTAGAGTGGGGTCCTGATTTAGCATGGGTATATATTTTTTTATGATATTGACAATACTGTTAAACTGTGGGCTAAATTGTGTAGTAAACACAACCGTATTTTTCGTATTTTTAAATCTGCTTGGTTCTTTTTTGGATCGATTTTTCAATAAATCCTTTCTGTCTATATTAGCTACTATTTTTTCTGCTCTGTTTAGAATGCCTTTAGAGCATCCTCTTAAAGCTAGTCTGTTTTTAGTGCTGGAGGCTGCCTCTTGATAGCTCTTTTCTGTTGAGGAGTTCCTCTTTAACCTGATCATTTCTCCCACTGGGATATTTTTAATATTGTGGGGAGGATGGCAAGAGCTTGCTTGCAGGATGCTATTACCTGCCGTTTTTTTCCGAAATGGTGAGATCAAAACTCGCTTCATATCATCATTACCTTCAAGTGTTACATCTAAAAAGTTAATAGATTTTTTGTCAGTGTAAGATGTAAATTTAAGATTATAATTGTTTTTATTGATATATTTGACAAAATCTGTGATAAGATGGGGAGAGCCTGTCCAAACAAGAAGTAAATCATCTAAATATCGCCCATACCAAGCAATATATTTCAAAAACGGGTTTGAATCTGAAAAAACATCTGTCTCCTCCCAGGTGGCCATGACAATATTAGCCAATGATGGGGAGAATTTTCCCCCCATGCTGACTCCCCGTTTTTGCAGATAATAGCGACCATCAAAGGTGAAAAAATTATTATTCAACAAAAATCCTACTGCTGAAATAAGGAAATTTTGTATATTGGTTTCATAAGAGCTATGTTGTTCAAGGAACTTATCTAGACAGCGAATGGCAATATTGTGCGGTATAGAGGGGTATAACCCCTCTACATCGCATGTAAGCCATTGAAAATCCCTGTTCCACTCAAATCCATCAAAAGTATTGGCGATAGTTTTAGTATCTCTAATATATCCTGGTATATCAACAACCAAAGGTTGTAAGTAATGATCCACCCATTCTCCAAGTCTCTCACCAAGAGAGCCAATTCCTGTGCTGATGGGTCTAAGCGGAGGGGGAAAGACATCTTTATGTATTTTAGGAAGTGAGTGGAGAATGGGAACAATAGGATGTTCTATAGCAAGATATTCAAAGATTTTTTTATCCAGTGCTCCCAAACTTAGGCCTTCATTCAATAAAGAAAAATATTTTTTTGGAATAATACTAGTTGGATTAGTTGGCAAATTTTGGTAAATGGTGTTATCATTGAGCATATTTAAATTAAGTTTTTTATAAAGACCTGCTTTTATTGAGTGTGTCTTGATAATTGCCAATAATTTACATCTATTGTCTATTCCATTTGCACAACTGCATGTGAAATTGATTGTCAATCATTGTTGCTTCCTAAGTGGACAGTTTGATTTCACAGAAGTTTGATTTACTTGGAGTTATATTCTGTTGTTTAAGTGTTCCCTTTATTTTTTTGAGCAGTGTGTGTGTGTGTGTGTGTATATATATATATATATATATATATATATATATATATATATATATATATATATATATATATATATATGTATATGTAATTTTTGACAATTTTTTTCATGTCATGTTCTTTATTAACAAACAAAATTAATAATCTTGCAATTTTCACACTGGCCATTGGGGCTATTTTAGACTCATACATCCTGTCCTTCTAATGCCGTTTTCTTAATATCAAAGGTAGGGTTACAATGATTGATAGCACCTCGGTACACAGCTGTTAACACAGGATCTATGAATCACAAAAGGTGATGTCACAGCTGGCCGTGATGTCACAGCTGACCCTGCAGCCCCTGAATTCATAAGAATTTGTGCACACGCTCATTAGATGCTTCAATACAAAATAAAGTGTCAAAGTCTGTTCATTGCAGCAAACGCACATGTGCATTTCCTGAAAAAAACAGAATGTTTGAGTTGATAAAGACCCAGCAGCCAGTGTAGAAATTCCTGGAGCATTTGTTTCTTGCCTTCCTTTTATATTTTTTACTACTGAAGTAGTTGGGCAAAGTGTCTTAAACCCGTTGACGATCTAGTCCCATGATTAAGAGAGAAATTTCAAAGAGCTATTTGTATCTTACGGTATTTTCTCTTTCCCCATGACTGCACCACGGAGAGAGGGGATCCGCCCTTCAAGGACAGGAAACCTACAGATAAACAGGGCGGCACCTCTCTCCCGCATCAGTTGGTTTCCTGTCCTTGACGGGGACCTACAGATAGAAGAAAGAAAGAAATGGAAAAGAAAGGAAGATAGAAGAAAGATGGACTTAACAGGCCCGGCCGGACCACTTCAGGCAGCGGGGGTTCCCTGCCTCGGCTGGTGCGGTGTCCTGTAGCGCCACCGCTGGGGTCAGTGGGCCTCTAGGGTGGCAGGGAGATGCAGCGCAGGGAAAGACTGAACCGCCGCGGTCCCCAAGTGGTGTCGGGGCCCAGGTCGGTAAGTATGGCGGGGCTTCTGGGGCTCAGGTTAGTGAGTATGCCTGAGCTCCGGGGCCCAGGTCGGATGCTTGCCTGGGCTTCCGGGGGAGCGCACTGAACGCCTTCCTGGAGCTGGGATTCGGCGTGTCTGGGCGCGCGAGCTCGCTGGTCGCTCCCCTCTGATGTGGTCTGGGCGCGCGAGCGCACCGGAAGTGCCGCGGGTCCCTCTGGGAGCGGCGCGTTTGAACGTGCGCGCGGGAAACCAAGGGACGGCTTACACAGGAAGGGGAGGCTGTCACCCATGCTAGAGGTGCACAGCGGTGGTCAAGCCAGGGGGGTGCGCACCTCATGACACAGAGGTGGACAGGCCAGATGGGGGGGCGGACCCCTATAGAGGTTAAATTGCCAGGGAAGCACAGGGGAAGTGCTTTCTGGCACTCTTCAGCTATGAGCGAGCTGGAGCTACAGGAGGTGCAGTCCCTGCACCCCTACTCACCACCACCTCAGAAGCTTACAAAAGGACCCTCCAGTGACCCTTCACGCCAACACAGCCAAGGTGACGGTGGAAGCGGGCGGTCTGGCAGGTCTTCACAACGTGGCAAGGACTCCAGCGTGGCGTCAACCTTGAAGAAAGACCCAGCTACTGGAACGGGTTCCTCTTCAAATCCGGTATTCCCTCTTACAACAGGTCGGTAAGTGATCTTCGTGAAAGCTCACTTGTAACTTGGGGCCCCCCTCTCTTTTCTTCTCTCTCAGGGAAGGAAGAGTACGGGCAAGTCCAAGCACAGGACCTGCGTGCTTTGCGCAGAGGATCTGCCCACCACGTGGCAAAAAAGACTGTGCAACTCGTGTATTGAACAGACAATCTGTGAGGAGACCCCTAAATTCGCTTCAAAGCTTAGATCCCTGATTAAGTCTCAGGTTGAGGATACCTTTAAGTCCCTGCAGAAGGGGGGGGAAGAAAGGAGAAAAAAACAGACACCTATCCCCTGTATCAGAATCTAGTAGTTCAGACGGGGAGGGGGTAGTCTCCGATTCATCCTGCTTATCATCATCTTCATCATCTTCCGGAGATGGGGGTCGTAGTTGTTTCCCTATAGAGGGTACAGATAGTTTGATTAAAGCAGTTAGGTCCACTATGGGGTTCGTAGATCCTCGCCCTAAAAAACAGTCCAGGATATGATGTTTAGTGGCCTGGAGCAAAAGAAAAGGAGATCTTTCCCTCTTAATGATAAGGTTCACTCCCTGATTAAGAGGGAATGGAAAAAAATGGAAAGGAAAGGGTTGTTGTCGCCTAAAAGAAAATACCCCTTCGAAGACCCAGTATGTTCCTTCTGGGGGAAGGCACCTAAGTTAGACGTAGCAATAGCCAAAGCCTCTAAAAAATTTTCCCTGCCATTCGAAGACATGGGGGTGCTGAAAGACCCAATGGACAAAAAAGCAGACTCCTTCCTGAAAGGAGCTTGGGAGGCGGCAGGAGGGGGGTTGAAACCCGCAGTGGCAGCCACATGCACAGCCAGATCTCTAATGATCTGGCTAGATCAGCTAGAAGCGCAACTGAAAAACAAAACGTCACGGGATAACATAATAGGCTCCATCCCAGTAATGAAGGGCGCAGCAGCTTTTCTGGCTGATGCTTCAGCCGATTCCGTCATGCTGGCAGCCAGGGCTGGGAGTTTTTCTAACGCAGCTAGGCGGGCCCTCTGGCTCAAATGCTGGCCGGGCGACCTCCAAACAAAATCTAGGCTGTGCTCCATTCCTTGTGAGGGGGAGTTCCTATTCGGATCTATCCTGGACGATATCCTTGACAAAGCCTGGGATAACAAGAAACGCTTCCCGGTCCTCTCCGGTACTTCATTCAGGAAGTCCTTTCAGAGCAGGAAATTTATGCGTAGGAAACCCCCCAAAGACCAGGAAAGGTGGGAGGATAGGAGACAAAAAAAAGCCTAAGGATTTATGTTTAACAGGCCCCCCAGTGATAACAGGAAACCCACCCAATGAGAGGCAGCCCCAGGTGGGGGGGGGGGACTTCTCCATTTCCTACCAGCCTGGGAGAAAATATCAAACAGTTTTTGGATTTTAGACCTGATAAAATCAGGACTAAGATTCCAGTTCCACTCCATTCCCTATCCAAATTTCGTCATAACCCCTGTGAGGTCTTCAGGGGTAGAACAACTAGCTCTAGAACAGGAGGTTCTAGGCCTAATAGGGAAAGCAGTCCTTCAGGAAGCCCCCGCTCAGGAGGAAGGCGAAGGATTCTACTCCCCTCTGTTCCTCGGGAAAAAAACAGACGGGACGTTCAGGACTATCGTGAACCTAAAAAAATTGAACAAATTTCTAAAGGTACAATCGTTCAAGATGGAATCAATAAAAACGTCAGTGAAATTGTTGTTCCCAGACTGTTTTATGGCTGTCCTGGATCTGAAGGACGCCTATTATCACGTCCCCATACACAGAGACTACCGGAAATTCCTGAGAGTAGCGATTCCGCTGAAAGGCATAATCAAACACTACCAATATACGGCTCTTCCCTTCGGGTTAGCGATAGCCCCAAGGGTCTTCACAAAAATAGTGGCAGAGGTAATGGCCCAGCTGAGGGAGCAAAACATCCTAATAATCCCGTACCTGGACGATCTGCTAATAATAGGCAACTCGTTCAACCATTGCAAGGACCATCTAGCAAGAGTCATGGGTTCCTTGACGAATTTAGGCTGGCTTCTGAATCTAAAAAAGTCCAGGTTGGAGCCGGATCAAGTGCAAGAGTATTTAGGTATCCTATTAGATTTGAGGAATCAGGAATGCCGTCTCCCGGCAGGGAAAAGCCAGAGTATGATGGCCCGAGTATTCCATGTAAAGAACCATCCCTATATGACACTGCGGGGAGCAATGTCCCATCTAGGTTCCATGACTGCCTGCATCCTGGGGGTCCGCTGGGCTCAGTTGCACACCAGGGACTTACAATGGGAAATCTTGGGGGCAGAAAGGTCACTAAAAGGGCACTTAGAAGGTCGGCTAACTTTATCATCAAAAACCTTGCTTTCCCTAACATGGTGGACAGAAGGGGACAATTTAGCCAGAGGCGTTCCATGGACAATATCAGTGCCACAGGTCCTAACGACAGATGCAAGCCCCAGGGAGTGGGGGGCTCATCTAAACGACCAGATAGCTCAGAGAGACTGGTCAGAGGATTCGGAAGGGGTATCTTCCAACATGAGGTAACTTCTGGCAGTAAAATTTGCCCTCTTAAAATTCTTAAACACTCTACGGGGACACCATGAAAGGGTTTTTTCAGCCAACAAGGTAGTGGTAGCATACTAAAATCGCCAGGCGGGGACTCGGTCCCATTCTCTTCTACAAGTGTCAAAATCCATCCTCCAGGTAGCAGAGAACAATCTAGAGTCCCTATCTGCACTCCACATAAAAGGGGCAGAAAATATCACGGCAGACTTCCTGAGCAGGACCCAGCTGAGACAGGGCGAGTGGGAGCTGAATCAGCTGGTGTTCAACCAAATCACAAAGACTTTAGGGAACCCCTTTATAGACCTATTCGCCAACTGGCAAAACAAAAAAGTGGACATATTCTGTTCAATCAACCCCAAGGGGAACCCAGCGGCATTAGATGTCTTCTCAATTCCATGGAACCACCAGCTAGCTTATGCCTTTCCTCCGATTGCTCTTATTCCGGCGGTTCTGAGGAAAGTCAGGGAAGACCAGGCAAACATAATTCTGATTGCCCCCTTCTGGCCAAAGAGGCCTTGGTTTTCCTGGCTGAGGATAATGTCCAGAGGATAATGTCCACCTCCGACCCCTGGTTCCTTCCGGAAATTCCGGATCTCCTCTCTCAGGGACCGGTCCTTCACCCTCAGGTAGCAAACCTGCACTTGACAGCCTGGATTTTGAGAGGGCGCTCTTAAGAGATAGAGGGTTTTCCCCCAATTTAATCTCCACCCTACTGCAGAGTAGGAAACTCGTAACCACCAGACTCTACGGTAAAACCTGGAAAAAATTCCTCTCATTCACGGGTTCGAAAGTATTAGGGGAGGCCCCCATTACTGCCATCTTAGAGTTCCTTCAGAAAGGGTTGGAGCGGGGGTTGGCCACAAGCACTCTAAAGGTTCAGGTTGCGGCACTGGGAGCCCTATATAACTGCGACCTGGCCAGGGATAGGTGGATCTCCAGATTCATCAAGGCATCTCACAAGTCCAGGCCCATCCCCTCCCAGAATACTCCTCCTTGGGACTTAAATTTAGTTTTTTCAGCCCTGACCAAACGTCCCTTTGAACCTCTAGCGAATGCACCTCTTAAAATTCTATTTCTTGAGACATATCTTCTAGTAGCCCTCACATCGGCACGTAGGGTTAGCGACATACAAGCCTTATCAGCAGGGCCCCCCTTTACGCAAATTCTTGAGGACGGTGACACTTAGGCTGACCCAGCATACCTTCCTAAGGTGGGATCACTCTTCCACAGGTCGCAGGAGGTCACCCTCCCTTTTGCTCAAACCCAAAAAACTAGGGGGAAGAAGTCCTACACACCTTGGATGTCAGAAGGTGCATTATCCAGTACTTAGAGGCCACACGGGAGTGTAGGAAGGACAGGTCTCTCTTTGTGTGCTTCCAAGAGCACTCTGGCAAGGTGGATAAGGGACGCCATCTCCCTGGCATACTCCTCAAGCGGGGAAACCGCCCCAGAGGATTTAAAAGCTCACTCGACTAGGGCAGTGGCAGCCTCCTGAGCGGAGAAGCTGGGGCTTCAATCGAGCAGATATGTAGAGCTCCAACCTGGTCTTCCCCTTCTACATTCTTTAAGCACTACCGGCTGGATCTAACCTCTTCTTCGGACCTTACCTTTGGCAGAAGGGTTCTGGATTTGGTGGTCCCTCCCTAATCTTCACTTCTCTGCAAATCTCTCCGTGGTGCCGTCATGGGGAAAGAGAAAGATGTAGTTACTTACCGGTAACGGGATTTCTCGGAACCCATGACGGCACCCTTATATTCCCTCCCTTCACACATGGGTGTGCACATTTATTTTTTACCTATGTTTAGTCACACGGTGTGTCTGGCAAGCTCCTTTTAAAAATGTTAAAATTTGTGTTACTAACCTGGGGGTCCTCTCTGTGCTCTGTAAACAACTGATGCGGGAGAGAGGTGCCGCCCTTTTTATCTGTAGGTTTCCTGTCCTTGAAGGGCGGATCCCCTCTCTCCGTGGTGCCGTCATGGGTTCTGAGAAATCCCGTTACCGGTAAGTAACTAAGTCTTTTTTTTTTTTTAAATTGCCGCCGGTTCGAAAAGTCTAGTGAGTCCCACCATAATCTAGTACTGTGATTGAAAGGGAATTGTGGAAGATATATTTTGTTTTTAAGGCTTCTGGCTGTCCAATATACTTTCCTTCATCGGCATTAATAATGTACACTGGCTAAGAGATAAAAACCACCCTCCAAAGGTAGCCCTTGCTTTCATCTAAAATAAAGATGCATGTGCTTATAGATCTTTTCAAGTTGGAGTTCAAACTTACAAGATCATTCTTGAGAACTCAATCAAAAATGATCGCTTCACTGTTAGGGAAAACAAATGCCAATGTCAGCACTTGCTCGTGCCGCCCCGGTGGCCTAATGGATAAGGCACTGGCCTCCTAAGCCAGGGATTGTGGGTTCGAGTCCCATCCGGGGTGCTTGTTGAGCTCCATTTCCAGCAACACCTTGTGGAATGTTTAGGGTGAATATGAAAACTATTTGACTGTCATACTGTCTTCTTTGCCTGTAAATTAGTTCTTGCAAACCTCTGTCCTTTTCGAAAGATCATTTCCATGTACTGAGAGAGTGTTAACATGCAACAGAGTAGTATCTACTTTGTAGGGAGGAAAAATATAGCATTTTGTTAAAACTAGAGATGAGCGGTGTTCGACTCGAACTGTTCGCCAATCTTAAATTCGAGCTGTTTTGGGCGGTGTTCGAGCCGTTCGACGAACCCGAACGATTTGCAAAAAATCCGGCTGTTCGAGGTTATGTTCGATAACTGTTCGTGCGCCAAAATCGTAACTGGATTTTTTCACAGTAATACTGTTAATCAATGTTAATAGACAGTTTCAGTGTAGAGTGGGCGGGGGGAGGGGCAGGGGATGGATCTCTGCAGAAATAATGCTGATCTCCATTTTTTTTTTCTTTCCCGCATTTACAGTGGGGAGGTGCAGTCTGTCAGCCTATCGGTAGCGCACACACGCAGCGAAGTGCTTTTTTTTCACACAAGCAAGGGCATGTGTCATTGGCTGTGTATGTCACATGTCCTTGCCCTATAAGACCCAGCCATTTTCCCCGTCTCCACCATTTTCTCACTGCTGCAGCTGAGTGTTAGACGGCACCGCTGCTGCTGTGGGCGCTATACTTTGTAACTGTGTGAATTGCAAGCGAATTTGCTCTTAAATAGACAGATAGGTTTAGGGAGTAGGAACTAGTTGTAATTGCAGCCCTTTTGAGGGCTAGGTTACAGCAGTTCCTAGCACTTTTTGCCAGGCAGGTCTGTGCCAGTGCTGTGCAAGTGTTTTTCACAGCATTTGGCTAAATCTAGCTAAGCCAATCCTTTTGGGCCTCTAGCAGTGTGTGTTAGTCAGTGGAGTAGCCTATCTGTGTTGCAAGCTACACCACCTGTGTATCTAATACCAATTTTTTACTGCACCTAGCCAAGTAAAACCTTTTGGGCATAGTAGCAGTGTCTGTTACTCATTGTAGTAGCCCATCTGTACCAAGCTACACCTCCTTTGTATTTAATAACAATTTTTTACTTCATCTAGCCAAGTAAAACCTTTTGGGCCTGTAGCAGTGTCTGTTACTCATTGGAGTAGCCCATCTGTACGGATATGCAGTTATACTAAATAACCAATGGTGCACAAGCTTATGGCCTCTGTATTGGGCAGAACAAGTGCTGACAAAAAAACAGACACTCCAGGAACTCTTCTCAATAGTGGTAGCAATAGAAATATGGGGCGCGCGCCTGGCTAACAAAAATATACGCTTCATAACAAAAAACACCAGCCTAGCGCACTGCATTAATAAGATGGCATCATCGTCTCTCCCAGTGCTAGGCCTACTATGCCGGCTAGCATTCATGTGCCTAAAACACAATGTATGGGTCCGCGCTAGCCATGATGCTGAGGGATCTAACGCTGCTGCTAACGCTTTATCACAATTCAATTGGCAGATTTTCACAGAGCTCCTCCCCAACGCCCACCCATCGGGCAACAGTTGCCCACCCTCCCTATGGGATCTAGTGGCAAATAGTTGATGCCATTAATCAGAGCGTCAGTTGCCCCGTCGACGTGGCAAGTATACGGTAAGGCATGGGAAGAGTGGACACGACTAGTAGCAGGCAGACGGGCTGACCAATGTGAACAAGCCAGATTACAAGTCACCATAGAATTTCTCCACCAGCTAATGATGAGGAGCATATCAGGGGAGTCAGCGCAGCGGTGTCTGACCGGAGTAGCATTTCACTTCCAACTACTGAATTGGGGAGATGTGACAAAGAGATTCATCATCAGACAATCCATAAAAGGGTGGAAAAGGGGTCAGCCAAGTCAGGAGTGTAGACGTCCCGTCCCGTGTCACTAAAACTGATTTCTCACATCATATCCCTAACACCATTAACATGACACTCACAATTTGAAGCAACACTACTGTCTACTGCATTTGCGATCGCCTTCTTCGGGGCGCTATGCATAAGCGAATTAGTCCCTCAATCCAAAATTACCACCAGTGGAGGCTTATTACACCAGGACGTAGTCATAGCCAATAATGCAATACGTCTACGCATACGCAAATCGAAAACGGTTCCAGTGGGCAGGGGCACTTGGGTACTTCTACAACCCACAAACGGTACACTGAGTCGGGTAACAATAGTAAAAACATATATAACCATCAGATCACAAAGTAATTTCTTCCTATCACACATTGATGGAACGCCATTATCAAGATACCAGTTCCAAGCTATATTTAATAAATGCCTAACATCGGCAGGGAACCACCCCAAAGATTACGGGACACACTCATTCCGCATAGGCGCGGCCACGGAAGCAGCAAGAGCAGGACTGTCAGAAACGGAAGTTCAGGGGATAAGGAGATGGCGATCCACGTGCTTGGCGAGATACATAAGACCGGACTTGTTATCCTAACGTGGTTTGTTTCTTTTACAGGTGACGCTAAGCCAACAGTGTGGGTGATAGGCCACTCGTATATATATTGGGCAGAAAAAAGGGCGAAAGTCTGCCCAGGCGGGAGGAAATTAGAGTTTCATAACACATATTTCAACTGGAGAGGTATTAGAGGCCTGCAATGGCCACAGGTACTAATGGAGGTAATCAAGGTAGGGAGAGAGGCAAGAGGTCCGGTCATCTTAGTTATACCGGCCGGGGGAAACGACCTAGGTCATCACCAGAGCGCATAACTAATGGCAATAATGAAACTAGACACTGAGCGCTTCAGAGAATTTTTCACAAAACTAACTATAGTATGGTTGAGATTGTGCCGATAGCAGTATGGCAAGGTGCGCGAGACATCACGGCCATCGAACGGACAAGGCGGGTAATAAATATTCGGATGGCAAAATTTAGAAGAGACAGAGGCGGTGTAGTGATACGACACCGACAACTGGAAGGAGATAAAGCAGGCCTCATACGGCCCGACGGTGTTCACTTAATGGATATTGGACTGGACATATTCCTGTCAGGACTCCAGGACGGAGTGGAGCAAGCGTTAAGAGTGATGGATGGGGTTCAGAGTCCTGCATACGAGTACGCAGGATCCTCCGTGGCCTGAAAATAGAAAGGACATGTTGGAGTTGCTTCAGAGCTGGGCTACTACGCTGACTAGCAGACACTGAAGCTTTGGAGCAGACCTCTGAGTAAACAGCTCTTCAGACTCAACCATCTGTGTTACCCCAAGCCATAGTGTATGTAGTTTCTTACGGTTAAAAGGGGGGGGGAGCGACCCAACCCACCTGGAATTGACGATGCCAACGTCACGTAAAACACAGCAAGGGGACTCCAAAAAGAGTCTCCATTTTTTCCAAAAATTGTGGCACAGACACCACTTAAGTGGCATCAATTGCCCCAGATTGCTTAAAACGGTTGGTGAGGTGATTTTAACCAATCATCAAGCTTTTACTCTCCCCAGGATGACACAGGGGTAGAAAAGTCCTTGCGGATCCATGATTTGTTCATCTTTATGAACATGAGTCTGTCTACATTCTCAGTGGACAGCCGCGTGCGCTTATCTGTCAGCACACCACCAGCAGCACTGAACACACGTTCAGAGAGAACGCTGGCTGCAGGGCATGACAAGATCTCCAAGGCGTGAGTGGCAAGCTCCGGACATTTTTCCAGATTGGAAGCCCAAAATGAGCAAGGGTCCAGTGACACAGTCATGGCTTCGATGTTCACTTGGAGATACTCCTGTACCATCCTCTCTAGGCGTTGACTATGTGTCAGACTTCTTGTCTCCTGTGGCCTTGCAAAGGATGGTCTAAAAAAGTGGTGAAACGATTCCACAAAATTGCTGTTACCAGCTGATACTGTGTTACTGTTACGGTTTGAGTGATGAAGACTCGACAGTCCCACGGTTGGCAAGTTAGAACTGTGAGATTCACTACGTGCACCACTGGTGTTTTGTGGAAAAGCACATGTAAGATTCTGCAACAGCCTCTGCTGATACTCCTGCATGCGTGAATCCCTTTCTATGGCAGGAATTATTTCGGCAAATTTACTTTTGTACCGGGGATCTAAGAGTGTGGCAACCCAGTAGTCGGGATTACTTCGAATTCTGACAATCCGAGGGTCATGTTGCAGGTAGTGCAGCAAGAAGGCACTCATGTGTCTTGCGCATCCAGGAGGACCTGGTCCTTGTTGTGTTGGTAGCGAGGTAAGAATCATACTTCCTTCCTCTGCCCTCTCCCCCCAACCTCGCACAACAGAAATGTGATCAAGGTCTCCCTCATCTGATGAGTCTTTCATGCCCATCGCCAGTTCGTCCTCCACTTCTTCCTCGGCTCCTGCACCTTCCTCAACAGTTTGGCTGCTACTATGCGCCCTGGTTAATCCCTCTCCCCCACTCTCCCATGCCTGCCGCCTTGGTGCTGCCGACCGTCTGGACCTTGGAGATGTTATCCCTTCCGCATACGACTCCTCCTCTACTTCCTCCACCTCCTCTTGTCCCACCACCTGACTCCGAATTCTGTTTAACATGTGCTCCAGCATGTATATCACCGGAATAGTCATGCTGATAATGGCATCGTCAGCACTAAACATCTTCGTCGCCATTTCAAAACTGTGCAGAAGGGTGCATAGGTCCCTGATCTGAGACCACTCCTGCAGCGTGATTTGCACCACCTCTGGATCTCGTTGGCCCAGGCTATACATCAGAACGTATTGCACCAGGGCTTGTCGGTGCTGCCACAGTCGCTGCAACATGTGCAGAGTTGAATTCCACCGTGTCGGCACATCGCATTTCAGCTGGTGATCTGGCAGGCCCAACGACTTCTGTAGAGATGTAAGTTGTTGAGCTGCAGGATGCGAATGCCGGAAGTGAGCACACAGCGACCGTGCCCTCTGCAGAAGGCCATCTAGTCCGGGATAGTGGGCTAAAAATTGCTGGACAACCAGGTTCAACACGTGAGCCATACAAGGCACGTGTGTGACATTGCCCCGGCGAAGTGCCGCACCCAGGTTGCAGCATTGTCGCACACAGCCTTCCCTGGTTGCTGGTCCAGTGGAGACAACCATTCATGAAACTGGGTCTCCAGAGCTGACCACAACTCCTCAGCTGTGTGACTACCATTTCCCAGACATTTCAAAGTAAACAGGCTACTGCACATCCCCAGCATCTCGCTTCTAGCTGCTCCAGACTCTGCTAACATGACCCAAGGTAATGTCAACCTTCTGACGCCACTCTCCCCGCCCCGCTGATGTGGGTGTTGGTACAACACAACATAACAATAGAAAGTATTACTTAGTGCTATGCAATTAACCCTTCCAACACCTAACATCCTATACAGGGGGAATTGTCCTTTGCTATATGCTCCTCTGCCTAAGGGTCCCACCAACGTGGATTTGAATCTGGACTAGGATTTTCACTTGATTATAATCCTGTACTACCTAGTTGGCAGCACAGACTTACATCTGTTACCTTTGCATGCTGAATTGGGGATGGTAGTCCCTTTGCAGGACTTTTATCATCTCATCCTGCTTTCTTTAGCTGTCCTCCCCCCTTCCCCTCCCTCCCCCCTTTTATCCTCTTTTTTCTCTCTATCCATATCATGGAATTGTATAATAATACATATATGTATATGTTTCAATAAAGTTTATATTTTATGATATAAATCCCTTCTGTGTCATTTTGGGACTATCAACAGATAGATTGAGGTGATCATTTGTTATAAGAGGTTTACTTTTTCCTCATTTTCTGTAAACTCCTCTTTCTCAAAATGGGTCTTTTGTCGGTTTTGATTTCAAAGTAAACACCGCCTGATGCCTTTGAGCCCTGCTGCCAGCATAGTAAGGAGGTGTGCAGGATTCCTTCTGCGCAGTTAGAAAGCAGGTGGCATTACCAGACAGGCTTTGAGTGCAGGTGAAGGACCGAGAGGAGGTTGAGGAGGCAGAAGCAGTGGAGGAACTTCTAGATAAAGAGGATTGACGCACAACTCGTGGGGACGGCAAGACTTGGACAGCAGCCCCTTGTCCTGCTGTCACCATAGTTACCCAGTGCCCAGTCAGCGACATGTAACGCCCCTGTCCATGCCTACTCGTCCAAGTGTCTGTGGTGAAATGCACCCTGTCACACACAGAGTTTCTCAAAGAAGCGGTGATGTTGTGTGCGACATGCTGGTGTAGCGCAGGCACACCTTTCTTTGAGAAGTAGTGCCGACTGGGCATCTGGTACTGGGGCACTGCGACGGACATAAGGTCTCGAAAATCCTCTGTGTCCACCAGGCGGAAAGGCAGCATTTCTGTAGCCAACAGCTTGCAGATGGTGAAATTCGACCTCTTAGCTTTGTCATGGCTAGGAGGAAATGGTCTTTTACTTGTCCACATCTGAGGGACCGAGGGCTGGCTGTTGTGCTTAGACGGGGTTGAGTAGGGTGTCCCCGGCAAACTACCGGTCTGTGAGGAAGGTGCAGGTGGAAAAGTTATGTTGCTTTGATCCAAAGGTGGTGCTCTTGATGT
The DNA here is from genome assembly GCF_046119375.1 of Phyllobates terribilis. Classification (NCBI taxonomy): domain Eukaryota; kingdom Metazoa; phylum Chordata; class Amphibia; order Anura; family Dendrobatidae; genus Phyllobates; species Phyllobates terribilis. Next base: position 526,498,328 of record NW_027362771.1, on the reverse strand, counting down.
CGGAGAGCGCTCAACACCAGCTGGTGTTTCCACTTCCAAATGAAATGATGACCTGCCAATCACACTGGCTGTTGCGGGTAAAGAAGTGGCAGGTCTGCGTCCAAAAACATGTGTGACTGCTGTCCCCCCAGTCACAGAGGATGAAGAGGCCGCGGATGCACAAGATGGGGCAGACGGTGGTTGGCCCGGCCCGCTAGGCCGCATTGTAGCACAGTGAGCTTCCCACTGCAACTTATGCTTCATATCCATGTGACGGTTCATGCATGAAGTACTCAAACTATGGATTTTTTGGCCTCTACTTAGCTTTTGGTGACAAATATTACAGATAACACGAGTTGGGTCATCCTTATCGATCTGAAAAAATGCCCAGGCTATGCAAGGCTTAGAGCCCATGCGACCTGAAGAGCCACCACGACTTGTGGTCAGAGGCAGAGTTGTGATTGAGGATGCAGTTGTTGACTTGCTTCCAGTACTCCGTCTCTGTCCAGGAAGGCGCAACCTAACCTCGTCTTCAATAGCATCCTCCTCCACCTCCTCTGCTGACCTCATCGACTGGCTGACTGTGGGTTGACTGTAAGTGGGATCTTCAACCTCGTCATCATCACCCCGTGTGTTCTCACACCCGTCGTCCTCAGAGGCAACCTCTTCCTGCCCTGACCGAAAAGTCAAGTTGTCGCTCCAATCAGGTATTTGAGTCTCATCATCGTCTTCATCATTGTCTCCACCAACAGGAGTTACAGTTTTGGAACGAGGGTCTACATTATGCTCAGAACCTTCTTCATCTGGTCCTGGATCCGACTCATAAAGATTCTGGGCATCAGTGCAGATCATTTCCTCATCTGGATTAATAGAAGCTCTGGAGCAGACCTCCGTTTCCCAGGCTATAGTATGAGTAAACAGCTCTGCAGACTCAACCATCTGTTCTACCCCATACTCAGACGGGCAGCTGGAGACTTGGGAGCTGTGAGGAAGCAAGTGCGATTGGGGTGACACCTCTGAGGACTGGAGTATTTGTGATGTTGAAGTTGAGGTGGAGGAGAGCCCACTTGAAGGAGCACTTGATATCCGTTGAAGCACCTGCTGTTTTTGTGCCTCATCTGGAATTTGTAGCGATGGGCATGTCCATAAGAAAGGGATTGTATCACATTGTCCACGAAAAGAAGTAGACATCTTAGTTTGGCTGGAAGGTGGTCTTTCTTCTGCAGATGTTACTCCCCCCTCCCACCGCGGGGGGGCTCGACCCACCAGCGGACAGGCACCAGTATTGGGAGAGGGGGGCTGGCCGTCAGGGTCCACGCGGCTCTGGCACAAACCCGGCGACACGGAGGTCGCACGGGCAGGAACGGACTGGCCGTGTCAGCTTCGCACTCCAGCGTAGTCCCTCTGCCCGCTCGCACCCGTAACCTCAAAGGGATGCGCAATCGGCTTTTCTTCCCAGGGCTGTTCCCTGCCCAGCAGGAACGTTGGGGAGCTCAGGTCGGACTTCCACTGTACTCCCTTACCTCCCTCGCCCTCTTTCCTTCTTCCGTTCTCCATCTAACCCCTCGGCTCTGTGGTGACCGCTCTCCCTCCAGCTCTCTCCTTCTCACAGGTGGACTACCGCGTGTATTCACACTGTGGCGAATCTTTTGGGCCTAGGCATAAGAAGTTGCCGAGGTAATGGATAATATGTGCCCCCTTAGAAACGTCCATTACAACCCATTCGAGGAAGCAACTAAACGCCTCAAATAGTGAGCAGGATCTGGACATCCCCATGGGCAGCGATCTGTATAGTATGCTCCTTCCCAGAAGCAGCCCAATAGGTGGACACTATTCGGAGGCACAGGTAGTAAGTAACCGGAACGCCACATCAATGTCTGTTTTGGCCATTAGGGTGACCCTTCCCAACTTCTTGATCCGCCTGATTGCCTTGTCATAGGATGTACAGTATATACTACTGTACTTGTTTCCGCGTCGATGTTGTCATTTACTGACCTGCCCCTTGGATATGACAAATGGTGGATTAGTCCGAATGTATTGGGTTCCGTTTTTGGCACGACTCCCAACCTGGATACCACTACGTCTTGTAAGGAAAGTGTTCTGAATGGAACCGCCATTCTACCTGAAGATATATATTTTTTTAATTTTCTTGTCACGACGTCTGGGTGTTGGTAGGCTGATTTTAGATTTTTACTCCAACCTTTCTTGATTTTAGAAGGGCATGACATACCTATATCTGAGTCTCCCCCTCCTTTTACTCCTCCACCTCTTTTCTTTTCGAATGACTATATGTACTTGTCACTTTTCCATGTGTTAGTTGTGTCTTCTGAGCAGTTTGTCAGCTTTTGGACACCTTTGAAGGTGTTTTCTATGTGTTTCTATGTGTTTTTGTTTGCCTGCCATTGGTTTTAACGGTGTTCGACGAACAGTTCAACGAACAGTTCGACGAACCGAACCCGAACACTACGGGGGTGGCTCAACTCTAGTTAAAACACACAGTCCATTGCTTTCATCTTCATTCATGCTCCAAATACCAAACAGTATATTTTCTACTAAGCTATGGCTATGCATTTAAACACACAATATTTAAAATATCAAAATATAAAATAATAAATGTAAAACAAAGAATATATATATATATGTCATTTTTGACAATTTTTTTCATGTCATGTTCTTTATTAAAAAACAAAATTAATAATCTTGCAATTTTCACACTGGCCACTGGGGCTTTCCTTCTAAAGCCGTTTTCTTAATATCAGAGGTAGGGTTACAATGACTAATAGCACCTCTGTACACAGCTGTTAACACAGGATCTAGGAATCACAAAAGGTGATGTCACAGCTGGCCATGATGTCACAGCTGACCCTGCAGAATTTGTACACACGCTCATTCGATGCTTCAATACAAAATAAAGTGTCAAAGTCTGTTCATTGCAGCAAACGCACATGTGCACTTCCTGAAAAAAAACAGAATGTTTGAGTTGATAAAGACCCAGCGGCCAGTGTACAAATTCTAAAATGTCTCCTTTTTATGTTTAATAACGATTGTATTATGCTAATATATCTATTCTCAAAACATTCCAATAAAACCCCACAAAACCTGTTTTAAACAAAAGTTAATTTAGTGAAGAAACATTCCCATTCAAATTTATCATATTTCTTTCTTTATGCTGTACGGCTCTACCACGACGGCTCCAGTGGCGCAATCGGTCAGCGCGCGGTACTTATAAAGCAGTAACTGTTGAGCAATGCCGAGGTTGTGAGTTCGACCCTCACCTGGAGCATTTGTTTCTCGCCTTCCTTTTATATTTTTTACTACTGAAGTAGTTGGGCAAAGTGTCTGGAACCCGTTGACGATCTAGTCCCATGATTAAGAGAGAAATTTCAAAGAGCTATTTGTTTCTTGCGGTATTTTTTTTTTTAAATTGCCGCAGGTTCGAAAAGTCTAGTGAGTCCCACCATAATCTAGTACCGTGATTGAAAGGGAAATGTGAAGATATATTTCATTTTTAAGGTTTCTGGCTGTCCAATATACTTTCCTTCATCGGCATTAATAATGTACACTGACTAAGAGATAAAAACCACCCTCCAAAGGTAGCCCTTGCTCTCATCTAAAATAAAGATGCATGTGCTTATGGATCTTTTCAAGTTGGAGTTCAAACTTACAAGATCATTCTTGAGAACTCAATCAAACTTGATTGCTTCACTGTTAGGGAAAAGCAATGCCAATGTCCGCACTTGCTCGTGCTGCCCCGGTGGCCTAATGGATAAGGCACTGGCCTCCTAAGCCAGGGATTGTGGGTTCGAGTCCCATCCGGGGTGCTTGTTGAGCTCCATTTCCAACAACACCTTGTGGTTTAGGGTGAAGATGAAAACTATTTGACTGCCATACTGTCTTGTTTGCCTGTAAATTAGTTCTTGCAAACCTCTGCCCTTTTCGAAAGATCATTTCCATGTACTGAGAGAAGTGTTAACATGCAACAGAGTAGTATCTACTTTGCAGGGAGGCAAAATATAGCATCTTGTTAAAACACACAGTCCATTGCTTTCATCTTCATTCATGCCCCAAATACCAAAGAGTATACTTTCTACTAAGCTATGGCTATGCATTTAAACACACAATATTTTAAATATCAAAATATAAAATAATAAATGTAAAAAAAAGTATGTGTGTGTGTATATATATATATATATATATATATATATATATATATATATATATATATATACATATGTCATTTTTGACAATTTTTTTCATGTCATGTTCTTTATTAAAAAACAAAATTAATAATCTTGCAATTTTCACACTGGCCATTGGGGCTATTTTATACTCATACATCCTGTCCTTCTAAAGCTGTTTTCTTAATATCAGAGGTAGGGTTACAATGACTGATAGCACCTCTGTACACAGCTATTAACTAGAGATGAGCGGTGTTCAACATGAACTGTTCGCCAATCTCAAATTCGAGCTGTTTTGGGCGGTGTTCGAGCCGTTCGGCGAACACGAACGATTTGAAAAAAATCCGGCTGTTCGAGGATATGTTCGATAACTGTTCATGCACCAAAATCATAACTGGATTTTTTCTCAGTAATGCTGAAAATTAATGTTAATACGCAGTTTGAGTGTACAGCGGGGCGGGGGGAGGGGCAGGGGATGGATCTCTGCATAAATAATGAAGATCTCCATTTTTTTTTCTCTTTCCCGCATTTACAGTGGGGAGGTGCAATCTGTCAGTCTATCAGCATATCATCATTCTATTAGTCCATGTATACTAACCTCCACCAGGTTGCAAATTAAAAATAATTTTTATCTGCATCTAGCTCTGAAAAAAAATTTGGGCTTGTAGCAGTGTGTGGGACTTGTTCTATTAGTCCATCTATACTAACCTCCACCAAGTTGCAAATTAAAAATAATTTTTATCTGCATCTAGCTCTGAAAAAAAAATTGGGCTTGTAGCAGTGTGTAGGACTTGTTCTATTAGTCCATCTATACTAACCTCCACCATGTTGCAAATGCAAAATAATTTTTATCTGCATTTAGCTCTGAAAAAAAATTTGGGCTTGTAGCAGTGTGTGGGACTTGTTCTATTAGTCCATCTATACTAACCTCCACCAGGTTGCAAATTAAAAATAATTTTTATCTGCATCTAGCTCTGAAAAAAAATTTGGGCTTGTAGCAGTGTGTGGGACTTGTTCTATTAGTCCATCTATACTAACCTCCACCACCTGTGTATGTAACAAAATTGTTTTACTGCATCTAACCCAGCCAATACTTTTGGGCTAATACCACAGTTTGGCCACTCAGCTCTACTCGGTTCCCATCCATTGTTTTTTGTGCAAACAACTCCAGAGTTGTCAGTTAGTTAACCACCAAAATGAGTGGAAAAAGGCCTGCTGATGGTGGAAAGGGGAATAGGCGTGTTGGGAAGGGAAAAAGGTTGTGTCCGTGGGGCAGGTGTTAAAGCAACAGTAACATCTGCAGAAGAAAGACCATCTTCCAGCCAAACTAAGATGTCTACTTCTTTTAGCGGACAATGTGATAAGATGCCTTTCTTACGGCCACACCAATCGCTACAAATTCCAGATGAGGCACAAAAACAGCAGGTGCTTCAACGGATATCAAGTGCTCCTTTAAGTGGGCTCTCCTCCACCTCAACTTCAACATCACAAATACTCCAGTCCTCAGAGGTGTCACCCCAATCGCACTTGCTTCCTCACAGCTCCCAAGTCTCCAGCTGCCCGTCTGAGTATGGGGTAGAACAGATGGTTGAGTCTGCAGAGCTGTTTACTCATACTATAGCCTGGGAATCAGAGGTCGGCTCCAGGGCTTCTGTGAATCCAGACGAGGAAATGATCTGCACTGATGCTCAGAATCTTTGAGTCGGATCCAGGAACAGACGCAGAAGGTTCTGACCATAATGTAGACCCTCGTTCCCAAACTGTAACTCCTGTTGGTGGAGACCATGAGGAAGACGATGATGAGACTCAAATACCTGATTGGAGCGACAACTTGAGTTTTTTTTCAGGGCAGGAAGAGGTTGGCTCTGAGGACGACGGGTGTGATAACACACAGGGTGATGATGACGTGGTTGGAGATCGCACTTACTGTCAACCCACAGTCAGCCAGTCGATGAGGTCAGCAGAGGAGGTGGAGGAGGATGCTAGTGACGACGAGGTCAGGTTGCGCCTTCCTGGACAGAGACGTAGTACTGGAAGCACGTCAACAACTGCATCCTCAAAACACAACTCTGCCTCTGACCACAAGTCGTGGTGGCTCTTCAGGTCGCATGGGTGCTAAGCCTTGCATAGCCTGGGCATTTTTTCAGATCGATAAGGATGACCCAACTCGTGTTATCTGTAACATTTGTCAGCAAAAGCTAAGTAGAGGCCGAAAAATACATAGTTTGAGTACTTCATGCATGAACCGGCACATGGATATGAAGCATAAGTTGCAGTGGGAAGCTCACTGTGCTACAATGCGGCCTAGCCGGCCGGGCCAACCACCGTCTGCCACATCTTGTGCATCCGCGGCCTCTTCATCCTCTGTGACTGGGGGGACAGCAGTCACACCTGTTTTGGGACGCAGACCTGCCACCTCTTTACCCGCAACAGCCAGCGTGATTGGCAGGTCATCATTTTCTTTGGAGGTGGAAACACCAGCTGGTGTTGAGCGCTGTCCGACATCGATAGCACCACCTTTGGATCAAGGCAACCTAACATGTCCGACTGCATCTTCCTCACAGACCGGCAGTTTGCCAGGGACACCCTTCTCAACCCCGTCTAAGCACAACAGCCAGCCCTCGGTCCCTCAGATGTGGACAATAAAAGACCATTTCCTCCTAGCCATGAGAAAGCTAAGAGGTTGAATTTCACCATCTGCAAGCTGTTGGCTACAAAAATGCTGCCTTTCCGCCTGGTGGACACAGAGGATTTTCGAGACCTTATGTCCGTCGCAGTGCCCCAGTACCAGATGCCCAGTCGGCACTACTTCTCAAAGAAAGGTGTGCCTGCGCTACATCAGCATGTCACACACAACATCACCGCTTCTTTGAGAAACTCTGTGTGTGACAGGGTGCATTTCACCACAGACACTTGGACGAGTAGGCATGGACAGGGGCGTTACATGTCGCTGATAGGGCACTGGGTAACTATGGTGACAGCAGGACAAGGGGCTGCTGTCCAAGTCTTTCCGTCCCCACGAGTTGTGCGTCAATCCTCTTTATCTCGAAGTTCCTCCACTGCTAATGCCTCCTCAACCTCCTCTCGGTCCTCCGCCTGCACCCAAAGCCTGTCTGGTCATGCCACAAGCTTTCTAACTGCGCAGAAGGGATCCTGCACACCTCCTTACTATGCTGGCAGCAGGGCTCAACGTCATCAGGCGGTTTTTACTTTGAAATGTCTGGGAAATGTGAGTCACACAGCTGAGGAGTTGTGGTCAGCTCTGGAGAACCAGTTTCATGAATGGTTGTCTCCACTGGACCTGAAACCAGGGAAGGCTGTGTGCGACAATGCTGCAACCTGGGTGCGGCACTTCGCCGGGACAATGTCAGACACGTGCCTTGTATGGCTCACGTGTTGAACCTGGTTGTCCAGCAATTTTTAGCCCACTATCCCGGACTAGATGGCCTTCTGCAGAGGGCACGGTCGCTGTGTGCTCAATTTCCGCCGTACGCATCCCACAGCTCAGCGACTTACATCTCTACAGAAGTCGTTGGGCCTGCCACTTCACCGGCTAAAATGCTATGTGCCTACCCGGTGGAATTCAACTCTGCACATGTTGCAGCGACTGTGGCAGCACCGACAAGCCCTGGTACAATACGTTCTGACATATAGCCTGGGCCAACGAGATCCAGAGGTGGGGCAAATCACGCTGGAGGAGTGGTCTCAGATCAGGGACCTATGCACCCTTCTGCACAGTTTTGAAATGGCGACGAAGATGTTTAGTGCTGACGATGCCATTATCAGCATGACTATTCTGGTGATTTACATGCTGGAGCACATGTTAAACAGAATTCGGAGTCAGGTGGTGGCACAAGAGGAGGTGGAGGAAGTAGAGGAGGAGGAGTTGTATGCGGAAGGGCTAACATCTGCAAGGTCCAGACGGTCGGCAGCACCAAGGCGGCAGGCATGTGAGGGTGGGGGAGATGGTTTTACCAGGGCGCATGGTAGCAGCCAAACTAGTGAGGAAGGTGCAGGAGCCCAGGAAGAAGTGGAGGACGAACTGATGGAAGACTCATCAGATGAGGGAGACCTTGATCACATTTCTGTTGTGTGAGGTTGGGGGGAGAGGACAGAGGAAGGAAGCATGATTGTTACCTCGCCACCAACACAACAGGGACTTGGTGCTCCTGGAAGCGCAACACACATGAGTGCCTTCTTGCTGCACTACCTGCAACATGACCCTCGAATTGTGAGAATTAGAAATAATCCTGACTACTGGGTTGCCACACTGTTAGATCCCCGATACAAAAGTAAATTTGCAGAAGTTATTCCTGCCATAGAAAGGGATGCACGCATGCAGGAGTATCAGCAGAGACTGTTGCAGAATCTTACATGTGCTTTTCCACAAAACACCAGTGGTGCACGTAGTGAATCTCACAGTACCAACTTGCCAACCGTGGGACCGTCGAGTGTTCAGCACTCAAACCGTAACAGAACCACATTATCTGCTGGTAACATCAATTTTGCAGAATCATTTCACCACTTTTTTAGCCCATCCTTTGCAAGGCCACAGGAGACAAGAAGTCTGACACATAGTCAACGCCTAGAGACGATGGTACAGGAGTATCTCCAAGTAAACATTGAAGCCATGACTGTGTCACTGGACCCTTGCTCTTTTTGGGCTTCCAATCTGGATAAATGGCCGGAGCTAGCCACTTACGCCTTGGAGATCTTGTCATGCCCCGCAGCCAGCGTTCTGTCTGAACGTGTGTTCAGCGCTGCTGGTGGTGTGCTGACAGATAAGCGCACGCGGCTCTCCACTGATAATGTAGACAGACTCACGTTCATAAAGATGAACAAATCATGGATCCGCAAGGACTTTTCTACCCCTGTGTCATCCTGGGGAGAGTAAAAGCTTGATGATTGGTTAAAATCACCTCACCAACCGTTTTAAGCTTTCAAATTACTAATCATGTTTATCTGTATCTTGGCTGGAAACTAATTTGGGCTTTGTAGCAGTGTACAGCACTGATTCTATTAGGCCATCTATAATAAGCTCCACCAGATTTAAAATTACTAATCATGTTTATCTGTATCTTGGCTGGAAAATAATTTGGGCTTTGTAGCAGTGTGCAGTACTGATTCTATTAGGCCATCTATACTAAGCTCCACCAGATTTAAAATTCCTAATCCTGTTTATCTGTATCTTGGCTGGAAAATAATTTGGGCCTTGTAGCAGTTTGCAGTACTGATTCTATTAGGCCATCTATACTAAGCTCCACCAGATTTAAAATTACACTGGTCAACGCAATTTTTCTGTTAAAAGGTTTTAAAACATATTTTAAGTCAATTTTGGCTGCTGATTACTAGTACGAACTCCGTTTTTGGCTATCACATCAGGATTTCGAGATATTTTTGATGGAAATTACTCCTATCGAATGTTTTTGATAAAAACCTCATGATTTTCGTTACTACATTTTGTATATTTTTAATCAAGGAATAACAAAAATTACAAAGTCTGTGTACAGCAAATCAAATATACTTACAATATTAAACTACAAAATATAAAAACACATATATATGGCACACAGATGAATGGCAAATGGCAGTTATTTGAACTTTCTTTTCTTGGCTGATCTGTGATGTACAGCTTCTGGGTTGTCTCTCATCAAGCTCCAGCAATAGTCAGCCATCATATGTGAGTCCCACCTTCCTTGATACCGTTCTTCCATTGTTTTAATGACCTGATGAAAACGCTTCCCTTGTTCCTCGCTCACATCCCCAAGGTTCTCTGGAAAAAAGTCCAAATGGCTGTGTAAATAGTGAATCTTGATACTCATTCTGCATCCAAAATTTTGCAGACTCATTAGTAGCTCTTCCACAATCTCTTCATACTTGTCTGCTTTCTTATTCCCTAGAAAATTCTGCACCACATTACAAAATGCATTCCAAGCTCTTTCTTCTGTCTCATTCATTGATGTGATAAAGTTTGGGTCTCTCATAAGTGTTCTTATTTGAGGTACATCAAATATTCCAGCCTTTTTCTTCTCTTCACTAAGACCAGGAAAAGTTGAACATATATAGTTAAAGCATTCTCCACTGTGATTGAGAGCTTTGACAAACTGCTTCATCAATCCAAGTTTTATGTGCAAGGGAGGAAAGACAATGTTCTTCCTATCCACTAGAGGATCATGGATGACATTCTTATCGCCAGATGCCAAACTCTGTCGCTGAGGCCATTCAGTTTTCACACAATGCTCTGCTGTAGCTCTACTGTCCCAGTAGCACAGAAAACAAGGGTGTTTGAAAACAGTTTTTTTACTTTCTTATCATAACAAATGGGAATTATGCATGTTCAAAGAAAACAAAGATATTCTCACATTTATTGGGAGACTAAATGAAAACTATATTTACCTTAGTGAACTGTATAAACTGGCACTTTTCATACACTACTTATATTTTTCTTGGAATTATTGAAAATGGGCTATATACCTATAGCGCAAAAACGTGATGTGATAGAGAAATTATAAGATCAGATTTGAATTCAGCACCCTCAAATTAGTCTAAAACTATTCTTAACCCCTTTACAGCCCATGACATATAAATACGCGTCAGTGCCCTGGGCTTTAAGAGCCTGACCCGTATTAGTACGTCATCGCGATCGCGCGCGCACACAGGCTGTGCGGGCACGATCGCCGCCGGGTGTCAGCTGATTGTCACAGCTGACACCTGGTACTATGTGCAGGGAGCGGTTCCGCACCGCTCCCGGCACATTAACCCCCGCAATGCTGCGATCGAAGTCGATCGCAGCATTGCTGTGGCAAGGGGAGGTGATCGGTATACTCACCTCCTCTTCCGGCCTCCAGCGCTGTCTGCCGCGGCTTCCCGGGTGTTGCCATGACGACCCGATGTCGTCATGACAACATCCGGGTCACCAGGCAGCAGGAACATTGTTTGGTCATGCGCAGTGCACGACCACACAATGTTCTCACTGTGCAGCGCTGACTGCCTGCATAGCACAGAGATGGTGCTCCATCCCTATGCTGTGCAGGCGATCAGAATAAAAAAAGTTAAAGTCCCAGAGTGGGACAAAGGAAAAAAAGTGTAAAAACTCTCAGAAAGTGAAAAAAATAAATAAAAAATAATTGTAAAAGTATTTAAAAGAAAATAATCCACCAAAAATAAAAATATAATGTACCCATCAATAAATATTATTATGAAAAAAAAGCAAACAAACAATAAAAGTACACATATTTGGTATCGCCGCATCCGGAATGACCTGACCTATAAAACTGTCCCACTAGTTAACCCCTTCAGTGAACACGGTAAAAAATAAAATTAAAAAACCAAGCAAAAAACAATGCTTTATCATCATACCGTCAAGCAAAAAATGGAATAACATGCGATCAAAAAGACGAATATAAATAAAAATGGTACCGCTGAAAACGTCATCTTGTCCCGCAAAAAACAAGTCGCCATACAGCTCCATCATCCGAAAAATCAAAAAGTTATAGCTCTCAGAATAAAGCAATGCAAAAAAATATTTTTTTTCTATAAAATAGCTTTTATTGTGTAAAAGACCGGGGCAGTCTCTGGATGAACGGGCAGGAGGTCACGGCAAGTGACCGGGGCAGTCTCTGGATGAACGGGCAGGAGGTCACGGCAAGTGACCGGGGCAGTCTCTGGATGAACGGGCAGGAGGTCACGGCAAGTGACCGGGGCAGTCTCTGGGTAAAGGATTGGTACGACCTGTGGCGGCAGATGATAGACGTGAGCTCCCAGGTGAGCAGGCGAGAGTCTCTGGATAAACGGGTGGTCACAGCATGTGACGGCGGAGCCTCCAGGAAGACCAACAGACAGGTAGCAGATGAGCGCTCCCAGGTGAGCGGGCAGGAGTCTCTGGACAGGCGGGTGGTCACAGCACGTGACGGCAGAGCCTCCTGGTAGGCTAGCAGACAGGCAGCAGATGAGCGCTCCCAGGTGAGCGGGCAAGCTGGTCCTTAGACAGACTGACAGGAGTTGGAAGGCAGACCGTCGGACCTCAGGCAAGCAGGCAGGTAGAAGATGTGCGCTCCCAGGTGAGCGGGCAAGCTGGTCCTTAGACAGACTGACAGAAGTTGGAGGGCAGACCGTCGGACCTCAGGCTAGCAGGCAGGTAGCAGGATATCAGGCAGGAATTAGACAGCAGACTGGCAGGAATCTGGCAGGTATCTGGCAGGTAACTGGCAAGGGGACCTGAGGACTGAAGCAGAGTAGTGAACAGTGCTACAACATTGCTCGGGCACCTCCATTTTGGAGGAGGTGCCTTTTATATGGGAGGTCCTCCGGCAATTGGCCGGGGACTCCTTAGGACGGTGCGCGCGGTCCCTTTAAGAGAGGGGGAGCGCGCGCGCGCCCTAAGCACACTGCCGGGGAAGGAGCGCGTGCCGGAAGCAGCGGGGAGAGAAGCGCTGGAGGACGCCGCGCCAGGAGCGGGGAGGTGAGAGGGACGGCGTCTCTGCCTAGAACGGGGCAGAGACGCCGATGCTACAGTACCCCCCCTTTAGGCCCCCTCTTTTTTTGGCCAGAAAGAAATTTGTCAAGGAGAAGTGGGGCGTTGATGTTCTCCCTGGGTTCCCAAGTTCTCTCCTCAGGACCAAACCCCTTCCAATCTACCAGAAAAAAGGATTTTCCTCTTACCCTCTTGGAGGCCAGAATACTCTCTACCTCAAAGATGTCATCAGCGGAAACCGGAGCAGGAGGGGCACCTGGATTTTTGGAAAAAAAGTTAAAGACAACGGGTTTGAGGAGAGATACGTGGAAGGAGTTGGGGATCCGTAGGGTGGCCGGGAGTTTTAATTTGTAGGCCACAGGGTTAATTTGCCTGAGGACTTCGAAGGGGCCGATGAATCGAGGACCCAACATGTAGGAGGGTACTTTGAGCCGCACATGTTTGGATGAGAGCCAAACCTTGTCTCCCGGACGGAATTGGGGCGGATCCAGACGTCTCTTATCAGCATATCTCTTCATCCGCTCAGAGGAGAGAAGAAGAGCGGACCTGGTGCTCTCCCAAATAGTAGAAAATTCGCTGACAAGAGACTCCGCAGCAGGGTTGTCCACAGAAACGGAGACAGGAAGTGGAATCCGGGGATGTTGGCCACTGACTATAAAGAACGGGGATTTGGAAGAGGACTCGCTCTCATGGTTGTTATAAGAGAACTCGGCCCATGGTAAGAGATCCACCCAGTCCGAGTGGTGAGCATCAACGAAGTGCCGGAGGTAGCTGGACAAGATCTGATTGATCCGCTCCACTTGACCATTGGACTGAGGGTGGTAAGCGGAGGAGAAATCCAGGGTAATGTCCAGCAGCTTACATGTGGCTCTCCAGAAGCGAGAGGTGAACTGAACCCCACGATCCGACACGATGTGGAGGGGCAGACCATGGAGACGGAAGATGTGGCGGATAAAGTCTTTAGCCAGCTCGGGTGCAGACGGAAGACCAGGCAGGGGAATGAAGTGGGCCATCTTAGAAAAACGGTCAGCGACAACCCAAATGACAGTACAACCGGCAGAAACTGGAAGGTCGGTGATAAAGTCCATAGCGATGTGTTGCCAAGGAGCAGCAGGTACAGGAAGGGGCAGGAGATGGCCGGCAGGTAGATGTCGGGGAACTTTGTTACGGGCACAGGATGAACAGGCCGCGACGAAGTCTACCACGTCCTTACGCAGGGTAGGCCACCAGTAATGCCGGGTAATAAGTTGGAAGGTCTTCTTTTGGCCAGCATGGCCAGCTAGTTTAGAAGAATGTCCCCAGCGAAGAACCCTCTCCCGATCTGGCACAGCTACGAACGTCTTACCGGGTGGAAGACGAGTCAGATCCAAGGGGGCCACATTCATCACCTTGGAGGAGTCGATGATGTGCGTAGGTTCCTCCTCTTGATCGGAGGACAAGAAGGACCGGGACAAGGCATCAGCTTTGACGTTCTTGTCCGCCGGACGGAAATGAAGAATGAAGTCGAAGCGGGCAAAAAACAACGACCACCGGGCCTGGCGAGGATTGAGTCTCTGGGCATTTTGGAGATATGCCAGGTTTTTGTGATCCGTGTAGATAATTACCGCGTAGAGAGCCCCTTCAAGCAGATAGCGCCACTCTCCCAGTGCCAATTTGATGGCTAGCAATTCCCGGTCTCCAATGGAGTAGTTGCGCTCCGACGAGAAGATTTTGGAGAAGAAGCCGCACGTTACCATTCTCCCGGTAGAAGACTTCTGGGTGAGCACCGCTCCGGCTCCGGAGGAGGAGGCATCAACCTCCAGGTAGAATTGTTTATTACAGTCCGGACGGTGCAGGACGGGAGCAGAGGTGAAGGCTTTCTTTAGGGAAAGGAAGGCCTCCTCGGCTTCAGGCGACCATGTCCTGGGGTTAGCCCCCTTACGGGTAAGTGCAGATATGGGAGCAGTCCGAGACGAGAAGTGTGGGATGAAAAGACGATAATAATTAGCGAAGCCCAGGAATCGCTGTATCGCCTTCAAACCTTCAGGACGAGGCCATTTTAGAACGGAAGAGAGCTTCTCGGGATCCATTTGCAGACCTGTTTGGGAGATGACATAGCCCAAGAACGGAAGGGAGGTCTGATCGAAGAGGCACTTCTCGTATTTTTCGTAAAGGTGGTTCTGCCGAAGCCTAAGCAGGACCTGACGAACATCCCTCCGGTGTGTGGGGAGATCCGGAGAGAAGACCAAGATATCGTCCAGGTATACCACTACGCAGGAGTACAGGAGGTCACGGAAGATGTCGTTGACTAGTTCCTGAAAGACCGCGGGAGCATTACAGAGACCGAAGGGCATCACAAGGTACTCGTAGTGACCGTCCCGGGTATTGAATGCCGTCTTCCACTCGTCTCCTTGACGGATACGGACCAGATTATACGCTCCTCGTAGATCCAGCTTGGAGAAGATCCTGGCGCCCTTGAGACGGTCAAACAATTCGGAGATGAGTGGCAGGGGATATTTGTTTTTTACCGTGATGAGATTGAGTCCTCTGTAGTCAATACAGGGACGTAGCGAGCCGTCTTTCTTTTTGACAAAGAAGAATCCGGCTCCAGCCGGGGAGGTAGATTTTCGGATAAATCCCCTAGCCAGATTCTCTTCAATGTACTCAGACATGGCTCGGGTCTCGGCTGCAGACAACGGGTAGATACGCCCACGGGGAGGAGTGGTGCCAGGTACCAGGTCGATCGGGCAATCGTATGGCCTATGGGGTGGCAACGTCTCAGCTTCCTTCTTACCGAAGACGTCCGCATAGGGCCAGTAGGGAGCCGGGAGACCAGGTAAGTTAGCTGGAGTAGGCTGAGGGCGAAGTGGACGGACCGGGACCAGGCAGGTCCTATGGCAGTCAGGACCCCATCGGAGTACTTCACCGGACCGCCAGTTCAATACGGGTTCATGTGTCTGGAGCCAAGGTAGACCTAGCAACAGGGAGTGAGAAAGTCCGGACAGCACATGGAATGAGATCTCCTCAGAGTGCAGCATTCCCACCTGCAGGGTTATGGGTTCGGTGACGAGCAGGATGGTCTCCGAGAGAAGTCTTCCATCCACGGAGGCGACTGACAATGGTTCAGCCAAGGACTTGGTGGGAATATGGTATCTCTCTACCAGAGACTGGGAGATGAGGTTTCCAGCAGCTCCAGAATCCAGATGGGCGAGTTCAAAGAGACGGTTCTCTCCCCAAGCAATAGAGACCGGTAAGGTCAGAGACGGAGAGGGCTTACTTTTGTCTAGGACGACCTCTCCGAGTGGTCCTAGACACTGGCGTTTCCCGGTTTTTCCGGGCAGGAACGGATGAAGTGCTTCATACTGCCACAATAGAAACAGCTTCCCTCGGCTCGGCGAGATTCTTGGTGAGAACCGACCATCTTGTTCTGGTCGACCTGCATAGGCTCAGGAGAGTGTAGCTGAGGAGAGATGGAGGGAGTGACGGGTTTCTGGAAAGTAGGAGCTAGACGTGGAACCCTCCTCTCACGGGTGACCTCTTTGGCACGCTCCTGGAACCGCAGGTCAATCCGGGTGGCAAGAGTTATAAGGTCATCGAGAGTGGTAGGAATGTCCCGACCAGCAAGTTCATCTTTAATACGGCCGGACAGACCCTCCCAGAAGACGGAAACCAGAGCGTCATTATCCCAGGCCAGCTCCGAGGCAAGGGTACGGAACCGTATGGCATATTGGCCCACGGTGAGACTTCCCTGACGGAGGCGTAGCAGAGATGATGCGGATGAGGTCTTCCGTCCGGGTTCGTCGAAGACTTTCCGGAAAGCCGTGAGAAAGGCAGGCAAGTCGGACACCAGGGGGTCTCCTCTCTCCCATAGAGGATTTAGCCAGGCCAGGGCCTCCCCGGTGAGATGGGACATGATGAAGGCAATTTTGGCCCGGTCGGAGTTAAACTGGTGAGACAGGAGTTCAAAGTGCAGGGTGCACTGATTTATGAAGCCCCGAGCCTGGGCGGAGTCGCCTCCGAAACGAGGAGGTGCAGAAAGCCGGGGTCCGGGGTAGGATACCATGTTATTAGTGGGCAGTGGAGCTGCCGGATTGCGAGTCATGGCACTGGCGGTGGTTGCAGGCAGAGCAGTCAGAGTGTCCAGGTGAGAATTGACATTCCGCAGGTGACCCAGGATGGACTCCTGTTGGGACCTCTGACGGGACAGTTCATGACACAGGTCCGAGAGCGAGGGAGCTTGGGTGCCACCGGGTTCCATGGCCCGAGCAAACTGTAACGGGTCTGGGAGGCGGAACCTCTGAGCTACTATACAAGGGGGCGGTCCTTGTAAGGGAGCGGGTGGCGACCAGGGTAGACGGGCAGGCAGTCACAGCAGGTGACTGGGACAGTCTCTGAATGAACGGACAGGAGGTCACGGCAAGTGACCGGGGCAGTCTCAGGATGAACGGGCAGGAGGTCACGGCAAGTGACCGGGGCAGTCTCTGGATGAACGGGCTGGAGGTCACCGCAAGTGACCGGGGCAGTCTCTGGATGAACGGGCAGGAGGTCACGGCAAGTGACCGGGGCAGTCTCTGGGTAAAGGATTGGTACGACCTGTGGCGGCAGATGATAGACGTGAGCTCCCAGGTGAGCAGGCGAGAGTCTCTGGATAAACGGGTGGTCACAGCATGTGACGGCGGAGCCTCCAGGAAGACCAACAGACAGGTAGCAGATGAGCGCTCCCAGGTGAGCGGGCAGGAGTCTCTGGACAGGCGGGTGGTCACAGCACGTGACGGCAGAGCCTCCTGGTAGGCTAGCAGACAGGCAGCAGATGAGCGCTCCCAGGTGAGCGGGCAAGCTGGTCCTTAGACAGACTGACAGGAGTTGGAAGGCAGACCGTCGGACCTCAGGCAAGCAGGCAGGTAGAAGATGTGCGCTCCCAGGTGAGCGGGCAAGCTGGTCCTTAGACAGACTGACAGAAGTTGGAGGGCAGACCATCGGACCTCAGGCTAGCAGGCAGGTAGCAGGATATCAGGCAGGAATTAGACAGCAGACTGGCAGGAATCTGGCAGGTAACTGGCAATGGGACCTGAGGGCTGAAGCAGAGTAGTGAACAGTGCTACAACATTGCTCAGGCACCTCCATTTTGGAGGAGGTGCCTTTTATATGGGAGGTCCTCTGGCAATTGGCCGGGGACTCCTTAGGACGGCGCGCGCGGTCCCTTTAAGAGAGGGGGAGCGCGCGCGCCCTAAGCACACTGCCGGGGAAGGAGCGCGTGCCGGAAGCAGCGGGGAGAGAAGCGCTGGAGGACGCCGCGCCAGGAGCGGGGAGGTGAGAGGGACGGCGTCTCTGCCTAGAACGGGGCAGAGACGCCGATGCTACACTCTGATTTAAGGGCATAAAAATTCAAATTTTGAAAATTGCAAAATTTTCAAAATTTTCGCCAAATTTCCGTTTTTTTCCCAAATAAACGCAAGTGATATCGAAGAAATTTTACCACAATCATGAAGTACGATATGTCACGAAAAAACTATCTCAGAATCAGGGGGATCCATTGAAGCGTTCCAGAGTAATTACCTCATAAAGTGACAGTGGTCAGAATTGTAAAAATTGGCCTGGTCATTAACGTGCAAACCACCTTAGGTTGTAAAGGGGTTAAAGTCCATGCCAGAATTTTTTTTTTTTTTTGTACAACAGTATTATTAATAATCATGTTTATCTGTATCTTGCCTGTAAAATAATTTTGGCCTTGTAGGAGTTTGCAGTACTGATTCTATTAGGCCATCTATACTAAGCTCCACCAGATTTCAAATTATTACTAATTTTTGTTCTCTCTGAACGTGTCTTCAGCGCTGCTGGTGGTGTGCTGACAGATAAGCGCACGCGGCTCTCCACTGACAATGTAGACAGACTCACATCATGGATCCGCAAGGACTTTTCTACCCCTGTGTCATCCTGGGGAGAGTAAAAGCTTGAAGATTTGGTAAAATCACCTCACCAACCGTTTTAAGCTTTCAAATTAATTATCATGTTTATCTCTATCTTGCCTGTAAAATAATTTTGGCCTTGTAGCAGTTTGCAGTACTGATTCTATTAGGCCATCTATACTTAGCTCCACCAGCTTTCAAATTAATAATAATTTTTAGCTGCATCTAGCCTGGAAAATAATTTTGGGGCTCCTAGATGCGCAAGACACATGAGTGCCTTCTTGCTGCACTACCTGCAACATGACCCTCAGATTGTCAGAATTCGAAATAATCCTGACTACTGGGTTGCCACACTCTTAGATCCCCCACACTCTTCGATCAAAGAACAAAAAAATGGTCATTTTTGAAATTATAAGCATTAGCAGGTTATTAGAAACTGAAATCAAACAGATTTAAACTCAAAACTTTATTCTAGGTGATGTTACATTTGCACATAGGACCCCTTGTTCGAAAGGAGCTTCTGAACTCTCTCGTCCATTGAATTTGTCAGGTTTTGGATGGTTTCTGCTTCAATTGTTTTGCATGAGGACAGAATACCCTCCCAGAGCTGTTGCTTAGATGTGAACTGCCTCCCGCCATTATTGACACTCCTTTTGATGCTCCAGAGGTTCTCAATGGGGTTGAGGTCAGGGGAGCATGGGGGTCACACCATAAGTTTGTCCCCTTTTATGCCCATATCAGCCAGAGATGCTGATGTGTTATGTGCAGCATGAGACGGTGCATTATCATGCATGAAAATGATCTTGCTGCGGAATACACGGTTCTTCTTCTTGAACCATGGCAGGAAGTGCTGTTTGAGAAACTCCACATACATTATGGAGTTCATCTTTACCCCTTCAGGGATCCTAAAGGGGCTGACAATATCTCTCCCCATGATTCCAGCCCAAAACATTACTCCACCTCCTCCTTGTTGGCGCCGTAGCCATGTTTGCATGGGGTGTCCATCAACCAGCCATCCTCTACTCCATCCATCTGGACCATCGAGCGTTGCACGGCACTCATCGGTGAACAAAACAGTTTTGAAGTCAGTCTTCATGTATTGTTTGGCCCACTGGAGCCGTTTCTGCTTGTGTACAGTGGATAGAGGAGGTCGACAGGATGGCTTACGCACAGCTGCAAACCTCTGAAGGACCCTGCATCTTGTTGTTCGGGGGACGTTGAAGGCACCAGCAGCTTCAAAATCTTGTCTGCTGCTATGACAAGGCTTTTTTGCCGCTGCTCTTTTAACCTGACGTAATTGCCTGTAGGAAAGAGTCCTCAATTTTCCCTTATCAGCACGCACACGTGTGTACTGTGAATCAGCTACATACTTCTTGATTGTGCGATGATCAGGATGACGTGTCTTGGCAATGTTGATTGTAGTCATGCCTTGACCTAAACACTCCACAATTTGTTGCTTCTCAGCAGTCGACACATCCTTTTTCTTTCCCATTTTGACAGAAAATGCCTGGGGGTTGGCCGTCTGCCCCAGGTCGGACCCATTTAAAGTACAGTACCTGGCTACGTGTCCCGGCTGGCTGCAACGGCGGCAAATCGGCTGTTCATCCTCCGTGTAACGATCGGCGGGCCTCCCTCTGAATGATGGGATCCTCCTCTGTCGACGCCACGGGACATCCTCCGGACTGGAAGCCAGCTTGATTGGTCCTGACGGGTCCATCTGTAACGACTGTACGGTCCTGGTCAATGCAGCAACACTCTTTGTTAGTTCTTGGACCTGATGGTGCAGGTTTGCAGGCGGGGATGGGTTTAGTGCCTGCGTATCAGCCCCCACAAGGTCTGCAGGGTAGGGCGCTGCCTCCTGGTGGTAAGTGATGGCAGGGCGCTGGGAAACTACAGCGCCACCTGTTGCGGGTTCTCAGAGCACCCGGATGGCCCTATCTTTGAACTGTGCGAAAGTCAAATCAGGGTTCTGTAGGGCCATGAGGCGCAGTTGGGTTCTGTGGACGCTGGACAGCAGACCGTCTATGAACTGATCAGTCAACAGTTTATCGGTATCCTGCACGCTGCCAGGGTCAGCTTGTTTGATTGCTCCCAGAGCTTCTTGCAGGTTCAAGGCATAGTCTCTGATACTATCTTGGGCTCACTGCTTACAGCCATAGAACCACATTTTGATCTCTGTTGAGGTACAGGTGTCAAAGGTGTCCCGTAGACGGGTCAGAACCCCCCTTACAGTCCTTTTCTCCTCAGCTGTCCAAGACTTTACCTCCCGCTGGGCTGCACCAGTTAACTGCCCTATCAGTATGCTTACTTTCTGTTCTTCTGTCAGGGGGTAAACTTTGAACAGGCTATACAGCCTTTCTTTGAAGTCGCCCAAGGTATGCGACTCGCCGGCATACTGTGGCAGCCAGGCCGCTCCGGGGATATAGGGCATGGAAAACGGCATCATAGCTGCAGCGGCTACGCTGGTGGTAGAGGGTCCCTCCGCATCCGACATCTTCCTCCCCCCTAGTTAACCGTGGCCTACCTTCCGGCGATCCTCTTCTGTAGGCCGCTACTCCGCTCGCGATGCTCTGGGCGAGAACCTTGCGTCTCTCGGTGATGACGTCGGCGTCCGCTACATCTCCTTCCAGGACCTTGCGCAGCGTCTCAGCGTTGGGCGGGGCTTCAGGTCTCGCGCGGTTTTGACGTCCACGCCCCTCTTCATCCCGAGCGGCGTCCCGAAGATGGCGCCCGATGGTGGGAAACGGCTCCGATTGGCGGGAGATGGCCCCGAATGGCGGAAAACTTCACTCAGGTAAGTATAAAGTCTTTTTCAGGCACGCAATACCCGTTTGTGACAGGTTGGTCACAATCCTGCCGACTACGCCAAAGCTGACTCGCCCCCTGGGCCGTGGGGTACCCGGAACCGGGCTTCTGTACGATGCTGGGGGTAGTAGTGGCAACCCGATCCCATGGCTCAGGGTGGTCAGACCAAATGGTGGCAGTCTATTTATCAGTGTTTTGTGAATGTCCGACTACGCCACCCGTGGATTGCGGTCAGGGATAACCGCCGCTGCAAGGCAGACCACTGAGGCTGGTGTTGGTGTGCAGCACAGGGGTAGGATAACTCCCCATGGGAAGAGTGTAGCCTCAGGGCTGTGTAGGTGAATGCTGGGGGTGATAGTGCAGGCCGCAATAGTAAGAGTTCAGAGTCCTCTTCAAACAGTCCAGGGTTTTTATTGCAGATGTTAATACTGACCCAACAGGAGTACCGGATAGGAGTGGGCCTGGGTATCTGAGAGCATTCGGGCGAGCCCCACTGGTCAGAGTGAGTGTGTAGGCCTACCGTTCTCTCTATGCTCTTTCTGACTATCCCCCTCTTCTTGGTGTAATAGCCCACGTCCCTGAGCTGGCCGTGTACTTTGCCTGTATGGCTTGCGACTCGGGCCTTAGGTACCTTTTGCTTTCTCCTGCTGTACTGGTCCCTCTGTGTGGCGGAGCCTCCAGGCTTCTTAGGCCAAGGGATCTGAAATCCCTCGCGGGTTGGTTCTCTGCTGCTGGGCTTGCAACCCTGACAGCCTCGGACCCCAATGTCCGGTGGTGATTCAGCCAGGATCGGCTCTCGTCGCCTCTGTCCCTGGCTCGCAGTCTCTCCTCTGCCTCACGGACTCCTCAGCTGCTGCTGACCTGTCCCTTCCTCTAAGGAACCCTTCTGGTCACTTCAGAAGTGGGTTATGGTCTCTCTAACCCTGCCCCAGTTCCAGATTTTATAGGGGCAGCCTGCTCCCCCTACTGGCCTGGGACAGGAGGTGCTGCATGCTAATGGTCCCTGACCAGGGAGCCTACCTCCTGCCCTCAGACACAGCCTTTAATATTTGTGGCATCCAGGCCTGGGGTGACACAGATGCTTCAATACAAAATAAAGTGTCAAAGTCTGATCATTGCAGCAAATGCACATGTGCATTTCCTGAAAAAAACAGAATGTTTGAGTTGATAAAGACCCAGCGGCCAGTGTACAAATTCTAAAATTTCAAATTTTTATTTTTTATAACGATTGTATTATGCTAATATATATATTCTCAAAACATTCCAATAAAACCCCACAAAACCTGTTTTAAACAAAATTTAATTTAGGGAAGAAACAATCCCATTCAAATTGATCTTATTTCTTTCTTTATGCTGTACGGCTCTACCACGATGGCTCCAGTGGCGCAATCGGTCAGCGCGCGGTACTTATAAAGCAGTAACTGTTGAGCAAAGCCGAGGTTGTGAGTTCGACCCTCACCTGGAGCATTTGTTTCTTGCCTTCCTTTTGTATTTTTTTACTACTGAAGTAGGTGGGCAAAGTGTCCTGAACCCGTTGACGATCTAGTCCCATGATTAAGAGAGAAATTCCATAGCGCTTTCTCATGCTTCCCTGGTGGCCTAATGGATAAGGCACTGGCCTCCTAAGCCAGGGATTGTGGGTTCGAGTCCCATCCGGGGTGCTTGTTGAGCTCCATTTTCAACAACACCTCATGGAAAGTTTAGGGTGAAGATGACAACTATTTGACTGCCATACAGTCTTGTTTGCCTGTAAATTAATTCTTGCAAACCTCTGCCCTTTTCGAAAGATCATTTCCATGTACTGAGAGAAGTGTTAACGTGCAACAGAGTAGTATCTACTTTGTAGGGAGGCAAAATATAGCATCTTGTTAAAACACACAGTCCATTGCTTTCATCTTCATTCATGCCCCAAATACCAAAGAGTATACTTTCTACTAAGCTATGGCTATGCATTTAAACAAACAATATTTTAAATATCAAAATATCAAATAATAAATGTAAAACAAAGTATGTGTATATATATATATATATATATATATATATATATATATATATATATATATACAGTCATGGCCAAAAGTTTTGAGAATGACACCAAAATTATATTTTCACATGATCTGCTGGCCTCTGGTTTTTATTAGTGTTTGTCTGATGTTTATATCACATACAGAAATATAATTGCAATCATATTATGAGTACCAATAGGTTATATTGACAGAATGAGTTAATGCAGCAAGTCAATATTTGCAGTGTTGCCCCTTCTTCTTCAAGACCTCTGTAATTCTCCCTGGCATGCTCTCAATCAACTTTTGGACCAAATCCTGACTGATAGCAGTCCATTCTTGCATAATCAATGCTTGCATTTTGCCAGAATTTGTTGGTTTTTGTTTGTCCACCCGTCTCTTGATGATTGACCACAAGTTCTCAATGGGATTAAGATCTGGGGAGTTTCCAGGCCATGGACCCAAAATCTCTATGTTTTGTTCCATGAGCCATTTAGTTATCACCTTTGCTTTATGGCAAGGTGCTCCATCATGCAGGAAAAGGCATTGTTGGGCACCAAACTGCTCTTGGACGGTTGGGAGAAGTTGCTCTTGGAGGACATTCTGGTACCATTCTTTATTCATGGCTGTGTTTTTAGGCAAGACTGTGAGTGAGCCGATTCCCTTGGCTGAGAAGCAACCCCACACATGAATGGTTTCAGGATGCTTTACAGTTGGCATGAGACAAGACTGGTGGTAGCGCTCACCTCTTCTTCTCCGAATAAGCTGTTTTCCAGATGTCCCAAACAATCGAAAAGGGGATTCATCAGAGAAAATGACTTTGCCCCAGTCCTCAGCAGTCCACTCCCTGTACCTTTTGCAGAATATCAGTCGGTCCCTGATGTTTTTTCTGGAGAGAAGTGGCTTCTTTGCTGCCCTCCTTGAAACCAGCCCTTGCTCAAAGAGTCTCCGCCTCACAGTGCGTGCAGAAGCACTCACACCAGCCTGCTGCCATTCCTGAGCAAGCTCGGCACTGCTGGTAGTCCGATCCCGCAGCTGAAACAGTTTTAAGATACGGTCCTGGCGCTTGCTGGTCTTTCTTGGGCGCCCTGGAGCCTTTTTGACAACAATGGAAGCTCTCTCCTTGAAGTTCTTGATGATGCGATAGATTGTTGACTGAGGTGCAATCTTTGTAGCTGCGATACTCTTCCCTGTTAGGCCATTTTTGTGCAGTGCACTGATGGCTGCACGTGTTTCTTTAGAGATAACCATGGTTAACTGAAGAGAAACAATGATACCAAGATCCAGCCTCCTTTTAAAGTGTCCAGTGATGTCATTCTTACTTAATCATGACTGATTGATCGCCAGCCCTGTCCTCATCAACACCCACACCTGTGTTAATGGATCAATCACTAAAACAATGTTAGCTGCTCCTTTTAAGGCAGGACTGCAATGATGTTGAATGTGTTTTGGGGGTTAAAGTTCATTTTCTGGGCAAATATTGACTTTGCAAGTACAGTAATTGCTGTTAAGCTGATCACTCTTTGACATTCAGGAGTATATGCAAATTGCCATTACAAAAAATGAAGCAGTAAACTTTGGAAAAATTACTATTTGTCTCATTCTCAATACTTTTGGCCATGACTGTACAGTACAGACCAAAAGTTTGGACACACCTTCTCATTTAAAGATTTTTCTGTATTTTCATGACTATGAAAATTGTACATTCACAGTGAAGGCATCAAAACTATGAATTAACACATGTGGAATTATATACTTAACAAAAAAGTGTGAAACTACTGAAAATATGTGTTATATTCTAGGTTCTTCAAAGTAGCCACCTTTTGCTTTGATAACTGCTTTGCACACTCTTGGCATTCTCTTGATGAGCTTCAAGAGGTAGTCACCGGAAATTGTCTTCCAACAATCTTGAAGGAGTTCCCAGAGATGCTTAGCACTTGTTGGCCCTTTTGCCTTCACTCTGCGGTCCAACTCACCCCAAACCATCTCGATTGGGTTCAGGGCTGGTGACTGTGGAGGCCAGGTCATCTGGCGTAGCACCCCATCACTCTCCCTCTTGGTCAAATAGCCCTTACACATCCTGGAGGTGTGTTTGGGGTCATTGTCCTGTTGAAAAATAAATGATGGCCCAATTAAACAAAACCGGATGAAATAGCATGGCGCTGCAAGATGCTGTGGTAGCCATGCTGGTTCAGCATGCCTTCAATTTTGAATAAATTCCCAACACTGTCACCAGCAAAGCACCCCCACACCATCACACCTCCTCCTCCATGCTTCACGGTGGGAACCAGGCATGTAGAGTCCATCCGTTCACCTTTTCTGCGTCGCACAAAGACACGGTGGTTGGAACCAAAGATCTCAAATTTGGACTCATCAGACCAAAGCACAGATTTCCACTGGTCTAATGTCCATTCCTTGTGTTCTTCAGCCCAAACAAGTCTCTTCTGCTTGTTGCCTGTCCTTAGCAGTGGTTTCCTAGCAGCTATTTTACCATAAAGGCCTGCTGCAAAAAGTCTCCTCTTAACAGTTGTTGTAGAGATGTGTCTGCTGCTAGAACTCTGTGTGGCATTGACCTGGTCTCTAATCTGAGCTGCTGTTAACCTGCGATTTCTGAGGCTGGTGACTCGGATAAACTTATCCTCAGAAGCAGAGGTGACTCTTGGTCTTCCTTTCCTGTGGCGGTCCTCATGTGAGCCAGTTTCCTTGTAGCGCTTGATGGTTTTTGCAACTGCACTTGGGGACACATTCAAAGTTTTCCCAATTTTTCGGACTGACTGACCTTCATTTCTTAAAGTAATGATGGCCACTCATTTTTCTTTACTTAGCTGCTTTTTTCTTGCCATAATACAAATTCTAACAGTCTATTCAGTAGGACTATCAGCTGTGTATCCACCAGACTTCTGCACAACACAACTGATGGTCCCAATCCCATTTATAAGGTAAGAAATCTCACTTATTAAACCTGACAGGGCACACCTGTGAAGTGAAAACCATTTCCGGTGACTACCTCTTGAAGCTCATCAAGAGAATGCCAAGAGTGTGCAAAGCAGTCATCAAAGCAAAAGGTGGCTACTTTGAAGAACCCAGAATAAAAGACATATTTTCAGTTGTTTCACACTTTTTTGTTAAGTATATAATTCCACATGTGTTAATTCATAGTTTTAATGCCTTCAGTGTGAATGTACAATTTTCATAATCATGAAAATGCAGAAAAATCTTTAAATGAGAAGGTGTGTCCAAACTTTTGGTCTGTACTGTATATATATATATATATATATATATATATATATATATGTCATTTTTGACAATTTTTTTCATGTCATGCTCTTTATTAAAAAACAAAATTAATAATCTTGCAATTTTCACACTGGCTACTGGGGCTGTCCTTCTAAAGCCGTTTTCTTAATATCAGAGGTAGGGTTATAATGACTGATAGCACCTCTGTACACAGCTGTTAACACAGGATCTAGGAATCACAAAAGGTGATGTCACAGCTGGCCGTGATGTCACAGCTGACCCTGCAGCCCCTGAATTCCTAAGAATTTGTGCACACGCTAATTAGATGCTTCAATACAAAATAAAGTGTCAAAGTCTGTTCATTGCAGCAAACGCACATGTGCATTTCCTGAAAAAAACAGAATGTTTGAGTTGATAAAGACCCAGCGGCCAGTGTACAAATTCTAAAATGTCTAATTTTTATTTGTAATAACTATTGTATTATGCTAATATATCTATTCTCAAAACATTCCAATAAAACCCCACAAAACCTGTTTTCAACAAAAGTTAATTTAGTGAAGAAACATTCCCATTCAAATTGATCTTATTTCTTTCTTTATGCTGTACAGCTCTACCACGACGGCTCCAGTGGCGCAATCGGTCAGCGCGCGGTACTTATAAAGCAGTAACTGTTGAGCAATGCCGAGGTTGTGAGTTCGACCCTCACCTGGAGCATTTGTTTCTTGCCTTCCTTTAGTATTTTTTACTACTGAAGTAGTTGGGCAAAGTGTCTTGAACCCGTCGACGATCTAGTCCCATGATTAAGAGAGAAATTCCAAAGAGCTATTTGTTTCTTGCGGTATTTTTTTTTTTTAAATTGCCGCAGGTTCGAAAAGTTTAGTGAGTCCCACCATAATCTAGTACCGTGATTGAAAGGGAAATGTGGAAGATATATTTCGTTTTTAAGGCTTCTGGCTGTCCAATATACTTTCCTTCATCGGCATTAATAATGTACACTGGCTAAGAGATAAAAACCACCCTCCAAAGGTAGCCCTTGCTCTCATCTAAAATAAAGATGCATGTGCTTAGGGATCTTTTCAAGTTGGAGTTCAAACTTACAAGATCATTCTTGAGAACTCAATCAAAAATGATCGCTTCACTGTTAGGGAACAGCAATGCGCAATGTCAACACTTGCTCGTGCTGCCCCGGTGGCCTAATGGATAAGGCACTGGCCTCCTAAGCCAGTGATTGTGGGTTCGAGTCCCATCCGGGGTGCTTGTTGAGCTCCATTTTCAACAACACCTCATGGAAAGTTTAGGGTGAAGATGACAACTATTTGACTGCCATACAGTCTTGTTTGCCTGTAAATTAGTTCTTGCAAACCTCTGCCCTTTTTGAAAGATCATTTCCATGTACTGAGAGAAGTGTTAACGTGCAACAGAGTAGTATCTACTTTGTAGGGAGGCAAAATATAGCATCTTGTTAAAACACACAGTCCATTGCTTTCATCTTCATTCATTCCCCAAATACCAAAGAGTATACTTTCTACTAAGCTATGGCTATGCATTTAAACAAACAATATCTTAAATATCAAAATATAAAATAATAAATGTAAAACAAAGTATGTATATATATATATATATGTCATTTTTGACAATTTTTTTCATGTCATGCTCTTTATTAAAAAACAAAATTAATAATCTTGCAATTTTCACACTGGCTACTGGGGCTGTCCTTCTAAAGCCGTTTTCTTAATATCAGAGGTAGGGTTATAATGACTGATAGCACCTCTGTACACAGCTGTTAACACAGGGTCTAGGCAGGGCCGGCGTCAGCACCCGGTGCACCCGGGCAAATGCCGGGGCCCTGAGCAGGCAGAGGGGCCCACTGGCGGTCGCGCACCCCGCTGGGCTATGGGCGGAGGAGAGCGGTGTCAGTGCCCGCCCTTCTCCGCCGCTTGCTCAGGGCCCCGGCAGCCCGATACTTACCTCTCCCCGTGCCTCCGCAGATCAGCTGTCTTCCTGCTCTGCGCTCCCTGTGACGTCTCAGGTCAGAGGGCGCGGTGACGTCTTTACACCGCGCCCTCCCCTGAGCCGTCACAGGGAGCGCTGAGCGGGAAGACGCCGACAACGCTGGAGTTCGGAGCCGAGCGGCGGGCAGCAGGCAGCGGTCAGCAGGTAGCAGGTGAGGAGAAGGGAGGTGAGTATTTGATTTTTTTTTTTTTTAATGTATGGAGGCATGGGGCATTATAAAGAGGGGAGGGGAGGGGGGGCATCCTGCATGGGGCATTATAAAGAGGAGGGGTGACAGCCTGCATGGGGCATTATAAGGTGGGGAACAGCCTGCATGGGGCATTATAAAGAGGGGGGGATTCCTGCTTGGGGCATTATAATGAGGAGGGGTGACAGCCTGCATGGGGCATTATAAGGTGGGGACCAGCCTGCATGGGGCATTATAAGGTGGGGAACAGCCTGCACGGGGCATTATAAAGAGAGGGGGGGACATCCTGCATGGGGCATTATAAAGAGGAGGGGTGACAGCCTGCATGGGGCAGTATAAAGAGGAGGGGTGACAGCCTGCATGGGGCATTATAAAGAGGAGGGGTGACAGCCTGCATGGGGCAGTATAAAGAGGAGGGGTGACAGCCTGCATGGGGCATTATAAGGTGGGGAACAGCCTGCATGGGGCATTATAAAGAGGTGGGGATTCCTGCTTGGGGCATTATAATGAGGAGGGGTGACAGCCTGCATGGGGCATTATAAGGTGGGGACCAGCCTGCATGGGGCATTATAAGGTGGGGAACAGCCTGCACGGGGCATTATAAAGAGAGGGGGGGACATCCTGCATGGGGCATTATAAAGAGGAGGGGTGACAGCCTGCATGGGGCAGTATAAAGAGGAGGGGTGACAGCCTGCATGGGGCATTATAAGGTGGGGAACAGCCTGCATGGGGCATTATAAAGAGGGGGGGATTCCTGCTTGGGGCATTATAATGAGGAGGGGTGACAGCCTGCATGAGGCATTATAAGGTGGGGACCAGCCTGCATGGGGCATTATAAGGTGGGGAACAGCCTGCACGGGGCATTATAAAGAGAGGGGGGGACATCCTGCATGGGGCATTATAAAGAGGAGGGGTGACAGCCTGCATGGGGCAGTATAAAGAGGAGGGCTGACAGCCTGCATGGGGCATTATAAAGAGGAGGGGTGACAGCCTGCATGGGGCAGTATAAAGAGGAGGGGTGACAGCCTGCATGGGGCATTATAAAGAGGAGGGGTGACAGCCTGCATGGGGCAGTATAAAGAGGAGGGGTGACAGCCTGCATGGGGCATTATAAGGTGGGGAACAGCCTGCATGGGGCATTATAAAGAGGGGGGGATTCCTGCTTGGGGCATTATAATGAGGAGGGGTGACAGCCTGCATGGGGCATTATAAGGTGGGGACCAGCCTGCATGGGGCATTATAAGGTGGGGAACAGCCTGCACGGGGCATTATAAAGAGAGGGGTGACAGCCTGCATGGAGCATTATAAAGAGGAGGGGTGACAGCCTGCATGGGGCATTATGAAGAGGGGGGGCAGCCTGTATGGGGCATTATGTGGGGGGTAACAGCCTGCATGGAGCATTAAAAGGGGGGGGGCTGTATGGGGCATTATGTGGGGGGGGAACAGCCTGCATGGAGCATTATAAGGGGGGGGGGCAGCCTGTATGGGGCATTATGTGGGGGGTAACAGCCTGCATGGAGCATTAAAAGGGGGGGCCTGTATGGGGCATTATGTGGGGGGGAACAGCCTGCATGGAGCATTATAAGGGGGGGGCAGCCTGTATGGGGCATTATGTGGGGGGTAACAGCCTGCATGGAGCATTAAAAGGGAGGGCCCTGTATGGGGCATTATGTGGGGGGTAACAGCCTGCATGGAGCATTATAAGGGGGGGACAGCCTGTATGGGGCATTATGTGGGGGGTAACAGCCTGCATGCAGCATTATATGGGGACCGGTATCCTGTATGGAGCATTATATGGGGGCCAGTATCCTGTATGGAGCGTTATATGGGGGCCAGTATTCTGTATGGAGCCTTATATGGGGGCCAGTATTCCGTATGGAGCCTTATATGGAAGCCAGTATTCCGTATGGAGCCTTATATGGGGGCCAGTATTCCATATGGTGGCCAGTATTCCGTATGGAGCCTTATATGGGGGCCAGTATTCCGTATGGAGCCTTATATGGGGGCCAGTATTCCTTATGGAGCCTTATATGGGGGCCAATATTCCATATGGAGCCTTATATAGGGGCCAGTATTCCATATGGGGCCTTATATGGGGGCCAGTATTCCGTATGGAGCCTTATATGGGGGCCAGTAT
This sequence comes from Phyllobates terribilis, assembly GCF_046119375.1. NCBI lineage: Eukaryota > Metazoa > Chordata > Amphibia > Anura > Dendrobatidae > Phyllobates > Phyllobates terribilis. The sequence goes on along the minus strand of NW_027362771.1, from coordinate 526,467,431 downwards.
TCCGTATGGAGCCTTATATGGGGGCCAGTATTCCGCATGGAGCCTTATATGGGGGTCAGTATTCCGCATGGAGCCTTATATGGGGGTCAGTATTCCGCATGGAGCCTTATATGGGGGTCAGTATTCCGCATGGAGCCTTATATGGGGGTCAGTATTCCGTATGGGGCCTTATATGGGGGCCAGTATTCCGTATGGGGTCTTATATGGGGGCCAGTATTCCGTATGGGGTCTTATATGGGGGCCAGTATTCCGTATGGGGTCTTATATGGGGGCCAGTATTCCGTATGGGGTCTTATATGGGGGCCAGTATTCCGTATGGGGTCTTATATGGGGGCCAGTATTCCGTATGGGGCCTTATATGGGGGCTAGTATTCCGTATGGGGTCTTATATGGGGGCCAGTATTCCGTATGGGGTCTTATATGGGGGCCAGTATTCCGTATGGGGCCTTATATGGGGGCAAGTATTCCATATGGGGCCTTATATGGGGGCCAGTATTCCGTATGAAGCGTTATATGGGGGCCAGTATTCCGTATGGGCGTTATATGGGGACCAGTATTCCGTATGGAGCCTTATATGGGGGCCAGTATTCCTTATGGAGCCTTATATGGGGGCCAATATTCCATATGGAGCCTTATATAGGGGCCAGTATTCCATATGGGGCCTTATATGGGGGCCAGTATTCCGTATGGAGCCTTATATGGGGGCCAGTATTCCGTATGGAGCCTTATATGGGGGCCAGTATTCCGCATGGAGCCTTATTTGGGGGTCAGTATTCCGCATGGAGCCTTATATGGGGGTCAGTATTCCGCATGGAGCCTTATATGGGGGTCAGTATTCCGCATGGAGCCTTATATGGGGGTCAGTATTCCGTATGGGGCCTTATATGGGGGCCAGTATTCCGTATGGGGTCTTATATGGGGGCCAGTATTCCGTATGGGGTCTTATATGGGGGCCACTATTCTGTGTGGAGCGATTCACCGGTTTCTGAGCTATTGTGGAATTTACAATAGATATCACTCATGAAGTGAAATCTTTGCATTGTACTATATATATATATATATTTCTCCGCCGTATCTCTGCATCATGAATCGTGGTATGTGTTAAAGGGGCCCACTGAGACTCTTTCGCCCGGGGCCCAGAAAAACCTGGAGCCGGCCCTGGATCTAGGAATCACAAAAGGTGATGTCACAGCTGGCCGTGATGTCACAGCTGACCCTGCAGCCCCTGAATTCCTAAGAATTTGTGCACACGCTCATTAGATGCTTCAATACAAAATAAAGTGTCAAAGTCTGTTCATTGCAGCAAATGCACATGTGCATTTCCTGAAAAAAACAGAATGTTTGAGTTGATAAAGACCCAGCGGCCAGTGTACAAATTCTAAAATGTCTAATTTTTATTTGTAATACTGATTGTATTATGCTAATATATCTATTCTCAAAACATTCCAATAAAACCCCACAAAACCTGTTTTCAACAAAAGTTAATTTAGTGAAGAAACATTCCCATTCAAATTGATCTTATTTCTTTCTTTATGCTGTACAGCTCTACCACGACGGCTCCAGTGGCGCAATCGGTCAGCACGCGGTGCTTATAAAGCAGTAACTGTTGAGCAATGCTGAGGTTGTGAGTTTGACCCTCACCTGGAGCATTTGTTTCTTGCCTTCCTTTAGTATTTTTTACTACTGAAGTAGTTGGGCAAAGTGTCTTGAACCCGTCGACGATCTAGTCCCATGATTAAGAGAGAAATTCCAAAGAGCTCTTTGTTTCTTGCGGTATTTTTTTTTTAAAAATTGCCGCAGGTTCGAAAAGTCTTGTGAGTCCCACCATAATCTAGTACCGTGATTGAAAGGGAAATGTGGAAGATATATTTCGTTTTTAAGGCTTCTGGCTGTCCAATATACTTTCCTTCATCGGCATTAATAATGTACACTGGCTAAGAGATAAAAACCACCCTCCAAAGGTAGCCCTTGCTCTCATCTAAAATAAAGATGCATGTGCTTATGGATCTTTTCAAGTTGGAGTTCAAACTTACAAGATCATTCTTGAGAACTCAATCAAAAATGATCGCTTCACTGTTAGGGAACAGCAATGCGCAATGTCAACACTTGCTCGTGCTGCCCCGGTGGCCTAATGGATAAGGCACTGGCCTCCTAAGCCAGGGATTGTGGGTTCGAGTCCCATCCGGGGTGCTTGTCAAGCTCCATTTTCAACAACACCTCATGGAAAGTTTAGGGTGAAGATGACAACTATTTGACTGCCATACAGTCTTGTTTGCCTGTAAATTAGTTCTTGCAAACCTCTGCCCTTTTCGAAAGATCATTTCCATGTACTGAGAGAAGTGTTAACGTGCAACAGAGTAGTATCTACTTTGTAGGGAGGCAAAATATAGCATCTTGTTAAAACACACAGTCCATTGCTTTCATCTTCATTCATGCCCCAAATACCAAAGAGTATACTTTCTACTAAGCTATGGCTATGCATTTAAACAAACAATATTTTAAATATCAAAATATAAAATAATAAATGTAAAACAAAGTATGTATATATATATATATATATATATATATATATGTCATTTTTGACATTTTTTTTCATGTAATGCTCTTTATTAAAAAACAAAATTAATAATCTTGCAATTTTCACACTGGCTACTGGGGCTGTCCTTCTAAAGCCGTTTTCTTAATATCAGAGGTAGGGTTATAATGACTGATAGCACCTCTGTACACAGCTGTTAACACAGGATCTAGGAATCACAAAAGGTGATGTCACAGCTGGGCGTGATGTCACAGCTGACCCTGCAGCCCCTGAATTCCTAAGAATTTGTGCACACGCTCATTAGATGCTTCAATACAAAATAAAGTGTCAAAGTCTGTTCATTGCAGCAAACGCACATGTGCATTTCCTTAAAAAAAACAGAATGTTTGAGTTGATAAAGACCCAGCGGCCAGTGTACAAATTCTAAAATGTCTAATTTTTATTTGTAATAACGATTGTATTATGCTAATATATCTATTCTCAAAACATTCCAATAAAACCCCACAAAACCTGTTTTCAACAAAAGTTAATTTAGTGAAGAAACATTCCCATTCAAATTGATCTTATTTCTTTCTTTATGCTGTACGGCTCTACCACGACGGCTCCAGTGGCGCAATCGGTCAGCGCGCGGTACTTATAAAGCAGTAACTGTTGAGCAATGCCGAGGTTGTGAGTTCGACCCTCACCTGGAGCATTTGTTTCTTGCCTTCCTTTAGTATTTTTTACTACTGAAGTAGTTGGGCAAAGTGTCTTGAACCCGTCGACGATCTAGTCCCATGATTAAGAGAGAAATTCCAAAGAGCTCTTTGTTTCTTGCGGTATTTTTTTTTTAAAAATTGCCGCAGGTTCGAAAAGTCTTGTGAGTCCCACCATAATCTAGTACCGTGATTGAAAGGGAAATGTGGAAGATATATTTCGTTTTTAAGGCTTCTGGCTGTCCAATATACTTTCCTTCATCGGCATTAATAATGTACACTGGCTAAGAGATAAAAACCACCCTCCAAAGGTAGCCCTTGCTCTCATCTAAAATAAAGATGCATGTGCTTATGGATCTTTTCAAGTTGGAGTTCAAACTTACAAGATCATTCTTGAGAACTCAATCAAAAATGATCGCTTCACTGTTAGGGAACAGCAATGCGCAATGTCAACACTTGCTCGTGCTGCCCCGGTGGCCTAATGGATAAGGCACTGGCCTCCTAAGCCAGGGATTGTGGGTTCGAGTCCCATCCGGGGTGCTTGTTGAGCTCCATTTTCAACAACACCTCATGGAAAGTTTAGGGTGAAGATGACAACTATTTGACTGCCATACAGTCTTGTTTGCCTGTAAATTAGTTCTTGCAAACCTCTGCCCTTTTCGAAAGATCATTTCCATGTACTGAGAGAAGTGTTAACGTGCAACAGAGTAGTATCTACTTTGTAGGGCGGCAAAATATAGCATCTTGTTAAAACACACAGTCCATTGCTTTCATCTTCATTCATGCCCCAAATACCAAAGAGTATACTTTCTACTAAGCTATGGCTATGCATTTAAACAAACAATATTTTAAATATCAAAATATAAAATAATAAATGTAAAACAAAGTATGTATATATATATATATATATATATATGTCATTTTTGACAATTTTTTTCATGTAATGCTCTTTATTAAAAAACAAAATTAATAATCTTGCAATTTTCACACTGGCTGCTGGGGCTGTCCTTCTAAAGCCGTTTTCTTAATATCAGAGGTAGGGTTATAATGACTGATAGCACCTCTGTACACAGCTGTTAACACAGGATCTAGGAATCACAAAAGGTGATGTCACAGCTGGCCGTGATGTCACAGCTGACCCTGCAGCCCCTGAATTCCTAAGAATTTGTGCACACGCTCATTAGATGCTTCAATACAAAATAAAGTGTCAAAGTCTGTTCATTGCAGCAAACGCACATGTGCATTTCCTTAAAAAAAACAGAATGTTTGAGTTGATAAAGACCCAGCGGCCAGTGTACAAATTCTAAAATGTCTAATTTTTATTTGTAATAACGATTGTATTATGCTAATATATCTATTCTCAAAACATTCCAATAAAACCCCACAAAACCTGTTTTCAACAAAAGTTAATTTAGTGAAGAAACATTCCCATTCAAATTGATCTTATTTCTTTCTTTATGCTGTACGGCTCTACCACGACAGCTCCAGTGGTGCAATCGGTCAGCGCGTGGTACTTATAAAGCAGTAACTGTTGAGCAATGCCGAGGTTGTGAGTTCGACCCTCACCTGGAGCATTTGTTTCTTGCCTTCCTTTAGTATTTTTTACTACTGAAGTAGTTGGGCAAAGTGTCTTGAACCCGTCGACGATCTAGTCCCATGATTAAGAGAGAAATTCCAAAGAGCTCTTTGTTTCTTGCGGTATTTTTTTTTTAAAAATTGCCGCAGGTTCGAAAAGTCTTGTGAGTCCCACCATAATCTAGTACCGTGATTGAAAGGGAAATGTGGAAGATATATTTCGTTTTTAAGGCTTCTGGCTGTCCAATATACTTTCCTTCATCGGCATTAATAATGTACACTGGCTAAGAGATAAAAACCACCCTCCAAAGGTAGCCCTTGCTCTCATCTAAAATAAAGATGCATGTGCTTATGGATCTTTTCAAGTTGGAGTTCAAACTTACAAGATCATTCTTGAGAACTCAATCAAAAATGATCGCTTCACTGTTAGGGAACAGCAATGCGCAATGTCAACACTTGCTCGTGCTGCCCCGGTGGCCTAATGGATAAGGCACTGGCCTCCTAAGCCAGGGATTGTGGGTTCGAGTCCCATCCGGGGTGCTTGTTGAGCTCCATTTTCAACAACACCTCATGGAAAGTTTAGGGTGAAGATGACAACTATTTGACTGCCATACAGTCTTGTTTGCCTGTAAATTAGTTCTTGCAAACCTCTGCCCTTTTCGAAAGATCATTTCCATGTACTGAGAGAAGTGTTAACGTGCAACAGAGTAGTATCTACTTTGTAGGGAGGCAAAATATAGCATCTTGTTAAAACACACAGTCCATTGCTTTCATCTTCATTCATGCCCCAAATACCAAAGAGTATACTTTCTACTAAGCTATGGCTATGCATTTAAACAAACAATATTTTAAATATCAAAATATAAAATAATAAATGTAAAACAAAGTATGTATATATATATATATATATATATGTCATTTTTGACAATTTTTTTCATGTAATGCTCTTTATTAAAAAACAAAATTAATAATCTTGCAATTTTCACACTGGCTGCTGGGGCTGTCCTTCTAAAGCCGTTTTCTTAATATCAGAGGTAGGGTTATAATGACTGATAGCACCTCTGTACACAGCTGTTAACACAGGATCTAGGAATCACAAAAGGTGATGTCACAGCTGGCCGTGATGTCACAGCTGACCCTGCAGCCCCTGAATTCCTAAGAATTTGTGCACACGCTCATTAGATGCTTCAATACAAAATAAAGTGTCAAAGTCTGTTCATTGCAGCAAACGCACATGTGCATTTCCTTAAAAAAAACAGAATGTTTGAGTTGATAAAGACCCAGCGGCCAGTGTACAAATTCTAAAATGTCTAATTTTTATTTGTAATAACGATTGTATTATGCTAATATATCTATTCTCAAAACATTCCAATAAAACCCCACAAAACCTGTTTTCAACAAAAGTTAATTTAGTGAAGAAACATTCCCATTCAAATTGATCTTATTTCTTTCTTTATGCTGTACGGCTCTACCACGACGGCTCCAGTGGTGCAATCGGTCAGCGCGTGGTACTTATAAAGCAGTAACTGTTGAGCAATGCCGAGGTTGTGAGTTCGACCCTCACCTGGAGCATTTGTTTCTTGCCTTCCTTTAGTATTTTTTACTACTGAAGTAGTTGGGCAAAGTGTCTTGAACCCGTCGACGATCTAGTCCCATGATTAAGAGAGAAATTCCAAAGAGCTCTTTGTTTCTTGCGGTATTTTTTTTTTAAAAATTGCCGCAGGTTCGAAAAGTCTTGTGAGTCCCACCATAATCTAGTACCGTGATTGAAAGGGAAATGTGGAAGATATATTTCGTTTTTAAGGCTTCTGGCTGTCCAATATACTTTCCTTCATCGGCATTAATAATGTACACTGGCTAAGAGATAAAAACCACCCTCCAAAGGTAGCCCTTGCTCTCATCTAAAATAAAGATGCATGTGCTTATGGATCTTTTCAAGTTGGAGTTCAAACTTACAAGATCATTCTTGAGAACTCAATCAAAAATGATCGCTTCACTGTTAGGGAACAGCAATGCGCAATGTCAACACTTGCTCGTGCTGCCCCGGTGGCCTAATGGATAAGGCACTGGCCTCCTAAGCCAGGGATTGTGGGTTCGAGTCCCATCCGGGGTGCTTGTTGAGCTCCATTTTCAACAACACCTCATGGAAAGTTTAGGGTGAAGATGACAACTATTTGACTGCCATACAGTCTTGTTTGCCTGTAAATTAGTTCTTGCAAACCTCTGCCCTTTTCGAAAGATCATTTCCATGTACTGAGAGAAGTGTTAACGTGCAACAGAGTAGTATCTACTTTGTAGGGAGGCAAAATATAGCATCTTGTTAAAACACACAGTCCATTGCTTTCATCTTCATTCATGCCCCAAATACCAAAGAGTATACTTTCTACTAAGCTATGGCTATGCATTTAAACAAACAATATTTTAAATATCAAAATATAAAATAATAAATGTAAAACAAAGTATGTATATATATATATATATATGTCATTTTTGACAATTTTTTTCATGTAATGCTCTTTATTAAAAAACAAAATTAATAATCTTGCAATTTTCACACTGGCTACTGGGGCTGTCCTTCTAAAGCCGTTTTCTTAATATCAGAGGTAGGGTTATAATGACTGATAGCACCTCTGTACACAGCTGTTAACACAGGATCTAGGAATCACAAAAGGTGATGTCACAGCTGGCCGTGATGTCACAGCTGACCCTGCAGCCCCTGAATTCCTAAGAATTTGTGCACACGCTCATTAGATGCTTCAATACAAAATAAAGTGTCAAAGTCTGTTCATTGCAGCAAACGCACATGTGCATTTCCTTAAAAAAAACAGAATGTTTGAGTTGATAAAGACCCAGCGGCCAGTGTACAAATTCTAAAATGTCTAATTTTTATTTGTAATAACGATTGTATTATGCTAATATATCTATTCTCAAAACATTCCAATAAAACCCCACAAAACCTGTTTTCAACAAAAGTTAATTTAGTGAAGAAACATTCCCATTCAAATTGATCTTATTTCTTTCTTTATGCTGTACGGCTCTACCACGACGGCTCCAGTGGTGCAATCGGTCAGCGCGTGGTACTTATAAAGCAGTAACTGTTGAGCAATGCCGAGGTTGTGAGTTCGACCCTCACCTGGAGCATTTGTTTCTTGCCTTCCTTTAGTATTTTTTACTACTGAAGTAGTTGGGCAAAGTGTCTTGAACCCGTCGACGATCTAGTCCCATGATTAAGAGAGAAATTCCAAAGAGCTCTTTGTTTCTTGCGGTATTTTTTTTTTAAAAATTGCCGCAGGTTCGAAAAGTCTTGTGAGTCCCACCATAATCTAGTACCGTGATTGAAAGGGAAATGTGGAAGATATATTTCGTTTTTAAGGCTTCTGGCTGTCCAATATACTTTCCTTCATCGGCATTAATAATGTACACTGGCTAAGAGATAAAAACCACCCTCCAAAGGTAGCCCTTGCTCTCATCTAAAATAAAGATGCATGTGCTTATGGATCTTTTCAAGTTGGAGTTCAAACTTACAAGATCATTCTTGAGAACTCAATCAAAAATGATCGCTTCACTGTTAGGGAACAGCAATGCGCAATGTCAACACTTGCTCGTGCTGCCCCGGTGGCCTAATGGATAAGGCACTGGCCTCCTAAGCCAGGGATTGTGGGTTCGAGTCCCATCCGGGGTGCTTGTTGAGCTCCATTTTCAACAACACCTCATGGAAAGTTTAGGGTGAAGATGACAACTATTTGACTGCCATACAGTCTTGTTTGCCTGTAAATTAGTTCTTGCAAACCTCTGCCCTTTTCGAAAGATCATTTCCATGTACTGAGAGAAGTGTTAACGTGCAACAGAGTAGTATCTACTTTGTAGGGAGGCAAAATATAGCATCTTGTTAAAACACACAGTCCATTGCTTTCATCTTCATTCATGCCCCAAATACCAAAGAGTATACTTTCTACTAAGCTATGGCTATGCATTTAAACAAACAATATTTTAAATATCAAAATATAAAATAATAAATGTAAAACAAAGTATGTATATATATATATATATATGTCATTTTTGACAATTTTTTTCATGTAATGCTCTTTATTAAAAAACAAAATTAATAATCTTGCAATTTTCACACTGGCTACTGGGGCTGTCCTTCTAAAGCCGTTTTCTTAATATCAGAGGTAGGGTTATAATGACTGATAGCACCTCTGTACACAGCTGTTAACACAGGATCTAGGAATCACAAAAGGTGATGTCACAGCTGGCCGTGATGTCACAGCTGACCCTGCAGCCCCTGAATTCCTAAGAATTTGTGCACACGCTCATTAGATGCTTCAATACAAAATAAAGTGTCAAAGTCTGTTCATTGCAGCAAACGCACATGTGCATTTCCTTAAAAAAAACAGAATGTTTGAGTTGATAAAGACCCAGCGGCCAGTGTACAAATTCTAAAATGTCTAATTTTTATTTGTAATAACGATTGTATTATGCTAATATATCTATTCTCAAAACATTCCAATAAAACCCCACAAAACCTGTTTTCAACAAAAGTTAATTTAGTGAAGAAACATTCCCATTCAAATTGATCTTATTTCTTTCTTTATGCTGTACGGCTCTACCACGACGGCTCCAGTGGCGCAATCGGTCAGCGCGCGGTACTTATAAAGCAGTAACTGTTGAGCAATGCCGAGGTTGTGAGTTCAACCCTCACCTGGAGCATTTGTTTCTTGCCTTCCTTTAGTATTTTTTACTACTGAAGTAGTTGGGCAAAGTGTCTTGAACCCGTCGACGATCTAGTCCCATGATTAAGAGAGAAATTCCAAAGAGCTCTTTGTTTCTTGCGGTATTTTTTTTTTAAAAATTGCCGCAGGTTCGAAAAGTCTTGTAAGTCCCACCATAATCTAGTACCGTGATTGAAAGGGAAATGTGGAAGATATATTTCGTTTTTAAGGCTTCTGGCTGTCCAATATACTTTCCTTCATCGGCATTAATAATGTACACTGGCTAAGAGATAAAAACCACCCTCCAAAGGTAGCCCTTGCTCTCATCTAAAATAAAGATGCATGTGCTTATGGATCTTTTCAAGTTGGAGTTCAAACTTACAAGATCATTCTTGAGAACTCAATCAAAAATGATCGCTTCACTGTTAGGGAACAGCAATGCGCAATGTCAACACTTGCTCGTGCTGCCCCGGTGGCCTAATGGATAAGGCACTGGCCTCCTAAGCCAGGGATTGTGGGTTCGAGTCCCATCCGGGGTGCTTGTTGAGCTCCATTTTCAACAACACCTCATGGAAAGTTTAGGGTGAAGATGACAACTATTTGACTGCCATACAGTCTTGTTTGCCTGTAAATTAGTTCTTGCAAACCTCTGCCCTTTTCGAAAGATCATTTCCATGTACTGAGAGAAGTGTTAACGTGCAACAGAGTAGTATCTACTTTGTAGGGCGGCAAAATATAGCATCTTGTTAAAACACACAGTCCATTGCTTTCATCTTCATTCATGCCCCAAATACCAAAGAGTATACTTTCTACTAAGCTATGGCTATGCATTTAAACAAACAATATTTTAAATATCAAAATATAAAATAATAAATGTAAAACAAAGTATGTATATATATATATATATATGTCATTTTTGACAATTTTTTTCATGTAATGCTCTTTATTAAAAAACAAAATTAATAATCTTGCAATTTTCACACTGGCTACTGGGGCTGTCCTTCTAAAGCCGTTTTCTTAATATCAGAGGTAGGGTTATAATGACTGATAGCACCTCTGTACACAGCTGTTAACACAGGATCTAGGAATCACAAAAGGTGATGTCACAGCTGGCCGTGATGTCACAGCTGACCCTGCAGCCCCTGAATTCCTAAGAATTTGTGCACACGCTCATTAGATGCTTCAATACAAAATAAAGTGTCAAAGTCTGTTCATTGCAGCAAACGCACATGTGCATTTCCTTAAAAAAAACAGAATGTTTGAGTTGATAAAGACCCAGCGGCCAGTGTACAAATTCTAAAATGTCAAATTTTTATTTGTAATAACGATTGTATTATGCTAATATATCTATTCTCAAAACATTCCAATAAAACCCCACAAAACCTGTTTTCAACAAAAGTTAATTTAGTGAAGAAACATTCCCATTCAAATTGATCTTATTTCTTTCTTTATGCTGTACGGCTCTACCACGACGGCTCCAGTGGCGCAATCGGTCAGCGCGCGGTACTTATAAAGCAGTAACTGTTGAGCAATGCCGAGGTTGTGAGTTCGACCCTCACCTGGAGCATTTGTTTCTTGCCTTCCTTTAGTATTTTTTACTACTGAAGTAGTTGGGCAAAGTGTCTTGAACCCGTCGACGATCTAGTCCCATGATTAAGAGAGAAATTCCAAAGAGCTCTTTGTTTCTTGCGGTATTTTTTTTTTAAAAATTGCCGCAGGTTCGAAAAGTCTTGTAAGTCCCACCATAATCTAGTACCGTGATTAAAAGGGAAATGTGGAAGATATATTTCGTTTTTAAGGCTTCTGGCTGTCCAATATACTTTCCTTCATCGGCATTAATAATGTACACTGGCTAAGAGATAAAAACCACCCTCCAAAGGTAGCCCTTGCTCTCATCTAAAATAAAGATGCATGTGCTTATGGATCTTTTCAAGTTGGAGTTCAAACTTACAAGATCATTCTTGAGAACTCAATCAAAAATGATCGCTTCACTGTTAGGGAACAGCAATGCGCAATGTCAACACTTGCTCGTGCTGCCCCGGTGGCCTAATGGATAAGGCACTGGCCTCCTAAGCCAGGGATTGTGGGTTCGAGTCCCATCCGGGGTGCTTGTCGAGCTCCATTTTCAACAACACCTCATGGAAAGTTTAGGGTGAAGATGACAACTATTTGACTGCCATACAGTCTTGTTTGCCTGTAAATTAGTTCTTGCAAACCTCTGCCCTTTTCGAAAGATCATTTCCATGTACTGAGAGAAGTGTTAACGTGCAACAGAGTAGTATCTACTTTGTAGGGCGGCAAAATATAGCATCTTGTTAAAACACACAGTCCATTGCTTTCATCTTCATTCATGCCCCAAATACCAAAGAGTATACTTTCTACTAAGCTATGGCTATGCATTTAAACAAACAATATTTTAAATATCAAAATATAAAATAATTAATGTAAAACAAAGTATGTATATATATATATATATATGTCATTTTTGACAATTTTTTTCATGTAATGCTCTTTATTAAAAAACAAAATTAATAATCTTGCAATTTTCACACTGGCTACTGGGGCTGTCCTTCTAAAGCCGTTTTCTTAATATCAGAGGTAGGGTTATAATGACTGATAGCACCTCTGTACACAGCTGTTAACACAGGATCTAGGAATCACAAAAGGTGATGTCACAGCTGGCCGTGATGTCACAGCTGACCCTGCAGCCCCTGAATTCCTAAGAATTTGTGCACACGCTCATTAGATGCTTCAATACAAAATAAAGTGTCAAAGTCTGTTCATTGCAGCAAACGCACATGTGCATTTCCTTAAAAAAAACAGAATGTTTGAGTTGATAAAGACCCAGCGGCCAGTGTACAAATTCTAAAATGTCTAATTTTTATTTGTAATAACGATTGTATTATGCTAATATATCTATTCTCAAAACATTCCAATAAAACCCCACAAAACCTGTTTTCAACAAAAGTTAATTTAGTGAAGAAACATTCCCATTCAAATTGATCTTATTTCTTTCTTTATGCTGTACGGCTCTACCACGACGGCTCCAGTGGCGCAATCGGTCAGCGCGCGGTACTTATAAAGCAGTAACTGTTGAGCAATGCCGAGGTTGTGAGTTGGACCCTCACCTGGAGCATTTGTTTCTTGCCTTCCTTTAGTATTTTTTACTACTGAAGTAGTTGGGCAAAGTGTCTTGAACCCGTCGACGATCTAGTCCCATGATTAAGAGAGAAATTCCAAAGAGCTCTTTGTTTCTTGCGGTATTTTTTTTTTAAAAATTGCCGCAGGTTCGAAAAGTCTTGTGAGTCCCACCATAATCTAGTACCGTGATTGAAAGGGAAATGTGGAAGATATATTTCGTTTTTAAGGCTTCTGGCTGTCCAATATACTTTCCTTCATCGGCATTAATAATGTACACTGGCTAAGAGATAAAAACCACCCTCCAAAGGTAGCCCTTGCTCTCATCTAAAATAAAGATGCATGTGCTTATGGATCTTTTCAAGTTGGAGTTCAAACTTACAAGATCATTCTTGAGAACTCAATCAAAAATGATCGCTTCACTGTTAGGGAACAGCAATGCGCAATGTCAACACTTGCTCGTGCTGCCCCGGTGGCCTAATGGATAAGGCACTGGCCTCCTAAGCCAGGGATTGTGGGTTTGAGTCCCATCCGGGGTGCTTGTTGAGCTCCATTTTCAACAACACCTCATGGAAAGTTTAGGGTGAAGATGACAACTATTTGACTGCCATACAGTCTTGTTTGCCTGTAAATTAGTTCTTGCAAACCTCTGCCCTTTTCGAAAGATCATTTCCATGTACTGAGAGAAGTGTTAACGTGCAACAGAGTAGTATCTACTTTGTAGGGAGGCAAAATATAGCATCTTGTTAAAACACACAGTCCATTGCTTTCATCTTCATTCATGCCCCAAATACCAAAGAGTATACTTTCTACTAAGCTATGGCTATGCATTTAAACAAACAATATTTTAAATATCAAAATATAAAATAATAAATGTAAAACAAAGTATGTATATATATATATATATGTCATTTTTGACAATTTTTTTCATGTAATGCTCTTTATTAAAAAACAAAATTAATAATCTTGCAATTTTCACACTGGCTACTGGGGCTGTCCTTCTAAAGCCGTTTTCTTAATATCAGAGGTAGGGTTATAATGACTGATAGCACCTCTGTACACAGCTGTTAACACAGGATCTAGGAATCACAAAAGGTGATGTCACAGCTGGCCGTGATGTCACAGCTGACCCTGCAGCCCCTGAATTCCTAAGAATTTGTGCACACGCTCATTAGATGCTTCAATACAAAATAAAGTGTCAAAGTCTGTTCATTGCAGCAAACGCACATGTGCATTTCCTTAAAAAAAACAGAATGTTTGAGTTGATAAAGACCCAGCGGCCAGTGTACAAATTCTAAAATGTCAAATTTTTATTTGTAATAACGATTGTATTATGCTAATATATCTATTCTCAAAACATTCCAATAAAACCCCACAAAACCTGTTTTCAACAAAAGTTAATTTAGTGAAGAAACATTCCCATTCAAATTGATCTTATTTCTTTCTTTATGCTGTACGGCTCTACCACGACGGCTCCAGTGGCGCAATCGGTCAGCGCGCGGTACTTATAAAGCAGTAACTGTTGAGCAATGCCGAGGTTGTGAGTTCGACCCTCACCTGGAGCATTTGTTTCTTGCCTTCCTTTAGTATTTTTTACTACTGAAGTAGTTGGGCAAAGTGTCTTGAACCCGTCGACGATCTAGTCCCATGATTAAGAGAGAAATTCCAAAGAGCTCTTTGTTTCTTGCGGTATTTTTTTTTTAAAAATTGCCGCAGGTTCGAAAAGTCTTGTGAGTCCCACCATAATCTAGTACCGTGATTGAAAGGGAAATGTGGAAGATATATTTCGTTTTTAAGGCTTCTGGCTGTCCAATATACTTTCCTTCATCGGCATTAATAATGTACACTGGCTAAGAGATAAAAACCACCCTCCAAAGGTAGCCCTTGCTCTCATCTAAAATAAAGATGCATGTGCTTATGGATCTTTTCAAGTTGGAGTTCAAACTTACAAGATCATTCTTGAGAACTCAATCAAAAATGATCGCTTCACTGTTAGGGAACAGCAATGCGCAATGTCAACACTTGCTCGTGCTGCCCCGGTGGCCTAATGGATAAGGCACTGGCCTCCTAAGCCAGGGATTGTGGGTTCGAGTCCCATCCAGGGTGCTTGTTGAGCTCCATTTTCAACAACACCTCATGGAAAGTTTAGGGTGAAGATGACAACTATTTGACTGCCATACAGTCTTGTTTGCCTGTAAATTAGTTCTTGCAAACCTCTGCCCTTTTCGAAAGATCATTTCCATGTACTGAGAGAAGTGTTAACGTGCAACAGAGTAGTATCTACTTTGTAGGGAGGCAAAATATAGCATCTTGTTAAAACACACAGTCCATTGCTTTCATCTTCATTCATGCCCCAAATACCAAAGAGTATACTTTCTACTAAGCTATGGCTATGCATTTAAACAAACAATATTTTAAATATCAAAATATAAAATAATAAATGTAAAACAAAGTATGTATATATATATATATATATATGTCATTTTTGACAATTTTTTTCATGTAATGCTCTTTATTAAAAAACAAAATTAATAATCTTGCAATTTTCACACTGGCTACTGGGGCTGTCCTTCTAAAGCCGTTTTCTTAATATCAGAGGTAGGGTTATAATGACTGATAGCACCTCTGTACACAGCTGTTAACACAGGATCTAGGAATCACAAAAGGTGATGTCACAGCTGGCCGTGATGTCACAGCTGACCCTGCAGCCCCTGAATTCCTAAGAATTTGTGCACACGCTCATTAGATGCTTCAATACAAAATAAAGTGTCAAAGTCTGTTCATTGCAGCAAACGCACATGTGCATTTCCTTAAAAAAAACAGAATGTTTGAGTTGATAAAGACCCAGCGGCCAGTGTACAAATTCTAAAATGTCTAATTTTTATTTGTAATAACGATTGTATTATGCTAATATATCTATTCTCAAAACATTCCAATAAAACCCCACAAAACCTGTTTTCAACAAAAGTTAATTTAGTGAAGAAACATTCCCATTCAAATTGATCTTATTTCTTTCTTTATGCTGTACGGCTCTACCACGACGGCTCCAGTGGCGCAATCGGTCAGCGCGCGGTACTTATAAAGCAGTAACTGTTGAGCAATGCCGAGGTTGTGAGTTCAACCCTCACCTGGAGCATTTGTTTCTTGCCTTCCTTTAGTATTTTTTACTACTGAAGTAGTTGGGCAAAGTGTCTTGAACCCGTCGACGATCTAGTCCCATGATTAAGAGAGAAATTCCAAAGAGCTCTTTGTTTCTTGCGGTATTTTTTTTTTAAAAATTGCCGCAGGTTCGAAAAGTCTTGTAAGTCCCACCATAATCTAGTACCGTGATTGAAAGGGAAATGTGGAAGATATATTTCGTTTTTAAGGCTTCTGGCTGTCCAATATACTTTCCTTCATCGGCATTAATAATGTACACTGGCTAAGAGATAAAAACCACCCTCCAAAGGTAGCCCTTGCTCTCATCTAAAATAAAGATGCATGTGCTTATGGATCTTTTCAAGTTGGAGTTCAAACTTACAAGATCATTCTTGAGAACTCAATCAAAAATGATCGCTTCACTGTTAGGGAACAGCAATGCGCAATGTCAACACTTGCTCGTGCTGCCCCGGTGGCCTAATGGATAAGGCACTGGCCTCCTAAGCCAGGGATTGTGGGTTCGAGTCCCATCCGGGGTGCTTGTTGAGCTCCATTTTCAACAACACCTCATGGAAAGTTTAGGGTGAAGATGACAACTATTTGACTGCCATACAGTCTTGTTTGCCTGTAAATTAGTTCTTGCAAACCTCTGCCCTTTTCGAAAGATCATTTCCATGTACTGAGAGAAGTGTTAACGTGCAACAGAGTAGTATCTACTTTGTAGGGAGGCAAAATATAGCATCTTGTTAAAACACACAGTCCATTGCTTTCATCTTCATTCATGCCCCAAATACCAAAGAGTATACTTTCTACTAAGCTATGGCTATGCATTTAAACAAACAATATTTTAAATATCAAAATATAAAATAATAAATGTAAAACAAAGTATGTATATATATATATATATATATGTCATTTTTGACAATTTTTTTCATGTAATGCTCTTTATTAAAAAACAAAATTAATAATCTTGCAATTTTCACACTGGCTACTGGGGCTGTCCTTCTAAAGCCGTTTTCTTAATATCAGAGGTAGGGTTATAATGACTGATAGCACCTCTGTACACAGCTGTTAACACAGGATCTAGGAATCACAAAAGGTGATGTCACAGCTGGCCGTGATGTCACAGCTGACCCTGCAGCCCCTGAATTCCTAAGAATTTGTGCACACGCTCATTAGATGCTTCAATACAAAATAAAGTGTCAAAGTCTGTTCATTGCAGCAAACGCACATGTGCATTTCCTTAAAAAAAACAGAATGTTTGAGTTGATAAAGACCCAGCGGCCAGTGTACAAATTCTAAAATGTCAAATTTTTATTTGTAATAACGATTGTATTATGCTAATATATCTATTCTCAAAACATTCCAATAAAACCCCACAAAACCTGTTTTCAACAAAAGTTAATTTAGTGAAGAAACATTCCCATTCAAATTGATCTTATTTCTTTCTTTATGCTGTACGGCTCTACCACGACGGCTCCAGTGGCGCAATCGGTCAGCGCGCGGTACTTATAAAGCAGTAACTGTTGAGCAATGCCGAGGTTGTGAGTTCGAACGTTACCTGGAGCATTTGTTTCTTGCCTTCCTTTAGTATTTTTTACTACTGAAGTAGTTGGGCAAAGTGTCTTGAACCCGTCGACGATCTAGTCCCATGATTAAGAGAGAAATTCCAAAGAGCTCTTTGTTTCTTGCGGTATTTTTTTTTTAAAAATTGCCGCAGGTTCGAAAAGTCTTGTGAGTCCCACCATAATCTAGTACCGTGATTGAAAGGGAAATGTGGAAGATATATTTCGTTTTTAAGGCTTCTGGCTGTCCAATATACTTTCCTTCATCGGCATTAATAATGTACACTGGCTAAGAGATAAAAACCACCCTCCAAAGGTAGCCCTTGCTCTCATCTAAAATAAAGATGCATGTGCTTATGGATCTTTTCAAGTTGGAGTTCAAACTTACAAGATCATTCTTGAGAACTCAATCAAAAATGATCGCTTCACTGTTAGGGAACAGCAATGCGCAATGTCAACACTTGCTCGTGCTGCCCCGGTGGCCTAATGGATAAGGCACTGGCCTCCTAAGCCAGGGATTGTTGGTTCGAGTCCCATCCGGGGTGCTTGTTGAGCTCCATTTTCAACAACACCTCATGGAAAGTTTAGGGTGAAGATGACAACTATTTGACTGCCATACAGTCTTGTTTGCCTGTAAATTAGTTCTTGCAAACCTCTGCCCTTTTCGAAAGATCATTTCCATGTACTGAGAGAAGTGTTAACGTGCAACAGAGTAGTATCTACTTTGTAGGGAGGCAAAATATAGCATCTTGTTAAAACACACAGTCCATTGCTTTCATCTTCATTCATGCCCTAAATACCAAAGAGTATACTTTCTACTAAGCTATGGCTATGCATTTAAACAAACAATATTTTAAATATCAAAATATAAAATAATAAATGTAAAACAAAGTATGTATATATATATATATATATATATGTCATTTTTGACAATTTTTTTCATGTAATGCTCTTTATTAAAAAACAAAATTAATAATCTTGCAATTTTCACACTGGCTACTGGGGCTGTCCTTCTAAAGCCGTTTTCTTAATATCAGAGGTAGGGTTATAATGACTGATAGCACCTCTGTACACAGCTGTTAACACAGGATCTAGGAATCACAAAAGGTGATGTCACAGCTGGCCGTGATGTCACAGCTGACCCTGCAGCCCCTGAATTCCTAAGAATTTGTGCACACGCTCATTAGATGCTTCAATACAAAATAAAGTGTCAAAGTCTGTTCATTGCAGCAAACGCACATGTGCATTTCCTTAAAAAAAACAGAATGTTTGAGTTGATAAAGACCCAGCGGCCAGTGTACAAATTCTAAAATGTCTAATTTTTATTTGTAATAACGATTGTATTATGCTAATATATCTATTCTCAAAACATTCCAATAAAACCCCACAAAACCTGTTTTCAACAAAAGTTAATTTAGTGAAGAAACATTCCCATTCAAATTGATCTTATTTCTTTCTTTATGCTGTACGGCTCTACCACGACGGCTCCAGTGGCGCAATCGGTCAGCGCGCGGTACTTATAAAGCAGTACCTGTTGAGCAATGCCGAGGTTGTGAGTTCGACCCTCACCTGGAGCATTTGTTTCTTGCCTTCCTTTAGTATTTTTTACTACTGAAGTAGTTGGGCAAAGTGTCTTGAACCCGTCGACGATCTAGTCCCATGATTAAGAGAGAAATTCCAAAGAGCTCTTTGTTTCTTGCGGTATTTTTTTTTTAAAAATTGCCGCAGGTTCGAAAAGTCTTGTGAGTCCCACCATAATCTAGTACCGTGATTGAAAGGGAAATGTGGAAGATATATTTCGTTTTTAAGGCTTCTGGCTGTCCAATATACTTTCCTTCATCGGCATTAATAATGTACACTGGCTAAGAGATAAAAACCACCCTCCAAAGGTAGCCCTTGCTCTCATCTAAAATAAAGATGCATGTGCTTATGGATCTTTTCAAGTTGGAGTTCAAACTTACAAGATCATTCTTGAGAACTCAATCAAAAATGATCGCTTCACTGTTAGGGAACAGCAATGCGCAATGTCAACACTTGCTCGTGCTGCCCCGGTGGCCTAATGGATAAGGCACTGGCCTCCTAAGCCAGGGATTGTGGGTTCGAGTCCCATCCGGGGTGCTTGTTGAGCTCCATTTTCAACAACACCTCATGGAAAGTTTAGGGTGAAGATGACAACTATTTGACTGCCATACAGTCTTGTTTGCCTGTAAATTAGTTCTTGCAAACCTCTGCCCTTTTCGTAAGATCATTTCCATGTACTGAGAGAAGTGTTAACGTGCAACAGAGTAGTATCTACTTTGTAGGGAGGCAAAATATAGCATCTTGTTAAAACACACAGTCCATTGCTTTCATCTTCATTCATGCCCTAAATACCAAAGAGTATACTTTCTACTAAGCTATGGCTATGCATTTAAACAAACAATATTTTAAATATCAAAATATAAAATAATAAATGTAAAACAAAGTATGTATATATATATATATATATATGTCATTTTTGACAATTTTTTTCATGTAATGCTCTTTATTAAAAAACAAAATTAATAATCTTGCAATTTTCACACTGGCTACTGGGGCTGTCCTTCTAAAGCCGTTTTCTTAATATCAGAGGTAGGGTTATAATGACTGATAGCACCTCTGTACACAGCTGTTAACACAGGATCTAGGAATCACAAAAGGTGATGTCACAGCTGGCCGTGATGTCACAGCTGACCCTGCAGCCCCTGAATTCCTAAGAATTTGTGCACACGCTCATTAGATGCTTCAATACAAAATAAAGTGTCAAAGTCTGTTCATTGCAGCAAACGCACATGTGCATTTCCTTAAAAAAAACAGAATGTTTGAGTTGATAAAGACCCAGCGGCCAGTGTACAAATTCTAAAATGTCAAATTTTTATTTGTAATAACGATTGTATTATGCTAATATATCTATTCTCAAAACATTCCAATAAAACCCCACAAAACCTGTTTTCAACAAAAGTTAATTTAGTGAAGAAACATTCCCATTCAAATTGATCTTATTTCTTTCTTTATGCTGTACGGCTCTACCACGACGGCTCCAGTGGCGCAATCGGTCAGCGCGCGGTACTTATAAAGCAGTACCTGTTGAGCAATGCCGAGGTTGTGAGTTCGACCCTCACCTGGAGCATTTGTTTCTTGCCTTCCTTTAGTATTTTTTACTACTGAAGTAGTTGGGCAAAGTGTCTTGAACCCGTCGACGATCTAGTCCCATGATTAAGAGAGAAATTCCAAAGAGCTCTTTGTTTCTTGCGGTATTTTTTTTTTAAAAATTGCCGCAGGTTCGAAAAGTCTTGTGAGTCCCACCATAATCTAGTACCGTGATTGAAAGGGAAATGTGGAAGATATATTTCGTTTTTAAGGCTTCTGGCTGTCCAATATACTTTCCTTCATCGGCATTAATAATGTACACTGGCTAAGAGATAAAAACCACCCTCCAAAGGTAGCCCTTGCTCTCATCTAAAATAAAGATGCATGTGCTTATGGATCTTTTCAAGTTGGAGTTCAAACTTACAAGATCATTCTTGAGAACTCAATCAAAAATGATCGCTTCACTGTTAGGGAACAGCAATGCGCAATGTCAACACTTGCTCGTGCTGCCCCGGTGGCCTAATGGATAAGGCACTGGCCTCCTAAGCCGGGGATTGTGGGTTCGAGTCCCATCCGGGGTGCTTGTTGAGCTCCATTTTCAACAACACCTCATGGAAAGTTTAGGGTGAAGATGACAACTATTTGACTGCCATACAGTCTTGTTTGCCTGTAAATTAGTTCTTGCAAACCTCTGCCCTTTTCGAAAGATCATTTCCATGTACTGAGAGAAGTGTTAACGTGCAACAGAGTAGTATCTACTTTGTAGGGCGGCAAAATATAGCATCTTGTTAAAACACACAGTCCATTGCTTTCATCTTCATTCATGCCCCAAATACCAAAGAGTATACTTTCTACTAAGCTATGGCTATGCATTTAAACAAACAATATTTTAAATATCAAAATATAAAATAATAAATGTAAAACAAAGTATGTATATATATATATATATATATGTCATTTTTGACAATTTTTTTCATGTAATGCTCTTTATTAAAAAACAAAATTAATAATCTTGCAATTTTCACACTGGCTACTGGGGCTGTCCTTCTAAAGCCGTTTTCTTAATATCAGAGGTAGGGTTATAATGACTGATAGCACCTCTGTACACAGCTGTTAACACAGGATCTAGGAATCACAAAAGGTGATGTCACAGCTGGCCGTGATGTCACAGCTGACCCTGCAGCCCCTGAATTCCTAAGAATTTGTGCACACGCTCATTAGATGCTTCAATACAAAATAAAGTGTCAAAGTCTGTTCATTGCAGCAAACGCACATGTGCATTTCCTTAAAAAAAACAGAATGTTTGAGTTGATAAAGACCCAGCGGCCAGTGTACAAATTCTAAAATGTCAAATTTTTATTTGTAATAACGATTGTATTATGCTAATATATCTATTCTCAAAACATTCCAATAAAACCCCACAAAACCTGTTTTCAACAAAAGTTAATTTAGTGAAGAAACATTCCCATTCAAATTGATCTTATTTCTTTCTTTATGCTGTACGGCTCTACCACGACGGCTCCAGTGGCGCAATCGGTCAGCGCGCGGTACTTATAAAGCAGTAACTGTTGAGCAATGCCGAGGTTGTGAGTTCAACCCTCACCTGGAGCATTTGTTTCTTGCCTTCCTTTAGTATTTTTTACTACTGAAGTAGTTGGGCAAAGTGTCTTGAACCCGTCGACGATCTAGTCCCATGATTAAGAGAGAAATTCCAAAGAGCTCTTTGTTTTTTGCGGTATTTTTTTTTTAAAAATTGCCGCAGGTTCGAAAAGTCTTGTAAGTCCCACCATAATCTAGTACCGTGATTGAAAGGGAAATGTGGAAGATATATTTCGTTTTTAAGGCTTCTGGCTGTCCAATATACTTTCCTTCATCGGCATTAATAATGTACACTGGCTAAGAGATAAAAACCACCCTCCAAAGGTAGCCCTTGCGCTCATCTAAAATAAAGATGCATGTGCTTATGGATCTTTTCAAGTTGGAGTTCAAACTTACAAGATCATTCTTGAGAACTCAATCAAAAATGATCGCTTCACTGTTAGGGAACAGCAATGCGCAATGTCAACACTTGCTCGTGCTGCCCCGGTGGCCTAATGGATAAGGCACTGGCCTCCTAAGCCAGGGATTGTGGGTTCGAGTCCCATCCGGGGTGCTTGTTGAGCTCCATTTTCAACAACACCTCATGGAAAGTTTAGGGTGAAGATGACAACTATTTGACTGCCATACAGTCTTGTTTGCCTGTAAATTAGTTCTTGCAAACCTCTGCCCTTTTCGAAAGATCATTTCCATGTACTGAGAGAAGTGTTAACGTGCAACAGAGTAGTATCTACTTTGTAGGGCGGCAAAATATAGCATCTTGTTAAAACACACAGTCCATTGCTTTCATCTTCATTCATGCCCCAAATACCAAAGAGTATACTTTCTACTAAGCTATGGCTATGCATTTAAACAAACAATATTTTAAATATCAAAATATAAAATAATAAATGTAAAACAAAGTATGTATATATATATGTCATTTTTGACAATTTTTTTCATGTAATGCTCTTTATTAAAAAACAAAATTAATAATCTTGCAATTTTCACACTGGCTACTGGGGCTGTCCTTCTAAAGCCGTTTTCTTAATATCAGAGGTAGGGTTATAATGACTGATAGCACCTCTGTACACAGCTGTTAACACAGGATCTAGGAATCACAAAAGGTGATGTCACAGCTGGCCGTGATGTCACAGCTGACCCTGCAGCCCCTGAATTCCTAAGAATTTGTGCACACGCTCATTAGATGCTTCAATACAAAATAAAGTGTCAAAGTCTGTTCATTGCAGCAAACGCACATGTGCATTTCCTTAAAAAAAACAGAATGTTTGAGTTGATAAAGACCCAGTGGCCAGTGTACAAATTCTAAAATGTCTAATTTTTATTTGTAATAACGATTGTATTATGCTAATATATCTATTCTCAAAACATTCCAATAAAACCCCACAAAACCTGTTTTCAACAAAAGTTAATTTAGTGAAGAAACATTCCCATTCAAATTGATCTTATTTCTTTCTTTATGCTGTACGGCTCTACCACGACGGCTCCAGTGGCGCAATCGGTCAGCGCGCGGTACTTATAAAGCAGTAACTGTTGAGCAATGCCGAGGTTGTGAGTTTGACCCTCACCTGGAGCATTTGTTTCTTGCCTTCCTTTAGTATTTTTTACTACTGAAGTAGTTGGGCAAAGTGTCTTGAACCCGTCGACGATCTAGTCCCATGATTAAGAGAGAAATTCCAAAGAGCTCTTTGTTTCTTGCGGTATTTTTTTTTTAAAAATTGCCGCAGGTTCGAAAAGTCTTGTGAGTCCCACCATAATCTAGTACCGTGATTGAAAGGGAAATGTGGAAGATATATTTCGTTTTTAAGGCTTCTGGCTGTCCAATATACTTTCCTTCATCGGCATTAATAATGTACACTGGCTAAGAGATAAAAACCACCCTCCAAAGGTAGCCCTTGCTCTCATCTAAAATAAAGATGCATGTGCTTATGGATCTTTTCAAGTTGGAGTTCAAACTTACAAGATCATTCTTGAGAACTCAATCAAAAATGATCGCTTCACTGTTAGGGAACAGCAATGCGCAATGTCAACACTTGCTCGTGCTGCCCCGGTGGCCTAATGGATAAGGCACTGGCCTCCTAAGCCAGGGATTGTGGGTTCGAGTCCCATCCGGGGTGCTTGTTGAGCTCCATTTTCAACAACACCTCATGGAAAGTTTAGGGTGAAGATGACAACTATTTGACTGCCATACAGTCTTGTTTGCCTGTAAATTAGTTCTTGCAAACCTCTGCCCTTTTCGAAAGATCATTTCCATGTACTGAGAGAAGTGTTAACGTGCAACAGAGTAGTATCTACTTTGTAGGGCGGCAAAATATAGCATCTTGTTAAAACACACAGTCCATTGCTTTCATCTTCATTCATGCCCCAAATACCAAAGAGTATACTTTCTACTAAGCTATGGCTATGCATTTAAACAAACAATATTTTAAATATCAAAATATAAAATAATAAATGTAAAACAAAGTATGTATATATATATATATGTATATATATATATATATATATGTCATTTTTGACAATTTTTTTCATGTAATGCTCTTTATTAAAAAACAAAATTAATAATCTTGCAATTTTCACACTGGCTACTGGGGCTGTCCTTCTAAAGCCGTTTTCTTAATATCAGAGGTAGGGTTATAATGACTGATAGCACCTCTGTACACAGCTGTTAACACAGGATCTAGGAATCACAAAAGGTGATGTCACAGCTGGCCGTGATGTCACAGCTGACCCTGCAGCCCCTGAATTCCTAAGAATTTGTGCACACGCTCATTAGATGCTTCAATACAAAATAAAGTGTCAAAGTCTGTTCATTGCAGCAAACGCACATGTGCATTTCCTTAAAAAAAACAGAATGTTTGAGTTGATAAAGACCCAGCGGCCAGTGTACAAATTCTAAAATGTCTAATTTTTATTTGTAATAACGATTGTATTATGCTAATATATCTATTCTCAAAACATTCCAATAAAACCCCACAAAACCTGTTTTCAACAAAAGTTAATTTAGTGAAGAAACATTCCCATTCAAATTGATCTTATTTCTTTCTTTATGCTGTACGGCTCTACCACGACGGCTCCAGTGGCGCAATCGGTCAGCGCGCGGTACTTATAAAGCAGTAACTGTTGAGCAATGCCGAGGTTGTGAGTTCAACCCTCACCTGGAGCATTTGTTTCTTGCCTTCCTTTAGTATTTTTTACTACTGAAGTAGTTGGGCAAAGTGTCTTGAACCCGTCGACGATCTAGTCCCATGATTAAGAGAGAAATTCCAAAGAGCTCTTTGTTTTTTGCGGTATTTTTTTTTTAAAAATTGCCGCAGGTTCGAAAAGTCTTGTAAGTCCCACCATAATCTAGTACCGTGATTGAAAGGGAAATGTGGAAGATATATTTCGTTTTTAAGGCTTCTGGCTGTCCAATATACTTTCCTTCATCGGCATTAATAATGTACACTGGCTAAGAGATAAAAACCACCCTCCAAAGGTAGCCCTTGCTCTCATCTAAAATAAAGATGCATGTGCTTATGGATCTTTTCAAGTTGGAGTTCAAACTTACAAGATCATTCTTGAGAACTCAATCAAAAATGATCGCTTCACTGTTAGGGAACAGCAATGCGCAATGTCAACACTTGCTCGTGCTGCCCCGGTGGCCAAATGGATAAGGCACTGGCCTCCTAAGCCAGGGATTGTGGGTTCGAGTCCCATCCGGGGTGCTTGTTGAGCTCCATTTTCAACAACACCTCATGGAAAGTTTAGGGTGAAGATGACAACTATTTGACTGCCATACAGTCTTGTTTGCCTGTAAATTAGTTCTTGCAAACCTCTGCCCTTTTCGAAAGATCATTTCCATGTACTGAGAGAAGTGTTAACGTGCAACAGAGTAGTATCTACTTTGTAGGGCGGCAAAATATAGCATCTTGTTAAAACACACAGTCCATTGCTTTCATCTTCATTCATGCCCCAAATACCAAAGAGTATACTTTCTACTAAGCTATGGCTATGCATTTAAACAAACAATATTTTAAATATCAAAATATAAAATAATAAATGTAAAACAAAGTATGTATATATATGTATATATATGTCATTTTTGACAATTTTTTTCATGTAATGCTCTTTATTAAAAAACAAAATTAATAATCTTGCAATTTTCACACTGGCTACTGGGGCTGTCCTTCTAAAGCCGTTTTCTTAATATCAGAGGTAGGGTTATAATGACTGATAGCACCTCTGTACACAGCTGTTAACACAGGATCTAGGAATCACAAAAGGTGATGTCACAGCTGGCCGTGATGTCACAGCTGACCCTGCAGCCCCTGAATTCCTAAGAATTTGTGCACACGCTCATTAGATGCTTCAATACAAAATAAAGTGTCAAAGTCTGTTCATTGCAGCAAACGCACATGTGCATTTCCTTAAAAAAAACAGAATGTTTGAGTTGATAAAGACCCAGCGGCCAGTGTACAAATTCTAAAATGTCTAATTTTTATTTGTAATAACGATTGTATTATGCTAATATATCTATTCTCAAAACATTCCAATAAAACCCCACAAAACCTGTTTTCAACAAAAGTTAATTTAGTGAAGAAACATTCCCATTCAAATTGATCTTATTTCTTTCTTTATGCTGTACGGCTCTACCACGACGGCTCCAGTGGCGCAATCGGTCAGCGCGCGGTACTTATAAAGCAGTAACTGTTGAGCAATGCCGAGGTTGTGAGTTCAACCCTCACCTGGAGCATTTGTTTCTTGCCTTCCTTTAGTATTTTTTACTACTGAAGTAGTTGGGCAAAGTGTCTTGAACCCGTCGACGATCTAGTCCCATGATTAAGAGAGAAATTCCAAAGAGCTCTTTGTTTTTTGCGGTATTTTTTTTTTAAAAATTGCCGCAGGTTCGAAAAGTCTTGTAAGTCCCACCATAATCTAGTACCGTGATTGAAAGGGAAATGTGGAAGATATATTTCGTTTTTAAGGCTTCTGGCTGTCCAATATACTTTCCTTCATCGGCATTAATAATGTACACTGGCTAAGAGATAAAAACCACCCTCCAAAGGTAGCCCTTGCTCTCATCTAAAATAAAGATGCATGTGCTTATGGATCTTTTCAAGTTGGAGTTCAAACTTACAAGATCATTCTTGAGAACTCAATCAAAAATGATCGCTTCACTGTTAGGGAACAGCAATGCGCAATGTCAACACTTGCTCGTGCTGCCCCGGTGGCCTAATGGATAAGGCACTGGCCTCCTAAGCCAGGGATTGTGGGTTCGAGTCCCATCCGGGGTGCTTGTTGAGCTCCATTTTCAACAACACCTCATGGAAAGTTTAGGGTGAAGATGACAACTATTTGACTGCCATACAGTCTTGTTTGCCTGTAAATTAGTTCTTGCAAACCTCTGCCCTTTTCGAAAGATCATTTCCATGTACTGAGAGAAGTGTTAACGTGCAACAGAGTAGTATCTACTTTGTAGGGCGGCAAAATATAGCATCTTGTTAAAACACACAGTCCATTGCTTTCATCTTCATTCATGCCCCAAATACCAAAGAGTATACTTTCTACTAAGCTATGGCTATGCATTTAAACAAACAATATTTTAAATATCAAAATATAAAATAATAAATGTAAAACAAAGTATGTATATATATATATATATATATATGTCATTTTTGACAATTTTTTTCATGTAATGCTCTTTATTAAAAAACAAAATTAATAATCTTGCAATTTTCACACTGGCTACTGGGGCTGTCCTTCTAAAGCCGTTTTCTTAATATCAGAGGTAGGGTTATAATGACTGATAGCACCTCTGTACACAGCTGTTAACACAGGATCTAGGAATCACAAAAGGTGATGTCACAGCTGGCCGTGATGTCACAGCTGACCCTGCAGCCCCTGAATTCCTAAGAATTTGTGCACACGCTCATTAGATGCTTCAATACAAAATAAAGTGTCAAAGTCTGTTCATTGCAGCAAACGCACATGTGCATTTCCTTAAAAAAAACAGAATGTTTGAGTTGATAAAGACCCAGCGGCCAGTGTACAAATTCTAAAATGTCTAATTTTTATTTGTAATAACGATTGTATTATGCTAATATATCTATTCTCAAAACATTCCAATAAAACCCCACAAAACCTGTTTTCAACAAAAGTTAATTTAGTGAAGAAACATTCCCATTCAAATTGATCTTATTTCTTTCTTTATGCTGTACGGCTCTACCACGACGGCTCCAGTGGCGCAATCGGTCAGCGCGCGGTACTTATAAAGCAGTAACTGTTGAGCAATGCCGAGGTTGTGAGTTCAACCCTCACCTGGAGCATTTGTTTCTTGCCTTCCTTTAGTATTTTTTACTACTGAAGTAGTTGGGCAAAGTGTCTTGAACCCGTCGACGATCTAGTCCCATGATTAAGAGAGAAATTCCAAAGAGCTCTTTGTTTTTTGCGGTATTTTTTTTTTAAAAATTGCCGCAGGTTCGAAAAGTCTTGTAAGTCCCACCATAATCTAGTACCGTGATTGAAAGGGAAATGTGGAAGATATATTTCGTTTTTAAGGCTTCTGGCTGTCCAATATACTTTCCTTCATCGGCATTAATAATGTACACTGGCTAAGAGATAAAAACCACCCTCCAAAGGTAGCCCTTGCTCTCATCTAAAATAAAGATGCATGTGCTTATGGATCTTTTCAAGTTGGAGTTCAAACTTACAAGATCATTCTTGAGAACTCAATCAAAAATGATCGCTTCACTGTTAGGGAACAGCAATGCGCAATGTCAACACTTGCTCGTGCTGCCCCGGTGGCCTAATGGATAAGGCACTGGCCTCCTAAGCCAGGGATTGTGGGTTCGAGTCCCATCCGGGGTGCTTGTTGAGCTCCATTTTCAACAACACCTCATGGAAAGTTTAGGGTGAAGATGACAACTATTTGACTGCCATACAGTCTTGTTTGCCTGTAAATTAGTTCTTGCAAACCTCTGCCCTTTTCGAAAGATCATTTCCATGTACTGAGAGAAGTGTTAACGTGCAACAGAGTAGTATCTACTTTGTAGGGCGGCAAAATATAGCATCTTGTTAAAACACACAGTCCATTGCTTTCATCTTCATTCATGCCCCAAATACCAAAGAGTATACTTTCTACTAAGCTATGGCTATGCATTTAAACAAACAATATTTTAAATATCAAAATATAAAATAATAAATGTAAAACAAAGTATGTATATATATATATATATATATGTCATTTTTGACAATTTTTTTCATGTAATGCTCTTTATTAAAAAACAAAATTAATAATCTTGCAATTTTCACACTGGCTACTGGGGCTGTCCTTCTAAAGCCGTTTTCTTAATATCAGAGGTAGGGTTATAATGACTGATAGCACCTCTGTACACAGCTGTTAACACAGGATCTAGGAATCACAAAAGGTGATGTCACAGCTGGCCGTGATGTCACAGCTGACCCTGCAGCCCCTGAATTCCTAAGAATTTGTGCACACGCTCATTAGATGCTTCAATACAAAATAAAGTGTCAAAGTCTGTTCATTGCAGCAAACGCACATGTGCATTTCCTTAAAAAAAACAGAATGTTTGAGTTGATAAAGACCCAGCGGCCAGTGTACAAATTCTAAAATGTCTAATTTTTATTTGTAATAACGATTGTATTATGCTAATATATCTATTCTCAAAACATTCCAATAAAACCCCACAAAACCTGTTTTCAACAAAAGTTAATTTAGTGAAGAAACATTCCCATTCAAATTGATCTTATTTCTTTCTTTATGCTGTACGGCTCTACCACGACGGCTCCAGTGGCGCAATCGGTCAGCGCGCGGTACTTATAAAGCAGTAACTGTTGAGCAATGCCGAGGTTGTGAGTTCAACCCTCACCTGGAGCATTTGTTTCTTGCCTTCCTTTAGTATTTTTTACTACTGAAGTAGTTGGGCAAAGTGTCTTGAACCCGTCGACGATCTAGTCCCATGATTAAGAGAGAAATTCCAAAGAGCTCTTTGTTTTTTTGCGGTATTTTTTTTTTAAAAATTGCCGCAGGTTCGAAAAGTCTTGTAAGTCCCACCATAATCTAGTACCGTGATTGAAAGGGAAATGTGGAAGATATATTTCGTTTTTAAGGCTTCTGGCTGTCCAATATACTTTCCTTCATCGGCATTAATAATGTACACTGGCTAAGAGATAAAAACCACCCTCCAAAGGTAGCCCTTGCTCTCATCTAAAATAAAGATGCATGTGCTTATGGATCTTTTCAAGTTGGAGTTCAAACTTACAAGATCATTCTTGAGAACTCAATCAAAAATGATCGCTTCACTGTTAGGGAACAGCAATGCGCAATGTCAACACTTGCTCGTGCTGCCCCGGTGGCCTAATGGATAAGGCACTGGCCTCCTAAGCCAGGGATTGTGGGTTCGAGTCCCATCCGGGGTGCTTGTTGAGCTCCATTTTCAACAACACCTCATGGAAAGTTTAGGGTGAAGATGACAACTATTTGACTGCCATACAGTCTTGTTTGCCTGTAAATTAGTTCTTGCAAACCTCTGCCCTTTTCGAAAGATCATTTCCATGTACTGAGAGAAGTGTTAACGTGCAACAGAGTAGTATCTACTTTGTAGGGCGGCAAAATATAGCATCTTGTTAAAACACACAGTCCATTGCTTTCATCTTCATTCATGCCCCAAATACCAAAGAGTATACTTTCTACTAAGCTATGGCTATGCATTTAAACAAACAATATTTTAAATATCAAAATATAAAATAATAAATGTAAAACAAAGTATGTATATATATATATATATATATGTCATTTTTGACAATTTTTTTCATGTAATGCTCTTTATTAAAAAACAAAATTAATAATCTTGCAATTTTCACACTGGCTACTGGGGCTGTCCTTCTAAAGCCGTTTTCTTAATATCAGAGGTAGGGTTATAATGACTGATAGCACCTCTGTACACAGCTGTTAACACAGGATCTAGGAATCACAAAAGGTGATGTCACAGCTGGCCGTGATGTCACAGCTGACCCTGCAGCCCCTGAATTCCTAAGAATTTGTGCACACGCTCATTAGATGCTTCAATACAAAATAAAGTGTCAAAGTCTGTTCATTGCAGCAAACGCACATGTGCATTTCCTTAAAAAAAACAGAATGTTTGAGTTGATAAAGACCCAGCGGCCAGTGTACAAATTCTAAAATGTCTAATTTTTATTTGTAATAACGATTGTATTATGCTAATATATCTATTCTCAAAACATTCCAATAAAACCCCACAAAACCTGTTTTCAACAAAAGTTAATTTAGTGAAGAAACATTCCCATTCAAATTGATCTTATTTCTTTCTTTATGCTGTACGGCTCTACCACGACGGCTCCAGTGGCGCAATCGGTCAGCGCGCGGTACTTATAAAGCAGTAACTGTTGAGCAATGCCGAGGTTGTGAGTTCAACCCTCACCTGGAGCATTTGTTTCTTGCCTTCCTTTAGTATTTTTTACTACTGAAGTAGTTGGGCAAAGTGTCTTGAACCCGTCGACGATCTAGTCCCATGATTAAGAGAGAAATTCCAAAGAGCTCTTTGTTTTTTGCGGTATTTTTTTTTTAAAAATTGCCGCAGGTTCGAAAAGTCTTGTAAGTCCCACCATAATCTAGTACCGTGATTGAAAGGGAAATGTGGAAGATATATTTCGTTTTTAAGGCTTCTGGCTGTCCAATATACTTTCCTTCATCGGCATTAATAATGTACACTGGCTAAGAGATAAAAACCACCCTCCAAAGGTAGCCCTTGCTCTCATCTAAAATAAAGATGCATGTGCTTATGGATCTTTTCAAGTTGGAGTTCAAACTTACAAGATCATTCTTGAGAACTCAATCAAAAATGATCGCTTCACTGTTAGGGAACAGCAATGCGCAATGTCAACACTTGCTTGTGCTGCCCCGGTGGCCTAATGGATAAGGCACTGGCCTCCTAAGCCAGGGATTGTGGGTTCGAGTCCCATCCGGGGTGCTTGTTGAGCTCCATTTTCAACAACACCTCATGGAAAGTTTAGGGTGAAGATGACAACTATTTGACTGCCATACAGTCTTGTTTGCCTGTAAATTAGTTCTTGCAAACCTCTGCCCTTTTCGAAAGATCATTTCCATGTACTGAGAGAAGTGTTAACGTGCAACAGAGTAGTATCTACTTTGTAGGGCGGCAAAATATAGCATCTTGTTAAAACACACAGTCCATTGCTTTCATCTTCATTCATGCCCCAAATACCAAAGAGTATACTTTCTACTAAGCTATGGCTATGCATTTAAACAAACAATATTTTAAATATCAAAATATAAAATAATAAATGTAAAACAAAGTATGTATATATATATATATATATATATATATATGTCATTTTTGACAATTTTTTTCATGTAATGCTCTTTATTAAAAAACAAAATTAATAATCTTGCAATTTTCACACTGGCTACTGGGGCTGTCCTTCTAAAGCCGTTTTCTTAATATCAGAGGTAGGGTTATAATGACTGATAGCACCTCTGTACACAGCTGTTAACACAGGATCTAGGAATCACAAAAGGTGATGTCACAGCTGGCCGTGATGTCACAGCTGACCCTGCAGCCCCTGAATTCCTAAGAATTTGTGCACACGCTCATTAGATGCTTCAATACAAAATAAAGTGTCAAAGTCTGTTCATTGCAGCAAACGCACATGTGCATTTCCTTAAAAAAAACAGAATGTTTGAGTTGATAAAGACCCAGCGGCCAGTGTACAAATTCTAAAATGTCTAATTTTTATTTGTAATAACGATTGTATTATGCTAATATATCTATTCTCAAAACATTCCAATAAAACCCCACAAAACCTGTTTTCAACAAAAGTTAATTTAGTGAAGAAACATTCCCATTCAAATTGATCTTATTTCTTTCTTTATGCTGTACGGCTCTACCACGACGGCTCCAGTGGCGCAATCGGTCAGCGCGCGGTACTTATAAAGCAGTAACTGTTGAGCAATGCCGAGGTTGTGAGTTCAACCCTCACCTGGAGCATTTGTTTCTTGCCTTCCTTTAGTATTTTTTACTACTGAAGTAGTTGGGCAAAGTGTCTTGAACCCGTCGACGATCTAGTCCCATGATTAAGAGAGAAATTCCAAAGAGCTCTTTGTTTTTTGCGGTATTTTTTTTTTAAAAATTGCCGCAGGTTCGAAAAGTCTTGTAAGTCCCACCATAATCTAGTACCGTGATTGAAAGGGAAATGTGGAAGATATATTTCGTTTTTAAGGCTTCTGGCTGTCCAATATACTTTCCTTCATCGGCATTAATAATGTACACTGGCTAAGAGATAAAAACCACCCTCCAAAGGTAGCCCTTGCTCTCATCTAAAATAAAGATGCATGTGCTTATGGATCTTTTCAAGTTGGAGTTCAAACTTACAAGATCATTCTTGAGAACTCAATCAAAAATGATCGCTTCACTGTTAGGGAACAGCAATGCGCAATGTCAACACTTGCTCGTGCTGCCCTGGTGGCCTAATGGATAAGGCACTGGCCTCCTAAGCCAGGGATTGTGGGTTCGAGTCCCATCCGGGGTGCTTGTTGAGCTCCATTTTCAACAACACCTCATGGAAAGTTTAGGGTGAAGATGACAACTATTTGACTGCCATACAGTCTTGTTTGCCTGTAAATTAGTTCTTGCAAACCTCTGCCCTTTTCGAAAGATCATTTCCATGTACTGAGAGAAGTGTTAACGTGCAACAGAGTAGTATCTACTTTGTAGGGCGGCAAAATATAGCATCTTGTTAAAACACACAGTCCATTGCTTTCATCTTCATTCATGCCCCAAATACCAAAGAGTATACTTTCTACTAAGCTATGGCTATGCATTTAAACAAACAATATTTTAAATATCAAAATATAAAATAATAAATGTAAAACAAAGTATGTATATATATATATATATATATATGTCATTTTTGACAATTTTTTTCATGTAATGCTCTTTATTAAAAAACAAAATTAATAATCTTGCAATTTTCACACTGGCTACTGGGGCTGTCCTTCTAAAGCCGTTTTCTTAATATCAGAGGTAGGGTTATAATGACTGATAGCACCTCTGTACACAGCTGTTAACACAGGATCTAGGAATCACAAAAGGTGATGTCACAGCTGGCCGTGATGTCACAGCTGACCCTGCAGCCCCTGAATTCCTAAGAATTTGTGCACACGCTCATTAGATGCTTCAATACAAAATAAAGTGTCAAAGTCTGTTCATTGCAGCAAACGCACATGTGCATTTCCTTAAAAAAAACAGAATGTTTGAGTTGATAAAGACCCAGCGGCCAGTGTACAAATTCTAAAATGTCTAATTTTTATTTGTAATAACGATTGTATTATGCTAATATATCTATTCTCAAAACATTCCAATAAAACCCCACAAAACCTGTTTTCAACAAAAGTTAATTTAGTGAAGAAACATTCCCATTCAAATTGATCTTATTTCTTTCTTTATGCTGTACGGCTCTACCACGACGGCTCCAGTGGCGCAATCGGTCAGCGCGCGGTACTTATAAAGCAGTAACTGTTGAGCAATGCCGAGGTTGTGAGTTCAACCCTCACCTGGAGCATTTGTTTCTTGCCTTCCTTTAGTATTTTTTACTACTGAAGTAGTTGGGCAAAGTGTCTTGAACCCGTCGACGATCTAGTCCCATGATTAAGAGAGAAATTCCAAAGAGCTCTTTGTTTTTTTGCGGTATTTTTTTTTTAAAAATTGCCGCAGGTTCGAAAAGTCTTGTAAGTCCCACCATAATCTAGTACCGTGATTGAAAGGGAAATGTGGAAGATATATTTCGTTTTTAAGGCTTCTGGCTGTCCAATATACTTTCCTTCATCGGCATTAATAATGTACACTGGCTAAGAGATAAAAACCACCCTCCAAAGGTAGCCCTTGCTCTCATCTAAAATAAAGATGCATGTGCTTATGGATCTTTTCAAGTTGGAGTTCAAACTTACAAGATCATTCTTGAGAACTCAATCAAAAATGATCGCTTCACTGTTAGGGAACAGCAATGCGCAATGTCAACACTTGCTCGTGCTGCCCCGGTGGCCTAATGGATAAGGCACTGGCCTCCTAAGCCAGGGATTGTGGGTTCGAGTCCCATCCGGGGTGCTTGTTGAGCTCCATTTTCAACAACACCTCATGGAAAGTTTAGGGTGAAGATGACAACTATTTGACTGCCATACAGTCTTGTTTGCCTGTAAATTAGTTCTTGCAAACCTCTGCCCTTTTCGAAAGATCATTTCCATGTACTGAGAGAAGTGTTAACGTGCAACAGAGTAGTATCTACTTTGTAGGGCGGCAAAATATAGCATCTTGTTAAAACACACAGTCCATTGCTTTCATCTTCATTCATGCCCCAAATACCAAAGAGTATACTTTCTACTAAGCTATGGCTATGCATTTAAACAAACAATATTTTAAATATCAAAATATAAAATAATAAATGTAAAACAAAGTATGTATATATATATATATATATATGTCATTTTTGACAATTTTTTTCATGTAATGCTCTTTATTAAAAAACAAAATTAATAATCTTGCAATTTTCACACTGGCTACTGGGGCTGTCCTTCTAAAGCCGTTTTCTTAATATCAGAGGTAGGGTTATAATGACTGATAGCACCTCTGTACACAGCTGTTAACACAGGATCTAGGAATCACAAAAGGTGATGTCACAGCTGGCCGTGATGTCACAGCTGACCCTGCAGCCCCTGAATTCCTAAGAATTTGTGCACACGCTCATTAGATGCTTCAATACAAAATAAAGTGTCAAAGTCTGTTCATTGCAGCAAACGCACATGTGCATTTCCTTAAAAAAAACAGAATGTTTGAGTTGATAAAGACCCAGCGGCCAGTGTACAAATTCTAAAATGTCTAATTTTTATTTGTAATAACGATTGTATTATGCTAATATATCTATTCTCAAAACATTCCAATAAAACCCCACAAAACCTGTTTTCAACAAAAGTTAATTTAGTGAAGAAACATTCCCATTCAAATTGATCTTATTTCTTTCTTTATGCTGTACGGCTCTACCACGACGGCTCCAGTGGCGCAATCGGTCAGCGCGCGGTACTTATAAAGCAGTAACTGTTGAGCAATGCCGAGGTTGTGAGTTCAACCCTCACCTGGAGCATTTGTTTCTTGCCTTCCTTTAGTATTTTTTACTACTGAAGTAGTTGGGCAAAGTGTCTTGAACCCGTCGACGATCTAGTCCCATGATTAAGAGAGAAATTCCAAAGAGCTCTTTGTTTTTTGCGGTATTTTTTTTTTAAAAATTGCCGCAGGTTCGAAAAGTCTTGTAAGTCCCACCATAATCTAGTACCGTGATTGAAAGGGAAATGTGGAAGATATATTTCGTTTTTAAGGCTTCTGGCTGTCCAATATACTTTCCTTCATCGGCATTAATAATGTACACTGGCTAAGAGATAAAAACCACCCTCCAAAGGTAGCCCTTGCTCTCATCTAAAATAAAGATGCATGTGCTTATGGATCTTTTCAAGTTGGAGTTCAAACTTACAAGATCATTCTTGAGAACTCAATCAAAAATGATCGCTTCACTGTTAGGGAACAGCAATGCGCAATGTCAACACTTGCTTGTGCTGCCCCGGTGGCCTAATGGATAAGGCACTGGCCTCCTAAGCCAGGGATTGTGGGTTCGAGTCCCATCCGGGGTGCTTGTTGAGCTCCATTTTCAACAACACCTCATGGAAAGTTTAGGGTGAAGATGACAACTATTTGACTGCCATACAGTCTTGTTTGCCTGTAAATTAGTTCTTGCAAACCTCTGCCCTTTTCGAAAGATCATTTCCATGTACTGAGAGAAGTGTTAACGTGCAACAGAGTAGTATCTACTTTGTAGGGCGGCAAAATATAGCATCTTGTTAAAACACACAGTCCATTGCTTTCATCTTCATTCATGCCCCAAATACCAAAGAGTATACTTTCTACTAAGCTATGGCTATGCATTTAAACAAACAATATTTTAAATATCAAAATATAAAATAATAAATGTAAAACAAAGTATGTATATATATATATATATATATATATATATATGTCATTTTTGACAATTTTTTTCATGTAATGCTCTTTATTAAAAAACAAAATTAATAATCTTGCAATTTTCACACTGGCTACTGGGGCTGTCCTTCTAAAGCCGTTTTCTTAATATCAGAGGTAGGGTTATAATGACTGATAGCACCTCTGTACACAGCTGTTAACACAGGATCTAGGAATCACAAAAGGTGATGTCACAGCTGGCCGTGATGTCACAGCTGACCCTGCAGCCCCTGAATTCCTAAGAATTTGTGCACACGCTCATTAGATGCTTCAATACAAAATAAAGTGTCAAAGTCTGTTCATTGCAGCAAACGCACATGTGCATTTCCTTAAAAAAAACAGAATGTTTGAGTTGATAAAGACCCAGCGGCCAGTGTACAAATTCTAAAATGTCTAATTTTTATTTGTAATAACGATTGTATTATGCTAATATATCTATTCTCAAAACATTCCAATAAAACCCCACAAAACCTGTTTTCAACAAAAGTTAATTTAGTGAAGAAACATTCCCATTCAAATTGATCTTATTTCTTTCTTTATGCTGTACGGCTCTACCACGACGGCTCCAGTGGCGCAATCGGTCAGCGCGCGGTACTTATAAAGCAGTAACTGTTGAGCAATGCCGAGGTTGTGAGTTCAACCCTCACCTGGAGCATTTGTTTCTTGCCTTCCTTTAGTATTTTTTACTACTGAAGTAGTTGGGCAAAGTGTCTTGAACCCGTCGACGATCTAGTCCCATGATTAAGAGAGAAATTCCAAAGAGCTCTTTGTTTTTTGCGGTATTTTTTTTTTAAAAATTGCCGCAGGTTCGAAAAGTCTTGTAAGTCCCACCATAATCTAGTACCGTGATTGAAAGGGAAATGTGGAAGATATATTTCGTTTTTAAGGCTTCTGGCTGTCCAATATACTTTCCTTCATCGGCATTAATAATGTACACTGGCTAAGAGATAAAAACCACCCTCCAAAGGTAGCCCTTGCTCTCATCTAAAATAAAGATGCATGTGCTTATGGATCTTTTCAAGTTGGAGTTCAAACTTACAAGATCATTCTTGAGAACTCAATCAAAAATGATCGCTTCACTGTTAGGGAACAGCAATGCGCAATGTCAACACTTGCTCGTGCTGCCCTGGTGGCCTAATGGATAAGGCACTGGCCTCCTAAGCCAGGGATTGTGGGTTCGAGTCCCATCCGGGGTGCTTGTTGAGCTCCATTTTCAACAACACCTCATGGAAAGTTTAGGGTGAAGATGACAACTATTTGACTGCCATACAGTCTTGTTTGCCTGTAAATTAGTTCTTGCAAACCTCTGCCCTTTTCGAAAGATCATTTCCATGTACTGAGAGAAGTGTTAACGTGCAACAGAGTAGTATCTACTTTGTAGGGCGGCAAAATATAGCATCTTGTTAAAACACACAGTCCATTGCTTTCATCTTCATTCATGCCCCAAATACCAAAGAGTATACTTTCTACTAAGCTATGGCTATGCATTTAAACAAACAATATTTTAAATATCAAAATATAAAATAATAAATGTAAAACAAAGTATGTATATATATATATATATATATATGTCATTTTTGACAATTTTTTTCATGTAATGCTCTTTATTAAAAAACAAAATTAATAATCTTGCAATTTTCACACTGGCTACTGGGGCTGTCCTTCTAAAGCCGTTTTCTTAATATCAGAGGTAGGGTTATAATGACTGATAGCACCTCTGTACACAGCTGTTAACACAGGATCTAGGAATCACAAAAGGTGATGTCACAGCTGGCCGTGATGTCACAGCTGACCCTGCAGCCCCTGAATTCCTAAGAATTTGTGCACACGCTCATTAGATGCTTCAATACAAAATAAAGTGTCAAAGTCTGTTCATTGCAGCAAACGCACATGTGCATTTCCTTAAAAAAAACAGAATGTTTGAGTTGATAAAGACCCAGCGGCCAGTGTACAAATTCTAAAATGTCTAATTTTTATTTGTAATAACGATTGTATTATGCTAATATATCTATTCTCAAAACATTCCAATAAAACCCCACAAAACCTGTTTTCAACAAAAGTTAATTTAGTGAAGAAACATTCCCATTCAAATTGATCTTATTTCTTTCTTTATGCTGTACGGCTCTACCACGACGGCTCCAGTGGCGCAATCGGTCAGCGCGCGGTACTTATAAAGCAGTAACTGTTGAGCAATGCCGAGGTTGTGAGTTCAACCCTCACCTGGAGCATTTGTTTCTTGCCTTCCTTTAGTATTTTTTACTACTGAAGTAGTTGGGCAAAGTGTCTTGAACCCGTCGACGATCTAGTCCCATGATTAAGAGAGAAATTCCAAAGAGCTCTTTGTTTTTTGCGGTATTTTTTTTTTAAAAATTGCCGCAGGTTCGAAAAGTCTTGTAAGTCCCACCATAATCTAGTACCGTGATTGAAAGGGAAATGTGGAAGATATATTTCGTTTTTAAGGCTTCTGGCTGTCCAATATACTTTCCTTCATCGGCATTAATAATGTACACTGGCTAAGAGATAAAAACCACCCTCCAAAGGTAGCCCTTGCTCTCATCTAAAATAAAGATGCATGTGCTTATGGATCTTTTCAAGTTGGAGTTCAAACTTACAAGATCATTCTTGAGAACTCAATCAAAAATGATCGCTTCACTGTTAGGGAACAGCAATGCGCAATGTCAACACTTGCTCGTGCTGCCCCGGTGGCCAAATGGATAAGGCACTGGCCTCCTAAGCCAGGGATTGTGGGTTCGAGTCCCATCCGGGGTGCTTGTTGAGCTCCATTTTCAACAACACCTCATGGAAAGTTTAGGGTGAAGATGACAACTATTTGACTGCCATACAGTCTTGTTTGCCTGTAAATTAGTTCTTGCAAACCTCTACCCTTTTCGAAAGATCATTTCCATGTACTGAGAGAAGTGTTAACGTGCAACAGAGTAGTATCTACTTTGTAGGGCGGCAAAATATAGCATCTTGTTAAAACACACAGTCCATTGCTTTCATCTTCATTCATGCCCCAAATACCAAAGAGTATACTTTCTACTAAGCTATGGCTATGCATTTAAACAAACAATATTTTAAATATCAAAATATAAAATAATAAATGTAAAACAAAGTATGTATATATATATATATATATATATGTCATTTTTGACAATTTTTTTCATGTAATGCTCTTTATTAAAAAACAAAATTAATAATCTTGCAATTTTCACACTGGCTACTGGGGCTGTCCTTCTAAAGCCGTTTTCTTAATATCAGAGGTAGGGTTATAATGACTGATAGCACCTCTGTACACAGCTGTTAACACAGGATCTAGGAATCACAAAAGGTGATGTCACAGCTGGCCGTGATGTCACAGCTGACCCTGCAGCCCCTGAATTCCTAAGAATTTGTGCACACGCTCATTAGATGCTTCAATACAAAATAAAGTGTCAAAGTCTGTTCATTGCAGCAAACGCACATGTGCATTTCCTTAAAAAAAACAGAATGTTTGAGTTGATAAAGACCCAGCGGCCAGTGTACAAATTCTAAAATGTCTAATTTTTATTTGTAATAACGATTGTATTATGCTAATATATCTATTCTCAAAACATTCCAATAAAACCCCACAAAACCTGTTTTCAACAAAAGTTAATTTAGTGAAGAAACATTCCCATTCAAATTGATCTTATTTCTTTCTTTATGCTGTACGGCTCTACCACGACGGCTCCAGTGGCGCAATCGGTCAGCGCGCGGTACTTATAAAGCAGTAACTGTTGAGCAATGCCGAGGTTGTGAGTTCAACCCTCACC
This sequence comes from Phyllobates terribilis, assembly GCF_046119375.1. Classification (NCBI taxonomy): domain Eukaryota; kingdom Metazoa; phylum Chordata; class Amphibia; order Anura; family Dendrobatidae; genus Phyllobates; species Phyllobates terribilis. Next base: position 526,426,476 of record NW_027362771.1, on the reverse strand, counting down.
TGGAGCATTTGTTTCTTGCCTTCCTTTAGTATTTTTTACTACTGAAGTAGTTGGGCAAAGTGTCTTGAACCCGTCGACGATCTAGTCCCATGATTAAGAGAGAAATTCCAAAGAGCTCTTTGTTTTTTGCGGTATTTTTTTTTTAAAAATTGCCGCAGGTTCGAAAAGTCTTGTAAGTCCCACCATAATCTAGTACCGTGATTGAAAGGGAAATGTGGAAGATATATTTCGTTTTTAAGGCTTCTGGCTGTCCAATATACTTTCCTTCATCGGCATTAATAATGTACACTGGCTAAGAGATAAAAACCACCCTCCAAAGGTAGCCCTTGCTCTCATCTAAAATAAAGATGCATGTGCTTATGGATCTTTTCAAGTTGGAGTTCAAACTTACAAGATCATTCTTGAGAACTCAATCAAAAATGATCGCTTCACTGTTAGGGAACAGCAATGCGCAATGTCAACACTTGCTCGTGCTGCCCCGGTGGCCAAATGGATAAGGCACTGGCCTCCTAAGCCAGGGATTGTGGGTTCGAGTCCCATCCGGGGTGCTTGTTGAGCTCCATTTTCAACAACACCTCATGGAAAGTTTAGGGTGAAGATGACAACTATTTGACTGCCATACAGTCTTGTTTGCCTGTAAATTAGTTCTTGCAAACCTCTACCCTTTTCGAAAGATCATTTCCATGTACTGAGAGAAGTGTTAACGTGCAACAGAGTAGTATCTACTTTGTAGGGCGGCAAAATATAGCATCTTGTTAAAACACACAGTCCATTGCTTTCATCTTCATTCATGCCCCAAATACCAAAGAGTATACTTTCTACTAAGCTATGGCTATGCATTTAAACAAACAATATTTTAAATATCAAAATATAAAATAATAAATGTAAAACAAAGTATGTATATATATATATATATATATATGTCATTTTTGACAATTTTTTTCATGTAATGCTCTTTATTAAAAAACAAAATTAATAATCTTGCAATTTTCACACTGGCTACTGGGGCTGTCCTTCTAAAGCCGTTTTCTTAATATCAGAGGTAGGGTTATAATGACTGATAGCACCTCTGTACACAGCTGTTAACACAGGATCTAGGAATCACAAAAGGTGATGTCACAGCTGGCCGTGATGTCACAGCTGACCCTGCAGCCCCTGAATTCCTAAGAATTTGTGCACACGCTCATTAGATGCTTCAATACAAAATAAAGTGTCAAAGTCTGTTCATTGCAGCAAACGCACATGTGCATTTCCTTAAAAAAAACAGAATGTTTGAGTTGATAAAGACCCAGCGGCCAGTGTACAAATTCTAAAATGTCTAATTTTTATTTGTAATAACGATTGTATTATGCTAATATATCTATTCTCAAAACATTCCAATAAAACCCCACAAAACCTGTTTTCAACAAAAGTTAATTTAGTGAAGAAACATTCCCATTCAAATTGATCTTATTTCTTTCTTTATGCTGTACGGCTCTACCACGACGGCTCCAGTGGCGCAATCGGTCAGCGCGCGGTACTTATAAAGCAGTAACTGTTGAGCAATGCCGAGGTTGTGAGTTCAACCCTCACCTGGAGCATTTGTTTCTTGCCTTCCTTTAGTATTTTTTACTACTGAAGTAGTTGGGCAAAGTGTCTTGAACCCGTCGACGATCTAGTCCCATGATTAAGAGAGAAATTCCAAAGAGCTCTTTGTTTTTTGCGGTATTTTTTTTTTAAAAATTGCCGCAGGTTCGAAAAGTCTTGTAAGTCCCACCATAATCTAGTACCGTGATTGAAAGGGAAATGTGGAAGATATATTTCGTTTTTAAGGCTTCTGGCTGTCCAATATACTTTCCTTCATCGGCATTAATAATGTACACTGGCTAAGAGATAAAAACCACCCTCCAAAGGTAGCCCTTGCTCTCATCTAAAATAAAGATGCATGTGCTTATGGATCTTTTCAAGTTGGAGTTCAAACTTACAAGATCATTCTTGAGAACTCAATCAAAAATGATCGCTTCACTGTTAGGGAACAGCAATGCGCAATGTCAACACTTGCTCGTGCTGCCCCGGTGGCCTAATGGATAAGGCACTGGCCTCCTAAGCCAGGGATTGTGGGTTCGAGTCCCATCCGGGGTGCTTGTTGAGCTCCATTTTCAACAACACCTCATGGAAAGTTTAGGGTGAAGATGACAACTATTTGACTGCCATACAGTCTTGTTTGCCTGTAAATTAGTTCTTGCAAACCTCTGCCCTTTTCGAAAGATCATTTCCATGTACTGAGAGAAGTGTTAACGTGCAACAGAGTAGTATCTACTTTGTAGGGCGGCAAAATATAGCATCTTGTTAAAACACACAGTCCATTGCTTTCATCTTCATTCATGCCCCAAATACCAAAGAGTATACTTTCTACTAAGCTATGGCTATGCATTTAAACAAACAATATTTTAAATATCAAAATATAAAATAATAAATGTAAAACAAAGTATGTATATATATATATATATATATATGTCATTTTTGACAATTTTTTTCATGTAATGCTCTTTATTAAAAAACAAAATTAATAATCTTGCAATTTTCACACTGGCTACTGGGGCTGTCCTTCTAAAGCCGTTTTCTTAATATCAGAGGTAGGGTTATAATGACTGATAGCACCTCTGTACACAGCTGTTAACACAGGATCTAGGAATCACAAAAGGTGATGTCACAGCTGGCCGTGATGTCACAGCTGACCCTGCAGCCCCTGAATTCCTAAGAATTTGTGCACACGCTCATTAGATGCTTCAATACAAAATAAAGTGTCAAAGTCTGTTCATTGCAGCAAACGCACATGTGCATTTCCTTAAAAAAAACAGAATGTTTGAGTTGATAGAGACCCAGCGGCCAGTGTACAAATTCTAAAATGTCTAATTTTTATTTGTAATAACGATTGTATTATGCTAATATATCTATTCTCAAAACATTCCAATAAAACCCCACAAAACCTGTTTTCAACAAAAGTTAATTTAGTGAAGAAACATTCCCATTCAAATTGATCTTATTTCTTTCTTTATGCTGTACGGCTCTACCACGACGGCTCCAGTGGCGCAATCGGTCAGCGCGCGGTACTTATAAAGCAGTAACTGTTGAGCAATGCCGAGGTTGTGAGTTCAACCCTCACCTGGAGCATTTGTTTCTTGCCTTCCTTTAGTATTTTTTACTACTGAAGTAGTTGGGCAAAGTGTCTTGAACCCGTCGACGATCTAGTCCCATGATTAAGAGAGAAATTCCAAAGAGCTCTTTGTTTTTTGCGGTATTTTTTTTTTAAAAATTGCCGCAGGTTCGAAAAGTCTTGTAAGTCCCACCATAATCTAGTACCGTGATTGAAAGGGAAATGTGGAAGATATATTTCGTTTTTAAGGCTTCTGGCTGTCCAATATACTTTCCTTCATCGGCATTAATAATGTACACTGGCTAAGAGATAAAAACCACCCTCCAAAGGTAGCCCTTGCTCTCATCTAAAATAAAGATGCATGTGCTTATGGATCTTTTCAAGTTGGAGTTCAAACTTACAAGATCATTCTTGAGAACTCAATCAAAAATGATCGCTTCACTGTTAGGGAACAGCAATGCGCAATGTCAACACTTGCTCGTGCTGCCCCGGTGGCCTAATGGATAAGGCACTGGCCTCCTAAGCCAGGGATTGTGGGTTCGAGTCCCATCCGGGGTGCTTGTTGAGCTCCATTTTCAACAACACCTCATGGAAAGTTTAGGGTGAAGATGACAACTATTTGACTGCCATACAGTCTTGTTTGCCTGTAAATTAGTTCTTGCAAACCTCTGCCCTTTTCGAAAGATCATTTCCATGTACTGAGAGAAGTGTTAACGTGCAACAGAGTAGTATCTACTTTGTAGGGCGGCAAAATATAGCATCTTGTTAAAACACACAGTCCATTGCTTTCATCTTCATTCATGCCCCAAATACCAAAGAGTATACTTTCTACTAAGCTATGGCTATGCATTTAAACAAACAATATTTTAAATATCAAAATATAAAATAATAAATGTAAAACAAAGTATGTATATATATATATATATATATATATATGTCATTTTTGACAATTTTTTTCATGTAATGCTCTTTATTAAAAAACAAAATTAATAATCTTGCAATTTTCACACTGGCTACTGGGGCTGTCCTTCTAAAGCCGTTTTCTTAATATCAGAGGTAGGGTTATAATGACTGATAGCACCTCTGTACACAGCTGTTAACACAGGATCTAGGAATCACAAAAGGTGATGTCACAGCTGGCCGTGATGTCACAGCTGACCCTGCAGCCCCTGAATTCCTAAGAATTTGTGCACACGCTCATTAGATGCTTCAATACAAAATAAAGTGTCAAAGTCTGTTCATTGCAGCAAACGCACATGTGCATTTCCTTAAAAAAAACAGAATGTTTGAGTTGATAAAGACCCAGCGGCCAGTGTACAAATTCTAAAATGTCTAATTTTTATTTGTAATAACGATTGTATTATGCTAATATATCTATTCTCAAAACATTCCAATAAAACCCCACAAAACCTGTTTTCAACAAAAGTTAATTTAGTGAAGAAACATTCCCATTCAAATTGATCTTATTTCTTTCTTTATGCTGTACGGCTCTACCACGACGGCTCCAGTGGCGCAATCGGTCAGCGCGCGGTACTTATAAAGCAGTAACTGTTGAGCAATGCCGAGGTTGTGAGTTCAACCCTCACCTGGAGCATTTGTTTCTTGCCTTCCTTTAGTATTTTTTACTACTGAAGTAGTTGGGCAAAGTGTCTTGAACCCGTCGACGATCTAGTCCCATGATTAAGAGAGAAATTCCAAAGAGCTCTTTGTTTTTTGCGGTATTTTTTTTTTAAAAATTGCCGCAGGTTCGAAAAGTCTTGTAAGTCCCACCATAATCTAGTACCGTGATTGAAAGGGAAATGTGGAAGATATATTTCGTTTTTAAGGCTTCTGGCTGTCCAATATACTTTCCTTCATCGGCATTAATAATGTACACTGGCTAAGAGATAAAAACCACCCTCCAAAGGTAGCCCTTGCTCTCATCTAAAATAAAGATGCATGTGCTTATGGATCTTTTCAAGTTGGAGTTCAAACTTACAAGATCATTCTTGAGAACTCAATCAAAAATGATCGCTTCACTGTTAGGGAACAGCAATGCGCAATGTCAACACTTGCTCGTGCTGCCCCGGTGGCCTAATGGATAAGGCACTGGCCTCCTAAGCCAGGGATTGTGGGTTCGAGTCCCATCCGGGGTGCTTGTTGAGCTCCATTTTCAACAACACCTCATGGAAAGTTTAGGGTGAAGATGACAACTATTTGACTGCCATACAGTCTTGTTTGCCTGTAAATTAGTTCTTGCAAACCTCTGCCCTTTTCGAAAGATCATTTCCATGTACTGAGAGAAGTGTTAACGTGCAACAGAGTAGTATCTACTTTGTAGGGCGGCAAAATATAGCATCTTGTTAAAACACACAGTCCATTGCTTTCATCTTCATTCATGCCCCAAATACCAAAGAGTATACTTTCTACTAAGCTATGGCTATGCATTTAAACAAACAATATTTTAAATATCAAAATATAAAATAATAAATGTAAAACAAAGTATGTATATATATATATATATATATATATGTCATTTTTGACAATTTTTTTCATGTAATGCTCTTTATTAAAAAACAAAATTAATAATCTTGCAATTTTCACACTGGCTACTGGGGCTGTCCTTCTAAAGCCGTTTTCTTAATATCAGAGGTAGGGTTATAATGACTGATAGCACCTCTGTACACAGCTGTTAACACAGGATCTAGGAATCACAAAAGGTGATGTCACAGCTGGCCGTGATGTCACAGCTGACCCTGCAGCCCCTGAATTCCTAAGAATTTGTGCACACGCTCATTAGATGCTTCAATACAAAATAAAGTGTCAAAGTCTGTTCATTGCAGCAAACGCACATGTGCATTTCCTTAAAAAAAACAGAATGTTTGAGTTGATAAAGACCCAGCGGCCAGTGTACAAATTCTAAAATGTCTAATTTTTATTTGTAATAACGATTGTATTATGCTAATATATCTATTCTCAAAACATTCCAATAAAACCCCACAAAACCTGTTTTCAACAAAAGTTAATTTAGTGAAGAAACATTCCCATTCAAATTGATCTTATTTCTTTCTTTATGCTGTACGGCTCTACCACGACGGCTCCAGTGGCGCAATCGGTCAGCGCGCGGTACTTATAAAGCAGTAACTGTTGAGCAATGCCGAGGTTGTGAGTTCAACCCTCACCTGGAGCATTTGTTTCTTGCCTTCCTTTAGTATTTTTTACTACTGAAGTAGTTGGGCAAAGTGTCTTGAACCCGTCGACGATCTAGTCCCATGATTAAGAGAGAAATTCCAAAGAGCTCTTTGTTTTTTGCGGTATTTTTTTTTAAAAAATTGCCGCAGGTTCGAAAAGTCTTGTAAGTCCCACCATAATCTAGTACCGTGATTGAAAGGGAAATGTGGAAGATATATTTCGTTTTTAAGGCTTCTGGCTGTCCAATATACTTTCCTTCATCGGCATTAATAATGTACACTGGCTAAGAGATAAAAACCACCCTCCAAAGGTAGCCCTTGCTCTCATCTAAAATAAAGATGCATGTGCTTATGGATCTTTTCAAGTTGGAGTTCAAACTTACAAGATCATTCTTGAGAACTCAATCAAAAATGATCGCTTCACTGTTAGGGAACAGCAATGCGCAATGTCAACACTTGCTCGTGCTGCCCCGGTGGCCTAATGGATAAGGCACTGGCCTCCTAAGCCAGGGATTGTGGGTTCGAGTCCCATCCGGGGTGCTTGTTGAGCTCCATTTTCAACAACACCTCATGGAAAGTTTAGGGTGAAGATGACAACTATTTGACTGCCATACAGTCTTGTTTGCCTGTAAATTAGTTCTTGCAAACCTCTGCCCTTTTCGAAAGATCATTTCCATGTACTGAGAGAAGTGTTAACGTGCAACAGAGTAGTATCTACTTTGTAGGGCGGCAAAATATAGCATCTTGTTAAAACACACAGTCCATTGCTTTCATCTTCATTCATGCCCCAAATACCAAAGAGTATACTTTCTACTAAGCTATGGCTATGCATTTAAACAAACAATATTTTAAATATCAAAATATAAAATAATAAATGTAAAACAAAGTATGTATATATATATATATATATATATGTCATTTTTGACAATTTTTTTCATGTAATGCTCTTTATTAAAAAACAAAATTAATAATCTTGCAATTTTCACACTGGCTACTGGGGCTGTCCTTCTAAAGCCGTTTTCTTAATATCAGAGGTAGGGTTATAATGACTGATAGCACCTCTGTACACAGCTGTTAACACAGGATCTAGGAATCACAAAAGGTGATGTCACAGCTGGCCGTGATGTCACAGCTGACCCTGCAGCCCCTGAATTCCTAAGAATTTGTGCACACGCTCATTAGATGCTTCAATACAAAATAAAGTGTCAAAGTCTGTTCATTGCAGCAAACGCACATGTGCATTTCCTTAAAAAAAACAGAATGTTTGAGTTGATAAAGACCCAGCGGCCAGTGTACAAATTCTAAAATGTCTAATTTTTATTTGTAATAACGATTGTATTATGCTAATATATCTATTCTCAAAACATTCCAATAAAACCCCACAAAACCTGTTTTCAACAAAAGTTAATTTAGTGAAGAAACATTCCCATTCAAATTGATCTTATTTCTTTCTTTATGCTGTACGGCTCTACCACGACGGCTCCAGTGGCGCAATCGGTCAGCGCGCGGTACTTATAAAGCAGTAACTGTTGAGCAATGCCGAGGTTGTGAGTTCAACCCTCACCTGGAGCATTTGTTTCTTGCCTTCCTTTAGTATTTTTTACTACTGAAGTAGTTGGGCAAAGTGTCTTGAACCCGTCGACGATCTAGTCCCATGATTAAGAGAGAAATTCCAAAGAGCGCTTTGTTTTTTGCGGTATTTTTTTTTTAAAAATTGCCGCAGGTTCGAAAAGTCTTGTAAGTCCCACCATAATCTAGTACCGTGATTGAAAGGGAAATGTGGAAGATATATTTCGTTTTTAAGGCTTCTGGCTGTCCAATATACTTTCCTTCATCGGCATTAATAATGTACACTGGCTAAGAGATAAAAACCACCCTCCAAAGGTAGCCCTTGCTCTCATCTAAAATAAAGATGCATGTGCTTATGGATCTTTTCAAGTTGGAGTTCAAACTTACAAGATCATTCTTGAGAACTCAATCAAAAATGATCGCTTCACTGTTAGGGAACAGCAATGCGCAATGTCAACACTTGCTCGTGCTGCCCTGGTGGCCTAATGGATAAGGCACTGGCCTCCTAAGCCAGGGATTGTGGGTTCGAGTCCCATCCGGGGTGCTTGTTGAGCTCCATTTTCAACAACACCTCATGGAAAGTTTAGGGTGAAGATGACAACTATTTGACTGCCATACAGTCTTGTTTGCCTGTAAATTAGTTCTTGCAAACCTCTGCCCTTTTCGAAAGATCATTTCCATGTACTGAGAGAAGTGTTAACGTGCAACAGAGTAGTATCTACTTTGTAGGGCGGCAAAATATAGCATCTTGTTAAAACACACAGTCCATTGCTTTCATCTTCATTCATGCCCCAAATACCAAAGAGTATACTTTCTACTAAGCTATGGCTATGCATTTAAACAAACAATATTTTAAATATCAAAATATAAAATAATAAATGTAAAACAAAGTATGTATATATATATATATATATGTCATTTTTGACAATTTTTTTCATGTAATGCTCTTTATTAAAAAACAAAATTAATAATCTTGCAATTTTCACACTGGCTACTGGGGCTGTCCTTCTAAAGCCGTTTTCTTAATATCAGAGGTAGGGTTATAATGACTGATAGCACCTCTGTACACAGCTGTTAACACAGGATCTAGGAATCACAAAAGGTGATGTCACAGCTGGCCGTGATGTCACAGCTGACCCTGCAGCCCCTGAATTCCTAAGAATTTGTGCACACGCTCATTAGATGCTTCAATACAAAATAAAGTGTCAAAGTCTGTTCATTGCAGCAAACGCACATGTGCATTTCCTTAAAAAAAACAGAATGTTTGAGTTGATAAAGACCCAGCGGCCAGTGTACAAATTCTAAAATGTCTAATTTTTATTTGTAATAACGATTGTATTATGCTAATATATCTATTCTCAAAACATTCCAATAAAACCCCACAAAACCTGTTTTCAACAAAAGTTAATTTAGTGAAGAAACATTCCCATTCAAATTGATCTTATTTCTTTCTTTATGCTGTACGGCTCTACCACGACGGCTCCAGTGGCGCAATCGGTCAGCGCGCGGTACTTATAAAGCAGTAACTGTTGAGCAATGCCGAGGTTGTGAGTTCAACCCTCACCTGGAGCATTTGTTTCTTGCCTTCCTTTAGTATTTTTTACTACTGAAGTAGTTGGGCAAAGTGTCTTGAACCCGTCGACGATCTAGTCCCATGATTAAGAGAGAAATTCCAAAGAGCTCTTTGTTTTTTGCGGTATTTTTTTTTTAAAAATTGCCGCAGGTTCGAAAAGTCTTGTAAGTCCCACCATAATCTAGTACCGTGATTGAAAGGGAAATGTGGAAGATATATTTCGTTTTTAAGGCTTCTGGCTGTCCAATATACTTTCCTTCATCGGCATTAATAATGTACACTGGCTAAGAGATAAAAACCACCCTCCAAAGGTAGCCCTTGCTCTCATCTAAAATAAAGATGCATGTGCTTATGGATCTTTTCAAGTTGGAGTTCAAACTTACAAGATCATTCTTGAGAACTCAATCAAAAATGATCGCTTCACTGTTAGGGAACAGCAATGCGCAATGTCAACACTTGCTCGTGCTGCCCCGGTGGCCTAATGGATAAGGCACTGGCCTCCTAAGCCAGGGATTGTGGGTTCGAGTCCCATCCGGGGTGCTTGTTGAGCTCCATTTTCAACAACACCTCATGGAAAGTTTAGGGTGAAGATGACAACTATTTGACTGCCATACAGTCTTGTTTGCCTGTAAATTAGTTCTTGCAAACCTCTGCCCTTTTCGAAAGATCATTTCCATGTACTGAGAGAAGTGTTAACGTGCAACAGAGTAGTATCTACTTTGTAGGGCGGCAAAATATAGCATCTTGTTAAAACACACAGTCCATTGCTTTCATCTTCATTCATGCCCCAAATACCAAAGAGTATACTTTCTACTAAGCTATGGCTATGCATTTAAACAAACAATATTTTAAATATCAAAATATAAAATAATAAATGTAAAACAAAGTATGTATATATATATATATATATATATATGTCATTTTTGACAATTTTTTTCATGTAATGCTCTTTATTAAAAAACAAAATTAATAATCTTGCAATTTTCACACTGGCTACTGGGGCTGTCCTTCTAAAGCCGTTTTCTTAATATCAGAGGTAGGGTTATAATGACTGATAGCACCTCTGTACACAGCTGTTAACACAGGATCTAGGAATCACAAAAGGTGATGTCACAGCTGGCCGTGATGTCACAGCTGACCCTGCAGCCCCTGAATTCCTAAGAATTTGTGCACACGCTCATTAGATGCTTCAATACAAAATAAAGTGTCAAAGTCTGTTCATTGCAGCAAACGCACATGTGCATTTCCTTAAAAAAAACAGAATGTTTGAGTTGATAAAGACCCAGCGGCCAGTGTACAAATTCTAAAATGTCTAATTTTTATTTGTAATAACGATTGTATTATGCTAATATATCTATTCTCAAAACATTCCAATAAAACCCCACAAAACCTGTTTTCAACAAAAGTTAATTTAGTGAAGAAACATTCCCATTCAAATTGATCTTATTTCTTTCTTTATGCTGTACGGCTCTACCACGACGGCTCCAGTGGCGCAATCGGTCAGCGCGCGGTACTTATAAAGCAGTAACTGTTGAGCAATGCCGAGGTTGTGAGTTCAACCCTCACCTGGAGCATTTGTTTCTTGCCTTCCTTTAGTATTTTTTACTACTGAAGTAGTTGGGCAAAGTGTCTTGAACCCGTCGACGATCTAGTCCCATGATTAAGAGAGAAATTCCAAAGAGCTCTTTGTTTTTTGCGGTATTTTTTTTTTAAAAATTGCCGCAGGTTCGAAAAGTCTTGTAAGTCCCACCATAATCTAGTACCGTGATTGAAAGGGAAATGTGGAAGATATATTTCGTTTTTAAGGCTTCTGGCTGTCCAATATACTTTCCTTCATCGGCATTAATAATGTACACTGGCTAAGAGATAAAAACCACCCTCCAAAGGTAGCCCTTGCTCTCATCTAAAATAAAGATGCATGTGCTTATGGATCTTTTCAAGTTGGAGTTCAAACTTACAAGATCATTCTTGAGAACTCAATCAAAAATGATCGCTTCACTGTTAGGGAACAGCAATGCGCAATGTCAACACTTGCTCGTGCTGCCCCGGTGGCCTAATGGATAAGGCACTGGCCTCCTAAGCCAGGGATTGTGGGTTCGAGTCCCATCCGGGGTGCTTGTTGAGCTCCATTTTCAACAACACCTCATGGAAAGTTTAGGGTGAAGATGACAACTATTTGACTGCCATACAGTCTTGTTTGCCTGTAAATTAGTTCTTGCAAACCTCTGCCCTTTTCGAAAGATCATTTCCATGTACTGAGAGAAGTGTTAACGTGCAACAGAGTAGTATCTACTTTGTAGGGCGGCAAAATATAGCATCTTGTTAAAACACACAGTCCATTGCTTTCATCTTCATTCATGCCCCAAATACCAAAGAGTATACTTTCTACTAAGCTATGGCTATGCATTTAAACAAACAATATTTTAAATATCAAAATATAAAATAATAAATGTAAAACAAAGTATGTATATATATATATATATATATATATATGTCATTTTTGACAATTTTTTTCATGTAATGCTCTTTATTAAAAAACAAAATTAATAATCTTGCAATTTTCACACTGGCTACTGGGGCTGTCCTTCTAAAGCCGTTTTCTTAATATCAGAGGTAGGGTTATAATGACTGATAGCACCTCTGTACACAGCTGTTAACACAGGATCTAGGAATCACAAAAGGTGATGTCACAGCTGGCCGTGATGTCACAGCTGACCCTGCAGCCCCTGAATTCCTAAGAATTTGTGCACACGCTCATTAGATGCTTCAATACAAAATAAAGTGTCAAAGTCTGTTCATTGCAGCAAACGCACATGTGCATTTCCTTAAAAAAAACAGAATGTTTGAGTTGATAAAGACCCAGCGGCCAGTGTACAAATTCTAAAATGTCTAATTTTTATTTGTAATAACGATTGTATTATGCTAATATATCTATTCTCAAAACATTCCAATAAAACCCCACAAAACCTGTTTTCAACAAAAGTTAATTTAGTGAAGAAACATTCCCATTCAAATTGATCTTATTTCTTTCTTTATGCTGTACGGCTCTACCACGACGGCTCCAGTGGCGCAATCGGTCAGCGCGCGGTACTTATAAAGCAGTAACTGTTGAGCAATGCCGAGGTTGTGAGTTCAACCCTCACCTGGAGCATTTGTTTCTTGCCTTCCTTTAGTATTTTTTACTACTGAAGTAGTTGGGCAAAGTGTCTTGAACCCGTCGACGATCTAGTCCCATGATTAAGAGAGAAATTCCAAAGAGCTCTTTGTTTTTTGCGGTATTTTTTTTTTAAAAATTGCCGCAGGTTCGAAAAGTCTTGTAAGTCCCACCATAATCTAGTACCGTGATTGAAAGGGAAATGTGGAAGATATATTTCGTTTTTAAGGCTTCTGGCTGTCCAATATACTTTCCTTCATCGGCATTAATAATGTACACTGGCTAAGAGATAAAAACCACCCTCCAAAGGTAGCCCTTGCTCTCATCTAAAATAAAGATGCATGTGCTTATGGATCTTTTCAAGTTGGAGTTCAAACTTACAAGATCATTCTTGAGAACTCAATCAAAAATGATCGCTTCACTGTTAGGGAACAGCAATGCGCAATGTCAACACTTGCTCGTGCTGCCCCGGTGGCCTAATGGATAAGGCACTGGCCTCCTAAGCCAGGGATTGTGGGTTCGAGTCCCATCCGGGGTGCTTGTTGAGCTCCATTTTCAACAACACCTCATGGAAAGTTTAGGGTGAAGATGACAACTATTTGACTGCCATACAGTCTTGTTTGCCTGTAAATTAGTTCTTGCAAACCTCTGCCCTTTTCGAAAGATCATTTCCATGTACTGAGAGAAGTGTTAACGTGCAACAGAGTAGTATCTACTTTGTAGGGCGGCAAAATATAGCATCTTGTTAAAACACACAGTCCATTGCTTTCATCTTCATTCATGCCCCAAATACCAAAGAGTATACTTTCTACTAAGCTATGGCTATGCATTTAAACAAACAATATTTTAAATATCAAAATATAAAATAATAAATGTAAAACAAAGTATGTATATATATATATATATATGTCATTTTTGACAATTTTTTTCATGTAATGCTCTTTATTAAAAAACAAAATTAATAATCTTGCAATTTTCACACTGGCTACTGGGGCTGTCCTTCTAAAGCCGTTTTCTTAATATCAGAGGTAGGGTTATAATGACTGATAGCACCTCTGTACACAGCTGTTAACACAGGATCTAGGAATCACAAAAGGTGATGTCACAGCTGGCCGTGATGTCACAGCTGACCCTGCAGCCCCTGAATTCCTAAGAATTTGTGCACACGCTCATTAGATGCTTCAATACAAAATAAAGTGTCAAAGTCTGTTCATTGCAGCAAACGCACATGTGCATTTCCTTAAAAAAAACAGAATGTTTGAGTTGATAAAGACCCAGCGGCCAGTGTACAAATTCTAAAATGTCTAATTTTTATTTGTAATAACGATTGTATTATGCTAATATATCTATTCTCAAAACATTCCAATAAAACCCCACAAAACCTGTTTTCAACAAAAGTTAATTTAGTGAAGAAACATTCCCATTCAAATTGATCTTATTTCTTTCTTTATGCTGTACGGCTCTACCACGACGGCTCCAGTGGCGCAATCGGTCAGCGCGCGGTACTTATAAAGCAGTAACTGTTGAGCAATGCCGAGGTTGTGAGTTCAACCCTCACCTGGAGCATTTGTTTCTTGCCTTCCTTTAGTATTTTTTACTACTGAAGTAGTTGGGCAAAGTGTCTTGAACCCGTCGACGATCTAGTCCCATGATTAAGAGAGAAATTCCAAAGAGCTCTTTGTTTTTTGCGGTATTTTTTTTTTAAAAATTGCCGCAGGTTCGAAAAGTCTTGTAAGTCCCACCATAATCTAGTACCGTGATTGAAAGGGAAATGTGGAAGATATATTTCGTTTTTAAGGCTTCTGGCTGTCCAATATACTTTCCTTCATCGGCATTAATAATGTACACTGGCTAAGAGATAAAAACCACCCTCCAAAGGTAGCCCTTGCTCTCATCTAAAATAAAGATGCATGTGCTTATGGATCTTTTCAAGTTGGAGTTCAAACTTACAAGATCATTCTTGAGAACTCAATCAAAAATGATTGCTTCACTGTTAGGGAACAGCAATGCGCAATGTCAACACTTGCTCGTGCTGCCCCGGTGGCCTAATGGATAAGGCACTGGCCTCCTAAGCCAGGGATTGTGGGTTCGAGTCCCATCCGGGGTGCTTGTTGAGCTCCATTTTCAACAACACCTCATGGAAAGTTTAGGGTGAAGATGACAACTATTTGACTGCCATACAGTCTTGTTTGCCTGTAAATTAGTTCTTGCAAACCTCTGCCCTTTTCGAAAGATCATTTCCATGTACTGAGAGAAGTGTTAACGTGCAACAGAGTAGTATCTACTTTGTAGGGCGGCAAAATATAGCATCTTGTTAAAACACACAGTCCATTGCTTTCATCTTCATTCATGCCCCAAATACCAAAGAGTATACTTTCTACTAAGCTATGGCTATGCATTTAAACAAACAATATTTTAAATATCAAAATATAAAATAATAAATGTAAAACAAAGTATGTATATATATATATATATATATATATATGTCATTTTTGACAATTTTTTTCATGTAATGCTCTTTATTAAAAAACAAAATTAATAATCTTGCAATTTTCACACTGGCTACTGGGGCTGTCCTTCTAAAGCCGTTTTCTTAATATCAGAGGTAGGGTTATAATGACTGATAGCACCTCTGTACACAGCTGTTAACACAGGATCTAGGAATCACAAAAGGTGATGTCACAGCTGGCCGTGATGTCACAGCTGACCCTGCAGCCCCTGAATTCCTAAGAATTTGTGCACACGCTCATTAGATGCTTCAATACAAAATAAAGTGTCAAAGTCTGTTCATTGCAGCAAACGCACATGTGCATTTCCTTAAAAAAAACAGAATGTTTGAGTTGATAAAGACCCAGCGGCCAGTGTACAAATTCTAAAATGTCTAATTTTTATTTGTAATAACGATTGTATTATGCTAATATATCTATTCTCAAAACATTCCAATAAAACCCCACAAAACCTGTTTTCAACAAAAGTTAATTTAGTGAAGAAACATTCCCATTCAAATTGATCTTATTTCTTTCTTTATGCTGTACGGCTCTACCACGACGGCTCCAGTGGCGCAATCGGTCAGCGCGCGGTACTTATAAAGCAGTAACTGTTGAGCAATGCCGAGGTTGTGAGTTCAACCCTCACCTGGAGCATTTGTTTCTTGCCTTCCTTTAGTATTTTTTACTACTGAAGTAGTTGGGCAAAGTGTCTTGAACCCGTCGACGATCTAGTCCCATGATTAAGAGAGAAATTCCAAAGAGCTCTTTGTTTTTTGCGGTATTTTTTTTTTAAAAATTGCCGCAGGTTCGAAAAGTCTTGTAAGTCCCACCATAATCTAGTACCGTGATTGAAAGGGAAATGTGGAAGATATATTTCGTTTTTAAGGCTTCTGGCTGTCCAATATACTTTCCTTCATCGGCATTAATAATGTACACTGGCTAAGAGATAAAAACCACCCTCCAAAGGTAGCCCTTGCTCTCATCTAAAATAAAGATGCATGTGCTTATGGATCTTTTCAAGTTGGAGTTCAAACTTACAAGATCATTCTTGATAACTCAATCAAAAATGATCGCTTCACTGTTAGGGAACAGCAATGCGCAATGTCAACACTTGCTCGTGCTGCCCCGGTGGCCTAATGGATAAGGCACTGGCCTCCTAAGCCAGGGATTGTGGGTTCGAGTCCCATCCGGGGTGCTTGTTGAGCTCCATTTTCAACAACACCTCATGGAAAGTTTAGGGTGAAGATGACAACTATTTGACTGCCATACAGTCTTGTTTGCCTGTAAATTAGTTCTTGCAAACCTCTGCCCTTTTCGAAAGATCATTTCCATGTACTGAGAGAAGTGTTAACGTGCAACAGAGTAGTATCTACTTTGTAGGGCGGCAAAATATAGCATCTTGTTAAAACACACAGTCCATTGCTTTCATCTTCATTCATGCCCCAAATACCAAAGAGTATACTTTCTACTAAGCTATGGCTATGCATTTAAACAAACAATATTTTAAATATCAAAATATAAAATAATAAATGTAAAACAAAGTATGTATATATATATATATATATGTCATTTTTGACAATTTTTTTCATGTAATGCTCTTTATTAAAAAACAAAATTAATAATCTTGCAATTTTCACACTGGCTACTGGGGCTGTCCTTCTAAAGCCGTTTTCTTAATATCAGAGGTAGGGTTATAATGACTGATAGCACCTCTGTACACAGCTGTTAACACAGGATCTAGGAATCACAAAAGGTGATGTCACAGCTGGCCGTGATGTCACAGCTGACCCTGCAGCCCCTGAATTCCTAAGAATTTGTGCACACGCTCATTAGATGCTTCAATACAAAATAAAGTGTCAAAGTCTGTTCATTGCAGCAAACGCACATGTGCATTTCCTTAAAAAAAACAGAATGTTTGAGTTGATAAAGACCCAGCGGCCAGTGTACAAATTCTAAAATGTCTAATTTTTATTTGTAATAACGATTGTATTATGCTAATATATCTATTCTCAAAACATTCCAATAAAACCCCACAAAACCTGTTTTCAACAAAAGTTAATTTAGTGAAGAAACATTCCCATTCAAATTGATCTTATTTCTTTCTTTATGCTGTACGGCTCTACCACGACGGCTCCAGTGGCGCAATCGGTCAGCGCGCGGTACTTATAAAGCAGTAACTGTTGAGCAATGCCGAGGTTGTGAGTTCAACCCTCACCTGGAGCATTTGTTTCTTGCCTTCCTTTAGTATTTTTTACTACTGAAGTAGTTGGGCAAAGTGTCTTGAACCCGTCGACGATCTAGTCCCATGATTAAGAAAGAAATTCCAAAGAGCTCTTTGTTTTTTGCGGTATTTTTTTTTTAAAAATTGCCGCAGGTTCGAAAAGTCTTGTAAGTCCCACCATAATCTAGTACCGTGATTGAAAGGGAAATGTGGAAGATATATTTCGTTTTTAAGGCTTCTGGCTGTCCAATATACTTTCCTTCATCGGCATTAATAATGTACACTGGCTAAGAGATAAAAACCACCCTCCAAAGGTAGCCCTTGCTCTCATCTAAAATAAAGATGCATGTGCTTATGGATCTTTTCAAGTTGGAGTTCAAACTTACAAGATCATTCTTGAGAACTCAATCAAAAATGATCGCTTCACTGTTAGGGAACAGCAATGCGCAATGTCAACACTTGCTCGTGCTGCCCCGGTGGCCTAATGGATAAGGCACTGGCCTCCTAAGCCAGGGATTGTGGGTTCGAGTCCCATCCGGGGTGCTTGTTGAGCTCCATTTTCAACAACACCTCATGGAAAGTTTAGGGTGAAGATGACAACTATTTGACTGCCATACAGTCTTGTTTGCCTGTAAATTAGTTCTTGCAAACCTCTGCCCTTTTCGAAAGATCATTTCCATGTACTGAGAGAAGTGTTAACGTGCAACAGAGTAGTATCTACTTTGTAGGGCGGCAAAATATAGCATCTTGTTAAAACACACAGTCCATTGCTTTCATCTTCATTCATGCCCCAAATACCAAAGAGTATACTTTCTACTAAGCTATGGCTATGCATTTAAACAAACAATATTTTAAATATCAAAATATAAAATAATAAATGTAAAACAAAGTATGTATATATATATATATATATATATATATGTCATTTTTGACAATTTTTTTCATGTAATGCTCTTTATTAAAAAACAAAATTAATAATCTTGCAATTTTCACACTGGCTACTGGGGCTGTCCTTCTAAAGCCGTTTTCTTAATATCAGAGGTAGGGTTATAATGACTGATAGCACCTCTGTACACAGCTGTTAACACAGGATCTAGGAATCACAAAAGGTGATGTCACAGCTGGCCGTGATGTCACAGCTGACCCTGCAGCCCCTGAATTCCTAAGAATTTGTGCACACGCTCATTAGATGCTTCAATACAAAATAAAGTGTCAAAGTCTGTTCATTGCAGCAAACGCACATGTGCATTTCCTTAAAAAAAACAGAATGTTTGAGTTGATAAAGACCCAGCGGCCAGTGTACAAATTCTAAAATGTCTAATTTTTATTTGTAATAACGATTGTATTATGCTAATATATCTATTCTCAAAACATTCCAATAAAACCCCACAAAACCTGTTTTCAACAAAAGTTAATTTAGTGAAGAAACATTCCCATTCAAATTGATCTTATTTCTTTCTTTATGCTGTACGGCTCTACCACGACGGCTCCAGTGGCGCAATCGGTCAGCGCGCGGTACTTATAAAGCAGTAACTGTTGAGCAATGCCGAGGTTGTGAGTTCAACCCTCACCTGGAGCATTTGTTTCTTGCCTTCCTTTAGTATTTTTTACTACTGAAGTAGTTGGGCAAAGTGTCTTGAACCCGTCGACGATCTAGTCCCATGATTAAGAGAGAAATTCCAAAGAGCTCTTTGTTTTTTGCGGTATTTTTTTTTTAAAAATTGCCGCAGGTTCGAAAAGTCTTGTAAGTCCCACCATAATCTAGTACCGTGATTGAAAGGGAAATGTGGAAGATATATTTCGTTTTTAAGGCTTCTGGCTGTCCAATATACTTTCCTTCATCGGCATTAATAATGTACACTGGCTAAGAGATAAAAACCACCCTCCAAAGGTAGCCCTTGCTCTCATCTAAAATAAAGATGCATGTGCTTATGGATCTTTTCAAGTTGGAGTTCAAACTTACAAGATCATTCTTGATAACTCAATCAAAAATGATCGCTTCACTGTTAGGGAACAGCAATGCGCAATGTCAACACTTGCTCGTGCTGCCCCGGTGGCCTAATGGATAAGGCACTGGCCTCCTAAGCCAGGGATTGTGGGTTCGAGTCCCATCCGGGGTGCTTGTTGAGCTCCATTTTCAACAACACCTCATGGAAAGTTTAGGGTGAAGATGACAACTATTTGACTGCCATACAGTCTTGTTTGCCTGTAAATTAGTTCTTGCAAACCTCTGCCCTTTTCGAAAGATCATTTCCATGTACTGAGAGAAGTGTTAACGTGCAACAGAGTAGTATCTACTTTGTAGGGCGGCAAAATATAGCATCTTGTTAAAACACACAGTCCATTGCTTTCATCTTCATTCATGCCCCAAATACCAAAGAGTATACTTTCTACTAAGCTATGGCTATGCATTTAAACAAACAATATTTTAAATATCAAAATATAAAATAATAAATGTAAAACAAAGTATGTATATATATATATATATATGTCATTTTTGACAATTTTTTTCATGTAATGCTCTTTATTAAAAAACAAAATTAATAATCTTGCAATTTTCACACTGGCTACTGGGGCTGTCCTTCTAAAGCCGTTTTCTTAATATCAGAGGTAGGGTTATAATGACTGATAGCACCTCTGTACACAGCTGTTAACACAGGATCTAGGAATCACAAAAGGTGATGTCACAGCTGGCCGTGATGTCACAGCTGACCCTGCAGCCCCTGAATTCCTAAGAATTTGTGCACACGCTCATTAGATGCTTCAATACAAAATAAAGTGTCAAAGTCTGTTCATTGCAGCAAACGCACATGTGCATTTCCTTAAAAAAAACAGAATGTTTGAGTTGATAAAGACCCAGCGGCCAGTGTACAAATTCTAAAATGTCTAATTTTTATTTGTAATAACGATTGTATTATGCTAATATATCTATTCTCAAAACATTCCAATAAAACCCCACAAAACCTGTTTTCAACAAAAGTTAATTTAGTGAAGAAACATTCCCATTCAAATTGATCTTATTTCTTTCTTTATGCTGTACGGCTCTACCACGACGGCTCCAGTGGCGCAATCGGTCAGCGCGCGGTACTTATAAAGCAGTAACTGTTGAGCAATGCCGAGGTTGTGAGTTCAACCCTCACCTGGAGCATTTGTTTCTTGCCTTCCTTTAGTATTTTTTACTACTGAAGTAGTTGGGCAAAGTGTCTTGAACCCGTCGACGATCTAGTCCCATGATTAAGAAAGAAATTCCAAAGAGCTCTTTGTTTTTTGCGGTATTTTTTTTTTAAAAATTGCCGCAGGTTCGAAAAGTCTTGTAAGTCCCACCATAATCTAGTACCGTGATTGAAAGGGAAATGTGGAAGATATATTTCGTTTTTAAGGCTTCTGGCTGTCCAATATACTTTCCTTCATCGGCATTAATAATGTACACTGGCTAAGAGATAAAAACCACCCTCCAAAGGTAGCCCTTGCTCTCATCTAAAATAAAGATGCATGTGCTTATGGATCTTTTCAAGTTGGAGTTCAAACTTACAAGATCATTCTTGAGAACTCAATCAAAAATGATCGCTTCACTGTTAGGGAACAGCAATGCGCAATGTCAACACTTGCTCGTGCTGCCCCGGTGGCCTAATGGATAAGGCACTGGCCTCCTAAGCCAGGGATTGTGGGTTCGAGTCCCATCCGGGGTGCTTGTTGAGCTCCATTTTCAACAACACCTCATGGAAAGTTTAGGGTGAAGATGACAACTATTTGACTGCCATACAGTCTTGTTTGCCTGTAAATTAGTTCTTGCAAACCTCTGCCCTTTTCGAAAGATCATTTCCATGTACTGAGAGAAGTGTTAACGTGCAACAGAGTAGTATCTACTTTGTAGGGCGGCAAAATATAGCATCTTGTTAAAACACACAGTCCATTGCTTTCATCTTCATTCATGCCCCAAATACCAAAGAGTATACTTTCTACTAAGCTATGGCTATGCATTTAAACAAACAATATTTTAAATATCAAAATATAAAATAATAAATGTAAAACAAAGTATGTATATATATATATATATATATATATGTCATTTTTGACAATTTTTTTCATGTAATGCTCTTTATTAAAAAACAAAATTAATAATCTTGCAATTTTCACACTGGCTACTGGGGCTGTCCTTCTAAAGCCGTTTTCTTAATATCAGAGGTAGGGTTATAATGACTGATAGCACCTCTGTACACAGCTGTTAACACAGGATCTAGGAATCACAAAAGGTGATGTCACAGCTGGCCGTGATGTCACAGCTGACCCTGCAGCCCCTGAATTCCTAAGAATTTGTGCACACGCTCATTAGATGCTTCAATACAAAATAAAGTGTCAAAGTCTGTTCATTGCAGCAAACGCACATGTGCATTTCCTTAAAAAAAACAGAATGTTTGAGTTGATAAAGACCCAGCGGCCAGTGTACAAATTCTAAAATGTCTAATTTTTATTTGTAATAACGATTGTATTATGCTAATATATCTATTCTCAAAACATTCCAATAAAACCCCACAAAACCTGTTTTCAACAAAAGTTAATTTAGTGAAGAAACATTCCCATTCAAATTGATCTTATTTCTTTCTTTATGCTGTACGGCTCTACCACGACGGCTCCAGTGGCGCAATCGGTCAGCGCGCGGTACTTATAAAGCAGTAACTGTTGAGCAATGCCGAGGTTGTGAGTTCAACCCTCACCTGGAGCATTTGTTTCTTGCCTTCCTTTAGTATTTTTTACTACTGAAGTAGTTGGGCAAAGTGTCTTGAACCCGTCGACGATCTAGTCCCATGATTAAGAGAGAAATTCCAAAGAGCTCTTTGTTTTTTGCGGTATTTTTTTTTTAAAAATTGCCGCAGGTTCGAAAAGTCTTGTAAGTCCCACCATAATCTAGTACCGTGATTGAAAGGGAAATGTGGAAGATATATTTCGTTTTTAAGGCTTCTGGCTGTCCAATATACTTTCCTTCATCGGCATTAATAATGTACACTGGCTAAGAGATAAAAACCACCCTCCAAAGGTAGCCCTTGCTCTCATCTAAAATAAAGATGCATGTGCTTATGGATCTTTTCAAGTTGGAGTTCAAACTTACAAGATCATTCTTGAGAACTCAATCAAAAATGATCGCTTCACTGTTAGGGAACAGCAATGCGCAATGTCAACACTTGCTCGTGCTGCCCCGGTGGCCTAATGGATAAGGCACTGGCCTCCTAAGCCAGGGATTGTGGGTTCGAGTCCCATCCGGGGTGCTTGTTGAGCTCCATTTTCAACAACACCTCATGGAAAGTTTAGGGTGAAGATGACAACTATTTGACTGCCATACAGTCTTGTTTGCCTGTAAATTAGTTCTTGCAAACCTCTGCCCTTTTCGAAAGATCATTTCCATGTACTGAGAGAAGTGTTAACGTGCAACAGAGTAGTATCTACTTTGTAGGGCGGCAAAATATAGCATCTTGTTAAAACACACAGTCCATTGCTTTCATCTTCATTCATGCCCCAAATACCAAAGAGTATACTTTCTACTAAGCTATGGCTATGCATTTAAACAAACAATATTTTAAATATCAAAATATAAAATAATAAATGTAAAACAAAGTATGTATATATATATATATATATATATATGTCATTTTTGACAATTTTTTTCATGTAATGCTCTTTATTAAAAAACAAAATTAATAATCTTGCAATTTTCACACTGGCTACTGGGGCTGTCCTTCTAAAGCCGTTTTCTTAATATCAGAGGTAGGGTTATAATGACTGATAGCACCTCTGTACACAGCTGTTAACACAGGATCTAGGAATCACAAAAGGTGATGTCACAGCTGGCCGTGATGTCACAGCTGACCCTGCAGCCCCTGAATTCCTAAGAATTTGTGCACACGCTCATTAGATGCTTCAATACAAAATAAAGTGTCAAAGTCTGTTCATTGCAGCAAACGCACATGTGCATTTCCTTAAAAAAAACAGAATGTTTGAGTTGATAAAGACCCAGCGGCCAGTGTACAAATTCTAAAATGTCTAATTTTTATTTGTAATAACGATTGTATTATGCTAATATATCTATTCTCAAAACATTCCAATAAAACCCCACAAAACCTGTTTTCAACAAAAGTTAATTTAGTGAAGAAACATTCCCATTCAAATTGATCTTATTTCTTTCTTTATGCTGTACGGCTCTACCACGACGGCTCCAGTGGCGCAATCGGTCAGCGCGCGGTACTTATAAAGCAGTAACTGTTGAGCAATGCCGAGGTTGTGAGTTCAACCCTCACCTGGAGCATTTGTTTCTTGCCTTCCTTTAGTATTTTTTACTACTGAAGTAGTTGGGCAAAGTGTCTTGAACCCGTCGACGATCTAGTCCCATGATTAAGAGAGAAATTCCAAAGAGCTCTTTGTTTTTTGCGGTATTTTTTTTTTAAAAATTGCCGCAGGTTCGAAAAGTCTTGTAAGTCCCACCATAATCTAGTACCGTGATTGAAAGGGAAATGTGGAAGATATATTTCGTTTTTAAGGCTTCTGGCTGTCCAATATACTTTCCTTCATCGGCATTAATAATGTACACTGGCTAAGAGATAAAAACCACCCTCCAAAGGTAGCCCTTGCTCTCATCTAAAATAAAGATGCATGTGCTTATGGATCTTTTCAAGTTGGAGTTCAAACTTACAAGATCATTCTTGATAACTCAATCAAAAATGATCGCTTCACTGTTAGGGAACAGCAATGCGCAATGTCAACACTTGCTCGTGCTGCCCCGGTGGCCTAATGGATAAGGCACTGGCCTCCTAAGCCAGGGATTGTGGGTTCGAGTCCCATCCGGGGTGCTTGTTGAGCTCCATTTTCAACAACACCTCATGGAAAGTTTAGGGTGAAGATGACAACTATTTGACTGCCATACAGTCTTGTTTGCCTGTAAATTAGTTCTTGCAAACCTCTGCCCTTTTCGAAAGATCATTTCCATGTACTGAGAGAAGTGTTAACGTGCAACAGAGTAGTATCTACTTTGTAGGGCGGCAAAATATAGCATCTTGTTAAAACACACAGTCCATTGCTTTCATCTTCATTCATGCCCCAAATACCAAAGAGTATACTTTCTACTAAGCTATGGCTATGCATTTAAACAAACAATATTTTAAATATCAAAATATAAAATAATAAATGTAAAACAAAGTATGTATATATATATATATATATGTCATTTTTGACAATTTTTTTCATGTAATGCTCTTTATTAAAAAACAAAATTAATAATCTTGCAATTTTCACACTGGCTACTGGGGCTGTCCTTCTAAAGCCGTTTTCTTAATATCAGAGGTAGGGTTATAATGACTGATAGCACCTCTGTACACAGCTGTTAACACAGGATCTAGGAATCACAAAAGGTGATGTCACAGCTGGCCGTGATGTCACAGCTGACCCTGCAGCCCCTGAATTCCTAAGAATTTGTGCACACGCTCATTAGATGCTTCAATACAAAATAAAGTGTCAAAGTCTGTTCATTGCAGCAAACGCACATGTGCATTTCCTTAAAAAAAACAGAATGTTTGAGTTGATAAAGACCCAGCGGCCAGTGTACAAATTCTAAAATGTCTAATTTTTATTTGTAATAACGATTGTATTATGCTAATATATCTATTCTCAAAACATTCCAATAAAACCCCACAAAACCTGTTTTCAACAAAAGTTAATTTAGTGAAGAAACATTCCCATTCAAATTGATCTTATTTCTTTCTTTATGCTGTACGGCTCTACCACGACGGCTCCAGTGGCGCAATCGGTCAGCGCGCGGTACTTATAAAGCAGTAACTGTTGAGCAATGCCGAGGTTGTGAGTTCAACCCTCACCTGGAGCATTTGTTTCTTGCCTTCCTTTAGTATTTTTTACTACTGAAGTAGTTGGGCAAAGTGTCTTGAACCCGTCGACGATCTAGTCCCATGATTAAGAAAGAAATTCCAAAGAGCTCTTTGTTTTTTGCGGTATTTTTTTTTTAAAAATTGCCGCAGGTTCGAAAAGTCTTGTAAGTCCCACCATAATCTAGTACCGTGATTGAAAGGGAAATGTGGAAGATATATTTCGTTTTTAAGGCTTCTGGCTGTCCAATATACTTTCCTTCATCGGCATTAATAATGTACACTGGCTAAGAGATAAAAACCACCCTCCAAAGGTAGCCCTTGCTCTCATCTAAAATAAAGATGCATGTGCTTATGGATCTTTTCAAGTTGGAGTTCAAACTTACAAGATCATTCTTGAGAACTCAATCAAAAATGATCGCTTCACTGTTAGGGAACAGCAATGCGCAATGTCAACACTTGCTCGTGCTGCCCCGGTGGCCTAATGGATAAGGCACTGGCCTCCTAAGCCAGGGATTGTGGGTTCGAGTCCCATCCGGGGTGCTTGTTGAGCTCCATTTTCAACAACACCTCATGGAAAGTTTAGGGTGAAGATGACAACTATTTGACTGCCATACAGTCTTGTTTGCCTGTAAATTAGTTCTTGCAAACCTCTGCCCTTTTCGAAAGATCATTTCCATGTACTGAGAGAAGTGTTAACGTGCAACAGAGTAGTATCTACTTTGTAGGGCGGCAAAATATAGCATCTTGTTAAAACACACAGTCCATTGCTTTCATCTTCATTCATGCCCCAAATACCAAAGAGTATACTTTCTACTAAGCTATGGCTATGCATTTAAACAAACAATATTTTAAATATCAAAATATAAAATAATAAATGTAAAACAAAGTATGTATATATATATATATATATATATATGTCATTTTTGACAATTTTTTTCATGTAATGCTCTTTATTAAAAAACAAAATTAATAATCTTGCAATTTTCACACTGGCTACTGGGGCTGTCCTTCTAAAGCCGTTTTCTTAATATCAGAGGTAGGGTTATAATGACTGATAGCACCTCTGTACACAGCTGTTAACACAGGATCTAGGAATCACAAAAGGTGATGTCACAGCTGGCCGTGATGTCACAGCTGACCCTGCAGCCCCTGAATTCCTAAGAATTTGTGCACACGCTCATTAGATGCTTCAATACAAAATAAAGTGTCAAAGTCTGTTCATTGCAGCAAACGCACATGTGCATTTCCTTAAAAAAAACAGAATGTTTGAGTTGATAAAGACCCAGCGGCCAGTGTACAAATTCTAAAATGTCTAATTTTTATTTGTAATAACGATTGTATTATGCTAATATATCTATTCTCAAAACATTCCAATAAAACCCCACAAAACCTGTTTTCAACAAAAGTTAATTTAGTGAAGAAACATTCCCATTCAAATTGATCTTATTTCTTTCTTTATGCTGTACGGCTCTACCACGACGGCTCCAGTGGCGCAATCGGTCAGCGCGCGGTACTTATAAAGCAGTAACTGTTGAGCAATGCCGAGGTTGTGAGTTCAACCCTCACCTGGAGCATTTGTTTCTTGCCTTCCTTTAGTATTTTTTACTACTGAAGTAGTTGGGCAAAGTGTCTTGAACCCGTCGACGATCTAGTCCCATGATTAAGAGAGAAATTCCAAAGAGCTCTTTGTTTTTTGCGGTATTTTTTTTTTAAAAATTGCCGCAGGTTCGAAAAGTCTTGTAAGTCCCACCATAATCTAGTACCGTGATTGAAAGGGAAATGTGGAAGATATATTTCGTTTTTAAGGCTTCTGGCTGTCCAATATACTTTCCTTCATCGGCATTAATAATGTACACTGGCTAAGAGATAAAAACCACCCTCCAAAGGTAGCCCTTGCTCTCATCTAAAATAAAGATGCATGTGCTTATGGATCTTTTCAAGTTGGAGTTCAAACTTACAAGATCATTCTTGAGAACTCAATCAAAAATGATCGCTTCACTGTTAGGGAACAGCAATGCGCAATGTCAACACTTGCTCGTGCTGCCCCGGTGGCCTAATGGATAAGGCACTGGCCTCCTAAGCCAGGGATTGTGGGTTCGAGTCCCATCCGGGGTGCTTGTTGAGCTCCATTTTCAACAACACCTCATGGAAAGTTTAGGGTGAAGATGACAACTATTTGACTGCCATACAGTCTTGTTTGCCTGTAAATTAGTTCTTGCAAACCTCTGCCCTTTTCGAAAGATCATTTCCATGTACTGAGAGAAGTGTTAACGTGCAACAGAGTAGTATCTACTTTGTAGGGCGGCAAAATATAGCATCTTGTTAAAACACACAGTCCATTGCTTTCATCTTCATTCATGCCCCAAATACCAAAGAGTATACTTTCTACTAAGCTATGGCTATGCATTTAAACAAACAATATTTTAAATATCAAAATATAAAATAATAAATGTAAAACAAAGTATGTATATATATATATATATATATATGTCATTTTTGACAATTTTTTTCATGTAATGCTCTTTATTAAAAAACAAAATTAATAATCTTGCAATTTTCACACTGGCTACTGGGGCTGTCCTTCTAAAGCCGTTTTCTTAATATCAGAGGTAGGGTTATAATGACTGATAGCACCTCTGTACACAGCTGTTAACACAGGATCTAGGAATCACAAAAGGTGATGTCACAGCTGGCCGTGATGTCACAGCTGACCCTGCAGCCCCTGAATTCCTAAGAATTTGTGCACACGCTCATTAGATGCTTCAATACAAAATAAAGTGTCAAAGTCTGTTCATTGCAGCAAACGCACATGTGCATTTCCTTAAAAAAAACAGAATGTTTGAGTTGATAAAGACCCAGCGGCCAGTGTACAAATTCTAAAATGTCTAATTTTTATTTGTAATAACGATTGTATTATGCTAATATATCTATTCTCAAAACATTCCAATAAAACCCCACAAAACCTGTTTTCAACAAAAGTTAATTTAGTGAAGAAACATTCCCATTCAAATTGATCTTATTTCTTTCTTTATGCTGTACGGCTCTACCACGACGGCTCCAGTGGCGCAATCGGTCAGCGCGCGGTACTTATAAAGCAGTAACTGTTGAGCAATGCCGAGGTTGTGAGTTCAACCCTCACCTGGAGCATTTGTTTCTTGCCTTCCTTTAGTATTTTTTACTACTGAAGTAGTTGGGCAAAGTGTCTTGAACCCGTCGACGATCTAGTCCCATGATTAAGAGAGAAATTCCAAAGAGCTCTTTGTTTTTTGCGGTATTTTTTTTTTAAAAATTGCCGCAGGTTCGAAAAGTCTTGTAAGTCCCACCATAATCTAGTACCGTGATTGAAAGGGAAATGTGGAAGATATATTTCGTTTTTAAGGCTTCTGGCTGTCCAATATACTTTCCTTCATCGGCATTAATAATGTACACTGGCTAAGAGATAAAAACCACCCTCCAAAGGTAGCCCTTGCTCTCATCTAAAATAAAGATGCATGTGCTTATGGATCTTTTCAAGTTGGAGTTCAAACTTACAAGATCATTCTTGAGAACTCAATCAAAAATGATCGCTTCACTGTTAGGGAACAGCAATGCGCAATGTCAACACTTGCTCGTGCTGCCCCGGTGGCCTAATGGATAAGGCACTGGCCTCCTAAGCCAGGGATTGTGGGTTCGAGTCCCATCCGGGGTGCTTGTTGAGCTCCATTTTCAACAACACCTCATGGAAAGTTTAGGGTGAAGATGACAACTATTTGACTGCCATACAGTCTTGTTTGCCTGTAAATTAGTTCTTGCAAACCTCTGCCCTTTTCGAAAGATCATTTCCATGTACTGAGAGAAGTGTTAACGTGCAACAGAGTAGTATCTACTTTGTAGGGCGGCAAAATATAGCATCTTGTTAAAACACACAGTCCATTGCTTTCATCTTCATTCATGCCCCAAATACCAAAGAGTATACTTTCTACTAAGCTATGGCTATGCATTTAAACAAACAATATTTTAAATATCAAAATATAAAATAATAAATGTAAAACAAAGTATGTATATATATATATATATATATGTCATTTTTGACAATTTTTTTCATGTAATGCTCTTTATTAAAAAACAAAATTAATAATCTTGCAATTTTCACACTGGCTACTGGGGCTGTCCTTCTAAAGCCGTTTTCTTAATATCAGAGGTAGGGTTATAATGACTGATAGCACCTCTGTACACAGCTGTTAACACAGGATCTAGGAATCACAAAAGGTGATGTCACAGCTGGCCGTGATGTCACAGCTGACCCTGCAGCCCCTGAATTCCTAAGAATTTGTGCACACGCTCATTAGATGCTTCAATACAAAATAAAGTGTCAAAGTCTGTTCATTGCAGCAAACGCACATGTGCATTTCCTTAAAAAAAACAGAATAGAATCATAGAATCATAGAATCATAGAATGGTAGAGTTGGAAGGGACCTCCTGGGTCATCTGGTCCAACCCCCTGCTCAAAGCAGGATTCACTAAATCATCTCAGACAGATGTCTGTCCAGCCTCTGTTTGAAGACGTCCATTGAAGGGGAACTCACCACCTCTCGTGGCAGCCTGTTCCACTCATTAATCACCCTAACTGTCAAAAAGTTTTTTCTAATATCTAATCTGTGTCTCCTTCCATTTAGTTTCATCCCATTGCTTCTAGTCTTTCCTTGTGCAAATGAGAATAAAGATGATCCTTCTACAATGTGACAGCCCTTGACATATTTGTAGACAGCTATTAAGTCTCCTCTCAGTCTTCTTTTTTGCAAGCTAAACATTCCCAAATCCTGCAACCGTTCCTCATAGGACATGGTTTGCAGACCAGTCACCATTCTGGTCGCTCTTCTCTGAACTTGCTCCAGTTTGTCTATGTCTTTTTTAAAATGTGGTGCCCAAAACTGTACACAGTATTCCAGATGAGGTCTGACCAAAGAGGAGTAAAGACCGATAATGACTTCACGTGATCTAGACTGTATGCTTCTGTTAATACATCCCAGAATTGTATTTGCCTTTTTTGCTGCTGCATCACACTGTTGACTCATGTTCAGTCTATGATCTATTAGTATACCTAAGTCTTTTTCACATGTACTGTTGCTTAGCTCTATTCCTCCCATTCTGTATATGCTTTTTTCATTTTTATTGCCCAGATGTAGTACTTTGCATTTTTCCCTGTTAAAAACCATTCTGTTGGTTGCTGCCCACTGCTCCAGTTTATTTAGGTCTTTTTGAATCCTCTCTCTCTCTTCTCTAGTATTAGCTATCCCTCCTAGCTTTGTGTCATCAGCAAATTTAATCAGTTTACCCTCAATTCCTTCATCTAAATCATTGATAAAGATGTTGAACAATACAGGTCCCAGGACGGAGCCCTGTGGTACCCCACTTGAGACATTCATCCAGCTGGATGTGAAGCCATTTACAACCACCCTTTGAGTCCGATCACTAAGCCAGTTATGAATCCACCTAACAGTTGCCTGGTCCATTGCATACTTGGTCATTTTTTCAATAAGGATGGTGTGAGATACTTTGTCAAATGCTTTGCTGAAGTCAAGATATACTATATCTACAGCATTTTCCTGATCCACCCAGTCAGTGATTCTGTCATAGAAGGAAATTAAGTTAGTCTGACATGACTTGTTAGTTACAAACCCATGCTGACTCTGGTTAATCACTTCATTCTTATCCATGTACTTACATACATGTTGTTTAATAATTTGTTCAAAGATCTTTCCTGGTATAGAAGTCAGACTCACCGGCCTGTAGTTCCCTGGGTCCACCTTCTTCCCCTTTTTGAAGATAGGAATAACATTTGCTCTTCTCCAGTCTTCTGGGACTTCTCCTGTTCTCCAAGAATTTTCAAAGATTATGGAGAGTGGTTCTAAAATTTCTTCTATGATCTCCTTCAGTACTCTGGGGTGTAATTCATCTGGACCTGGAGACTTGAACTCATTTATGTTAGCTAAATATTCCCTCACAATCTTTCTGTTTACAGATAACTTGGATTCCTCTATTCCTCTAAAAGGACAGTGAAGATCAGTTGATGTTACATTTTCTTTCTGAGAGAAAACAGATGCAATGTTTGAGTTGATAAAGACCCAGCGGCCAGTGTACAAATTCTAAAATGTCTAATTTTTATTTGTAATAACGATTGTATTATGCTAATATATCTATTCTCAAAACATTCCAATAAAACCCCACAAAACCTGTTTTCAACAAAAGTTAATTTAGTGAAGAAACATTCCCATTCAAATTGATCTTATTTCTTTCTTTATGCTGTACGGCTCTACCACGACGGCTCCAGTGGCGCAATCGGTCAGCGCGCGGTACTTATAAAGCAGTAACTGTTGAGCAATGCCGAGGTTGTGAGTTCAACCCTCACCTGGAGCATTTGTTTCTTGCCTTCCTTTAGTATTTTTTACTACTGAAGTAGTTGGGCAAAGTGTCTTGAACCCGTCGACGATCTAGTCCCATGATTAAGAGAGAAATTCCAAAGAGCTCTTTGTTTTTTGCGGTATTTTTTTTTTAAAAATTGCCGCAGGTTCGAAAAGTCTTGTAAGTCCCACCATAATCTAGTACCGTGATTGAAAGGGAAATGTGGAAGATATATTTCGTTTTTAAGGCTTCTGGCTGTCCAATATACTTTCCTTCATCGGCATTAATAATGTACACTGGCTAAGAGATAAAAACCACCCTCCAAAGGTAGCCCTTGCTCTCATCTAAAATAAAGATGCATGTGCTTATGGATCTTTTCAAGTTGGAGTTCAAACTTACAAGATCATTCTTGAGAACTCAATCAAAAATGATCGCTTCACTGTTAGGGAACAGCAATGCGCAATGTCAACACTTGCTCGTGCTGCCCCGGTGGCCTAATGGATAAGGCACTGGCCTCCTAAGCCAGGGATTGTGGGTTCGAGTCCCATCCGGGGTGCTTGTTGAGCTCCATTTTCAACAACACCTCATGGAAAGTTTAGGGTGAAGATGACAACTATTTGACTGCCATACAGTCTTGTTTGCCTGTAAATTAGTTCTTGCAAACCTCTGCCCTTTTCGAAAGATCATTTCCATGTACTGAGAGAAGTGTTAACGTGCAACAGAGTAGTATCTACTTTGTAGGGCGGCAAAATATAGCATCTTGTTAAAACACACAGTCCATTGCTTTCATCTTCATTCATGCCCCAAATACCAAAGAGTATACTTTCTACTAAGCTATGGCTATGCATTTAAACAAACAATATTTTAAATATCAAAATATAAAATAATAAATGTAAAACAAAGTATGTATATATATATATATATATATATGTCATTTTTGACAATTTTTTTCATGTAATGCTCTTTATTAAAAAACAAAATTAATAATCTTGCAATTTTCACACTGGCTACTGGGGCTGTCCTTCTAAAGCCGTTTTCTTAATATCAGAGGTAGGGTTATAATGACTGATAGCACCTCTGTACACAGCTGTTAACACAGGATCTAGGAATCACAAAAGGTGATGTCACAGCTGGCCGTGATGTCACAGCTGACCCTGCAGCCCCTGAATTCCTAAGAATTTGTGCACACGCTCATTAGATGCTTCAATACAAAATAAAGTGTCAAAGTCTGTTCATTGCAGCAAACGCACATGTGCATTTCCTTAAAAAAAACAGAATGTTTGAGTTGATAAAGACCCAGCGGCCAGTGTACAAATTCTAAAATGTCTAATTTTTATTTGTAATAACGATTGTATTATGCTAATATATCTATTCTCAAAACATTCCAATAAAACCCCACAAAACCTGTTTTCAACAAAAGTTAATTTAGTGAAGAAACATTCCCATTCAAATTGATCTTATTTCTTTCTTTATGCTGTACGGCTCTACCACGACGGCTCCAGTGGCGCAATCGGTCAGCGCGCGGTACTTATAAAGCAGTAACTGTTGAGCAATGCCGAGGTTGTGAGTTCAACCCTCACCTGGAGCATTTGTTTCTTGCCTTCCTTTAGTATTTTTTACTACTGAAGTAGTTGGGCAAAGTGTCTTGAACCCGTCGACGATCTAGTCCCATGATTAAGAGAGAAATTCCAAAGAGCTCTTTGTTTTTTGCGGTATTTTTTTTTTAAAAATTGCCGCAGGTTCGAAAAGTCTTGTAAGTCCCACCATAATCTAGTACCGTGATTGAAAGGGAAATGTGGAAGATATATTTCGTTTTTAAGGCTTCTGGCTGTCCAATATACTTTCCTTCATCGGCATTAATAATGTACACTGGCTAAGAGATAAAAACCACCCTCCAAAGGTAGCCCTTGCTCTCATCTAAAATAAAGATGCATGTGCTTATGGATCTTTTCAAGTTGGAGTTCAAACTTACAAGATCATTCTTGAGAACTCAATCAAAAATGATCGCTTCACTGTTAGGGAACAGCAATGCGCAATGTCAACACTTGCTCGTGCTGCCCCGGTGGCCTAATGGATAAGGCACTGGCCTCCTAAGCCAGGGATTGTGGGTTCGAGTCCCATCCGGGGTGCTTGTTGAGCTCCATTTTCAACAACACCTCATGGAAAGTTTAGGGTGAAGATGACAACTATTTGACTGCCATACAGTCTTGTTTGCCTGTAAATTAGTTCTTGCAAACCTCTGCCCTTTTCGAAAGATCATTTCCATGTACTGAGAGAAGTGTTAACGTGCAACAGAGTAGTATCTACTTTGTAGGGCGGCAAAATATAGCATCTTGTTAAAACACACAGTCCATTGCTTTCATCTTCATTCATGCCCCAAATACCAAAGAGTATACTTTCTACTAAGCTATGGCTATGCATTTAAACAAACAATATTTTAAATATCAAAATATAAAATAATAAATGTAAAACAAAGTATGTATATATATATATATATATGTCATTTTTGACAATTTTTTTCATGTAATGCTCTTTATTAAAAAACAAAATTAATAATCTTGCAATTTTCACACTGGCTACTGGGGCTGTCCTTCTAAAGCCGTTTTCTTAATATCAGAGGTAGGGTTATAATGACTGATAGCACCTCTGTACACAGCTGTTAACACAGGATCTAGGAATCACAAAAGGTGATGTCACAGCTGGCCGTGATGTCACAGCTGACCCTGCAGCCCCTGAATTCCTAAGAATTTGTGCACACGCTCATTAGATGCTTCAATACAAAATAAAGTGTCAAAGTCTGTTCATTGCAGCAAACGCACATGTGCATTTCCTTAAAAAAAACAGAATGTTTGAGTTGATAAAGACCCAGCGGCCAGTGTACAAATTCTAAAATGTCTAATTTTTATTTGTAATAACGATTGTATTATGCTAATATATCTATTCTCAAAACATTCCAATAAAACCCCACAAAACCTGTTTTCAACAAAAGTTAATTTAGTGAAGAAACATTCCCATTCAAATTGATCTTATTTCTTTCTTTATGCTGTACGGCTCTACCACGACGGCTCCAGTGGCGCAATCGGTCAGCGCGCGGTACTTATAAAGCAGTAACTGTTGAGCAATGCCGAGGTTGTGAGTTCAACCCTCACCTGGAGCATTTGTTTCTTGCCTTCCTTTAGTATTTTTTACTACTGAAGTAGTTGGGCAAAGTGTCTTGAACCCGTCGACGATCTAGTCCCATGATTAAGAGAGAAATTCCAAAGAGCTCTTTGTTTTTTGCGGTATTTTTTTTTTAAAAATTGCCGCAGGTTCGAAAAGTCTTGTAAGTCCCACCATAATCTAGTACCGTGATTGAAAGGGAAATGTGGAAGATATATTTCGTTTTTAAGGCTTCTGGCTGTCCAATATACTTTCCTTCATCGGCATTAATAATGTACACTGGCTAAGAGATAAAAACCACCCTCCAAAGGTAGCCCTTGCTCTCATCTAAAATAAAGATGCATGTGCTTATGGATCTTTTCAAGTTGGAGTTCAAACTTACAAGATCATTCTTGAGAACTCAATCAAAAATGATCGCTTCACTGTTAGGGAACAGCAATGCGCAATGTCAACACTTGCTCGTGCTGCCCCGGTGGCCTAATGGATAAGGCACTGGCCTCCTAAGCCAGGGATTGTGGGTTCGAGTCCCATCCGGGGTGCTTGTTGAGCTCCATTTTCAACAACACCTCATGGAAAGTTTAGGGTGAAGATGACAACTATTTGACTGCCATACAGTCTTGTTTGCCTGTAAATTAGTTCTTGCAAACCTCTGCCCTTTTCGAAAGATCATTTCCATGTACTGAGAGAAGTGTTAACGTGCAACAGAGTAGTATCTACTTTGTAGGGCGGCAAAATATAGCATCTTGTTAAAACACACAGTCCATTGCTTTCATCTTCATTCATGCCCCAAATACCAAAGAGTATACTTTCTACTAAGCTATGGCTATGCATTTAAACAAACAATATTTTAAATATCAAAATATAAAATAATAAATGTAAAACAAAGTATGTATATATATATATATATATATATATGTCATTTTTGACAATTTTTTTCATGTAATGCTCTTTATTAAAAAACAAAATTAATAATCTTGCAATTTTCACACTGGCTACTGGGGCTGTCCTTCTAAAGCCGTTTTCTTAATATCAGAGGTAGGGTTATAATGACTGATAGCACCTCTGTACACAGCTGTTAACACAGGATCTAGGAATCACAAAAGGTGATGTCACAGCTGGCCGTGATGTCACAGCTGACCCTGCAGCCCCTGAATTCCTAAGAATTTGTGCACACGCTCATTAGATGCTTCAATACAAAATAAAGTGTCAAAGTCTGTTCATTGCAGCAAACGCACATGTGCATTTCCTTAAAAAAAACAGAATGTTTGAGTTGATAAAGACCCAGCGGCCAGTGTACAAATTCTAAAATGTCTAATTTTTATTTGTAATAACGATTGTATTATGCTAATATATCTATTCTCAAAACATTCCAATAAAACCCCACAAAACCTGTTTTCAACAAAAGTTAATTTAGTGAAGAAACATTCCCATTCAAATTGATCTTATTTCTTTCTTTATGCTGTACGGCTCTACCACGACGGCTCCAGTGGCGCAATCGGTCAGCGCGCGGTACTTATAAAGCAGTAACTGTTGAGCAATGCCGAGGTTGTGAGTTCAACCCTCACCTGGAGCATTTGTTTCTTGCCTTCCTTTAGTATTTTTTACTACTGAAGTAGTTGGGCAAAGTGTCTTGAACCCGTCGACGATCTAGTCCCATGATTAAGAGAGAAATTCCAAAGAGCTCTTTGTTTTTTGCGGTATTTTTTTTTTAAAAATTGCCGCAGGTTCGAAAAGTCTTGTAAGTCCCACCATAATCTAGTACCGTGATTGAAAGGGAAATGTGGAAGATATATTTCGTTTTTAAGGCTTCTGGCTGTCCAATATACTTTCCTTCATCGGCATTAATAATGTACACTGGCTAAGAGATAAAAACCACCCTCCAAAGGTAGCCCTTGCTCTCATCTAAAATAAAGATGCATGTGCTTATGGATCTTTTCAAGTTGGAGTTCAAACTTACAAGATCATTCTTGAGAACTCAATCAAAAATGATCGCTTCACTGTTAGGGAACAGCAATGCGCAATGTCAACACTTGCTCGTGCTGCCCCGGTGGCCTAATGGATAAGGCACTGGCCTCCTAAGCCAGGGATTGTGGGTTCGAGTCCCATCCGGGGTGCTTGTTGAGCTCCATTTTCAACAACACCTCATGGAAAGTTTAGGGTGAAGATGACAACTATTTGACTGCCATACAGTCTTGTTTGCCTGTAAATTAGTTCTTGCAAACCTCTGCCCTTTTCGAAAGATCATTTCCATGTACTGAGAGAAGTGTTAACGTGCAACAGAGTAGTATCTACTTTGTAGGGCGGCAAAATATAGCATCTTGTTAAAACACACAGTCCATTGCTTTCATCTTCATTCATGCCCCAAATACCAAAGAGTATACTTTCTACTAAGCTATGGCTATGCATTTAAACAAACAATATTTTAAATATCAAAATATAAAATAATAAATGTAAAACAAAGTATGTATATATATATATATATATATATGTCATTTTTGACAATTTTTTTCATGTAATGCTCTTTATTAAAAAACAAAATTAATAATCTTGCAATTTTCACACTGGCTACTGGGGCTGTCCTTCTAAAGCCGTTTTCTTAATATCAGAGGTAGGGTTATAATGACTGATAGCACCTCTGTACACAGCTGTTAACACAGGATCTAGGAATCACAAAAGGTGATGTCACAGCTGGCCGTGATGTCACAGCTGACCCTGCAGCCCCTGAATTCCTAAGAATTTGTGCACACGCTCATTAGATGCTTCAATACAAAATAAAGTGTCAAAGTCTGTTCATTGCAGCAAACGCACATGTGCATTTCCTTAAAAAAAACAGAATGTTTGAGTTGATAAAGACCCAGCGGCCAGTGTACAAATTCTAAAATGTCTAATTTTTATTTGTAATAACGATTGTATTATGCTAATATATCTATTCTCAAAACATTCCAATAAAACCCCACAAAACCTGTTTTCAACAAAAGTTAATTTAGTGAAGAAACATTCCCATTCAAATTGATCTTATTTCTTTCTTTATGCTGTACGGCTCTACCACGACGGCTCCAGTGGCGCAATCGGTCAGCGCGCGGTACTTATAAAGCAGTAACTGTTGAGCAATGCCGAGGTTGTGAGTTCAACCCTCACCTGGAGCATTTGTTTCTTGCCTTCCTTTAGTATTTTTTACTACTGAAGTAGTTGGGCAAAGTGTCTTGAACCCGTCGACGATCTAGTCCCATGATTAAGAGAGAAATTCCAAAGAGCTCTTTGTTTTTTGCGGTATTTTTTTTTTAAAAATTGCCGCAGGTTCGAAAAGTCTTGTAAGTCCCACCATAATCTAGTACCGTGATTGAAAGGGAAATGTGGAAGATATATTTCGTTTTTAAGGCTTCTGGCTGTCCAATATACTTTCCTTCATCGGCATTAATAATGTACACTGGCTAAGAGATAAAAACCACCCTCCAAAGGTAGCCCTTGCTCTCATCTAAAATAAAGATGCATGTGCTTATGGATCTTTTCAAGTTGGAGTTCAAACTTACAAGATCATTCTTGAGAACTCAATCAAAAATGATCGCTTCACTGTTAGGGAACAGCAATGCGCAATGTCAACACTTGCTCGTGCTGCCCCGGTGGCCTAATGGATAAGGCACTGGCCTCCTAAGCCAGGGATTGTGGGTTCGAGTCCCATCCGGGGTGCTTGTTGAGCTCCATTTTCAACAACACCTCATGGAAAGTTTAGGGTGAAGATGACAACTATTTGACTGCCATACAGTCTTGTTTGCCTGTAAATTAGTTCTTGCAAACCTCTGCCCTTTTCGAAAGATCATTTCCATGTACTGAGAGAAGTGTTAACGTGCAACAGAGTAGTATCTACTTTGTAGGGCGGCAAAATATAGCATCTTGTTAAAACACACAGTCCATTGCTTTCATCTTCATTCATGCCCCAAATACCAAAGAGTATACTTTCTACTAAGCTATGGCTATGCATTTAAACAAACAATATTTTAAATATCAAAATATAAAATAATAAATGTAAAACAAAGTATGTATATATATATATATATATATATATATGTCATTTTTGACAATTTTTTTCATGTAATGCTCTTTATTAAAAAACAAAATTAATAATCTTGCAATTTTCACACTGGCTACTGGGGCTGTCCTTCTAAAGCCGTTTTCTTAATATCAGAGGTAGGGTTATAATGACTGATAGCACCTCTGTACACAGCTGTTAACACAGGATCTAGGAATCACAAAAGGTGATGTCACAGCTGGCCGTGATGTCACAGCTGACCCTGCAGCCCCTGAATTCCTAAGAATTTGTGCACACGCTCATTAGATGCTTCAATACAAAATAAAGTGTCAAAGTCTGTTCATTGCAGCAAACGCACATGTGCATTTCCTTAAAAAAAACAGAATGTTTGAGTTGATAAAGACCCAGCGGCCAGTGTACAAATTCTAAAATGTCTAATTTTTATTTGTAATAACGATTGTATTATGCTAATATATCTATTCTCAAAACATTCCAATAAAACCCCACAAAACCTGTTTTCAACAAAAGTTAATTTAGTGAAGAAACATTCCCATTCAAATTGATCTTATTTCTTTCTTTATGCTGTACGGCTCTACCACGACGGCTCCAGTGGCGCAATCGGTCAGCGCGCGGTACTTATAAAGCAGTAACTGTTGAGCAATGCCGAGGTTGTGAGTTCAACCCTCACCTGGAGCATTTGTTTCTTGCCTTCCTTTAGTATTTTTTACTACTGAAGTAGTTGGGCAAAGTGTCTTGAACCCGTCGACGATCTAGTCCCATGATTAAGAGAGAAATTCCAAAGAGCTCTTTGTTTTTTGCGGTATTTTTTTTTTAAAAATTGCCGCAGGTTCGAAAAGTCTTGTAAGTCCCACCATAATCTAGTACCGTGATTGAAAGGGAAATGTGGAAGATATATTTCGTTTTTAAGGCTTCTGGCTGTCCAATATACTTTCCTTCATCGGCATTAATAATGTACACTGGCTAAGAGATAAAAACCACCCTCCAAAGGTAGCCCTTGCTCTCATCTAAAATAAAGATGCATGTGCTTATGGATCTTTTCAAGTTGGAGTTCAAACTTACAAGATCATT
Organism: Phyllobates terribilis; assembly: GCF_046119375.1. NCBI lineage: Eukaryota > Metazoa > Chordata > Amphibia > Anura > Dendrobatidae > Phyllobates > Phyllobates terribilis. The sequence goes on along the minus strand of NW_027362771.1, from coordinate 526,386,640 downwards.
CTTGAGAACTCAATCAAAAATGATCGCTTCACTGTTAGGGAACAGCAATGCGCAATGTCAACACTTGCTCGTGCTGCCCCGGTGGCCTAATGGATAAGGCACTGGCCTCCTAAGCCAGGGATTGTGGGTTCGAGTCCCATCCGGGGTGCTTGTTGAGCTCCATTTTCAACAACACCTCATGGAAAGTTTAGGGTGAAGATGACAACTATTTGACTGCCATACAGTCTTGTTTGCCTGTAAATTAGTTCTTGCAAACCTCTGCCCTTTTCGAAAGATCATTTCCATGTACTGAGAGAAGTGTTAACGTGCAACAGAGTAGTATCTACTTTGTAGGGCGGCAAAATATAGCATCTTGTTAAAACACACAGTCCATTGCTTTCATCTTCATTCATGCCCCAAATACCAAAGAGTATACTTTCTACTAAGCTATGGCTATGCATTTAAACAAACAATATTTTAAATATCAAAATATAAAATAATAAATGTAAAACAAAGTATGTATATATATATATATATATATATGTCATTTTTGACAATTTTTTTCATGTAATGCTCTTTATTAAAAAACAAAATTAATAATCTTGCAATTTTCACACTGGCTACTGGGGCTGTCCTTCTAAAGCCGTTTTCTTAATATCAGAGGTAGGGTTATAATGACTGATAGCACCTCTGTACACAGCTGTTAACACAGGATCTAGGAATCACAAAAGGTGATGTCACAGCTGGCCGTGATGTCACAGCTGACCCTGCAGCCCCTGAATTCCTAAGAATTTGTGCACACGCTCATTAGATGCTTCAATACAAAATAAAGTGTCAAAGTCTGTTCATTGCAGCAAACGCACATGTGCATTTCCTTAAAAAAAACAGAATGTTTGAGTTGATAAAGACCCAGCGGCCAGTGTACAAATTCTAAAATGTCTAATTTTTATTTGTAATAACGATTGTATTATGCTAATATATCTATTCTCAAAACATTCCAATAAAACCCCACAAAACCTGTTTTCAACAAAAGTTAATTTAGTGAAGAAACATTCCCATTCAAATTGATCTTATTTCTTTCTTTATGCTGTACGGCTCTACCACGACGGCTCCAGTGGCGCAATCGGTCAGCGCGCGGTACTTATAAAGCAGTAACTGTTGAGCAATGCCGAGGTTGTGAGTTCAACCCTCACCTGGAGCATTTGTTTCTTGCCTTCCTTTAGTATTTTTTACTACTGAAGTAGTTGGGCAAAGTGTCTTGAACCCGTCGACGATCTAGTCCCATGATTAAGAGAGAAATTCCAAAGAGCTCTTTGTTTTTTGCGGTATTTTTTTTTTAAAAATTGCCGCAGGTTCGAAAAGTCTTGTAAGTCCCACCATAATCTAGTACCGTGATTGAAAGGGAAATGTGGAAGATATATTTCGTTTTTAAGGCTTCTGGCTGTCCAATATACTTTCCTTCATCGGCATTAATAATGTACACTGGCTAAGAGATAAAAACCACCCTCCAAAGGTAGCCCTTGCTCTCATCTAAAATAAAGATGCATGTGCTTATGGATCTTTTCAAGTTGGAGTTCAAACTTACAAGATCATTCTTGAGAACTCAATCAAAAATGATCGCTTCACTGTTAGGGAACAGCAATGCGCAATGTCAACACTTGCTCGTGCTGCCCCGGTGGCCTAATGGATAAGGCACTGGCCTCCTAAGCCAGGGATTGTGGGTTCGAGTCCCATCCGGGGTGCTTGTTGAGCTCCATTTTCAACAACACCTCATGGAAAGTTTAGGGTGAAGATGACAACTATTTGACTGCCATACAGTCTTGTTTGCCTGTAAATTAGTTCTTGCAAACCTCTGCCCTTTTCGAAAGATCATTTCCATGTACTGAGAGAAGTGTTAACGTGCAACAGAGTAGTATCTACTTTGTAGGGCGGCAAAATATAGCATCTTGTTAAAACACACAGTCCATTGCTTTCATCTTCATTCATGCCCCAAATACCAAAGAGTATACTTTCTACTAAGCTATGGCTATGCATTTAAACAAACAATATTTTAAATATCAAAATATAAAATAATAAATGTAAAACAAAGTATGTATATATATATATATATATATATGTCATTTTTGACAATTTTTTTCATGTAATGCTCTTTATTAAAAAACAAAATTAATAATCTTGCAATTTTCACACTGGCTACTGGGGCTGTCCTTCTAAAGCCGTTTTCTTAATATCAGAGGTAGGGTTATAATGACTGATAGCACCTCTGTACACAGCTGTTAACACAGGATCTAGGAATCACAAAAGGTGATGTCACAGCTGGCCGTGATGTCACAGCTGACCCTGCAGCCCCTGAATTCCTAAGAATTTGTGCACACGCTCATTAGATGCTTCAATACAAAATAAAGTGTCAAAGTCTGTTCATTGCAGCAAACGCACATGTGCATTTCCTTAAAAAAAACAGAATGTTTGAGTTGATAAAGACCCAGCGGCCAGTGTACAAATTCTAAAATGTCTAATTTTTATTTGTAATAACGATTGTATTATGCTAATATATCTATTCTCAAAACATTCCAATAAAACCCCACAAAACCTGTTTTCAACAAAAGTTAATTTAGTGAAGAAACATTCCCATTCAAATTGATCTTATTTCTTTCTTTATGCTGTACGGCTCTACCACGACGGCTCCAGTGGCGCAATCGGTCAGCGCGCGGTACTTATAAAGCAGTAACTGTTGAGCAATGCCGAGGTTGTGAGTTCAACCCTCACCTGGAGCATTTGTTTCTTGCCTTCCTTTAGTATTTTTTACTACTGAAGTAGTTGGGCAAAGTGTCTTGAACCCGTCGACGATCTAGTCCCATGATTAAGAGAGAAATTCCAAAGAGCTCTTTGTTTTTTGCGGTATTTTTTTTTTAAAAATTGCCGCAGGTTCGAAAAGTCTTGTAAGTCCCACCATAATCTAGTACCGTGATTGAAAGGGAAATGTGGAAGATATATTTCGTTTTTAAGGCTTCTGGCTGTCCAATATACTTTCCTTCATCGGCATTAATAATGTACACTGGCTAAGAGATAAAAACCACCCTCCAAAGGTAGCCCTTGCTCTCATCTAAAATAAAGATGCATGTGCTTATGGATCTTTTCAAGTTGGAGTTCAAACTTACAAGATCATTCTTGAGAACTCAATCAAAAATGATCGCTTCACTGTTAGGGAACAGCAATGCGCAATGTCAACACTTGCTCGTGCTGCCCCGGTGGCCTAATGGATAAGGCACTGGCCTCCTAAGCCAGGGATTGTGGGTTCGAGTCCCATCCGGGGTGCTTGTTGAGCTCCATTTTCAACAACACCTCATGGAAAGTTTAGGGTGAAGATGACAACTATTTGACTGCCATACAGTCTTGTTTGCCTGTAAATTAGTTCTTGCAAACCTCTGCCCTTTTCGAAAGATCATTTCCATGTACTGAGAGAAGTGTTAACGTGCAACAGAGTAGTATCTACTTTGTAGGGCGGCAAAATATAGCATCTTGTTAAAACACACAGTCCATTGCTTTCATCTTCATTCATGCCCCAAATACCAAAGAGTATACTTTCTACTAAGCTATGGCTATGCATTTAAACAAACAATATTTTAAATATCAAAATATAAAATAATAAATGTAAAACAAAGTATGTATATATATATATATATATATATATGTCATTTTTGACAATTTTTTTCATGTAATGCTCTTTATTAAAAAACAAAATTAATAATCTTGCAATTTTCACACTGGCTACTGGGGCTGTCCTTCTAAAGCCGTTTTCTTAATATCAGAGGTAGGGTTATAATGACTGATAGCACCTCTGTACACAGCTGTTAACACAGGATCTAGGAATCACAAAAGGTGATGTCACAGCTGGCCGTGATGTCACAGCTGACCCTGCAGCCCCTGAATTCCTAAGAATTTGTGCACACGCTCATTAGATGCTTCAATACAAAATAAAGTGTCAAAGTCTGTTCATTGCAGCAAACGCACATGTGCATTTCCTTAAAAAAAACAGAATGTTTGAGTTGATAAAGACCCAGCGGCCAGTGTACAAATTCTAAAATGTCTAATTTTTATTTGTAATAACGATTGTATTATGCTAATATATCTATTCTCAAAACATTCCAATAAAACCCCACAAAACCTGTTTTCAACAAAAGTTAATTTAGTGAAGAAACATTCCCATTCAAATTGATCTTATTTCTTTCTTTATGCTGTACAGCTCTACCACGACGGCTCCAGTGGCGCAATCGGTCAGCGCGCGGTACTTATAAAGCAGTAACTGTTGAGCAATGCCGAGGTTGTGAGTTCAACCCTCACCTGGAGCATTTGTTTCTTGCCTTCCTTTAGTATTTTTTACTACTGAAGTAGTTGGGCAAAGTGTCTTGAACCCGTCGACGATCTAGTCCCATGATTAAGAGAGAAATTCCAAAGAGCTCTTTGTTTTTTGCGGTATTTTTTTTTTAAAAATTGCCGCAGGTTCGAAAAGTCTTGTAAGTCCCACCATAATCTAGTACCGTGATTGAAAGGGAAATGTGGAAGATATATTTCGTTTTTAAGGCTTCTGGCTGTCCAATATACTTTCCTTCATCGGCATTAATAATGTACACTGGCTAAGAGATAAAAACCACCCTCCAAAGGTAGCCCTTGCTCTCATCTAAAATAAAGATGCATGTGCTTATGGATCTTTTCAAGTTGGAGTTCAAACTTACAAGATCATTCTTGAGAACTCAATCAAAAATGATCGCTTCACTGTTAGGGAACAGCAATGCGCAATGTCAACACTTGCTCGTGCTGCCCCGGTGGCCTAATGGATAAGGCACTGGCCTCCTAAGCCAGGGATTGTGGGTTCGAGTCCCATCCGGGGTGCTTGTTGAGCTCCATTTTCAACAACACCTCATGGAAAGTTTAGGGTGAAGATGACAACTATTTGATTGCCATACAGTCTTGTTTGCCTGTAAATTAGTTCTTGCAAACCTCTGCCCTTTTCGAAAGATCATTTCCATGTACTGAGAGAAGTGTTAACGTGCAACAGAGTAGTATCTACTTTGTAGGGCGGCAAAATATAGCATCTTGTTAAAACACACAGTCCATTGCTTTCATCTTCATTCATGCCCCAAATACCAAAGAGTATACTTTCTACTAAGCTATGGCTATGCATTTAAACAAACAATATTTTAAATATCAAAATATAAAATAATAAATGTAAAACAAAGTATGTATATATATATATATATATATATATGTCATTTTTGACAATTTTTTTCATGTAATGCTCTTTATTAAAAAACAAAATTAATAATCTTGCAATTTTCACACTGGCTACTGGGGCTGTCCTTCTAAAGCCGTTTTCTTAATATCAGAGGTAGGGTTATAATGACTGATAGCACCTCTGTACACAGCTGTTAACACAGGATCTAGGAATCACAAAAGGTGATGTCACAGCTGGCCGTGATGTCACAGCTGACCCTGCAGCCCCTGAATTCCTAAGAATTTGTGCACACGCTCATTAGATGCTTCAATACAAAATAAAGTGTCAAAGTCTGTTCATTGCAGCAAACGCACATGTGCATTTCCTTAAAAAAAACAGAATGTTTGAGTTGATAAAGACCCAGCGGCCAGTGTACAAATTCTAAAATGTCTAATTTTTATTTGTAATAACGATTGTATTATGCTAATATATCTATTCTCAAAACATTCCAATAAAACCCCACAAAACCTGTTTTCAACAAAAGTTAATTTAGTGAAGAAACATTCCCATTCAAATTGATCTTATTTCTTTCTTTATGCTGTACGGCTCTACCACGACGGCTCCAGTGGCGCAATCGGTCAGCGCGCGGTACTTATAAAGCAGTAACTGTTGAGCAATGCCGAGGTTGTGAGTTCAACCCTCACCTGGAGCATTTGTTTCTTGCCTTCCTTTAGTATTTTTTACTACTGAAGTAGTTGGGCAAAGTGTCTTGAACCCGTCGACGATCTAGTCCCATGATTAAGAGAGAAATTCCAAAGAGCTCTTTGTTTTTTGCGGTATTTTTTTTTTAAAAATTGCCGCAGGTTCGAAAAGTCTTGTAAGTCCCACCATAATCTAGTACCGTGATTGAAAGGGAAATGTGGAAGATATATTTCGTTTTTAAGGCTTCTGGCTGTCCAATATACTTTCCTTCATCGGCATTAATAATGTACACTGGCTAAGAGATAAAAACCACCCTCCAAAGGTAGCCCTTGCTCTCATCTAAAATAAAGATGCATGTGCTTATGGATCTTTTCAAGTTGGAGTTCAAACTTACAAGATCATTCTTGAGAACTCAATCAAAAATGATCGCTTCACTGTTAGGGAACAGCAATGCGCAATGTCAACACTTGCTCGTGCTGCCCCGGTGGCCTAATGGATAAGGCACTGGCCTCCTAAGCCAGGGATTGTGGGTTCGAGTCCCATCCGGGGTGCTTGTTGAGCTCCATTTTCAACAACACCTCATGGAAAGTTTAGGGTGAAGATGACAACTATTTGACTGCCATACAGTCTTGTTTGCCTGTAAATTAGTTCTTGCAAACCTCTGCCCTTTTCGAAAGATCATTTCCATGTACTGAGAGAAGTGTTAACGTGCAACAGAGTAGTATCTACTTTGTAGGGCGGCAAAATATAGCATCTTGTTAAAACACACAGTCCATTGCTTTCATCTTCATTCATGCCCCAAATACCAAAGAGTATACTTTCTACTAAGCTATGGCTATGCATTTAAACAAACAATATTTTAAATATCAAAATATAAAATAATAAATGTAAAACAAAGTATGTATATATATATATATATATATATATGTCATTTTTGACAATTTTTTTCATGTAATGCTCTTTATTAAAAAACAAAATTAATAATCTTGCAATTTTCACACTGGCTACTGGGGCTGTCCTTCTAAAGCCGTTTTCTTAATATCAGAGGTAGGGTTATAATGACTGATAGCACCTCTGTACACAGCTGTTAACACAGGATCTAGGAATCACAAAAGGTGATGTCACAGCTGGCCGTGATGTCACAGCTGACCCTGCAGCCCCTGAATTCCTAAGAATTTGTGCACACGCTCATTAGATGCTTCAATACAAAATAAAGTGTCAAAGTCTGTTCATTGCAGCAAACGCACATGTGCATTTCCTTAAAAAAAACAGAATGTTTGAGTTGATAAAGACCCAGCGGCCAGTGTACAAATTCTAAAATGTCTAATTTTTATTTGTAATAACGATTGTATTATGCTAATATATCTATTCTCAAAACATTCCAATAAAACCCCACAAAACCTGTTTTCAACAAAAGTTAATTTAGTGAAGAAACATTCCCATTCAAATTGATCTTATTTCTTTCTTTATGCTGTACGGCTCTACCACGACGGCTCCAGTGGCGCAATCGGTCAGCGCGCGGTACTTATAAAGCAGTAACTGTTGAGCAATGCCGAGGTTGTGAGTTCAACCCTCACCTGGAGCATTTGTTTCTTGCCTTCCTTTAGTATTTTTTACTACTGAAGTAGTTGGGCAAAGTGTCTTGAACCCGTCGACGATCTAGTCCCATGATTAAGAGAGAAATTCCAAAGAGCTCTTTGTTTTTTGCGGTATTTTTTTTTTAAAAATTGCCGCAGGTTCGAAAAGTCTTGTAAGTCCCACCATAATCTAGTACCGTGATTGAAAGGGAAATGTGGAAGATATATTTCGTTTTTAAGGCTTCTGGCTGTCCAATATACTTTCCTTCATCGGCATTAATAATGTACACTGGCTAAGAGATAAAAACCACCCTCCAAAGGTAGCCCTTGCTCTCATCTAAAATAAAGATGCATGTGCTTATGGATCTTTTCAAGTTGGAGTTCAAACTTACAAGATCATTCTTGAGAACTCAATCAAAAATGATCGCTTCACTGTTAGGGAACAGCAATGCGCAATGTCAACACTTGCTCGTGCTGCCCCGGTGGCCTAATGGATAAGGCACTGGCCTCCTAAGCCAGGGATTGTGGGTTCGAGTCCCATCCGGGGTGCTTGTTGAGCTCCATTTTCAACAACACCTCATGGAAAGTTTAGGGTGAAGATGACAACTATTTGACTGCCATACAGTCTTGTTTGCCTGTAAATTAGTTCTTGCAAACCTCTGCCCTTTTCGAAAGATCATTTCCATGTACTGAGAGAAGTGTTAACGTGCAACAGAGTAGTATCTACTTTGTAGGGCGGCAAAATATAGCATCTTGTTAAAACACACAGTCCATTGCTTTCATCTTCATTCATGCCCCAAATACCAAAGAGTATACTTTCTACTAAGCTATGGCTATGCATTTAAACAAACAATATTTTAAATATCAAAATATAAAATAATAAATGTAAAACAAAGTATGTATATATATATATATATATATATATGTCATTTTTGACAATTTTTTTCATGTAATGCTCTTTATTAAAAAACAAAATTAATAATCTTGCAATTTTCACACTGGCTACTGGGGCTGTCCTTCTAAAGCCGTTTTCTTAATATCAGAGGTAGGGTTATAATGACTGATAGCACCTCTGTACACAGCTGTTAACACAGGATCTAGGAATCACAAAAGGTGATGTCACAGCTGGCCGTGATGTCACAGCTGACCCTGCAGCCCCTGAATTCCTAAGAATTTGTGCACACGCTCATTAGATGCTTCAATACAAAATAAAGTGTCAAAGTCTGTTCATTGCAGCAAACGCACATGTGCATTTCCTTAAAAAAAACAGAATGTTTGAGTTGATAAAGACCCAGCGGCCAGTGTACAAATTCTAAAATGTCTAATTTTTATTTGTAATAACGATTGTATTATGCTAATATATCTATTCTCAAAACATTCCAATAAAACCCCACAAAACCTGTTTTCAACAAAAGTTAATTTAGTGAAGAAACATTCCCATTCAAATTGATCTTATTTCTTTCTTTATGCTGTACGGCTCTACCACGACGGCTCCAGTGGCGCAATCGGTCAGCGCGCGGTACTTATAAAGCAGTAACTGTTGAGCAATGCCGAGGTTGTGAGTTCAACCCTCACCTGGAGCATTTGTTTCTTGCCTTCCTTTAGTATTTTTTACTACTGAAGTAGTTGGGCAAAGTGTCTTGAACCCGTCGACGATCTAGTCCCATGATTAAGAGAGAAATTCCAAAGAGCTCTTTGTTTTTTGCGGTATTTTTTTTTTAAAAATTGCCGCAGGTTCGAAAAGTCTTGTAAGTCCCACCATAATCTAGTACCGTGATTGAAAGGGAAATGTGGAAGATATATTTCGTTTTTAAGGCTTCTGGCTGTCCAATATACTTTCCTTCATCGGCATTAATAATGTACACTGGCTAAGAGATAAAAACCACCCTCCAAAGGTAGCCCTTGCTCTCATCTAAAATAAAGATGCATGTGCTTATGGATCTTTTCAAGTTGGAGTTCAAACTTACAAGATCATTCTTGAGAACTCAATCAAAAATGATCGCTTCACTGTTAGGGAACAGCAATGCGCAATGTCAACACTTGCTCGTGCTGCCCCGGTGGCCTAATGGATAAGGCACTGGCCTCCTAAGCCAGGGATTGTGGGTTCGAGTCCCATCCGGGGTGCTTGTTGAGCTCCATTTTCAACAACACCTCATGGAAAGTTTAGGGTGAAGATGACAACTATTTGACTGCCATACAGTCTTGTTTGCCTGTAAATTAGTTCTTGCAAACCTCTGCCCTTTTCGAAAGATCATTTCCATGTACTGAGAGAAGTGTTAACGTGCAACAGAGTAGTATCTACTTTGTAGGGCGGCAAAATATAGCATCTTGTTAAAACACACAGTCCATTGCTTTCATCTTCATTCATGCCCCAAATACCAAAGAGTATACTTTCTACTAAGCTATGGCTATGCATTTAAACAAACAATATTTTAAATATCAAAATATAAAATAATAAATGTAAAACAAAGTATGTATATATATATATATATATATATATATGTCATTTTTGACAATTTTTTTCATGTAATGCTCTTTATTAAAAAACAAAATTAATAATCTTGCAATTTTCACACTGGCTACTGGGGCTGTCCTTCTAAAGCCGTTTTCTTAATATCAGAGGTAGGGTTATAATGACTGATAGCACCTCTGTACACAGCTGTTAACACAGGATCTAGGAATCACAAAAGGTGATGTCACAGCTGGCCGTGATGTCACAGCTGACCCTGCAGCCCCTGAATTCCTAAGAATTTGTGCACACGCTCATTAGATGCTTCAATACAAAATAAAGTGTCAAAGTCTGTTCATTGCAGCAAACGCACATGTGCATTTCCTTAAAAAAAACAGAATGTTTGAGTTGATAAAGACCCAGCGGCCAGTGTACAAATTCTAAAATGTCTAATTTTTATTTGTAATAACGATTGTATTATGCTAATATATCTATTCTCAAAACATTCCAATAAAACCCCACAAAACCTGTTTTCAACAAAAGTTAATTTAGTGAAGAAACATTCCCATTCAAATTGATCTTATTTCTTTCTTTATGCTGTACGGCTCTACCACGACGGCTCCAGTGGCGCAATCGGTCAGCGCGCGGTACTTATAAAGCAGTAACTGTTGAGCAATGCCGAGGTTGTGAGTTCAACCCTCACCTGGAGCATTTGTTTCTTGCCTTCCTTTAGTATTTTTTACTACTGAAGTAGTTGGGCAAAGTGTCTTGAACCCGTCGACGATCTAGTCCCATGATTAAGAGAGAAATTCCAAAGAGCTCTTTGTTTTTTGCGGTATTTTTTTTTTAAAAATTGCCGCAGGTTCGAAAAGTCTTGTAAGTCCCACCATAATCTAGTACCGTGATTGAAAGGGAAATGTGGAAGATATATTTCGTTTTTAAGGCTTCTGGCTGTCCAATATACTTTCCTTCATCGGCATTAATAATGTACACTGGCTAAGAGATAAAAACCACCCTCCAAAGGTAGCCCTTGCTCTCATCTAAAATAAAGATGCATGTGCTTATGGATCTTTTCAAGTTGGAGTTCAAACTTACAAGATCATTCTTGAGAACTCAATCAAAAATGATCGCTTCACTGTTAGGGAACAGCAATGCGCAATGTCAACACTTGCTCGTGCTGCCCCGGTGGCCTAATGGATAAGGCACTGGCCTCCTAAGCCAGGGATTGTGGGTTTGAGTCCCATCCGGGGTGCTTGTTGAGCTCCATTTTCAACAACACCTCATGGAAAGTTTAGGGTGAAGATGACAACTATTTGACTGCCATACAGTCTTGTTTGCCTGTAAATTAGTTCTTGCAAACCTCTGCCCTTTTCGAAAGATCATTTCCATGTACTGAGAGAAGTGTTAACGTGCAACAGAGTAGTATCTACTTTGTAGGGCGGCAAAATATAGCATCTTGTTAAAACACACAGTCCATTGCTTTCATCTTCATTCATGCCCCAAATACCAAAGAGTATACTTTCTACTAAGCTATGGCTATGCATTTAAACAAACAATATTTTAAATATCAAAATATAAAATAATAAATGTAAAACAAAGTATGTATATATATATATATATATATGTCATTTTTGACAATTTTTTTCATGTAATGCTCTTTATTAAAAAACAAAATTAATAATCTTGCAATTTTCACACTGGCTACTGGGGCTGTCCTTCTAAAGCCGTTTTCTTAATATCAGAGGTAGGGTTATAATGACTGATAGCACCTCTGTACACAGCTGTTAACACAGGATCTAGGAATCACAAAAGGTGATGTCACAGCTGGCCGTGATGTCACAGCTGACCCTGCAGCCCCTGAATTCCTAAGAATTTGTGCACACGCTCATTAGATGCTTCAATACAAAATAAAGTGTCAAAGTCTGTTCATTGCAGCAAACGCACATGTGCATTTCCTTAAAAAAAACAGAATGTTTGAGTTGATAAAGACCCAGCGGCCAGTGTACAAATTCTAAAATGTCTAATTTTTATTTGTAATAACGATTGTATTATGCTAATATATCTATTCTCAAAACATTCCAATAAAACCCCACAAAACCTGTTTTCAACAAAAGTTAATTTAGTGAAGAAACATTCCCATTCAAATTGATCTTATTTCTTTCTTTATGCTGTACGGCTCTACCACGACGGCTCCAGTGGCGCAATCGGTCAGCGCGCGGTACTTATAAAGCAGTAACTGTTGAGCAATGCCGAGGTTGTGAGTTCAACCCTCACCTGGAGCATTTGTTTCTTGCCTTCCTTTAGTATTTTTTACTACTGAAGTAGTTGGGCAAAGTGTCTTGAACCCGTCGACGATCTAGTCCCATGATTAAGAGAGAAATTCCAAAGAGCTCTTTGTTTTTTGCGGTATTTTTTTTTTAAAAATTGCCGCAGGTTCGAAAAGTCTTGTAAGTCCCACCATAATCTAGTACCGTGATTGAAAGGGAAATGTGGAAGATATATTTCGTTTTTAAGGCTTCTGGCTGTCCAATATACTTTCCTTCATCGGCATTAATAATGTACACTGGCTAAGAGATAAAAACCACCCTCCAAAGGTAGCCCTTGCTCTCATCTAAAATAAAGATGCATGTGCTTATGGATCTTTTCAAGTTGGAGTTCAAACTTACAAGATCATTCTTGAGAACTCAATCAAAAATGATCGCTTCACTGTTAGGGAACAGCAATGCGCAATGTCAACACTTGCTCGTGCTGCCCCGGTGGCCTAATGGATAAGGCACTGGCCTCCTAAGCCAGGGATTGTGGGTTCGAGTCCCATCCGGGGTGCTTGTTGAGCTCCATTTTCAACAACACCTCATGGAAAGTTTAGGGTGAAGATGACAACTATTTGACTGCCATACAGTCTTGTTTGCCTGTAAATTAGTTCTTGCAAACCTCTGCCCTTTTCGAAAGATCATTTCCATGTACTGAGAGAAGTGTTAACGTGCAACAGAGTAGTATCTACTTTGTAGGGCGGCAAAATATAGCATCTTGTTAAAACACACAGTCCATTGCTTTCATCTTCATTCATGCCCCAAATACCAAAGAGTATACTTTCTACTAAGCTATGGCTATGCATTTAAACAAACAATATTTTAAATATCAAAATATAAAATAATAAATGTAAAACAAAGTATGTATATATATATATATATATATATATGTCATTTTTGACAATTTTTTTCATGTAATGCTCTTTATTAAAAAACAAAATTAATAATCTTGCAATTTTCACACTGGCTACTGGGGCTGTCCTTCTAAAGCCGTTTTCTTAATATCAGAGGTAGGGTTATAATGACTGATAGCACCTCTGTACACAGCTGTTAACACAGGATCTAGGAATCACAAAAGGTGATGTCACAGCTGGCCGTGATGTCACAGCTGACCCTGCAGCCCCTGAATTCCTAAGAATTTGTGCACACGCTCATTAGATGCTTCAATACAAAATAAAGTGTCAAAGTCTGTTCATTGCAGCAAACGCACATGTGCATTTCCTTAAAAAAAACAGAATGTTTGAGTTGATAAAGACCCAGCGGCCAGTGTACAAATTCTAAAATGTCTAATTTTTATTTGTAATAACGATTGTATTATGCTAATATATCTATTCTCAAAACATTCCAATAAAACCCCACAAAACCTGTTTTCAACAAAAGTTAATTTAGTGAAGAAACATTCCCATTCAAATTGATCTTATTTCTTTCTTTATGCTGTACGGCTCTACCACGACGGCTCCAGTGGCGCAATCGGTCAGCGCGCGGTACTTATAAAGCAGTAACTGTTGAGCAATGCCGAGGTTGTGAGTTCAACCCTCACCTGGAGCATTTGTTTCTTGCCTTCCTTTAGTATTTTTTACTACTGAAGTAGTTGGGCAAAGTGTCTTGAACCCGTCGACGATCTAGTCCCATGATTAAGAGAGAAATTCCAAAGAGCTCTTTGTTTTTTGCGGTATTTTTTTTTTAAAAATTGCCGCAGGTTCGAAAAGTCTTGTAAGTCCCACCATAATCTAGTACCGTGATTGAAAGGGAAATGTGGAAGATATATTTCGTTTTTAAGGCTTCTGGCTGTCCAATATACTTTCCTTCATCGGCATTAATAATGTACACTGGCTAAGAGATAAAAACCACCCTCCAAAGGTAGCCCTTGCTCTCATCTAAAATAAAGATGCATGTGCTTATGGATCTTTTCAAGTTGGAGTTCAAACTTACAAGATCATTCTTGAGAACTCAATCAAAAATGATCGCTTCACTGTTAGGGAACAGCAATGCGCAATGTCAACACTTGCTCGTGCTGCCCCGGTGGCCTAATGGATAAGGCACTGGCCTCCTAAGCCAGGGATTGTGGGTTTGAGTCCCATCCGGGGTGCTTGTTGAGCTCCATTTTCAACAACACCTCATGGAAAGTTTAGGGTGAAGATGACAACTATTTGACTGCCATACAGTCTTGTTTGCCTGTAAATTAGTTCTTGCAAACCTCTGCCCTTTTCGAAAGATCATTTCCATGTACTGAGAGAAGTGTTAACGTGCAACAGAGTAGTATCTACTTTGTAGGGCGGCAAAATATAGCATCTTGTTAAAACACACAGTCCATTGCTTTCATCTTCATTCATGCCCCAAATACCAAAGAGTATACTTTCTACTAAGCTATGGCTATGCATTTAAACAAACAATATTTTAAATATCAAAATATAAAATAATAAATGTAAAACAAAGTATGTATATATATATATATATATATGTCATTTTTGACAATTTTTTTCATGTAATGCTCTTTATTAAAAAACAAAATTAATAATCTTGCAATTTTCACACTGGCTACTGGGGCTGTCCTTCTAAAGCCGTTTTCTTAATATCAGAGGTAGGGTTATAATGACTGATAGCACCTCTGTACACAGCTGTTAACACAGGATCTAGGAATCACAAAAGGTGATGTCACAGCTGGCCGTGATGTCACAGCTGACCCTGCAGCCCCTGAATTCCTAAGAATTTGTGCACACGCTCATTAGATGCTTCAATACAAAATAAAGTGTCAAAGTCTGTTCATTGCAGCAAACGCACATGTGCATTTCCTTAAAAAAAACAGAATGTTTGAGTTGATAAAGACCCAGCGGCCAGTGTACAAATTCTAAAATGTCTAATTTTTATTTGTAATAACGATTGTATTATGCTAATATATCTATTCTCAAAACATTCCAATAAAACCCCACAAAACCTGTTTTCAACAAAAGTTAATTTAGTGAAGAAACATTCCCATTCAAATTGATCTTATTTCTTTCTTTATGCTGTACGGCTCTACCACGACGGCTCCAGTGGCGCAATCGGTCAGCGCGCGGTACTTATAAAGCAGTAACTGTTGAGCAATGCCGAGGTTGTGAGTTCAACCCTCACCTGGAGCATTTGTTTCTTGCCTTCCTTTAGTATTTTTTACTACTGAAGTAGTTGGGCAAAGTGTCTTGAACCCGTCGACGATCTAGTCCCATGATTAAGAGAGAAATTCCAAAGAGCTCTTTGTTTTTTGCGGTATTTTTTTTTTAAAAATTGCCGCAGGTTCGAAAAGTCTTGTAAGTCCCACCATAATCTAGTACCGTGATTGAAAGGGAAATGTGGAAGATATATTTCGTTTTTAAGGCTTCTGGCTGTCCAATATACTTTCCTTCATCGGCATTAATAATGTACACTGGCTAAGAGATAAAAACCACCCTCCAAAGGTAGCCCTTGCTCTCATCTAAAATAAAGATGCATGTGCTTATGGATCTTTTCAAGTTGGAGTTCAAACTTACAAGATCATTCTTGAGAACTCAATCAAAAATGATCGCTTCACTGTTAGGGAACAGCAATGCGCAATGTCAACACTTGCTCGTGCTGCCCCGGTGGCCTAATGGATAAGGCACTGGCCTCCTAAGCCAGGGATTGTGGGTTCGAGTCCCATCCGGGGTGCTTGTTGAGCTCCATTTTCAACAACACCTCATGGAAAGTTTAGGGTGAAGATGACAACTATTTGACTGCCATACAGTCTTGTTTGCCTGTAAATTAGTTCTTGCAAACCTCTGCCCTTTTCGAAAGATCATTTCCATGTACTGAGAGAAGTGTTAACGTGCAACAGAGTAGTATCTACTTTGTAGGGCGGCAAAATATAGCATCTTGTTAAAACACACAGTCCATTGCTTTCATCTTCATTCATGCCCCAAATACCAAAGAGTATACTTTCTACTAAGCTATGGCTATGCATTTAAACAAACAATATTTTAAATATCAAAATATAAAATAATAAATGTAAAACAAAGTATGTATATATATATATATATATATATATATATGTCATTTTTGACAATTTTTTTCATGTAATGCTCTTTATTAAAAAACAAAATTAATAATCTTGCAATTTTCACACTGGCTACTGGGGCTGTCCTTCTAAAGCCGTTTTCTTAATATCAGAGGTAGGGTTATAATGACTGATAGCACCTCTGTACACAGCTGTTAACACAGGATCTAGGAATCACAAAAGGTGATGTCACAGCTGGCCGTGATGTCACAGCTGACCCTGCAGCCCCTGAATTCCTAAGAATTTGTGCACACGCTCATTAGATGCTTCAATACAAAATAAAGTGTCAAAGTCTGTTCATTGCAGCAAACGCACATGTGCATTTCCTTAAAAAAAACAGAATGTTTGAGTTGATAAAGACCCAGCGGCCAGTGTACAAATTCTAAAATGTCTAATTTTTATTTGTAATAACGATTGTATTATGCTAATATATCTATTCTCAAAACATTCCAATAAAACCCCACAAAACCTGTTTTCAACAAAAGTTAATTTAGTGAAGAAACATTCCCATTCAAATTGATCTTATTTCTTTCTTTATGCTGTACGGCTCTACCACGACGGCTCCAGTGGCGCAATCGGTCAGCGCGCGGTACTTATAAAGCAGTAACTGTTGAGCAATGCCGAGGTTGTGAGTTCAACCCTCACCTGGAGCATTTGTTTCTTGCCTTCCTTTAGTATTTTTTACTACTGAAGTAGTTGGGCAAAGTGTCTTGAACCCGTCGACGATCTAGTCCCATGATTAAGAGAGAAATTCCAAAGAGCTCTTTGTTTTTTGCGGTATTTTTTTTTTAAAAATTGCCGCAGGTTCGAAAAGTCTTGTAAGTCCCACCATAATCTAGTACCGTGATTGAAAGGGAAATGTGGAAGATATATTTCGTTTTTAAGGCTTCTGGCTGTCCAATATACTTTCCTTCATCGGCATTAATAATGTACACTGGCTAAGAGATAAAAACCACCCTCCAAAGGTAGCCCTTGCTCTCATCTAAAATAAAGATGCATGTGCTTATGGATCTTTTCAAGTTGGAGTTCAAACTTACAAGATCATTCTTGAGAACTCAATCAAAAATGATCGCTTCACTGTTAGGGAACAGCAATGCGCAATGTCAACACTTGCTCGTGCTGCCCCGGTGGCCTAATGGATAAGGCACTGGCCTCCTAAGCCAGGGATTGTGGGTTCGAGTCCCATCCGGGGTGCTTGTTGAGCTCCATTTTCAACAACACCTCATGGAAAGTTTAGGGTGAAGATGACAACTATTTGACTGCCATACAGTCTTGTTTGCCTGTAAATTAGTTCTTGCAAACCTCTGCCCTTTTCGAAAGATCATTTCCATGTACTGAGAGAAGTGTTAACGTGCAACAGAGTAGTATCTACTTTGTAGGGCGGCAAAATATAGCATCTTGTTAAAACACACAGTCCATTGCTTTCATCTTCATTCATGCCCCAAATACCAAAGAGTATACTTTCTACTAAGCTATGGCTATGCATTTAAACAAACAATATTTTAAATATCAAAATATAAAATAATAAATGTAAAACAAAGTATGTATATATATATATATATATATATGTCATTTTTGACAATTTTTTTCATGTAATGCTCTTTATTAAAAAACAAAATTAATAATCTTGCAATTTTCACACTGGCTACTGGGGCTGTCCTTCTAAAGCCGTTTTCTTAATATCAGAGGTAGGGTTATAATGACTGATAGCACCTCTGTACACAGCTGTTAACACAGGATCTAGGAATCACAAAAGGTGATGTCACAGCTGGCCGTGATGTCACAGCTGACCCTGCAGCCCCTGAATTCCTAAGAATTTGTGCACACGCTCATTAGATGCTTCAATACAAAATAAAGTGTCAAAGTCTGTTCATTGCAGCAAACGCACATGTGCATTTCCTTAAAAAAAACAGAATGTTTGAGTTGATAAAGACCCAGCGGCCAGTGTACAAATTCTAAAATGTCTAATTTTTATTTGTAATAACGATTGTATTATGCTAATATATCTATTCTCAAAACATTCCAATAAAACCCCACAAAACCTGTTTTCAACAAAAGTTAATTTAGTGAAGAAACATTCCCATTCAAATTGATCTTATTTCTTTCTTTATGCTGTACGGCTCTACCACGACGGCTCCAGTGGCGCAATCGGTCAGCGCGCGGTACTTATAAAGCAGTAACTGTTGAGCAATGCCGAGGTTGTGAGTTCAACCCTCACCTGGAGCATTTGTTTCTTGCCTTCCTTTAGTATTTTTTACTACTGAAGTAGTTGGGCAAAGTGTCTTGAACCCGTCGACGATCTAGTCCCATGATTAAGAGAGAAATTCCAAAGAGCTCTTTGTTTTTTGCGGTATTTTTTTTTTAAAAATTGCCGCAGGTTCGAAAAGTCTTGTAAGTCCCACCATAATCTAGTACCGTGATTGAAAGGGAAATGTGGAAGATATATTTCGTTTTTAAGGCTTCTGGCTGTCCAATATACTTTCCTTCATCGGCATTAATAATGTACACTGGCTAAGAGATAAAAACCACCCTCCAAAGGTAGCCCTTGCTCTCATCTAAAATAAAGATGCATGTGCTTATGGATCTTTTCAAGTTGGAGTTCAAACTTACAAGATCATTCTTGAGAACTCAATCAAAAATGATCGCTTCACTGTTAGGGAACAGCAATGCGCAATGTCAACACTTGCTCGTGCTGCCCCGGTGGCCTAATGGATAAGGCACTGGCCTCCTAAGCCAGGGATTGTGGGTTCGAGTCCCATCCGGGGTGCTTGTTGAGCTCCATTTTCAACAACACCTCATGGAAAGTTTAGGGTGAAGATGACAACTATTTGACTGCCATACAGTCTTGTTTGCCTGTAAATTAGTTCTTGCAAACCTCTGCCCTTTTCGAAAGATCATTTCCATGTACTGAGAGAAGTGTTAACGTGCAACAGAGTAGTATCTACTTTGTAGGGCGGCAAAATATAGCATCTTGTTAAAACACACAGTCCATTGCTTTCATCTTCATTCATGCCCCAAATACCAAAGAGTATACTTTCTACTAAGCTATGGCTATGCATTTAAACAAACAATATTTTAAATATCAAAATATAAAATAATAAATGTAAAACAAAGTATGTATATATATATATATATATATGTCATTTTTGACAATTTTTTTCATGTAATGCTCTTTATTAAAAAACAAAATTAATAATCTTGCAATTTTCACACTGGCTACTGGGGCTGTCCTTCTAAAGCCGTTTTCTTAATATCAGAGGTAGGGTTATAATGACTGATAGCACCTCTGTACACAGCTGTTAACACAGGATCTAGGAATCACAAAAGGTGATGTCACAGCTGGCCGTGATGTCACAGCTGACCCTGCAGCCCCTGAATTCCTAAGAATTTGTGCACACGCTCATTAGATGCTTCAATACAAAATAAAGTGTCAAAGTCTGTTCATTGCAGCAAACGCACATGTGCATTTCCTTAAAAAAAACAGAATGTTTGAGTTGATAAAGACCCAGCGGCCAGTGTACAAATTCTAAAATGTCTAATTTTTATTTGTAATAACGATTGTATTATGCTAATATATCTATTCTCAAAACATTCCAATAAAACCCCACAAAACCTGTTTTCAACAAAAGTTAATTTAGTGAAGAAACATTCCCATTCAAATTGATCTTATTTCTTTCTTTATGCTGTACGGCTCTACCACGACGGCTCCAGTGGCGCAATCGGTCAGCGCGCGGTACTTATAAAGCAGTAACTGTTGAGCAATGCCGAGGTTGTGAGTTCAACCCTCACCTGGAGCATTTGTTTCTTGCCTTCCTTTAGTATTTTTTACTACTGAAGTAGTTGGGCAAAGTGTCTTGAACCCGTCGACGATCTAGTCCCATGATTAAGAGAGAAATTCCAAAGAGCTCTTTGTTTTTTGCGGTATTTTTTTTTTAAAAATTGCCGCAGGTTCGAAAAGTCTTGTAAGTCCCACCATAATCTAGTACCGTGATTGAAAGGGAAATGTGGAAGATATATTTCGTTTTTAAGGCTTCTGGCTGTCCAATATACTTTCCTTCATCGGCATTAATAATGTACACTGGCTAAGAGATAAAAACCACCCTCCAAAGGTAGCCCTTGCTCTCATCTAAAATAAAGATGCATGTGCTTATGGATCTTTTCAAGTTGGAGTTCAAACTTACAAGATCATTCTTGAGAACTCAATCAAAAATGATCGCTTCACTGTTAGGGAACAGCAATGCGCAATGTCAACACTTGCTCGTGCTGCCCCGGTGGCCTAATGGATAAGGCACTGGCCTCCTAAGCCAGGGATTGTGGGTTCGAGTCCCATCCGGGGTGCTTGTTGAGCTCCATTTTCAACAACACCTCATGGAAAGTTTAGGGTGAAGATGACAACTATTTGACTGCCATACAGTCTTGTTTGCCTGTAAATTAGTTCTTGCAAACCTCTGCCCTTTTCGAAAGATCATTTCCATGTACTGAGAGAAGTGTTAACGTGCAACAGAGTAGTATCTACTTTGTAGGGCGGCAAAATATAGCATCTTGTTAAAACACACAGTCCATTGCTTTCATCTTCATTCATGCCCCAAATACCAAAGAGTATACTTTCTACTAAGCTATGGCTATGCATTTAAACAAACAATATTTTAAATATCAAAATATAAAATAATAAATGTAAAACAAAGTATGTATATATATATATATATATATATATATGTCATTTTTGACAATTTTTTTCATGTAATGCTCTTTATTAAAAAACAAAATTAATAATCTTGCAATTTTCACACTGGCTACTGGGGCTGTCCTTCTAAAGCCGTTTTCTTAATATCAGAGGTAGGGTTATAATGACTGATAGCACCTCTGTACACAGCTGTTAACACAGGATCTAGGAATCACAAAAGGTGATGTCACAGCTGGCCGTGATGTCACAGCTGACCCTGCAGCCCCTGAATTCCTAAGAATTTGTGCACACGCTCATTAGATGCTTCAATACAAAATAAAGTGTCAAAGTCTGTTCATTGCAGCAAACGCACATGTGCATTTCCTTAAAAAAAACAGAATGTTTGAGTTGATAAAGACCCAGCGGCCAGTGTACAAATTCTAAAATGTCTAATTTTTATTTGTAATAACGATTGTATTATGCTAATATATCTATTCTCAAAACATTCCAATAAAACCCCACAAAACCTGTTTTCAACAAAAGTTAATTTAGTGAAGAAACATTCCCATTCAAATTGATCTTATTTCTTTCTTTATGCTGTACGGCTCTACCACGACGGCTCCAGTGGCGCAATCGGTCAGCGCGCGGTACTTATAAAGCAGTAACTGTTGAGCAATGCCGAGGTTGTGAGTTCAACCCTCACCTGGAGCATTTGTTTCTTGCCTTCCTTTAGTATTTTTTACTACTGAAGTAGTTGGGCAAAGTGTCTTGAACCCGTCGACGATCTAGTCCCATGATTAAGAGAGAAATTCCAAAGAGCTCTTTGTTTTTTGCGGTATTTTTTTTTTAAAAATTGCCGCAGGTTCGAAAAGTCTTGTAAGTCCCACCATAATCTAGTACCGTGATTGAAAGGGAAATGTGGAAGATATATTTCGTTTTTAAGGCTTCTGGCTGTCCAATATACTTTCCTTCATCGGCATTAATAATGTACACTGGCTAAGAGATAAAAACCACCCTCCAAAGGTAGCCCTTGCTCTCATCTAAAATAAAGATGCATGTGCTTATGGATCTTTTCAAGTTGGAGTTCAAACTTACAAGATCATTCTTGAGAACTCAATCAAAAATGATCGCTTCACTGTTAGGGAACAGCAATGCGCAATGTCAACACTTGCTCGTGCTGCCCCGGTGGCCTAATGGATAAGGCACTGGCCTCCTAAGCCAGGGATTGTGGGTTCGAGTCCCATCCGGGGTGCTTGTTGAGCTCCATTTTCAACAACACCTCATGGAAAGTTTAGGGTGAAGATGACAACTATTTGACTGCCATACAGTCTTGTTTGCCTGTAAATTAGTTCTTGCAAACCTCTGCCCTTTTCGAAAGATCATTTCCATGTACTGAGAGAAGTGTTAACGTGCAACAGAGTAGTATCTACTTTGTAGGGCGGCAAAATATAGCATCTTGTTAAAACACACAGTCCATTGCTTTCATCTTCATTCATGCCCCAAATACCAAAGAGTATACTTTCTACTAAGCTATGGCTATGCATTTAAACAAACAATATTTTAAAGATCAAAATATAAAATAATAAATGTAAAACAAAGTATGTATATATATATATATATATATGTCATTTTTGACAATTTTTTTCATGTAATGCTCTTTATTAAAAAACAAAATTAATAATCTTGCAATTTTCACACTGGCTACTGGGGCTGTCCTTCTAAAGCCGTTTTCTTAATATCAGAGGTAGGGTTATAATGACTGATAGCACCTCTGTACACAGCTGTTAACACAGGATCTAGGAATCACAAAAGGTGATGTCACAGCTGGCCGTGATGTCACAGCTGACCCTGCAGCCCCTGAATTCCTAAGAATTTGTGCACACGCTCATTAGATGCTTCAATACAAAATAAAGTGTCAAAGTCTGTTCATTGCAGCAAACGCACATGTGCATTTCCTTAAAAAAAACAGAATGTTTGAGTTGATAAAGACCCAGCGGCCAGTGTACAAATTCTAAAATGTCTAATTTTTATTTGTAATAACGATTGTATTATGCTAATATATCTATTCTCAAAACATTCCAATAAAACCCCACAAAACCTGTTTTCAACAAAAGTTAATTTAGTGAAGAAACATTCCCATTCAAATTGATCTTATTTCTTTCTTTATGCTGTACGGCTCTACCACGACGGCTCCAGTGGCGCAATCGGTCAGCGCGCGGTACTTATAAAGCAGTAACTGTTGAGCAATGCCGAGGTTGTGAGTTCAACCCTCACCTGGAGCATTTGTTTCTTGCCTTCCTTTAGTATTTTTTACTACTGAAGTAGTTGGGCAAAGTGTCTTGAACCCGTCGACGATCTAGTCCCATGATTAAGAGAGAAATTCCAAAGAGCTCTTTGTTTTTTGCGGTATTTTTTTTTTAAAAATTGCCGCAGGTTCGAAAAGTCTTGTAAGTCCCACCATAATCTAGTACCGTGATTGAAAGGGAAATGTGGAAGATATATTTCGTTTTTAAGGCTTCTGGCTGTCCAATATACTTTCCTTCATCGGCATTAATAATGTACACTGGCTAAGAGATAAAAACCACCCTCCAAAGGTAGCCCTTGCTCTCATCTAAAATAAAGATGCATGTGCTTATGGATCTTTTCAAGTTGGAGTTCAAACTTACAAGATCATTCTTGAGAACTCAATCAAAAATGATCGCTTCACTGTTAGGGAACAGCAATGCGCAATGTCAACACTTGCTCGTGCTGCCCCGGTGGCCTAATGGATAAGGCACTGGCCTCCTAAGCCAGGGATTGTGGGTTCGAGTCCCATCCGGGGTGCTTGTTGAGCTCCATTTTCAACAACACCTCATGGAAAGTTTAGGGTGAAGATGACAACTATTTGACTGCCATACAGTCTTGTTTGCCTGTAAATTAGTTCTTGCAAACCTCTGCCCTTTTCGAAAGATCATTTCCATGTACTGAGAGAAGTGTTAACGTGCAACAGAGTAGTATCTACTTTGTAGGGCGGCAAAATATAGCATCTTGTTAAAACACACAGTCCATTGCTTTCATCTTCATTCATGCCCCAAATACCAAAGAGTATACTTTCTACTAAGCTATGGCTATGCATTTAAACAAACAATATTTTAAATATCAAAATATAAAATAATAAATGTAAAACAAAGTATGTATATATATATATATATATATATATATATGTCATTTTTGACAATTTTTTTCATGTAATGCTCTTTATTAAAAAACAAAATTAATAATCTTGCAATTTTCACACTGGCTACTGGGGCTGTCCTTCTAAAGCCGTTTTCTTAATATCAGAGGTAGGGTTATAATGACTGATAGCACCTCTGTACACAGCTGTTAACACAGGATCTAGGAATCACAAAAGGTGATGTCACAGCTGGCCGTGATGTCACAGCTGACCCTGCAGCCCCTGAATTCCTAAGAATTTGTGCACACGCTCATTAGATGCTTCAATACAAAATAAAGTGTCAAAGTCTGTTCATTGCAGCAAACGCACATGTGCATTTCCTTAAAAAAAACAGAATGTTTGAGTTGATAAAGACCCAGCGGCCAGTGTACAAATTCTAAAATGTCTAATTTTTATTTGTAATAACGATTGTATTATGCTAATATATCTATTCTCAAAACATTCCAATAAAACCCCACAAAACCTGTTTTCAACAAAAGTTAATTTAGTGAAGAAACATTCCCATTCAAATTGATCTTATTTCTTTCTTTATGCTGTACGGCTCTACCACGACGGCTCCAGTGGCGCAATCGGTCAGCGCGCGGTACTTATAAAGCAGTAACTGTTGAGCAATGCCGAGGTTGTGAGTTCAACCCTCACCTGGAGCATTTGTTTCTTGCCTTCCTTTAGTATTTTTTACTACTGAAGTAGTTGGGCAAAGTGTCTTGAACCCGTCGACGATCTAGTCCCATGATTAAGAGAGAAATTCCAAAGAGCTCTTTGTTTTTTGCGGTATTTTTTTTTTAAAAATTGCCGCAGGTTCGAAAAGTCTTGTAAGTCCCACCATAATCTAGTACCGTGATTGAAAGGGAAATGTGGAAGATATATTTCGTTTTTAAGGCTTCTGGCTGTCCAATATACTTTCCTTCATCGGCATTAATAATGTACACTGGCTAAGAGATAAAAACCACCCTCCAAAGGTAGCCCTTGCTCTCATCTAAAATAAAGATGCATGTGCTTATGGATCTTTTCAAGTTGGAGTTCAAACTTACAAGATCATTCTTGAGAACTCAATCAAAAATGATCGCTTCACTGTTAGGGAACAGCAATGCGCAATGTCAACACTTGCTCGTGCTGCCCCGGTGGCCTAATGGATAAGGCACTGGCCTCCTAAGCCAGGGATTGTGGGTTCGAGTCCCATCCGGGGTGCTTGTTGAGCTCCATTTTCAACAACACCTCATGGAAAGTTTAGGGTGAAGATGACAACTATTTGACTGCCATACAGTCTTGTTTGCCTGTAAATTAGTTCTTGCAAACCTCTGCCCTTTTCGAAAGATCATTTCCATGTACTGAGAGAAGTGTTAACGTGCAACAGAGTAGTATCTACTTTGTAGGGCGGCAAAATATAGCATCTTGTTAAAACACACAGTCCATTGCTTTCATCTTCATTCATGCCCCAAATACCAAAGAGTATACTTTCTACTAAGCTATGGCTATGCATTTAAACAAACAATATTTTAAAGATCAAAATATAAAATAATAAATGTAAAACAAAGTATGTATATATATATATATATATATGTCATTTTTGACAATTTTTTTCATGTAATGCTCTTTATTAAAAAACAAAATTAATAATCTTGCAATTTTCACACTGGCTACTGGGGCTGTCCTTCTAAAGCCGTTTTCTTAATATCAGAGGTAGGGTTATAATGACTGATAGCACCTCTGTACACAGCTGTTAACACAGGATCTAGGAATCACAAAAGGTGATGTCACAGCTGGCCGTGATGTCACAGCTGACCCTGCAGCCCCTGAATTCCTAAGAATTTGTGCACACGCTCATTAGATGCTTCAATACAAAATAAAGTGTCAAAGTCTGTTCATTGCAGCAAACGCACATGTGCATTTCCTTAAAAAAAACAGAATGTTTGAGTTGATAAAGACCCAGCGGCCAGTGTACAAATTCTAAAATGTCTAATTTTTATTTGTAATAACGATTGTATTATGCTAATATATCTATTCTCAAAACATTCCAATAAAACCCCACAAAACCTGTTTTCAACAAAAGTTAATTTAGTGAAGAAACATTCCCATTCAAATTGATCTTATTTCTTTCTTTATGCTGTACGGCTCTACCACGACGGCTCCAGTGGCGCAATCGGTCAGCGCGCGGTACTTATAAAGCAGTAACTGTTGAGCAATGCCGAGGTTGTGAGTTCAACCCTCACCTGGAGCATTTGTTTCTTGCCTTCCTTTAGTATTTTTTACTACTGAAGTAGTTGGGCAAAGTGTCTTGAACCCGTCGACGATCTAGTCCCATGATTAAGAGAGAAATTCCAAAGAGCTCTTTGTTTTTTGCGGTATTTTTTTTTTAAAAATTGCCGCAGGTTCGAAAAGTCTTGTAAGTCCCACCATAATCTAGTACCGTGATTGAAAGGGAAATGTGGAAGATATATTTCGTTTTTAAGGCTTCTGGCTGTCCAATATACTTTCCTTCATCGGCATTAATAATGTACACTGGCTAAGAGATAAAAACCACCCTCCAAAGGTAGCCCTTGCTCTCATCTAAAATAAAGATGCATGTGCTTATGGATCTTTTCAAGTTGGAGTTCAAACTTACAAGATCATTCTTGAGAACTCAATCAAAAATGATCGCTTCACTGTTAGGGAACAGCAATGCGCAATGTCAACACTTGCTCGTGCTGCCCCGGTGGCCTAATGGATAAGGCACTGGCCTCCTAAGCCAGGGATTGTGGGTTCGAGTCCCATCCGGGGTGCTTGTTGAGCTCCATTTTCAACAACACCTCATGGAAAGTTTAGGGTGAAGATGACAACTATTTGACTGCCATACAGTCTTGTTTGCCTGTAAATTAGTTCTTGCAAACCTCTGCCCTTTTCGAAAGATCATTTCCATGTACTGAGAGAAGTGTTAACGTGCAACAGAGTAGTATCTACTTTGTAGGGCGGCAAAATATAGCATCTTGTTAAAACACACAGTCCATTGCTTTCATCTTCATTCATGCCCCAAATACCAAAGAGTATACTTTCTACTAAGCTATGGCTATGCATTTAAACAAACAATATTTTAAATATCAAAATATAAAATAATAAATGTAAAACAAAGTATGTATATATATATATATATATATATATATGTCATTTTTGACAATTTTTTTCATGTAATGCTCTTTATTAAAAAACAAAATTAATAATCTTGCAATTTTCACACTGGCTACTGGGGCTGTCCTTCTAAAGCCGTTTTCTTAATATCAGAGGTAGGGTTATAATGACTGATAGCACCTCTGTACACAGCTGTTAACACAGGATCTAGGAATCACAAAAGGTGATGTCACAGCTGGCCGTGATGTCACAGCTGACCCTGCAGCCCCTGAATTCCTAAGAATTTGTGCACACGCTCATTAGATGCTTCAATACAAAATAAAGTGTCAAAGTCTGTTCATTGCAGCAAACGCACATGTGCATTTCCTTAAAAAAAACAGAATGTTTGAGTTGATAAAGACCCAGCGGCCAGTGTACAAATTCTAAAATGTCTAATTTTTATTTGTAATAACGATTGTATTATGCTAATATATCTATTCTCAAAACATTCCAATAAAACCCCACAAAACCTGTTTTCAACAAAAGTTAATTTAGTGAAGAAACATTCCCATTCAAATTGATCTTATTTCTTTCTTTATGCTGTACGGCTCTACCACGACGGCTCCAGTGGCGCAATCGGTCAGCGCGCGGTACTTATAAAGCAGTAACTGTTGAGCAATGCCGAGGTTGTGAGTTCAACCCTCACCTGGAGCATTTGTTTCTTGCCTTCCTTTAGTATTTTTTACTACTGAAGTAGTTGGGCAAAGTGTCTTGAACCCGTCGACGATCTAGTCCCATGATTAAGAGAGAAATTCCAAAGAGCTCTTTGTTTTTTGCGGTATTTTTTTTTTAAAAATTGCCGCAGGTTCGAAAAGTCTTGTAAGTCCCACCATAATCTAGTACCGTGATTGAAAGGGAAATGTGGAAGATATATTTCGTTTTTAAGGCTTCTGGCTGTCCAATATACTTTCCTTCATCGGCATTAATAATGTACACTGGCTAAGAGATAAAAACCACCCTCCAAAGGTAGCCCTTGCTCTCATCTAAAATAAAGATGCATGTGCTTATGGATCTTTTCAAGTTGGAGTTCAAACTTACAAGATCATTCTTGAGAACTCAATCAAAAATGATCGCTTCACTGTTAGGGAACAGCAATGCGCAATGTCAACACTTGCTCGTGCTGCCCCGGTGGCCTAATGGATAAGGCACTGGCCTCCTAAGCCAGGGATTGTGGGTTCGAGTCCCATCCGGGGTGCTTGTTGAGCTCCATTTTCAACAACACCTCATGGAAAGTTTAGGGTGAAGATGACAACTATTTGACTGCCATACAGTCTTGTTTGCCTGTAAATTAGTTCTTGCAAACCTCTGCCCTTTTCGAAAGATCATTTCCATGTACTGAGAGAAGTGTTAACGTGCAACAGAGTAGTATCTACTTTGTAGGGCGGCAAAATATAGCATCTTGTTAAAACACACAGTCCATTGCTTTCATCTTCATTCATGCCCCAAATACCAAAGAGTATACTTTCTACTAAGCTATGGCTATGCATTTAAACAAACAATATTTTAAATATCAAAATATAAAATAATAAATGTAAAACAAAGTATGTATATATATATATATATATATGTCATTTTTGACAATTTTTTTCATGTAATGCTCTTTATTAAAAAACAAAATTAATAATCTTGCAATTTTCACACTGGCTACTGGGGCTGTCCTTCTAAAGCCGTTTTCTTAATATCAGAGGTAGGGTTATAATGACTGATAGCACCTCTGTACACAGCTGTTAACACAGGATCTAGGAATCACAAAAGGTGATGTCACAGCTGGCCGTGATGTCACAGCTGACCCTGCAGCCCCTGAATTCCTAAGAATTTGTGCACACGCTCATTAGATGCTTCAATACAAAATAAAGTGTCAAAGTCTGTTCATTGCAGCAAACGCACATGTGCATTTCCTTAAAAAAAACAGAATGTTTGAGTTGATAAAGACCCAGCGGCCAGTGTACAAATTCTAAAATGTCTAATTTTTATTTGTAATAACGATTGTATTATGCTAATATATCTATTCTCAAAACATTCCAATAAAACCCCACAAAACCTGTTTTCAACAAAAGTTAATTTAGTGAAGAAACATTCCCATTCAAATTGATCTTATTTCTTTCTTTATGCTGTACGGCTCTACCACGACGGCTCCAGTGGCGCAATCGGTCAGCGCGCGGTACTTATAAAGCAGTAACTGTTGAGCAATGCCGAGGTTGTGAGTTCAACCCTCACCTGGAGCATTTGTTTCTTGCCTTCCTTTAGTATTTTTTACTACTGAAGTAGTTGGGCAAAGTGTCTTGAACCCGTCGACGATCTAGTCCCATGATTAAGAGAGAAATTCCAAAGAGCTCTTTGTTTTTTGCGGTATTTTTTTTTTAAAAATTGCCGCAGGTTCGAAAAGTCTTGTAAGTCCCACCATAATCTAGTACCGTGATTGAAAGGGAAATGTGGAAGATATATTTCGTTTTTAAGGCTTCTGGCTGTCCAATATACTTTCCTTCATCGGCATTAATAATGTACACTGGCTAAGAGATAAAAACCACCCTCCAAAGGTAGCCCTTGCTCTCATCTAAAATAAAGATGCATGTGCTTATGGATCTTTTCAAGTTGGAGTTCAAACTTACAAGATCATTCTTGAGAACTCAATCAAAAATGATCGCTTCACTGTTAGGGAACAGCAATGCGCAATGTCAACACTTGCTCGTGCTGCCCCGGTGGCCTAATGGATAAGGCACTGGCCTCCTAAGCCAGGGATTGTGGGTTCGAGTCCCATCCGGGGTGCTTGTTGAGCTCCATTTTCAACAACACCTCATGGAAAGTTTAGGGTGAAGATGACAACTATTTGACTGCCATACAGTCTTGTTTGCCTGTAAATTAGTTCTTGCAAACCTCTGCCCTTTTCGAAAGATCATTTCCATGTACTGAGAGAAGTGTTAACGTGCAACAGAGTAGTATCTACTTTGTAGGGCGGCAAAATATAGCATCTTGTTAAAACACACAGTCCATTGCTTTCATCTTCATTCATGCCCCAAATACCAAAGAGTATACTTTCTACTAAGCTATGGCTATGCATTTAAACAAACAATATTTTAAAGATCAAAATATAAAATAATAAATGTAAAACAAAGTATGTATATATATATATATATATATATATATGTCATTTTTGACAATTTTTTTCATGTAATGCTCTTTATTAAAAAACAAAATTAATAATCTTGCAATTTTCACACTGGCTACTGGGGCTGTCCTTCTAAAGCCGTTTTCTTAATATCAGAGGTAGGGTTATAATGACTGATAGCACCTCTGTACACAGCTGTTAACACAGGATCTAGGAATCACAAAAGGTGATGTCACAGCTGGCCGTGATGTCACAGCTGACCCTGCAGCCCCTGAATTCCTAAGAATTTGTGCACACGCTCATTAGATGCTTCAATACAAAATAAAGTGTCAAAGTCTGTTCATTGCAGCAAACGCACATGTGCATTTCCTTAAAAAAAACAGAATGTTTGAGTTGATAAAGACCCAGCGGCCAGTGTACAAATTCTAAAATGTCTAATTTTTATTTGTAATAACGATTGTATTATGCTAATATATCTATTCTCAAAACATTCCAATAAAACCCCACAAAACCTGTTTTCAACAAAAGTTAATTTAGTGAAGAAACATTCCCATTCAAATTGATCTTATTTCTTTCTTTATGCTGTACGGCTCTACCACGACGGCTCCAGTGGCGCAATCGGTCAGCGCGCGGTACTTATAAAGCAGTAACTGTTGAGCAATGCCGAGGTTGTGAGTTCAACCCTCACCTGGAGCATTTGTTTCTTGCCTTCCTTTAGTATTTTTTACTACTGAAGTAGTTGGGCAAAGTGTCTTGAACCCGTCGACGATCTAGTCCCATGATTAAGAGAGAAATTCCAAAGAGCTCTTTGTTTTTTGCGGTATTTTTTTTTTAAAAATTGCCGCAGGTTCGAAAAGTCTTGTAAGTCCCACCATAATCTAGTACCGTGATTGAAAGGGAAATGTGGAAGATATATTTCGTTTTTAAGGCTTCTGGCTGTCCAATATACTTTCCTTCATCGGCATTAATAATGTACACTGGCTAAGAGATAAAAACCACCCTCCAAAGGTAGCCCTTGCTCTCATCTAAAATAAAGATGCATGTGCTTATGGATCTTTTCAAGTTGGAGTTCAAACTTACAAGATCATTCTTGAGAACTCAATCAAAAATGATCGCTTCACTGTTAGGGAACAGCAATGCGCAATGTCAACACTTGCTCGTGCTGCCCCGGTGGCCTAATGGATAAGGCACTGGCCTCCTAAGCCAGGGATTGTGGGTTCGAGTCCCATCCGGGGTGCTTGTTGAGCTCCATTTTCAACAACACCTCATGGAAAGTTTAGGGTGAAGATGACAACTATTTGACTGCCATACAGTCTTGTTTGCCTGTAAATTAGTTCTTGCAAACCTCTGCCCTTTTCGAAAGATCATTTCCATGTACTGAGAGAAGTGTTAACGTGCAACAGAGTAGTATCTACTTTGTAGGGCGGCAAAATATAGCATCTTGTTAAAACACACAGTCCATTGCTTTCATCTTCATTCATGCCCCAAATACCAAAGAGTATACTTTCTACTAAGCTATGGCTATGCATTTAAACAAACAATATTTTAAAGATCAAAATATAAAATAATAAATGTAAAACAAAGTATGTATATATATATATATATATATGTCATTTTTGACAATTTTTTTCATGTAATGCTCTTTATTAAAAAACAAAATTAATAATCTTGCAATTTTCACACTGGCTACTGGGGCTGTCCTTCTAAAGCCGTTTTCTTAATATCAGAGGTAGGGTTATAATGACTGATAGCACCTCTGTACACAGCTGTTAACACAGGATCTAGGAATCACAAAAGGTGATGTCACAGCTGGCCGTGATGTCACAGCTGACCCTGCAGCCCCTGAATTCCTAAGAATTTGTGCACACGCTCATTAGATGCTTCAATACAAAATAAAGTGTCAAAGTCTGTTCATTGCAGCAAACGCACATGTGCATTTCCTTAAAAAAAACAGAATGTTTGAGTTGATAAAGACCCAGCGGCCAGTGTACAAATTCTAAAATGTCTAATTTTTATTTGTAATAACGATTGTATTATGCTAATATATCTATTCTCAAAACATTCCAATAAAACCCCACAAAACCTGTTTTCAACAAAAGTTAATTTAGTGAAGAAACATTCCCATTCAAATTGATCTTATTTCTTTCTTTATGCTGTACGGCTCTACCACGACGGCTCCAGTGGCGCAATCGGTCAGCGCGCGGTACTTATAAAGCAGTAACTGTTGAGCAATGCCGAGGTTGTGAGTTCAACCCTCACCTGGAGCATTTGTTTCTTGCCTTCCTTTAGTATTTTTTACTACTGAAGTAGTTGGGCAAAGTGTCTTGAACCCGTCGACGATCTAGTCCCATGATTAAGAGAGAAATTCCAAAGAGCTCTTTGTTTTTTGCGGTATTTTTTTTTTAAAAATTGCCGCAGGTTCGAAAAGTCTTGTAAGTCCCACCATAATCTAGTACCGTGATTGAAAGGGAAATGTGGAAGATATATTTCGTTTTTAAGGCTTCTGGCTGTCCAATATACTTTCCTTCATCGGCATTAATAATGTACACTGGCTAAGAGATAAAAACCACCCTCCAAAGGTAGCCCTTGCTCTCATCTAAAATAAAGATGCATGTGCTTATGGATCTTTTCAAGTTGGAGTTCAAACTTACAAGATCATTCTTGAGAACTCAATCAAAAATGATCGCTTCACTGTTAGGGAACAGCAATGCGCAATGTCAACACTTGCTCGTGCTGCCCCGGTGGCCTAATGGATAAGGCACTGGCCTCCTAAGCCAGGGATTGTGGGTTCGAGTCCCATCCGGGGTGCTTGTTGAGCTCCATTTTCAACAACACCTCATGGAAAGTTTAGGGTGAAGATGACAACTATTTGACTGCCATACAGTCTTGTTTGCCTGTAAATTAGTTCTTGCAAACCTCTGCCCTTTTCGAAAGATCATTTCCATGTACTGAGAGAAGTGTTAACGTGCAACAGAGTAGTATCTACTTTGTAGGGCGGCAAAATATAGCATCTTGTTAAAACACACAGTCCATTGCTTTCATCTTCATTCATGCCCCAAATACCAAAGAGTATACTTTCTACTAAGCTATGGCTATGCATTTAAACAAACAATATTTTAAAGATCAAAATATAAAATAATAAATGTAAAACAAAGTATGTATATATATATATATATATATATGTCATTTTTGACAATTTTTTTCATGTAATGCTCTTTATTAAAAAACAAAATTAATAATCTTGCAATTTTCACACTGGCTACTGGGGCTGTCCTTCTAAAGCCGTTTTCTTAATATCAGAGGTAGGGTTATAATGACTGATAGCACCTCTGTACACAGCTGTTAACACAGGATCTAGGAATCACAAAAGGTGATGTCACAGCTGGCCGTGATGTCACAGCTGACCCTGCAGCCCCTGAATTCCTAAGAATTTGTGCACACGCTCATTAGATGCTTCAATACAAAATAAAGTGTCAAAGTCTGTTCATTGCAGCAAACGCACATGTGCATTTCCTTAAAAAAAACAGAATGTTTGAGTTGATAAAGACCCAGCGGCCAGTGTACAAATTCTAAAATGTCTAATTTTTATTTGTAATAACGATTGTATTATGCTAATATATCTATTCTCAAAACATTCCAATAAAACCCCACAAAACCTGTTTTCAACAAAAGTTAATTTAGTGAAGAAACATTCCCATTCAAATTGATCTTATTTCTTTCTTTATGCTGTACGGCTCTACCACGACGGCTCCAGTGGCGCAATCGGTCAGCGCGCGGTACTTATAAAGCAGTAACTGTTGAGCAATGCCGAGGTTGTGAGTTCAACCCTCACCTGGAGCATTTGTTTCTTGCCTTCCTTTAGTATTTTTTACTACTGAAGTAGTTGGGCAAAGTGTCTTGAACCCGTCGACGATCTAGTCCCATGATTAAGAGAGAAATTCCAAAGAGCTCTTTGTTTTTTGCGGTATTTTTTTTTTAAAAATTGCCGCAGGTTCGAAAAGTCTTGTAAGTCCCACCATAATCTAGTACCGTGATTGAAAGGGAAATGTGGAAGATATATTTCGTTTTTAAGGCTTCTGGCTGTCCAATATACTTTCCTTCATCGGCATTAATAATGTACACTGGCTAAGAGATAAAAACCACCCTCCAAAGGTAGCCCTTGCTCTCATCTAAAATAAAGATGCATGTGCTTATGGATCTTTTCAAGTTGGAGTTCAAACTTACAAGATCATTCTTGAGAACTCAATCAAAAATGATCGCTTCACTGTTAGGGAACAGCAATGCGCAATGTCAACACTTGCTCGTGCTGCCCCGGTGGCCTAATGGATAAGGCACTGGCCTCCTAAGCCAGGGATTGTGGGTTCGAGTCCCATCCGGGGTGCTTGTTGAGCTCCATTTTCAACAACACCTCATGGAAAGTTTAGGGTGAAGATGACAACTATTTGACTGCCATACAGTCTTGTTTGCCTGTAAATTAGTTCTTGCAAACCTCTGCCCTTTTCGAAAGATCATTTCCATGTACTGAGAGAAGTGTTAACGTGCAACAGAGTAGTATCTACTTTGTAGGGCGGCAAAATATAGCATCTTGTTAAAACACACAGTCCATTGCTTTCATCTTCATTCATGCCCCAAATACCAAAGAGTATACTTTCTACTAAGCTATGGCTATGCATTTAAACAAACAATATTTTAAAGATCAAAATATAAAATAATAAATGTAAAACAAAGTATGTATATATATATATATATATATATATGTCATTTTTGACAATTTTTTTCATGTAATGCTCTTTATTAAAAAACAAAATTAATAATCTTGCAATTTTCACACTGGCTACTGGGGCTGTCCTTCTAAAGCCGTTTTCTTAATATCAGAGGTAGGGTTATAATGACTGATAGCACCTCTGTACACAGCTGTTAACACAGGATCTAGGAATCACAAAAGGTGATGTCACAGCTGGCCGTGATGTCACAGCTGACCCTGCAGCCCCTGAATTCCTAAGAATTTGTGCACACGCTCATTAGATGCTTCAATACAAAATAAAGTGTCAAAGTCTGTTCATTGCAGCAAACGCACATGTGCATTTCCTTAAAAAAAACAGAATGTTTGAGTTGATAAAGACCCAGCGGCCAGTGTACAAATTCTAAAATGTCTAATTTTTATTTGTAATAACGATTGTATTATGCTAATATATCTATTCTCAAAACATTCCAATAAAACCCCACAAAACCTGTTTTCAACAAAAGTTAATTTAGTGAAGAAACATTCCCATTCAAATTGATCTTATTTCTTTCTTTATGCTGTACGGCTCTACCACGACGGCTCCAGTGGCGCAATCGGTCAGCGCGCGGTACTTATAAAGCAGTAACTGTTGAGCAATGCCGAGGTTGTGAGTTCAACCCTCACCTGGAGCATTTGTTTCTTGCCTTCCTTTAGTATTTTTTACTACTGAAGTAGTTGGGCAAAGTGTCTTGAACCCGTCGACGATCTAGTCCCATGATTAAGAGAGAAATTCCAAAGAGCTCTTTGTTTTTTGCGGTATTTTTTTTTTAAAAATTGCCGCAGGTTCGAAAAGTCTTGTAAGTCCCACCATAATCTAGTACCGTGATTGAAAGGGAAATGTGGAAGATATATTTCGTTTTTAAGGCTTCTGGCTGTCCAATATACTTTCCTTCATCGGCATTAATAATGTACACTGGCTAAGAGATAAAAACCACCCTCCAAAGGTAGCCCTTGCTCTCATCTAAAATAAAGATGCATGTGCTTATGGATCTTTTCAAGTTGGAGTTCAAACTTACAAGATCATTCTTGAGAACTCAATCAAAAATGATCGCTTCACTGTTAGGGAACAGCAATGCGCAATGTCAACACTTGCTCGTGCTGCCCCGGTGGCCTAATGGATAAGGCACTGGCCTCCTAAGCCAGGGATTGTGGGTTCGAGTCCCATCCGGGGTGCTTGTTGAGCTCCATTTTCAACAACACCTCATGGAAAGTTTAGGGTGAAGATGACAACTATTTGACTGCCATACAGTCTTGTTTGCCTGTAAATTAGTTCTTGCAAACCTCTGCCCTTTTCGAAAGATCATTTCCATGTACTGAGAGAAGTGTTAACGTGCAACAGAGTAGTATCTACTTTGTAGGGCGGCAAAATATAGCATCTTGTTAAAACACACAGTCCATTGCTTTCATCTTCATTCATGCCCCAAATACCAAAGAGTATACTTTCTACTAAGCTATGGCTATGCATTTAAACAAACAATATTTTAAAGATCAAAATATAAAATAATAAATGTAAAACAAAGTATGTATATATATATATATATATATATGTCATTTTTGACAATTTTTTTCATGTAATGCTCTTTATTAAAAAACAAAATTAATAATCTTGCAATTTTCACACTGGCTACTGGGGCTGTCCTTCTAAAGCCGTTTTCTTAATATCAGAGGTAGGGTTATAATGACTGATAGCACCTCTGTACACAGCTGTTAACACAGGATCTAGGAATCACAAAAGGTGATGTCACAGCTGGCCGTGATGTCACAGCTGACCCTGCAGCCCCTGAATTCCTAAGAATTTGTGCACACGCTCATTAGATGCTTCAATACAAAATAAAGTGTCAAAGTCTGTTCATTGCAGCAAACGCACATGTGCATTTCCTTAAAAAAAACAGAATGTTTGAGTTGATAAAGACCCAGCGGCCAGTGTACAAATTCTAAAATGTCTAATTTTTATTTGTAATAACGATTGTATTATGCTAATATATCTATTCTCAAAACATTCCAATAAAACCCCACAAAACCTGTTTTCAACAAAAGTTAATTTAGTGAAGAAACATTCCCATTCAAATTGATCTTATTTCTTTCTTTATGCTGTACGGCTCTACCACGACGGCTCCAGTGGCGCAATCGGTCTGCGCGCGGTACTTATAAAGCAGTAACTGTTGAGCAATGCCGAGGTTGTGAGTTCAACCCTCACCTGGAGCATTTGTTTCTTGCCTTCCTTTAGTATTTTTTACTACTGAAGTAGTTGGGCAAAGTGTCTTGAACCCGTCGACGATCTAGTCCCATGATTAAGAGAGAAATTCCAAAGAGCTCTTTGTTTTTTGCGGTATTTTTTTTTTAAAAATTGCCGCAGGTTCGAAAAGTCTTGTAAGTCCCACCATAATC
The DNA here is from genome assembly GCF_046119375.1 of Phyllobates terribilis. NCBI lineage: Eukaryota > Metazoa > Chordata > Amphibia > Anura > Dendrobatidae > Phyllobates > Phyllobates terribilis. The sequence continues at coordinate 526,349,072 of NW_027362771.1, read as the reverse complement.
TAGTACCGTGATTGAAAGGGAAATGTGGAAGATATATTTCGTTTTTAAGGCTTCTGGCTGTCCAATATACTTTCCTTCATCGGCATTAATAATGTACACTGGCTAAGAGATAAAAACCACCCTCCAAAGGTAGCCCTTGCTCTCATCTAAAATAAAGATGCATGTGCTTATGGATCTTTTCAAGTTGGAGTTCAAACTTACAAGATCATTCTTGAGAACTCAATCAAAAATGATCGCTTCACTGTTAGGGAACAGCAATGCGCAATGTCAACACTTGCTCGTGCTGCCCCGGTGGCCTAATGGATAAGGCACTGGCCTCCTAAGCCAGGGATTGTGGGTTCGAGTCCCATCCGGGGTGCTTGTTGAGCTCCATTTTCAACAACACCTCATGGAAAGTTTAGGGTGAAGATGACAACTATTTGACTGCCATACAGTCTTGTTTGCCTGTAAATTAGTTCTTGCAAACCTCTGCCCTTTTCGAAAGATCATTTCCATGTACTGAGAGAAGTGTTAACGTGCAACAGAGTAGTATCTACTTTGTAGGGCGGCAAAATATAGCATCTTGTTAAAACACACAGTCCATTGCTTTCATCTTCATTCATGCCCCAAATACCAAAGAGTATACTTTCTACTAAGCTATGGCTATGCATTTAAACAAACAATATTTTAAAGATCAAAATATAAAATAATAAATGTAAAACAAAGTATGTATATATATATATATATATATGTCATTTTTGACAATTTTTTTCATGTAATGCTCTTTATTAAAAAACAAAATTAATAATCTTGCAATTTTCACACTGGCTACTGGGGCTGTCCTTCTAAAGCCGTTTTCTTAATATCAGAGGTAGGGTTATAATGACTGATAGCACCTCTGTACACAGCTGTTAACACAGGATCTAGGAATCACAAAAGGTGATGTCACAGCTGGCCGTGATGTCACAGCTGACCCTGCAGCCCCTGAATTCCTAAGAATTTGTGCACACGCTCATTAGATGCTTCAATACAAAATAAAGTGTCAAAGTCTGTTCATTGCAGCAAACGCACATGTGCATTTCCTTAAAAAAAACAGAATGTTTGAGTTGATAAAGACCCAGCGGCCAGTGTACAAATTCTAAAATGTCTAATTTTTATTTGTAATAACGATTGTATTATGCTAATATATCTATTCTCAAAACATTCCAATAAAACCCCACAAAACCTGTTTTCAACAAAAGTTAATTTAGTGAAGAAACATTCCCATTCAAATTGATCTTATTTCTTTCTTTATGCTGTACGGCTCTACCACGACGGCTCCAGTGGCGCAATCGGTCAGCGCGCGGTACTTATAAAGCAGTAACTGTTGAGCAATGCCGAGGTTGTGAGTTCAACCCTCACCTGGAGCATTTGTTTCTTGCCTTCCTTTAGTATTTTTTACTACTGAAGTAGTTGGGCAAAGTGTCTTGAACCCGTCGACGATCTAGTCCCATGATTAAGAGAGAAATTCCAAAGAGCTCTTTGTTTTTTGCGGTATTTTTTTTTTAAAAATTGCCGCAGGTTCGAAAAGTCTTGTAAGTCCCACCATAATCTAGTACCGTGATTGAAAGGGAAATGTGGAAGATATATTTCGTTTTTAAGGCTTCTGGCTGTCCAATATACTTTCCTTCATCGGCATTAATAATGTACACTGGCTAAGAGATAAAAACCACCCTCCAAAGGTAGCCCTTGCTCTCATCTAAAATAAAGATGCATGTGCTTATGGATCTTTTCAAGTTGGAGTTCAAACTTACAAGATCATTCTTGAGAACTCAATCAAAAATGATCGCTTCACTGTTAGGGAACAGCAATGCGCAATGTCAACACTTGCTCGTGCTGCCCCGGTGGCCTAATGGATAAGGCACTGGCCTCCTAAGCCAGGGATTGTGGGTTCGAGTCCCATCCGGGGTGCTTGTTGAGCTCCATTTTCAACAACACCTCATGGAAAGTTTAGGGTGAAGATGACAACTATTTGACTGCCATACAGTCTTGTTTGCCTGTAAATTAGTTCTTGCAAACCTCTGCCCTTTTCGAAAGATCATTTCCATGTACTGAGAGAAGTGTTAACGTGCAACAGAGTAGTATCTACTTTGTAGGGCGGCAAAATATAGCATCTTGTTAAAACACACAGTCCATTGCTTTCATCTTCATTCATGCCCCAAATACCAAAGAGTATACTTTCTACTAAGCTATGGCTATGCATTTAAACAAACAATATTTTAAAGATCAAAATATAAAATAATAAATGTAAAACAAAGTATGTATATATATATATATATATATGTCATTTTTGACAATTTTTTTCATGTAATGCTCTTTATTAAAAAACAAAATTAATAATCTTGCAATTTTCACACTGGCTACTGGGGCTGTCCTTCTAAAGCCGTTTTCTTAATATCAGAGGTAGGGTTATAATGACTGATAGCACCTCTGTACACAGCTGTTAACACAGGATCTAGGAATCACAAAAGGTGATGTCACAGCTGGCCGTGATGTCACAGCTGACCCTGCAGCCCCTGAATTCCTAAGAATTTGTGCACACGCTCATTAGATGCTTCAATACAAAATAAAGTGTCAAAGTCTGTTCATTGCAGCAAACGCACATGTGCATTTCCTTAAAAAAAACAGAATGTTTGAGTTGATAAAGACCCAGCGGCCAGTGTACAAATTCTAAAATGTCTAATTTTTATTTGTAATAACGATTGTATTATGCTAATATATCTATTCTCAAAACATTCCAATAAAACCCCACAAAACCTGTTTTCAACAAAAGTTAATTTAGTGAAGAAACATTCCCATTCAAATTGATCTTATTTCTTTCTTTATGCTGTACGGCTCTACCACGACGGCTCCAGTGGCGCAATCGGTCAGCGCGCGGTACTTATAAAGCAGTAACTGTTGAGCAATGCCGAGGTTGTGAGTTCAACCCTCACCTGGAGCATTTGTTTCTTGCCTTCCTTTAGTATTTTTTACTACTGAAGTAGTTGGGCAAAGTGTCTTGAACCCGTCGACGATCTAGTCCCATGATTAAGAGAGAAATTCCAAAGAGCTCTTTGTTTTTTGCGGTATTTTTTTTTTAAAAATTGCCGCAGGTTCGAAAAGTCTTGTAAGTCCCACCATAATCTAGTACCGTGATTGAAAGGGAAATGTGGAAGATATATTTCGTTTTTAAGGCTTCTGGCTGTCCAATATACTTTCCTTCATCGGCATTAATAATGTACACTGGCTAAGAGATAAAAACCACCCTCCAAAGGTAGCCCTTGCTCTCATCTAAAATAAAGATGCATGTGCTTATGGATCTTTTCAAGTTGGAGTTCAAACTTACAAGATCATTCTTGAGAACTCAATCAAAAATGATCGCTTCACTGTTAGGGAACAGCAATGCGCAATGTCAACACTTGCTCGTGCTGCCCCGGTGGCCTAATGGATAAGGCACTGGCCTCCTAAGCCAGGGATTGTGGGTTCGAGTCCCATCCGGGGTGCTTGTTGAGCTCCATTTTCAACAACACCTCATGGAAAGTTTAGGGTGAAGATGACAACTATTTGACTGCCATACAGTCTTGTTTGCCTGTAAATTAGTTCTTGCAAACCTCTGCCCTTTTCGAAAGATCATTTCCATGTACTGAGAGAAGTGTTAACGTGCAACAGAGTAGTATCTACTTTGTAGGGCGGCAAAATATAGCATCTTGTTAAAACACACAGTCCATTGCTTTCATCTTCATTCATGCCCCAAATACCAAAGAGTATACTTTCTACTAAGCTATGGCTATGCATTTAAACAAACAATATTTTAAAGATCAAAATATAAAATAATAAATGTAAAACAAAGTATGTATATATATATATATATATGTCATTTTTGACAATTTTTTTCATGTAATGCTCTTTATTAAAAAACAAAATTAATAATCTTGCAATTTTCACACTGGCTACTGGGGCTGTCCTTCTAAAGCCGTTTTCTTAATATCAGAGGTAGGGTTATAATGACTGATAGCACCTCTGTACACAGCTGTTAACACAGGATCTAGGAATCACAAAAGGTGATGTCACAGCTGGCCGTGATGTCACAGCTGACCCTGCAGCCCCTGAATTCCTAAGAATTTGTGCACACGCTCATTAGATGCTTCAATACAAAATAAAGTGTCAAAGTCTGTTCATTGCAGCAAACGCACATGTGCATTTCCTTAAAAAAAACAGAATGTTTGAGTTGATAAAGACCCAGCGGCCAGTGTACAAATTCTAAAATGTCTAATTTTTATTTGTAATAACGATTGTATTATGCTAATATATCTATTCTCAAAACATTCCAATAAAACCCCACAAAACCTGTTTTCAACAAAAGTTAATTTAGTGAAGAAACATTCCCATTCAAATTGATCTTATTTCTTTCTTTATGCTGTACGGCTCTACCACGACGGCTCCAGTGGCGCAATCGGTCAGCGCGCGGTACTTATAAAGCAGTAACTGTTGAGCAATGCCGAGGTTGTGAGTTCAACCCTCACCTGGAGCATTTGTTTCTTGCCTTCCTTTAGTATTTTTTACTACTGAAGTAGTTGGGCAAAGTGTCTTGAACCCGTCGACGATCTAGTCCCATGATTAAGAGAGAAATTCCAAAGAGCTCTTTGTTTTTTGCGGTATTTTTTTTTTAAAAATTGCCGCAGGTTCGAAAAGTCTTGTAAGTCCCACCATAATCTAGTACCGTGATTGAAAGGGAAATGTGGAAGATATATTTCGTTTTTAAGGCTTCTGGCTGTCCAATATACTTTCCTTCATCGGCATTAATAATGTACACTGGCTAAGAGATAAAAACCACCCTCCAAAGGTAGCCCTTGCTCTCATCTAAAATAAAGATGCATGTGCTTATGGATCTTTTCAAGTTGGAGTTCAAACTTACAAGATCATTCTTGAGAACTCAATCAAAAATGATCGCTTCACTGTTAGGGAACAGCAATGCGCAATGTCAACACTTGCTCGTGCTGCCCCGGTGGCCTAATGGATAAGGCACTGGCCTCCTAAGCCAGGGATTGTGGGTTCGAGTCCCATCCGGGGTGCTTGTTGAGCTCCATTTTCAACAACACCTCATGGAAAGTTTAGGGTGAAGATGACAACTATTTGACTGCCATACAGTCTTGTTTGCCTGTAAATTAGTTCTTGCAAACCTCTGCCCTTTTCGAAAGATCATTTCCATGTACTGAGAGAAGTGTTAACGTGCAACAGAGTAGTATCTACTTTGTAGGGCGGCAAAATATAGCATCTTGTTAAAACACACAGTCCATTGCTTTCATCTTCATTCATGCCCCAAATACCAAAGAGTATACTTTCTACTAAGCTATGGCTATGCATTTAAACAAACAATATTTTAAAGATCAAAATATAAAATAATAAATGTAAAACAAAGTATGTATATATATATATATATATATATGTCATTTTTGACAATTTTTTTCATGTAATGCTCTTTATTAAAAAACAAAATTAATAATCTTGCAATTTTCACACTGGCTACTGGGGCTGTCCTTCTAAAGCCGTTTTCTTAATATCAGAGGTAGGGTTATAATGACTGATAGCACCTCTGTACACAGCTGTTAACACAGGATCTAGGAATCACAAAAGGTGATGTCACAGCTGGCCGTGATGTCACAGCTGACCCTGCAGCCCCTGAATTCCTAAGAATTTGTGCACACGCTCATTAGATGCTTCAATACAAAATAAAGTGTCAAAGTCTGTTCATTGCAGCAAACGCACATGTGCATTTCCTTAAAAAAAACAGAATGTTTGAGTTGATAAAGACCCAGCGGCCAGTGTACAAATTCTAAAATGTCTAATTTTTATTTGTAATAACGATTGTATTATGCTAATATATCTATTCTCAAAACATTCCAATAAAACCCCACAAAACCTGTTTTCAACAAAAGTTAATTTAGTGAAGAAACATTCCCATTCAAATTGATCTTATTTCTTTCTTTATGCTGTACGGCTCTACCACGACGGCTCCAGTGGCGCAATCGGTCAGCGCGCGGTACTTATAAAGCAGTAACTGTTGAGCAATGCCGAGGTTGTGAGTTCAACCCTCACCTGGAGCATTTGTTTCTTGCCTTCCTTTAGTATTTTTTACTACTGAAGTAGTTGGGCAAAGTGTCTTGAACCCGTCGACGATCTAGTCCCATGATTAAGAGAGAAATTCCAAAGAGCTCTTTGTTTTTTGCGGTATTTTTTTTTTAAAAATTGCCGCAGGTTCGAAAAGTCTTGTAAGTCCCACCATAATCTAGTACCGTGATTGAAAGGGAAATGTGGAAGATATATTTCGTTTTTAAGGCTTCTGGCTGTCCAATATACTTTCCTTCATCGGCATTAATAATGTACACTGGCTAAGAGATAAAAACCACCCTCCAAAGGTAGCCCTTGCTCTCATCTAAAATAAAGATGCATGTGCTTATGGATCTTTTCAAGTTGGAGTTCAAACTTACAAGATCATTCTTGAGAACTCAATCAAAAATGATCGCTTCACTGTTAGGGAACAGCAATGCGCAATGTCAACACTTGCTCGTGCTGCCCCGGTGGCCTAATGGATAAGGCACTGGCCTCCTAAGCCAGGGATTGTGGGTTCGAGTCCCATCCGGGGTGCTTGTTGAGCTCCATTTTCAACAACACCTCATGGAAAGTTTAGGGTGAAGATGACAACTATTTGACTGCCATACAGTCTTGTTTGCCTGTAAATTAGTTCTTGCAAACCTCTGCCCTTTTCGAAAGATCATTTCCATGTACTGAGAGAAGTGTTAACGTGCAACAGAGTAGTATCTACTTTGTAGGGCGGCAAAATATAGCATCTTGTTAAAACACACAGTCCATTGCTTTCATCTTCATTCATGCCCCAAATACCAAAGAGTATACTTTCTACTAAGCTATGGCTATGCATTTAAACAAACAATATTTTAAAGATCAAAATATAAAATAATAAATGTAAAACAAAGTATGTATATATATATATATATATATGTCATTTTTGACAATTTTTTTCATGTAATGCTCTTTATTAAAAAACAAAATTAATAATCTTGCAATTTTCACACTGGCTACTGGGGCTGTCCTTCTAAAGCCGTTTTCTTAATATCAGAGGTAGGGTTATAATGACTGATAGCACCTCTGTACACAGCTGTTAACACAGGATCTAGGAATCACAAAAGGTGATGTCACAGCTGGCCGTGATGTCACAGCTGACCCTGCAGCCCCTGAATTCCTAAGAATTTGTGCACACGCTCATTAGATGCTTCAATACAAAATAAAGTGTCAAAGTCTGTTCATTGCAGCAAACGCACATGTGCATTTCCTTAAAAAAAACAGAATGTTTGAGTTGATAAAGACCCAGCGGCCAGTGTACAAATTCTAAAATGTCTAATTTTTATTTGTAATAACGATTGTATTATGCTAATATATCTATTCTCAAAACATTCCAATAAAACCCCACAAAACCTGTTTTCAACAAAAGTTAATTTAGTGAAGAAACATTCCCATTCAAATTGATCTTATTTCTTTCTTTATGCTGTACGGCTCTACCACGACGGCTCCAGTGGCGCAATCGGTCAGCGCGCGGTACTTATAAAGCAGTAACTGTTGAGCAATGCCGAGGTTGTGAGTTCAACCCTCACCTGGAGCATTTGTTTCTTGCCTTCCTTTAGTATTTTTTACTACTGAAGTAGTTGGGCAAAGTGTCTTGAACCCGTCGACGATCTAGTCCCATGATTAAGAGAGAAATTCCAAAGAGCTCTTTGTTTTTTGCGGTATTTTTTTTTTAAAAATTGCCGCAGGTTCGAAAAGTCTTGTAAGTCCCACCATAATCTAGTACCGTGATTGAAAGGGAAATGTGGAAGATATATTTCGTTTTTAAGGCTTCTGGCTGTCCAATATACTTTCCTTCATCGGCATTAATAATGTACACTGGCTAAGAGATAAAAACCACCCTCCAAAGGTAGCCCTTGCTCTCATCTAAAATAAAGATGCATGTGCTTATGGATCTTTTCAAGTTGGAGTTCAAACTTACAAGATCATTCTTGAGAACTCAATCAAAAATGATCGCTTCACTGTTAGGGAACAGCAATGCGCAATGTCAACACTTGCTCGTGCTGCCCCGGTGGCCTAATGGATAAGGCACTGGCCTCCTAAGCCAGGGATTGTGGGTTCGAGTCCCATCCGGGGTGCTTGTTGAGCTCCATTTTCAACAACACCTCATGGAAAGTTTAGGGTGAAGATGACAACTATTTGACTGCCATACAGTCTTGTTTGCCTGTAAATTAGTTCTTGCAAACCTCTGCCCTTTTCGAAAGATCATTTCCATGTACTGAGAGAAGTGTTAACGTGCAACAGAGTAGTATCTACTTTGTAGGGCGGCAAAATATAGCATCTTGTTAAAACACACAGTCCATTGCTTTCATCTTCATTCATGCCCCAAATACCAAAGAGTATACTTTCTACTAAGCTATGGCTATGCATTTAAACAAACAATATTTTAAAGATCAAAATATAAAATAATAAATGTAAAACAAAGTATGTATATATATATATATATATATGTCATTTTTGACAATTTTTTTCATGTAATGCTCTTTATTAAAAAACAAAATTAATAATCTTGCAATTTTCACACTGGCTACTGGGGCTGTCCTTCTAAAGCCGTTTTCTTAATATCAGAGGTAGGGTTATAATGACTGATAGCACCTCTGTACACAGCTGTTAACACAGGATCTAGGAATCACAAAAGGTGATGTCACAGCTGGCCGTGATGTCACAGCTGACCCTGCAGCCCCTGAATTCCTAAGAATTTGTGCACACGCTCATTAGATGCTTCAATACAAAATAAAGTGTCAAAGTCTGTTCATTGCAGCAAACGCACATGTGCATTTCCTTAAAAAAAACAGAATGTTTGAGTTGATAAAGACCCAGCGGCCAGTGTACAAATTCTAAAATGTCTAATTTTTATTTGTAATAACGATTGTATTATGCTAATATATCTATTCTCAAAACATTCCAATAAAACCCCACAAAACCTGTTTTCAACAAAAGTTAATTTAGTGAAGAAACATTCCCATTCAAATTGATCTTATTTCTTTCTTTATGCTGTACGGCTCTACCACGACGGCTCCAGTGGCGCAATCGGTCAGCGCGCGGTACTTATAAAGCAGTAACTGTTGAGCAATGCCGAGGTTGTGAGTTCAACCCTCACCTGGAGCATTTGTTTCTTGCCTTCCTTTAGTATTTTTTACTACTGAAGTAGTTGGGCAAAGTGTCTTGAACCCGTCGACGATCTAGTCCCATGATTAAGAGAGAAATTCCAAAGAGCTCTTTGTTTTTTGCGGTATTTTTTTTTTAAAAATTGCCGCAGGTTCGAAAAGTCTTGTAAGTCCCACCATAATCTAGTACCGTGATTGAAAGGGAAATGTGGAAGATATATTTCGTTTTTAAGGCTTCTGGCTGTCCAATATACTTTCCTTCATCGGCATTAATAATGTACACTGGCTAAGAGATAAAAACCACCCTCCAAAGGTAGCCCTTGCTCTCATCTAAAATAAAGATGCATGTGCTTATGGATCTTTTCAAGTTGGAGTTCAAACTTACAAGATCATTCTTGAGAACTCAATCAAAAATGATCGCTTCACTGTTAGGGAACAGCAATGCGCAATGTCAACACTTGCTCGTGCTGCCCCGGTGGCCTAATGGATAAGGCACTGGCCTCCTAAGCCAGGGATTGTGGGTTCGAGTCCCATCCGGGGTGCTTGTTGAGCTCCATTTTCAACAACACCTCATGGAAAGTTTAGGGTGAAGATGACAACTATTTGACTGCCATACAGTCTTGTTTGCCTGTAAATTAGTTCTTGCAAACCTCTGCCCTTTTCGAAAGATCATTTCCATGTACTGAGAGAAGTGTTAACGTGCAACAGAGTAGTATCTACTTTGTAGGGCGGCAAAATATAGCATCTTGTTAAAACACACAGTCCATTGCTTTCATCTTCATTCATGCCCCAAATACCAAAGAGTATACTTTCTACTAAGCTATGGCTATGCATTTAAACAAACAATATTTTAAAGATCAAAATATAAAATAATAAATGTAAAACAAAGTATGTATATATATATATATATATATATATATGTCATTTTTGACAATTTTTTTCATGTAATGCTCTTTATTAAAAAACAAAATTAATAATCTTGCAATTTTCACACTGGCTACTGGGGCTGTCCTTCTAAAGCCGTTTTCTTAATATCAGAGGTAGGGTTATAATGACTGATAGCACCTCTGTACACAGCTGTTAACACAGGATCTAGGAATCACAAAAGGTGATGTCACAGCTGGCCGTGATGTCACAGCTGACCCTGCAGCCCCTGAATTCCTAAGAATTTGTGCACACGCTCATTAGATGCTTCAATACAAAATAAAGTGTCAAAGTCTGTTCATTGCAGCAAACGCACATGTGCATTTCCTTAAAAAAAACAGAATGTTTGAGTTGATAAAGACCCAGCGGCCAGTGTACAAATTCTAAAATGTCTAATTTTTATTTGTAATAACGATTGTATTATGCTAATATATCTATTCTCAAAACATTCCAATAAAACCCCACAAAACCTGTTTTCAACAAAAGTTAATTTAGTGAAGAAACATTCCCATTCAAATTGATCTTATTTCTTTCTTTATGCTGTACGGCTCTACCACGACGGCTCCAGTGGCGCAATCGGTCAGCGCGCGGTACTTATAAAGCAGTAACTGTTGAGCAATGCCGAGGTTGTGAGTTCAACCCTCACCTGGAGCATTTGTTTCTTGCCTTCCTTTAGTATTTTTTACTACTGAAGTAGTTGGGCAAAGTGTCTTGAACCCGTCGACGATCTAGTCCCATGATTAAGAGAGAAATTCCAAAGAGCTCTTTGTTTTTTGCGGTATTTTTTTTTTAAAAATTGCCGCAGGTTCGAAAAGTCTTGTAAGTCCCACCATAATCTAGTACCGTGATTGAAAGGGAAATGTGGAAGATATATTTCGTTTTTAAGGCTTCTGGCTGTCCAATATACTTTCCTTCATCGGCATTAATAATGTACACTGGCTAAGAGATAAAAACCACCCTCCAAAGGTAGCCCTTGCTCTCATCTAAAATAAAGATGCATGTGCTTATGGATCTTTTCAAGTTGGAGTTCAAACTTACAAGATCATTCTTGAGAACTCAATCAAAAATGATCGCTTCACTGTTAGGGAACAGCAATGCGCAATGTCAACACTTGCTCGTGCTGCCCCGGTGGCCTAATGGATAAGGCACTGGCCTCCTAAGCCAGGGATTGTGGGTTCGAGTCCCATCCGGGGTGCTTGTTGAGCTCCATTTTCAACAACACCTCATGGAAAGTTTAGGGTGAAGATGACAACTATTTGACTGCCATACAGTCTTGTTTGCCTGTAAATTAGTTCTTGCAAACCTCTGCCCTTTTCGAAAGATCATTTCCATGTACTGAGAGAAGTGTTAACGTGCAACAGAGTAGTATCTACTTTGTAGGGCGGCAAAATATAGCATCTTGTTAAAACACACAGTCCATTGCTTTCATCTTCATTCATGCCCCAAATACCAAAGAGTATACTTTCTACTAAGCTATGGCTATGCATTTAAACAAACAATATTTTAAAGATCAAAATATAAAATAATAAATGTAAAACAAAGTATGTATATATATATATATATATATGTCATTTTTGACAATTTTTTTCATGTAATGCTCTTTATTAAAAAACAAAATTAATAATCTTGCAATTTTCACACTGGCTACTGGGGCTGTCCTTCTAAAGCCGTTTTCTTAATATCAGAGGTAGGGTTATAATGACTGATAGCACCTCTGTACACAGCTGTTAACACAGGATCTAGGAATCACAAAAGGTGATGTCACAGCTGGCCGTGATGTCACAGCTGACCCTGCAGCCCCTGAATTCCTAAGAATTTGTGCACACGCTCATTAGATGCTTCAATACAAAATAAAGTGTCAAAGTCTGTTCATTGCAGCAAACGCACATGTGCATTTCCTTAAAAAAAACAGAATGTTTGAGTTGATAAAGACCCAGCGGCCAGTGTACAAATTCTAAAATGTCTAATTTTTATTTGTAATAACGATTGTATTATGCTAATATATCTATTCTCAAAACATTCCAATAAAACCCCACAAAACCTGTTTTCAACAAAAGTTAATTTAGTGAAGAAACATTCCCATTCAAATTGATCTTATTTCTTTCTTTATGCTGTACGGCTCTACCACGACGGCTCCAGTGGCGCAATCGGTCAGCGCGCGGTACTTATAAAGCAGTAACTGTTGAGCAATGCCGAGGTTGTGAGTTCAACCCTCACCTGGAGCATTTGTTTCTTGCCTTCCTTTAGTATTTTTTACTACTGAAGTAGTTGGGCAAAGTGTCTTGAACCCGTCGACGATCTAGTCCCATGATTAAGAGAGAAATTCCAAAGAGCTCTTTGTTTTTTGCGGTATTTTTTTTTTAAAAATTGCCGCAGGTTCGAAAAGTCTTGTAAGTCCCACCATAATCTAGTACCGTGATTGAAAGGGAAATGTGGAAGATATATTTCGTTTTTAAGGCTTCTGGCTGTCCAATATACTTTCCTTCATCGGCATTAATAATGTACACTGGCTAAGAGATAAAAACCACCCTCCAAAGGTAGCCCTTGCTCTCATCTAAAATAAAGATGCATGTGCTTATGGATCTTTTCAAGTTGGAGTTCAAACTTACAAGATCATTCTTGAGAACTCAATCAAAAATGATCGCTTCACTGTTAGGGAACAGCAATGCGCAATGTCAACACTTGCTCGTGCTGCCCCGGTGGCCTAATGGATAAGGCACTGGCCTCCTAAGCCAGGGATTGTGGGTTCGAGTCCCATCCGGGGTGCTTGTTGAGCTCCATTTTCAACAACACCTCATGGAAAGTTTAGGGTGAAGATGACAACTATTTGACTGCCATACAGTCTTGTTTGCCTGTAAATTAGTTCTTGCAAACCTCTGCCCTTTTCGAAAGATCATTTCCATGTACTGAGAGAAGTGTTAACGTGCAACAGAGTAGTATCTACTTTGTAGGGCGGCAAAATATAGCATCTTGTTAAAACACACAGTCCATTGCTTTCATCTTCATTCATGCCCCAAATACCAAAGAGTATACTTTCTACTAAGCTATGGCTATGCATTTAAACAAACAATATTTTAAAGATCAAAATATAAAATAATAAATGTAAAACAAAGTATGTATATATATATATATATATATGTCATTTTTGACAATTTTTTTCATGTAATGCTCTTTATTAAAAAACAAAATTAATAATCTTGCAATTTTCACACTGGCTACTGGGGCTGTCCTTCTAAAGCCGTTTTCTTAATATCAGAGGTAGGGTTATAATGACTGATAGCACCTCTGTACACAGCTGTTAACACAGGATCTAGGAATCACAAAAGGTGATGTCACAGCTGGCCGTGATGTCACAGCTGACCCTGCAGCCCCTGAATTCCTAAGAATTTGTGCACACGCTCATTAGATGCTTCAATACAAAATAAAGTGTCAAAGTCTGTTCATTGCAGCAAACGCACATGTGCATTTCCTTAAAAAAAACAGAATGTTTGAGTTGATAAAGACCCAGCGGCCAGTGTACAAATTCTAAAATGTCTAATTTTTATTTGTAATAACGATTGTATTATGCTAATATATCTATTCTCAAAACATTCCAATAAAACCCCACAAAACCTGTTTTCAACAAAAGTTAATTTAGTGAAGAAACATTCCCATTCAAATTGATCTTATTTCTTTCTTTATGCTGTACGGCTCTACCACGACGGCTCCAGTGGCGCAATCGGTCAGCGCGCGGTACTTATAAAGCAGTAACTGTTGAGCAATGCCGAGGTTGTGAGTTCAACCCTCACCTGGAGCATTTGTTTCTTGCCTTCCTTTAGTATTTTTTACTACTGAAGTAGTTGGGCAAAGTGTCTTGAACCCGTCGACGATCTAGTCCCATGATTAAGAGAGAAATTCCAAAGAGCTCTTTGTTTTTTGCGGTATTTTTTTTTTAAAAATTGCCGCAGGTTCGAAAAGTCTTGTAAGTCCCACCATAATCTAGTACCGTGATTGAAAGGGAAATGTGGAAGATATATTTCGTTTTTAAGGCTTCTGGCTGTCCAATATACTTTCCTTCATCGGCATTAATAATGTACACTGGCTAAGAGATAAAAACCACCCTCCAAAGGTAGCCCTTGCTCTCATCTAAAATAAAGATGCATGTGCTTATGGATCTTTTCAAGTTGGAGTTCAAACTTACAAGATCATTCTTGAGAACTCAATCAAAAATGATCGCTTCACTGTTAGGGAACAGCAATGCGCAATGTCAACACTTGCTCGTGCTGCCCCGGTGGCCTAATGGATAAGGCACTGGCCTCCTAAGCCAGGGATTGTGGGTTCGAGTCCCATCCGGGGTGCTTGTTGAGCTCCATTTTCAACAACACCTCATGGAAAGTTTAGGGTGAAGATGACAACTATTTGACTGCCATACAGTCTTGTTTGCCTGTAAATTAGTTCTTGCAAACCTCTGCCCTTTTCGAAAGATCATTTCCATGTACTGAGAGAAGTGTTAACGTGCAACAGAGTAGTATCTACTTTGTAGGGCGGCAAAATATAGCATCTTGTTAAAACACACAGTCCATTGCTTTCATCTTCATTCATGCCCCAAATACCAAAGAGTATACTTTCTACTAAGCTATGGCTATGCATTTAAACAAACAATATTTTAAAGATCAAAATATAAAATAATAAATGTAAAACAAAGTATGTATATATATATATATATATATATGTCATTTTTGACAATTTTTTTCATGTAATGCTCTTTATTAAAAAACAAAATTAATAATCTTGCAATTTTCACACTGGCTACTGGGGCTGTCCTTCTAAAGCCGTTTTCTTAATATCAGAGGTAGGGTTATAATGACTGATAGCACCTCTGTACACAGCTGTTAACACAGGATCTAGGAATCACAAAAGGTGATGTCACAGCTGGCCGTGATGTCACAGCTGACCCTGCAGCCCCTGAATTCCTAAGAATTTGTGCACACGCTCATTAGATGCTTCAATACAAAATAAAGTGTCAAAGTCTGTTCATTGCAGCAAACGCACATGTGCATTTCCTTAAAAAAAACAGAATGTTTGAGTTGATAAAGACCCAGCGGCCAGTGTACAAATTCTAAAATGTCTAATTTTTATTTGTAATAACGATTGTATTATGCTAATATATCTATTCTCAAAACATTCCAATAAAACCCCACAAAACCTGTTTTCAACAAAAGTTAATTTAGTGAAGAAACATTCCCATTCAAATTGATCTTATTTCTTTCTTTATGCTGTACGGCTCTACCACGACGGCTCCAGTGGCGCAATCGGTCAGCGCGCGGTACTTATAAAGCAGTAACTGTTGAGCAATGCCGAGGTTGTGAGTTCAACCCTCACCTGGAGCATTTGTTTCTTGCCTTCCTTTAGTATTTTTTACTACTGAAGTAGTTGGGCAAAGTGTCTTGAACCCGTCGACGATCTAGTCCCATGATTAAGAGAGAAATTCCAAAGAGCTCTTTGTTTTTTGCGGTATTTTTTTTTTAAAAATTGCCGCAGGTTCGAAAAGTCTTGTAAGTCCCACCATAATCTAGTACCGTGATTGAAAGGGAAATGTGGAAGATATATTTCGTTTTTAAGGCTTCTGGCTGTCCAATATACTTTCCTTCATCGGCATTAATAATGTACACTGGCTAAGAGATAAAAACCACCCTCCAAAGGTAGCCCTTGCTCTCATCTAAAATAAAGATGCATGTGCTTATGGATCTTTTCAAGTTGGAGTTCAAACTTACAAGATCATTCTTGAGAACTCAATCAAAAATGATCGCTTCACTGTTAGGGAACAGCAATGCGCAATGTCAACACTTGCTCGTGCTGCCCCGGTGGCCTAATGGATAAGGCACTGGCCTCCTAAGCCAGGGATTGTGGGTTCGAGTCCCATCCGGGGTGCTTGTTGAGCTCCATTTTCAACAACACCTCATGGAAAGTTTAGGGTGAAGATGACAACTATTTGACTGCCATACAGTCTTGTTTGCCTGTAAATTAGTTCTTGCAAACCTCTGCCCTTTTCGAAAGATCATTTCCATGTACTGAGAGAAGTGTTAACGTGCAACAGAGTAGTATCTACTTTGTAGGGCGGCAAAATATAGCATCTTGTTAAAACACACAGTCCATTGCTTTCATCTTCATTCATGCCCCAAATACCAAAGAGTATACTTTCTACTAAGCTATGGCTATGCATTTAAACAAACAATATTTTAAAGATCAAAATATAAAATAATAAATGTAAAACAAAGTATGTATATATATATATATATATATGTCATTTTTGACAATTTTTTTCATGTAATGCTCTTTATTAAAAAACAAAATTAATAATCTTGCAATTTTCACACTGGCTACTGGGGCTGTCCTTCTAAAGCCGTTTTCTTAATATCAGAGGTAGGGTTATAATGACTGATAGCACCTCTGTACACAGCTGTTAACACAGGATCTAGGAATCACAAAAGGTGATGTCACAGCTGGCCGTGATGTCACAGCTGACCCTGCAGCCCCTGAATTCCTAAGAATTTGTGCACACGCTCATTAGATGCTTCAATACAAAATAAAGTGTCAAAGTCTGTTCATTGCAGCAAACGCACATGTGCATTTCCTTAAAAAAAACAGAATGTTTGAGTTGATAAAGACCCAGCGGCCAGTGTACAAATTCTAAAATGTCTAATTTTTATTTGTAATAACGATTGTATTATGCTAATATATCTATTCTCAAAACATTCCAATAAAACCCCACAAAACCTGTTTTCAACAAAAGTTAATTTAGTGAAGAAACATTCCCATTCAAATTGATCTTATTTCTTTCTTTATGCTGTACGGCTCTACCACGACGGCTCCAGTGGCGCAATCGGTCAGCGCGCGGTACTTATAAAGCAGTAACTGTTGAGCAATGCCGAGGTTGTGAGTTCAACCCTCACCTGGAGCATTTGTTTCTTGCCTTCCTTTAGTATTTTTTACTACTGAAGTAGTTGGGCAAAGTGTCTTGAACCCGTCGACGATCTAGTCCCATGATTAAGAGAGAAATTCCAAAGAGCTCTTTGTTTTTTGCGGTATTTTTTTTTTAAAAATTGCCGCAGGTTCGAAAAGTCTTGTAAGTCCCACCATAATCTAGTACCGTGATTGAAAGGGAAATGTGGAAGATATATTTCGTTTTTAAGGCTTCTGGCTGTCCAATATACTTTCCTTCATCGGCATTAATAATGTACACTGGCTAAGAGATAAAAACCACCCTCCAAAGGTAGCCCTTGCTCTCATCTAAAATAAAGATGCATGTGCTTATGGATCTTTTCAAGTTGGAGTTCAAACTTACAAGATCATTCTTGAGAACTCAATCAAAAATGATCGCTTCACTGTTAGGGAACAGCAATGCGCAATGTCAACACTTGCTCGTGCTGCCCCGGTGGCCTAATGGATAAGGCACTGGCCTCCTAAGCCAGGGATTGTGGGTTCGAGTCCCATCCGGGGTGCTTGTTGAGCTCCATTTTCAACAACACCTCATGGAAAGTTTAGGGTGAAGATGACAACTATTTGACTGCCATACAGTCTTGTTTGCCTGTAAATTAGTTCTTGCAAACCTCTGCCCTTTTCGAAAGATCATTTCCATGTACTGAGAGAAGTGTTAACGTGCAACAGAGTAGTATCTACTTTGTAGGGCGGCAAAATATAGCATCTTGTTAAAACACACAGTCCATTGCTTTCATCTTCATTCATGCCCCAAATACCAAAGAGTATACTTTCTACTAAGCTATGGCTATGCATTTAAACAAACAATATTTTAAAGATCAAAATATAAAATAATAAATGTAAAACAAAGTATGTATATATATATATATATATATATATGTCATTTTTGACAATTTTTTTCATGTAATGCTCTTTATTAAAAAACAAAATTAATAATCTTGCAATTTTCACACTGGCTACTGGGGCTGTCCTTCTAAAGCCGTTTTCTTAATATCAGAGGTAGGGTTATAATGACTGATAGCACCTCTGTACACAGCTGTTAACACAGGATCTAGGAATCACAAAAGGTGATGTCACAGCTGGCCGTGATGTCACAGCTGACCCTGCAGCCCCTGAATTCCTAAGAATTTGTGCACACGCTCATTAGATGCTTCAATACAAAATAAAGTGTCAAAGTCTGTTCATTGCAGCAAACGCACATGTGCATTTCCTTAAAAAAAACAGAATGTTTGAGTTGATAAAGACCCAGCGGCCAGTGTACAAATTCTAAAATGTCTAATTTTTATTTGTAATAACGATTGTATTATGCTAATATATCTATTCTCAAAACATTCCAATAAAACCCCACAAAACCTGTTTTCAACAAAAGTTAATTTAGTGAAGAAACATTCCCATTCAAATTGATCTTATTTCTTTCTTTATGCTGTACGGCTCTACCACGACGGCTCCAGTGGCGCAATCGGTCAGCGCGCGGTACTTATAAAGCAGTAACTGTTGAGCAATGCCGAGGTTGTGAGTTCAACCCTCACCTGGAGCATTTGTTTCTTGCCTTCCTTTAGTATTTTTTACTACTGAAGTAGTTGGGCAAAGTGTCTTGAACCCGTCGACGATCTAGTCCCATGATTAAGAGAGAAATTCCAAAGAGCTCTTTGTTTTTTGCGGTATTTTTTTTTTAAAAATTGCCGCAGGTTCGAAAAGTCTTGTAAGTCCCACCATAATCTAGTACCGTGATTGAAAGGGAAATGTGGAAGATATATTTCGTTTTTAAGGCTTCTGGCTGTCCAATATACTTTCCTTCATCGGCATTAATAATGTACACTGGCTAAGAGATAAAAACCACCCTCCAAAGGTAGCCCTTGCTCTCATCTAAAATAAAGATGCATGTGCTTATGGATCTTTTCAAGTTGGAGTTCAAACTTACAAGATCATTCTTGAGAACTCAATCAAAAATGATCGCTTCACTGTTAGGGAACAGCAATGCGCAATGTCAACACTTGCTCGTGCTGCCCCGGTGGCCTAATGGATAAGGCACTGGCCTCCTAAGCCAGGGATTGTGGGTTCGAGTCCCATCCGGGGTGCTTGTTGAGCTCCATTTTCAACAACACCTCATGGAAAGTTTAGGGTGAAGATGACAACTATTTGACTGCCATACAGTCTTGTTTGCCTGTAAATTAGTTCTTGCAAACCTCTGCCCTTTTCGAAAGATCATTTCCATGTACTGAGAGAAGTGTTAACGTGCAACAGAGTAGTATCTACTTTGTAGGGCGGCAAAATATAGCATCTTGTTAAAACACACAGTCCATTGCTTTCATCTTCATTCATGCCCCAAATACCAAAGAGTATACTTTCTACTAAGCTATGGCTATGCATTTAAACAAACAATATTTTAAAGATCAAAATATAAAATAATAAATGTAAAACAAAGTATGTATATATATATATATATATATATATGTCATTTTTGACAATTTTTTTCATGTAATGCTCTTTATTAAAAAACAAAATTAATAATCTTGCAATTTTCACACTGGCTACTGGGGCTGTCCTTCTAAAGCCGTTTTCTTAATATCAGAGGTAGGGTTATAATGACTGATAGCACCTCTGTACACAGCTGTTAACACAGGATCTAGGAATCACAAAAGGTGATGTCACAGCTGGCCGTGATGTCACAGCTGACCCTGCAGCCCCTGAATTCCTAAGAATTTGTGCACACGCTCATTAGATGCTTCAATACAAAATAAAGTGTCAAAGTCTGTTCATTGCAGCAAACGCACATGTGCATTTCCTTAAAAAAAACAGAATGTTTGAGTTGATAAAGACCCAGCGGCCAGTGTACAAATTCTAAAATGTCTAATTTTTATTTGTAATAACGATTGTATTATGCTAATATATCTATTCTCAAAACATTCCAATAAAACCCCACAAAACCTGTTTTCAACAAAAGTTAATTTAGTGAAGAAACATTCCCATTCAAATTGATCTTATTTCTTTCTTTATGCTGTACGGCTCTACCACGACGGCTCCAGTGGCGCAATCGGTCAGCGCGCGGTACTTATAAAGCAGTAACTGTTGAGCAATGCCGAGGTTGTGAGTTCAACCCTCACCTGGAGCATTTGTTTCTTGCCTTCCTTTAGTATTTTTTACTACTGAAGTAGTTGGGCAAAGTGTCTTGAACCCGTCGACGATCTAGTCCCATGATTAAGAGAGAAATTCCAAAGAGCTCTTTGTTTTTTGCGGTATTTTTTTTTTAAAAATTGCCGCAGGTTCGAAAAGTCTTGTAAGTCCCACCATAATCTAGTACCGTGATTGAAAGGGAAATGTGGAAGATATATTTCGTTTTTAAGGCTTCTGGCTGTCCAATATACTTTCCTTCATCGGCATTAATAATGTACACTGGCTAAGAGATAAAAACCACCCTCCAAAGGTAGCCCTTGCTCTCATCTAAAATAAAGATGCATGTGCTTATGGATCTTTTCAAGTTGGAGTTCAAACTTACAAGATCATTCTTGAGAACTCAATCAAAAATGATCGCTTCACTGTTAGGGAACAGCAATGCGCAATGTCAACACTTGCTCGTGCTGCCCCGGTGGCCTAATGGATAAGGCACTGGCCTCCTAAGCCAGGGATTGTGGGTTCGAGTCCCATCCGGGGTGCTTGTTGAGCTCCATTTTCAACAACACCTCATGGAAAGTTTAGGGTGAAGATGACAACTATTTGACTGCCATACAGTCTTGTTTGCCTGTAAATTAGTTCTTGCAAACCTCTGCCCTTTTCGAAAGATCATTTCCATGTACTGAGAGAAGTGTTAACGTGCAACAGAGTAGTATCTACTTTGTAGGGCGGCAAAATATAGCATCTTGTTAAAACACACAGTCCATTGCTTTCATCTTCATTCATGCCCCAAATACCAAAGAGTATACTTTCTACTAAGCTATGGCTATGCATTTAAACAAACAATATTTTAAAGATCAAAATATAAAATAATAAATGTAAAACAAAGTATGTATATATATATATATGTCATTTTTGACAATTTTTTTCATGTAATGCTCTTTATTAAAAAACAAAATTAATAATCTTGCAATTTTCACACTGGCTACTGGGGCTGTCCTTCTAAAGCCGTTTTCTTAATATCAGAGGTAGGGTTATAATGACTGATAGCACCTCTGTACACAGCTGTTAACACAGGATCTAGGAATCACAAAAGGTGATGTCACAGCTGGCCGTGATGTCACAGCTGACCCTGCAGCCCCTGAATTCCTAAGAATTTGTGCACACGCTCATTAGATGCTTCAATACAAAATAAAGTGTCAAAGTCTGTTCATTGCAGCAAACGCACATGTGCATTTCCTTAAAAAAAACAGAATGTTTGAGTTGATAAAGACCCAGCGGCCAGTGTACAAATTCTAAAATGTCTAATTTTTATTTGTAATAACGATTGTATTATGCTAATATATCTATTCTCAAAACATTCCAATAAAACCCCACAAAACCTGTTTTCAACAAAAGTTAATTTAGTGAAGAAACATTCCCATTCAAATTGATCTTATTTCTTTCTTTATGCTGTACGGCTCTACCACGACGGCTCCAGTGGCGCAATCGGTCAGCGCGCGGTACTTATAAAGCAGTAACTGTTGAGCAATGCCGAGGTTGTGAGTTCAACCCTCACCTGGAGCATTTGTTTCTTGCCTTCCTTTAGTATTTTTTACTACTGAAGTAGTTGGGCAAAGTGTCTTGAACCCGTCGACGATCTAGTCCCATGATTAAGAGAGAAATTCCAAAGAGCTCTTTGTTTTTTGCGGTATTTTTTTTTTAAAAATTGCCGCAGGTTCGAAAAGTCTTGTAAGTCCCACCATAATCTAGTACCGTGATTGAAAGGGAAATGTGGAAGATATATTTCGTTTTTAAGGCTTCTGGCTGTCCAATATACTTTCCTTCATCGGCATTAATAATGTACACTGGCTAAGAGATAAAAACCACCCTCCAAAGGTAGCCCTTGCTCTCATCTAAAATAAAGATGCATGTGCTTATGGATCTTTTCAAGTTGGAGTTCAAACTTACAAGATCATTCTTGAGAACTCAATCAAAAATGATCGCTTCACTGTTAGGGAACAGCAATGCGCAATGTCAACACTTGCTCGTGCTGCCCCGGTGGCCTAATGGATAAGGCACTGGCCTCCTAAGCCAGGGATTGTGGGTTCGAGTCCCATCCGGGGTGCTTGTTGAGCTCCATTTTCAACAACACCTCATGGAAAGTTTAGGGTGAAGATGACAACTATTTGACTGCCATACAGTCTTGTTTGCCTGTAAATTAGTTCTTGCAAACCTCTGCCCTTTTCAAAAGATCATTTCCATGTACTGAGAGAAGTGTTAACGTGCAACAGAGTAGTATCTACTTTGTAGGGCGGCAAAATATAGCATCTTGTTAAAACACACAGTCCATTGCTTTCATCTTCATTCATGCCCCAAATACCAAAGAGTATACTTTCTACTAAGCTATGGCTATGCATTTAAACAAACAATATTTTAAAGATCAAAATATAAAATAATAAATGTAAAACAAAGTATGTATATATATATATATATGTCATTTTTGACAATTTTTTTCATGTAATGCTCTTTATTAAAAAACAAAATTAATAATCTTGCAATTTTCACACTGGCTACTGGGGCTGTCCTTCTAAAGCCGTTTTCTTAATATCAGAGGTAGGGTTATAATGACTGATAGCACCTCTGTACACAGCTGTTAACACAGGATCTAGGAATCACAAAAGGTGATGTCACAGCTGGCCGTGATGTCACAGCTGACCCTGCAGCCCCTGAATTCCTAAGAATTTGTGCACACGCTCATTAGATGCTTCAATACAAAATAAAGTGTCAAAGTCTGTTCATTGCAGCAAACGCACATGTGCATTTCCTTAAAAAAAACAGAATGTTTGAGTTGATAAAGACCCAGCGGCCAGTGTACAAATTCTAAAATGTCTAATTTTTATTTGTAATAACGATTGTATTATGCTAATATATCTATTCTCAAAACATTCCAATAAAACCCCACAAAACCTGTTTTCAACAAAAGTTAATTTAGTGAAGAAACATTCCCATTCAAATTGATCTTATTTCTTTCTTTATGCTGTACGGCTCTACCACGACGGCTCCAGTGGCGCAATCGGTCAGCGCGCGGTACTTATAAAGCAGTAACTGTTGAGCAATGCCGAGGTTGTGAGTTCAACCCTCACCTGGAGCATTTGTTTCTTGCCTTCCTTTAGTATTTTTTACTACTGAAGTAGTTGGGCAAAGTGTCTTGAACCCGTCGACGATCTAGTCCCATGATTAAGAGAGAAATTCCAAAGAGCTCTTTGTTTTTTGCGGTATTTTTTTTTTAAAAATTGCCGCAGGTTCGAAAAGTCTTGTAAGTCCCACCATAATCTAGTACCGTGATTGAAAGGGAAATGTGGAAGATATATTTCGTTTTTAAGGCTTCTGGCTGTCCAATATACTTTCCTTCATCGGCATTAATAATGTACACTGGCTAAGAGATAAAAACCACCCTCCAAAGGTAGCCCTTGCTCTCATCTAAAATAAAGATGCATGTGCTTATGGATCTTTTCAAGTTGGAGTTCAAACTTACAAGATCATTCTTGAGAACTCAATCAAAAATGATCGCTTCACTGTTAGGGAACAGCAATGCGCAATGTCAACACTTGCTCGTGCTGCCCCGGTGGCCTAATGGATAAGGCACTGGCCTCCTAAGCCAGGGATTGTGGGTTCGAGTCCCATCCGGGGTGCTTGTTGAGCTCCATTTTCAACAACACCTCATGGAAAGTTTAGGGTGAAGATGACAACTATTTGACTGCCATACAGTCTTGTTTGCCTGTAAATTAGTTCTTGCAAACCTCTGCCCTTTTCGAAAGATCATTTCCATGTACTGAGAGAAGTGTTAACGTGCAACAGAGTAGTATCTACTTTGTAGGGCGGCAAAATATAGCATCTTGTTAAAACACACAGTCCATTGCTTTCATCTTCATTCATGCCCCAAATACCAAAGAGTATACTTTCTACTAAGCTATGGCTATGCATTTAAACAAACAATATTTTAAAGATCAAAATATAAAATAATAAATGTAAAACAAAGTATGTATATATATATATATATATATATGTCATTTTTGACAATTTTTTTCATGTAATGCTCTTTATTAAAAAACAAAATTAATAATCTTGCAATTTTCACACTGGCTACTGGGGCTGTCCTTCTAAAGCCGTTTTCTTAATATCAGAGGTAGGGTTATAATGACTGATAGCACCTCTGTACACAGCTGTTAACACAGGATCTAGGAATCACAAAAGGTGATGTCACAGCTGGCCGTGATGTCACAGCTGACCCTGCAGCCCCTGAATTCCTAAGAATTTGTGCACACGCTCATTAGATGCTTCAATACAAAATAAAGTGTCAAAGTCTGTTCATTGCAGCAAACGCACATGTGCATTTCCTTAAAAAAAACAGAATGTTTGAGTTGATAAAGACCCAGCGGCCAGTGTACAAATTCTAAAATGTCTAATTTTTATTTGTAATAACGATTGTATTATGCTAATATATCTATTCTCAAAACATTCCAATAAAACCCCACAAAACCTGTTTTCAACAAAAGTTAATTTAGTGAAGAAACATTCCCATTCAAATTGATCTTATTTCTTTCTTTATGCTGTACGGCTCTACCACGACGGCTCCAGTGGCGCAATCGGTCAGCGCGCGGTACTTATAAAGCAGTAACTGTTGAGCAATGCCGAGGTTGTGAGTTCAACCCTCACCTGGAGCATTTGTTTCTTGCCTTCCTTTAGTATTTTTTACTACTGAAGTAGTTGGGCAAAGTGTCTTGAACCCGTCGACGATCTAGTCCCATGATTAAGAGAGAAATTCCAAAGAGCTCTTTGTTTTTTGCGGTATTTTTTTTTTAAAAATTGCCGCAGGTTCGAAAAGTCTTGTAAGTCCCACCA
The DNA here is from genome assembly GCF_046119375.1 of Phyllobates terribilis. NCBI lineage: Eukaryota > Metazoa > Chordata > Amphibia > Anura > Dendrobatidae > Phyllobates > Phyllobates terribilis. The sequence continues at coordinate 526,323,933 of NW_027362771.1, read as the reverse complement.
TAATCTAGTACCGTGATTGAAAGGGAAATGTGGAAGATATATTTCGTTTTTAAGGCTTCTGGCTGTCCAATATACTTTCCTTCATCGGCATTAATAATGTACACTGGCTAAGAGATAAAAACCACCCTCCAAAGGTAGCCCTTGCTCTCATCTAAAATAAAGATGCATGTGCTTATGGATCTTTTCAAGTTGGAGTTCAAACTTACAAGATCATTCTTGAGAACTCAATCAAAAATGATCGCTTCACTGTTAGGGAACAGCAATGCGCAATGTCAACACTTGCTCGTGCTGCCCCGGTGGCCTAATGGATAAGGCACTGGCCTCCTAAGCCAGGGATTGTGGGTTCGAGTCCCATCCGGGGTGCTTGTTGAGCTCCATTTTCAACAACACCTCATGGAAAGTTTAGGGTGAAGATGACAACTATTTGACTGCCATACAGTCTTGTTTGCCTGTAAATTAGTTCTTGCAAACCTCTGCCCTTTTCGAAAGATCATTTCCATGTACTGAGAGAAGTGTTAACGTGCAACAGAGTAGTATCTACTTTGTAGGGCGGCAAAATATAGCATCTTGTTAAAACACACAGTCCATTGCTTTCATCTTCATTCATGCCCCAAATACCAAAGAGTATACTTTCTACTAAGCTATGGCTATGCATTTAAACAAACAATATTTTAAAGATCAAAATATAAAATAATAAATGTAAAACAAAGTATGTATATATATATATATATATATGTCATTTTTGACAATTTTTTTCATGTAATGCTCTTTATTAAAAAACAAAATTAATAATCTTGCAATTTTCACACTGGCTACTGGGGCTGTCCTTCTAAAGCCGTTTTCTTAATATCAGAGGTAGGGTTATAATGACTGATAGCACCTCTGTACACAGCTGTTAACACAGGATCTAGGAATCACAAAAGGTGATGTCACAGCTGGCCGTGATGTCACAGCTGACCCTGCAGCCCCTGAATTCCTAAGAATTTGTGCACACGCTCATTAGATGCTTCAATACAAAATAAAGTGTCAAAGTCTGTTCATTGCAGCAAACGCACATGTGCATTTCCTTAAAAAAAACAGAATGTTTGAGTTGATAAAGACCCAGCGGCCAGTGTACAAATTCTAAAATGTCTAATTTTTATTTGTAATAACGATTGTATTATGCTAATATATCTATTCTCAAAACATTCCAATAAAACCCCACAAAACCTGTTTTCAACAAAAGTTAATTTAGTGAAGAAACATTCCCATTCAAATTGATCTTATTTCTTTCTTTATGCTGTACGGCTCTACCACGACGGCTCCAGTGGCGCAATCGGTCAGCGCGCGGTACTTATAAAGCAGTAACTGTTGAGCAATGCCGAGGTTGTGAGTTCAACCCTCACCTGGAGCATTTGTTTCTTGCCTTCCTTTAGTATTTTTTACTACTGAAGTAGTTGGGCAAAGTGTCTTGAACCCGTCGACGATCTAGTCCCATGATTAAGAGAGAAATTCCAAAGAGCTCTTTGTTTTTTGCGGTATTTTTTTTTTAAAAATTGCCGCAGGTTCGAAAAGTCTTGTAAGTCCCACCATAATCTAGTACCGTGATTGAAAGGGAAATGTGGAAGATATATTTCGTTTTTAAGGCTTCTGGCTGTCCAATATACTTTCCTTCATCGGCATTAATAATGTACACTGGCTAAGAGATAAAAACCACCCTCCAAAGGTAGCCCTTGCTCTCATCTAAAATAAAGATGCATGTGCTTATGGATCTTTTCAAGTTGGAGTTCAAACTTACAAGATCATTCTTGAGAACTCAATCAAAAATGATCGCTTCACTGTTAGGGAACAGCAATGCGCAATGTCAACACTTGCTCGTGCTGCCCCGGTGGCCTAATGGATAAGGCACTGGCCTCCTAAGCCAGGGATTGTGGGTTCGAGTCCCATCCGGGGTGCTTGTTGAGCTCCATTTTCAACAACACCTCATGGAAAGTTTAGGGTGAAGATGACAACTATTTGACTGCCATACAGTCTTGTTTGCCTGTAAATTAGTTCTTGCAAACCTCTGCCCTTTTCGAAAGATCATTTCCATGTACTGAGAGAAGTGTTAACGTGCAACAGAGTAGTATCTACTTTGTAGGGCGGCAAAATATAGCATCTTGTTAAAACACACAGTCCATTGCTTTCATCTTCATTCATGCCCCAAATACCAAAGAGTATACTTTCTACTAAGCTATGGCTATGCATTTAAACAAACAATATTTTAAAGATCAAAATATAAAATAATAAATGTAAAACAAAGTATGTATATATATATATATATATATATGTCATTTTTGACAATTTTTTTCATGTAATGCTCTTTATTAAAAAACAAAATTAATAATCTTGCAATTTTCACACTGGCTACTGGGGCTGTCCTTCTAAAGCCGTTTTCTTAATATCAGAGGTAGGGTTATAATGACTGATAGCACCTCTGTACACAGCTGTTAACACAGGATCTAGGAATCACAAAAGGTGATGTCACAGCTGGCCGTGATGTCACAGCTGACCCTGCAGCCCCTGAATTCCTAAGAATTTGTGCACACGCTCATTAGATGCTTCAATACAAAATAAAGTGTCAAAGTCTGTTCATTGCAGCAAACGCACATGTGCATTTCCTTAAAAAAAACAGAATGTTTGAGTTGATAAAGACCCAGCGGCCAGTGTACAAATTCTAAAATGTCTAATTTTTATTTGTAATAACGATTGTATTATGCTAATATATCTATTCTCAAAACATTCCAATAAAACCCCACAAAACCTGTTTTCAACAAAAGTTAATTTAGTGAAGAAACATTCCCATTCAAATTGATCTTATTTCTTTCTTTATGCTGTACGGCTCTACCACGACGGCTCCAGTGGCGCAATCGGTCAGCGCGCGGTACTTATAAAGCAGTAACTGTTGAGCAATGCCGAGGTTGTGAGTTCAACCCTCACCTGGAGCATTTGTTTCTTGCCTTCCTTTAGTATTTTTTACTACTGAAGTAGTTGGGCAAAGTGTCTTGAACCCGTCGACGATCTAGTCCCATGATTAAGAGAGAAATTCCAAAGAGCTCTTTGTTTTTTGCGGTATTTTTTTTTTAAAAATTGCCGCAGGTTCGAAAAGTCTTGTAAGTCCCACCATAATCTAGTACCGTGATTGAAAGGGAAATGTGGAAGATATATTTCGTTTTTAAGGCTTCTGGCTGTCCAATATACTTTCCTTCATCGGCATTAATAATGTACACTGGCTAAGAGATAAAAACCACCCTCCAAAGGTAGCCCTTGCTCTCATCTAAAATAAAGATGCATGTGCTTATGGATCTTTTCAAGTTGGAGTTCAAACTTACAAGATCATTCTTGAGAACTCAATCAAAAATGATCGCTTCACTGTTAGGGAACAGCAATGCGCAATGTCAACACTTGCTCGTGCTGCCCCGGTGGCCTAATGGATAAGGCACTGGCCTCCTAAGCCAGGGATTGTGGGTTCGAGTCCCATCCGGGGTGCTTGTTGAGCTCCATTTTCAACAACACCTCATGGAAAGTTTAGGGTGAAGATGACAACTATTTGACTGCCATACAGTCTTGTTTGCCTGTAAATTAGTTCTTGCAAACCTCTGCCCTTTTCGAAAGATCATTTCCATGTACTGAGAGAAGTGTTAACGTGCAACAGAGTAGTATCTACTTTGTAGGGCGGCAAAATATAGCATCTTGTTAAAACACACAGTCCATTGCTTTCATCTTCATTCATGCCCCAAATACCAAAGAGTATACTTTCTACTAAGCTATGGCTATGCATTTAAACAAACAATATTTTAAAGATCAAAATATAAAATAATAAATGTAAAACAAAGTATGTATATATATATATATATATATATGTCATTTTTGACAATTTTTTTCATGTAATGCTCTTTATTAAAAAACAAAATTAATAATCTTGCAATTTTCACACTGGCTACTGGGGCTGTCCTTCTAAAGCCGTTTTCTTAATATCAGAGGTAGGGTTATAATGACTGATAGCACCTCTGTACACAGCTGTTAACACAGGATCTAGGAATCACAAAAGGTGATGTCACAGCTGGCCGTGATGTCACAGCTGACCCTGCAGCCCCTGAATTCCTAAGAATTTGTGCACACGCTCATTAGATGCTTCAATACAAAATAAAGTGTCAAAGTCTGTTCATTGCAGCAAACGCACATGTGCATTTCCTTAAAAAAAACAGAATGTTTGAGTTGATAAAGACCCAGCGGCCAGTGTACAAATTCTAAAATGTCTAATTTTTATTTGTAATAACGATTGTATTATGCTAATATATCTATTCTCAAAACATTCCAATAAAACCCCACAAAACCTGTTTTCAACAAAAGTTAATTTAGTGAAGAAACATTCCCATTCAAATTGATCTTATTTCTTTCTTTATGCTGTACGGCTCTACCACGACGGCTCCAGTGGCGCAATCGGTCAGCGCGCGGTACTTATAAAGCAGTAACTGTTGAGCAATGCCGAGGTTGTGAGTTCAACCCTCACCTGGAGCATTTGTTTCTTGCCTTCCTTTAGTATTTTTTACTACTGAAGTAGTTGGGCAAAGTGTCTTGAACCCGTCGACGATCTAGTCCCATGATTAAGAGAGAAATTCCAAAGAGCTCTTTGTTTTTTGCGGTATTTTTTTTTTAAAAATTGCCGCAGGTTCGAAAAGTCTTGTAAGTCCCACCATAATCTAGTACCGTGATTGAAAGGGAAATGTGGAAGATATATTTCGTTTTTAAGGCTTCTGGCTGTCCAATATACTTTCCTTCATCGGCATTAATAATGTACACTGGCTAAGAGATAAAAACCACCCTCCAAAGGTAGCCCTTGCTCTCATCTAAAATAAAGATGCATGTGCTTATGGATCTTTTCAAGTTGGAGTTCAAACTTACAAGATCATTCTTGAGAACTCAATCAAAAATGATCGCTTCACTGTTAGGGAACAGCAATGCGCAATGTCAACACTTGCTCGTGCTGCCCCGGTGGCCTAATGGATAAGGCACTGGCCTCCTAAGCCAGGGATTGTGGGTTCGAGTCCCATCCGGGGTGCTTGTTGAGCTCCATTTTCAACAACACCTCATGGAAAGTTTAGGGTGAAGATGACAACTATTTGACTGCCATACAGTCTTGTTTGCCTGTAAATTAGTTCTTGCAAACCTCTGCCCTTTTCGAAAGATCATTTCCATGTACTGAGAGAAGTGTTAACGTGCAACAGAGTAGTATCTACTTTGTAGGGCGGCAAAATATAGCATCTTGTTAAAACACACAGTCCATTGCTTTCATCTTCATTCATGCCCCAAATACCAAAGAGTATACTTTCTACTAAGCTATGGCTATGCATTTAAACAAACAATATTTTAAAGATCAAAATATAAAATAATAAATGTAAAACAAAGTATGTATATATATATATATATATATATGTCATTTTTGACAATTTTTTTCATGTAATGCTCTTTATTAAAAAACAAAATTAATAATCTTGCAATTTTCACACTGGCTACTGGGGCTGTCCTTCTAAAGCCGTTTTCTTAATATCAGAGGTAGGGTTATAATGACTGATAGCACCTCTGTACACAGCTGTTAACACAGGATCTAGGAATCACAAAAGGTGATGTCACAGCTGGCCGTGATGTCACAGCTGACCCTGCAGCCCCTGAATTCCTAAGAATTTGTGCACACGCTCATTAGATGCTTCAATACAAAATAAAGTGTCAAAGTCTGTTCATTGCAGCAAACGCACATGTGCATTTCCTTAAAAAAAACAGAATGTTTGAGTTGATAAAGACCCAGCGGCCAGTGTACAAATTCTAAAATGTCTAATTTTTATTTGTAATAACGATTGTATTATGCTAATATATCTATTCTCAAAACATTCCAATAAAACCCCACAAAACCTGTTTTCAACAAAAGTTAATTTAGTGAAGAAACATTCCCATTCAAATTGATCTTATTTCTTTCTTTATGCTGTACGGCTCTACCACGACGGCTCCAGTGGCGCAATCGGTCAGCGCGCGGTACTTATAAAGCAGTAACTGTTGAGCAATGCCGAGGTTGTGAGTTCAACCCTCACCTGGAGCATTTGTTTCTTGCCTTCCTTTAGTATTTTTTACTACTGAAGTAGTTGGGCAAAGTGTCTTGAACCCGTCGACGATCTAGTCCCATGATTAAGAGAGAAATTCCAAAGAGCTCTTTGTTTTTTGCGGTATTTTTTTTTTAAAAATTGCCGCAGGTTCGAAAAGTCTTGTAAGTCCCACCATAATCTAGTACCGTGATTGAAAGGGAAATGTGGAAGATATATTTCGTTTTTAAGGCTTCTGGCTGTCCAATATACTTTCCTTCATCGGCATTAATAATGTACACTGGCTAAGAGATAAAAACCACCCTCCAAAGGTAGCCCTTGCTCTCATCTAAAATAAAGATGCATGTGCTTATGGATCTTTTCAAGTTGGAGTTCAAACTTACAAGATCATTCTTGAGAACTCAATCAAAAATGATCGCTTCACTGTTAGGGAACAGCAATGCGCAATGTCAACACTTGCTCGTGCTGCCCCGGTGGCCTAATGGATAAGGCACTGGCCTCCTAAGCCAGGGATTGTGGGTTCGAGTCCCATCCGGGGTGCTTGTTGAGCTCCATTTTCAACAACACCTCATGGAAAGTTTAGGGTGAAGATGACAACTATTTGACTGCCATACAGTCTTGTTTGCCTGTAAATTAGTTCTTGCAAACCTCTGCCCTTTTCGAAAGATCATTTCCATGTACTGAGAGAAGTGTTAACGTGCAACAGAGTAGTATCTACTTTGTAGGGCGGCAAAATATAGCATCTTGTTAAAACACACAGTCCATTGCTTTCATCTTCATTCATGCCCCAAATACCAAAGAGTATACTTTCTACTAAGCTATGGCTATGCATTTAAACAAACAATATTTTAAAGATCAAAATATAAAATAATAAATGTAAAACAAAGTATGTATATATATATATATATATATGTCATTTTTGACAATTTTTTTCATGTAATGCTCTTTATTAAAAAACAAAATTAATAATCTTGCAATTTTCACACTGGCTACTGGGGCTGTCCTTCTAAAGCCGTTTTCTTAATATCAGAGGTAGGGTTATAATGACTGATAGCACCTCTGTACACAGCTGTTAACACAGGATCTAGGAATCACAAAAGGTGATGTCACAGCTGGCCGTGATGTCACAGCTGACCCTGCAGCCCCTGAATTCCTAAGAATTTGTGCACACGCTCATTAGATGCTTCAATACAAAATAAAGTGTCAAAGTCTGTTCATTGCAGCAAACGCACATGTGCATTTCCTTAAAAAAAACAGAATGTTTGAGTTGATAAAGACCCAGCGGCCAGTGTACAAATTCTAAAATGTCTAATTTTTATTTGTAATAACGATTGTATTATGCTAATATATCTATTCTCAAAACATTCCAATAAAACCCCACAAAACCTGTTTTCAACAAAAGTTAATTTAGTGAAGAAACATTCCCATTCAAATTGATCTTATTTCTTTCTTTATGCTGTACGGCTCTACCACGACGGCTCCAGTGGCGCAATCGGTCAGCGCGCGGTACTTATAAAGCAGTAACTGTTGAGCAATGCCGAGGTTGTGAGTTCAACCCTCACCTGGAGCATTTGTTTCTTGCCTTCCTTTAGTATTTTTTACTACTGAAGTAGTTGGGCAAAGTGTCTTGAACCCGTCGACGATCTAGTCCCATGATTAAGAGAGAAATTCCAAAGAGCTCTTTGTTTTTTGCGGTATTTTTTTTTTAAAAATTGCCGCAGGTTCGAAAAGTCTTGTAAGTCCCACCATAATCTAGTACCGTGATTGAAAGGGAAATGTGGAAGATATATTTCGTTTTTAAGGCTTCTGGCTGTCCAATATACTTTCCTTCATCGGCATTAATAATGTACACTGGCTAAGAGATAAAAACCACCCTCCAAAGGTAGCCCTTGCTCTCATCTAAAATAAAGATGCATGTGCTTATGGATCTTTTCAAGTTGGAGTTCAAACTTACAAGATCATTCTTGAGAACTCAATCAAAAATGATCGCTTCACTGTTAGGGAACAGCAATGCGCAATGTCAACACTTGCTCGTGCTGCCCCGGTGGCCTAATGGATAAGGCACTGGCCTCCTAAGCCAGGGATTGTGGGTTCGAGTCCCATCCGGGGTGCTTGTTGAGCTCCATTTTCAACAACACCTCATGGAAAGTTTAGGGTGAAGATGACAACTATTTGACTGCCATACAGTCTTGTTTGCCTGTAAATTAGTTCTTGCAAACCTCTGCCCTTTTCGAAAGATCATTTCCATGTACTGAGAGAAGTGTTAACGTGCAACAGAGTAGTATCTACTTTGTAGGGCGGCAAAATATAGCATCTTGTTAAAACACACAGTCCATTGCTTTCATCTTCATTCATGCCCCAAATACCAAAGAGTATACTTTCTACTAAGCTATGGCTATGCATTTAAACAAACAATATTTTAAAGATCAAAATATAAAATAATAAATGTAAAACAAAGTATGTATATATATATATATATATATATATATGTCATTTTTGACAATTTTTTTCATGTAATGCTCTTTATTAAAAAACAAAATTAATAATCTTGCAATTTTCACACTGGCTACTGGGGCTGTCCTTCTAAAGCCGTTTTCTTAATATCAGAGGTAGGGTTATAATGACTGATAGCACCTCTGTACACAGCTGTTAACACAGGATCTAGGAATCACAAAAGGTGATGTCACAGCTGGCCGTGATGTCACAGCTGACCCTGCAGCCCCTGAATTCCTAAGAATTTGTGCACACGCTCATTAGATGCTTCAATACAAAATAAAGTGTCAAAGTCTGTTCATTGCAGCAAACGCACATGTGCATTTCCTTAAAAAAAACAGAATGTTTGAGTTGATAAAGACCCAGCGGCCAGTGTACAAATTCTAAAATGTCTAATTTTTATTTGTAATAACGATTGTATTATGCTAATATATCTATTCTCAAAACATTCCAATAAAACCCCACAAAACCTGTTTTCAACAAAAGTTAATTTAGTGAAGAAACATTCCCATTCAAATTGATCTTATTTCTTTCTTTATGCTGTACGGCTCTACCACGACGGCTCCAGTGGCGCAATCGGTCAGCGCGCGGTACTTATAAAGCAGTAACTGTTGAGCAATGCCGAGGTTGTGAGTTCAACCCTCACCTGGAGCATTTGTTTCTTGCCTTCCTTTAGTATTTTTTACTACTGAAGTAGTTGGGCAAAGTGTCTTGAACCCGTCGACGATCTAGTCCCATGATTAAGAGAGAAATTCCAAAGAGCTCTTTGTTTTTTGCGGTATTTTTTTTTTAAAAATTGCCGCAGGTTCGAAAAGTCTTGTAAGTCCCACCATAATCTAGTACCGTGATTGAAAGGGAAATGTGGAAGATATATTTCGTTTTTAAGGCTTCTGGCTGTCCAATATACTTTCCTTCATCGGCATTAATAATGTACACTGGCTAAGAGATAAAAACCACCCTCCAAAGGTAGCCCTTGCTCTCATCTAAAATAAAGATGCATGTGCTTATGGATCTTTTCAAGTTGGAGTTCAAACTTACAAGATCATTCTTGAGAACTCAATCAAAAATGATCGCTTCACTGTTAGGGAACAGCAATGCGCAATGTCAACACTTGCTCGTGCTGCCCCGGTGGCCTAATGGATAAGGCACTGGCCTCCTAAGCCAGGGATTGTGGGTTCGAGTCCCATCCGGGGTGCTTGTTGAGCTCCATTTTCAACAACACCTCATGGAAAGTTTAGGGTGAAGATGACAACTATTTGACTGCCATACAGTCTTGTTTGCCTGTAAATTAGTTCTTGCAAACCTCTGCCCTTTTCGAAAGATCATTTCCATGTACTGAGAGAAGTGTTAACGTGCAACAGAGTAGTATCTACTTTGTAGGGCGGCAAAATATAGCATCTTGTTAAAACACACAGTCCATTGCTTTCATCTTCATTCATGCCCCAAATACCAAAGAGTATACTTTCTACTAAGCTATGGCTATGCATTTAAACAAACAATATTTTAAAGATCAAAATATAAAATAATAAATGTAAAACAAAGTATGTATATATATATATATATATATATGTCATTTTTGACAATTTTTTTCATGTAATGCTCTTTATTAAAAAACAAAATTAATAATCTTGCAATTTTCACACTGGCTACTGGGGCTGTCCTTCTAAAGCCGTTTTCTTAATATCAGAGGTAGGGTTATAATGACTGATAGCACCTCTGTACACAGCTGTTAACACAGGATCTAGGAATCACAAAAGGTGATGTCACAGCTGGCCGTGATGTCACAGCTGACCCTGCAGCCCCTGAATTCCTAAGAATTTGTGCACACGCTCATTAGATGCTTCAATACAAAATAAAGTGTCAAAGTCTGTTCATTGCAGCAAACGCACATGTGCATTTCCTTAAAAAAAACAGAATGTTTGAGTTGATAAAGACCCAGCGGCCAGTGTACAAATTCTAAAATGTCTAATTTTTATTTGTAATAACGATTGTATTATGCTAATATATCTATTCTCAAAACATTCCAATAAAACCCCACAAAACCTGTTTTCAACAAAAGTTAATTTAGTGAAGAAACATTCCCATTCAAATTGATCTTATTTCTTTCTTTATGCTGTACGGCTCTACCACGACGGCTCCAGTGGCGCAATCGGTCAGCGCGCGGTACTTATAAAGCAGTAACTGTTGAGCAATGCCGAGGTTGTGAGTTCAACCCTCACCTGGAGCATTTGTTTCTTGCCTTCCTTTAGTATTTTTTACTACTGAAGTAGTTGGGCAAAGTGTCTTGAACCCGTCGACGATCTAGTCCCATGATTAAGAGAGAAATTCCAAAGAGCTCTTTGTTTTTTGCGGTATTTTTTTTTTAAAAATTGCCGCAGGTTCGAAAAGTCTTGTAAGTCCCACCATAATCTAGTACCGTGATTGAAAGGGAAATGTGGAAGATATATTTCGTTTTTAAGGCTTCTGGCTGTCCAATATACTTTCCTTCATCGGCATTAATAATGTACACTGGCTAAGAGATAAAAACCACCCTCCAAAGGTAGCCCTTGCTCTCATCTAAAATAAAGATGCATGTGCTTATGGATCTTTTCAAGTTGGAGTTCAAACTTACAAGATCATTCTTGAGAACTCAATCAAAAATGATCGCTTCACTGTTAGGGAACAGCAATGCGCAATGTCAACACTTGCTCGTGCTGCCCCGGTGGCCTAATGGATAAGGCACTGGCCTCCTAAGCCAGGGATTGTGGGTTCGAGTCCCATCCGGGGTGCTTGTTGAGCTCCATTTTCAACAACACCTCATGGAAAGTTTAGGGTGAAGATGACAACTATTTGACTGCCATACAGTCTTGTTTGCCTGTAAATTAGTTCTTGCAAACCTCTGCCCTTTTCGAAAGATCATTTCCATGTACTGAGAGAAGTGTTAACGTGCAACAGAGTAGTATCTACTTTGTAGGGCGGCAAAATATAGCATCTTGTTAAAACACACAGTCCATTGCTTTCATCTTCATTCATGCCCCAAATACCAAAGAGTATACTTTCTACTAAGCTATGGCTATGCATTTAAACAAACAATATTTTAAAGATCAAAATATAAAATAATAAATGTAAAACAAAGTATGTATATATATATATATATATATATATATGTCATTTTTGACAATTTTTTTCATGTAATGCTCTTTATTAAAAAACAAAATTAATAATCTTGCAATTTTCACACTGGCTACTGGGGCTGTCCTTCTAAAGCCGTTTTCTTAATATCAGAGGTAGGGTTATAATGACTGATAGCACCTCTGTACACAGCTGTTAACACAGGATCTAGGAATCACAAAAGGTGATGTCACAGCTGGCCGTGATGTCACAGCTGACCCTGCAGCCCCTGAATTCCTAAGAATTTGTGCACACGCTCATTAGATGCTTCAATACAAAATAAAGTGTCAAAGTCTGTTCATTGCAGCAAACGCACATGTGCATTTCCTTAAAAAAAACAGAATGTTTGAGTTGATAAAGACCCAGCGGCCAGTGTACAAATTCTAAAATGTCTAATTTTTATTTGTAATAACGATTGTATTATGCTAATATATCTATTCTCAAAACATTCCAATAAAACCCCACAAAACCTGTTTTCAACAAAAGTTAATTTAGTGAAGAAACATTCCCATTCAAATTGATCTTATTTCTTTCTTTATGCTGTACGGCTCTACCACGACGGCTCCAGTGGCGCAATCGGTCAGCGCGCGGTACTTATAAAGCAGTAACTGTTGAGCAATGCCGAGGTTGTGAGTTCAACCCTCACCTGGAGCATTTGTTTCTTGCCTTCCTTTAGTATTTTTTACTACTGAAGTAGTTGGGCAAAGTGTCTTGAACCCGTCGACGATCTAGTCCCATGATTAAGAGAGAAATTCCAAAGAGCTCTTTGTTTTTTGCGGTATTTTTTTTTTAAAAATTGCCGCAGGTTCGAAAAGTCTTGTAAGTCCCACCATAATCTAGTACCGTGATTGAAAGGGAAATGTGGAAGATATATTTCGTTTTTAAGGCTTCTGGCTGTCCAATATACTTTCCTTCATCGGCATTAATAATGTACACTGGCTAAGAGATAAAAACCACCCTCCAAAGGTAGCCCTTGCTCTCATCTAAAATAAAGATGCATGTGCTTATGGATCTTTTCAAGTTGGAGTTCAAACTTACAAGATCATTCTTGAGAACTCAATCAAAAATGATCGCTTCACTGTTAGGGAACAGCAATGCGCAATGTCAACACTTGCTCGTGCTGCCCCGGTGGCCTAATGGATAAGGCACTGGCCTCCTAAGCCAGGGATTGTGGGTTCGAGTCCCATCCGGGGTGCTTGTTGAGCTCCATTTTCAACAACACCTCATGGAAAGTTTAGGGTGAAGATGACAACTATTTGACTGCCATACAGTCTTGTTTGCCTGTAAATTAGTTCTTGCAAACCTCTGCCCTTTTCGAAAGATCATTTCCATGTACTGAGAGAAGTGTTAACGTGCAACAGAGTAGTATCTACTTTGTAGGGCGGCAAAATATAGCATCTTGTTAAAACACACAGTCCATTGCTTTCATCTTCATTCATGCCCCAAATACCAAAGAGTATACTTTCTACTAAGCTATGGCTATGCATTTAAACAAACAATATTTTAAAGATCGAAATATAAAATAATAAATGTAAAACAAAGTATGTATATATATATATATATATATGTCATTTTTGACAATTTTTTTCATGTAATGCTCTTTATTAAAAAACAAAATTAATAATCTTGCAATTTTCACACTGGCTACTGGGGCTGTCCTTCTAAAGCCGTTTTCTTAATATCAGAGGTAGGGTTATAATGACTGATAGCACCTCTGTACACAGCTGTTAACACAGGATCTAGGAATCACAAAAGGTGATGTCACAGCTGGCCGTGATGTCACAGCTGACCCTGCAGCCCCTGAATTCCTAAGAATTTGTGCACACGCTCATTAGATGCTTCAATACAAAATAAAGTGTCAAAGTCTGTTCATTGCAGCAAACGCACATGTGCATTTCCTTAAAAAAAACAGAATGTTTGAGTTGATAAAGACCCAGCGGCCAGTGTACAAATTCTAAAATGTCTAATTTTTATTTGTAATAACGATTGTATTATGCTAATATATCTATTCTCAAAACATTCCAATAAAACCCCACAAAACCTGTTTTCAACAAAAGTTAATTTAGTGAAGAAACATTCCCATTCAAATTGATCTTATTTCTTTCTTTATGCTGTACGGCTCTACCACGACGGCTCCAGTGGCGCAATCGGTCAGCGCGCGGTACTTATAAAGCAGTAACTGTTGAGCAATGCCGAGGTTGTGAGTTCAACCCTCACCTGGAGCATTTGTTTCTTGCCTTCCTTTAGTATTTTTTACTACTGAAGTAGTTGGGCAAAGTGTCTTGAACCCGTCGACGATCTAGTCCCATGATTAAGAGAGAAATTCCAAAGAGCTCTTTGTTTTTTGCGGTATTTTTTTTTTAAAAATTGCCGCAGGTTCGAAAAGTCTTGTAAGTCCCACCATAATCTAGTACCGTGATTGAAAGGGAAATGTGGAAGATATATTTCGTTTTTAAGGCTTCTGGCTGTCCAATATACTTTCCTTCATCGGCATTAATAATGTACACTGGCTAAGAGATAAAAACCACCCTCCAAAGGTAGCCCTTGCTCTCATCTAAAATAAAGATGCATGTGCTTATGGATCTTTTCAAGTTGGAGTTCAAACTTACAAGATCATTCTTGAGAACTCAATCAAAAATGATCGCTTCACTGTTAGGGAACAGCAATGCGCAATGTCAACACTTGCTCGTGCTGCCCCGGTGGCCTAATGGATAAGGCACTGGCCTCCTAAGCCAGGGATTGTGGGTTCGAGTCCCATCCGGGGTGCTTGTTGAGCTCCATTTTCAACAACACCTCATGGAAAGTTTAGGGTGAAGATGACAACTATTTGACTGCCATACAGTCTTGTTTGCCTGTAAATTAGTTCTTGCAAACCTCTGCCCTTTTCGAAAGATCATTTCCATGTACTGAGAGAAGTGTTAACGTGCAACAGAGTAGTATCTACTTTGTAGGGCGGCAAAATATAGCATCTTGTTAAAACACACAGTCCATTGCTTTCATCTTCATTCATGCCCCAAATACCAAAGAGTATACTTTCTACTAAGCTATGGCTATGCATTTAAACAAACAATATTTTAAAGATCGAAATATAAAATAATAAATGTAAAACAAAGTATGTATATATATATATATATATATGTCATTTTTGACAATTTTTTTCATGTAATGCTCTTTATTAAAAAACAAAATTAATAATCTTGCAATTTTCACACTGGCTACTGGGGCTGTCCTTCTAAAGCCGTTTTCTTAATATCAGAGGTAGGGTTATAATGACTGATAGCACCTCTGTACACAGCTGTTAACACAGGATCTAGGAATCACAAAAGGTGATGTCACAGCTGGCCGTGATGTCACAGCTGACCCTGCAGCCCCTGAATTCCTAAGAATTTGTGCACACGCTCATTAGATGCTTCAATACAAAATAAAGTGTCAAAGTCTGTTCATTGCAGCAAACGCACATGTGCATTTCCTTAAAAAAAACAGAATGTTTGAGTTGATAAAGACCCAGCGGCCAGTGTACAAATTCTAAAATGTCTAATTTTTATTTGTAATAACGATTGTATTATGCTAATATATCTATTCTCAAAACATTCCAATAAAACCCCACAAAACCTGTTTTCAACAAAAGTTAATTTAGTGAAGAAACATTCCCATTCAAATTGATCTTATTTCTTTCTTTATGCTGTACGGCTCTACCACGACGGCTCCAGTGGCGCAATCGGTCAGCGCGCGGTACTTATAAAGCAGTAACTGTTGAGCAATGCCGAGGTTGTGAGTTCAACCCTCACCTGGAGCATTTGTTTCTTGCCTTCCTTTAGTATTTTTTACTACTGAAGTAGTTGGGCAAAGTGTCTTGAACCCGTCGACGATCTAGTCCCATGATTAAGAGAGAAATTCCAAAGAGCTCTTTGTTTTTTGCGGTATTTTTTTTTTAAAAATTGCCGCAGGTTCGAAAAGTCTTGTAAGTCCCACCATAATCTAGTACCGTGATTGAAAGGGAAATGTGGAAGATATATTTCGTTTTTAAGGCTTCTGGCTGTCCAATATACTTTCCTTCATCGGCATTAATAATGTACACTGGCTAAGAGATAAAAACCACCCTCCAAAGGTAGCCCTTGCTCTCATCTAAAATAAAGATGCATGTGCTTATGGATCTTTTCAAGTTGGAGTTCAAACTTACAAGATCATTCTTGAGAACTCAATCAAAAATGATCGCTTCACTGTTAGGGAACAGCAATGCGCAATGTCAACACTTGCTCGTGCTGCCCCGGTGGCCTAATGGATAAGGCACTGGCCTCCTAAGCCAGGGATTGTGGGTTCGAGTCCCATCCGGGGTGCTTGTTGAGCTCCATTTTCAACAACACCTCATGGAAAGTTTAGGGTGAAGATGACAACTATTTGACTGCCATACAGTCTTGTTTGCCTGTAAATTAGTTCTTGCAAACCTCTGCCCTTTTCGAAAGATCATTTCCATGTACTGAGAGAAGTGTTAACGTGCAACAGAGTAGTATCTACTTTGTAGGGCGGCAAAATATAGCATCTTGTTAAAACACACAGTCCATTGCTTTCATCTTCATTCATGCCCCAAATACCAAAGAGTATACTTTCTACTAAGCTATGGCTATGCATTTAAACAAACAATATTTTAAAGATCAAAATATAAAATAATAAATGTAAAACAAAGTATGTATATATATATATATATATATGTCATTTTTGACAATTTTTTTCATGTAATGCTCTTTATTAAAAAACAAAATTAATAATCTTGCAATTTTCACACTGGCTACTGGGGCTGTCCTTCTAAAGCCGTTTTCTTAATATCAGAGGTAGGGTTATAATGACTGATAGCACCTCTGTACACAGCTGTTAACACAGGATCTAGGAATCACAAAAGGTGATGTCACAGCTGGCCGTGATGTCACAGCTGACCCTGCAGCCCCTGAATTCCTAAGAATTTGTGCACACGCTCATTAGATGCTTCAATACAAAATAAAGTGTCAAAGTCTGTTCATTGCAGCAAACGCACATGTGCATTTCCTTAAAAAAAACAGAATGTTTGAGTTGATAAAGACCCAGCGGCCAGTGTACAAATTCTAAAATGTCTAATTTTTATTTGTAATAACGATTGTATTATGCTAATATATCTATTCTCAAAACATTCCAATAAAACCCCACAAAACCTGTTTTCAACAAAAGTTAATTTAGTGAAGAAACATTCCCATTCAAATTGATCTTATTTCTTTCTTTATGCTGTACGGCTCTACCACGACGGCTCCAGTGGCGCAATCGGTCAGCGCGCGGTACTTATAAAGCAGTAACTGTTGAGCAATGCCGAGGTTGTGAGTTCAACCCTCACCTGGAGCATTTGTTTCTTGCCTTCCTTTAGTATTTTTTACTACTGAAGTAGTTGGGCAAAGTGTCTTGAACCCGTCGACGATCTAGTCCCATGATTAAGAGAGAAATTCCAAAGAGCTCTTTGTTTTTTGCGGTATTTTTTTTTTAAAAATTGCCGCAGGTTCGAAAAGTCTTGTAAGTCCCACCATAATCTAGTACCGTGATTGAAAGGGAAATGTGGAAGATATATTTCGTTTTTAAGGCTTCTGGCTGTCCAATATACTTTCCTTCATCGGCATTAATAATGTACACTGGCTAAGAGATAAAAACCACCCTCCAAAGGTAGCCCTTGCTCTCATCTAAAATAAAGATGCATGTGCTTATGGATCTTTTCAAGTTGGAGTTCAAACTTACAAGATCATTCTTGAGAACTCAATCAAAAATGATCGCTTCACTGTTAGGGAACAGCAATGCGCAATGTCAACACTTGCTCGTGCTGCCCCGGTGGCCTAATGGATAAGGCACTGGCCTCCTAAGCCAGGGATTGTGGGTTCGAGTCCCATCCGGGGTGCTTGTTGAGCTCCATTTTCAACAACACCTCATGGAAAGTTTAGGGTGAAGATGACAACTATTTGACTGCCATACAGTCTTGTTTGCCTGTAAATTAGTTCTTGCAAACCTCTGCCCTTTTCGAAAGATCATTTCCATGTACTGAGAGAAGTGTTAACGTGCAACAGAGTAGTATCTACTTTGTAGGGCGGCAAAATATAGCATCTTGTTAAAACACACAGTCCATTGCTTTCATCTTCATTCATGCCCCAAATACCAAAGAGTATACTTTCTACTAAGCTATGGCTATGCATTTAAACAAACAATATTTTAAAGATCAAAATATAAAATAATAAATGTAAAACAAAGTATGTATATATATATATATATATATGTCATTTTTGACAATTTTTTTCATGTAATGCTCTTTATTAAAAAACAAAATTAATAATCTTGCAATTTTCACACTGGCTACTGGGGCTGTCCTTCTAAAGCCGTTTTCTTAATATCAGAGGTAGGGTTATAATGACTGATAGCACCTCTGTACACAGCTGTTAACACAGGATCTAGGAATCACAAAAGGTGATGTCACAGCTGGCCGTGATGTCACAGCTGACCCTGCAGCCCCTGAATTCCTAAGAATTTGTGCACACGCTCATTAGATGCTTCAATACAAAATAAAGTGTCAAAGTCTGTTCATTGCAGCAAACGCACATGTGCATTTCCTTAAAAAAAACAGAATGTTTGAGTTGATAAAGACCCAGCGGCCAGTGTACAAATTCTAAAATGTCTAATTTTTATTTGTAATAACGATTGTATTATGCTAATATATCTATTCTCAAAACATTCCAATAAAACCCCACAAAACCTGTTTTCAACAAAAGTTAATTTAGTGAAGAAACATTCCCATTCAAATTGATCTTATTTCTTTCTTTATGCTGTACGGCTCTACCACGACGGCTCCAGTGGCGCAATCGGTCAGCGCGCGGTACTTATAAAGCAGTAACTGTTGAGCAATGCCGAGGTTGTGAGTTCAACCCTCACCTGGAGCATTTGTTTCTTGCCTTCCTTTAGTATTTTTTACTACTGAAGTAGTTGGGCAAAGTGTCTTGAACCCGTCGACGATCTAGTCCCATGATTAAGAGAGAAATTCCAAAGAGCTCTTTGTTTTTTGCGGTATTTTTTTTTTAAAAATTGCCGCAGGTTCGAAAAGTCTTGTAAGTCCCACCATAATCTAGTACCGTGATTGAAAGGGAAATGTGGAAGATATATTTCGTTTTTAAGGCTTCTGGCTGTCCAATATACTTTCCTTCATCGGCATTAATAATGTACACTGGCTAAGAGATAAAAACCACCCTCCAAAGGTAGCCCTTGCTCTCATCTAAAATAAAGATGCATGTGCTTATGGATCTTTTCAAGTTGGAGTTCAAACTTACAAGATCATTCTTGAGAACTCAATCAAAAATGATCGCTTCACTGTTAGGGAACAGCAATGCGCAATGTCAACACTTGCTCGTGCTGCCCCGGTGGCCTAATGGATAAGGCACTGGCCTCCTAAGCCAGGGATTGTGGGTTCGAGTCCCATCCGGGGTGCTTGTTGAGCTCCATTTTCAACAACACCTCATGGAAAGTTTAGGGTGAAGATGACAACTATTTGACTGCCATACAGTCTTGTTTGCCTGTAAATTAGTTCTTGCAAACCTCTGCCCTTTTCGAAAGATCATTTCCATGTACTGAGAGAAGTGTTAACGTGCAACAGAGTAGTATCTACTTTGTAGGGCGGCAAAATATAGCATCTTGTTAAAACACACAGTCCATTGCTTTCATCTTCATTCATGCCCCAAATACCAAAGAGTATACTTTCTACTAAGCTATGGCTATGCATTTAAACAAACAATATTTTAAAGATCAAAATATAAAATAATAAATGTAAAACAAAGTATGTATATATATATATATATATATGTCATTTTTGACAATTTTTTTCATGTAATGCTCTTTATTAAAAAACAAAATTAATAATCTTGCAATTTTCACACTGGCTACTGGGGCTGTCCTTCTAAAGCCGTTTTCTTAATATCAGAGGTAGGGTTATAATGACTGATAGCACCTCTGTACACAGCTGTTAACACAGGATCTAGGAATCACAAAAGGTGATGTCACAGCTGGCCGTGATGTCACAGCTGACCCTGCAGCCCCTGAATTCCTAAGAATTTGTGCACACGCTCATTAGATGCTTCAATACAAAATAAAGTGTCAAAGTCTGTTCATTGCAGCAAACGCACATGTGCATTTCCTTAAAAAAAACAGAATGTTTGAGTTGATAAAGACCCAGCGGCCAGTGTACAAATTCTAAAATGTCTAATTTTTATTTGTAATAACGATTGTATTATGCTAATATATCTATTCTCAAAACATTCCAATAAAACCCCACAAAACCTGTTTTCAACAAAAGTTAATTTAGTGAAGAAACATTCCCATTCAAATTGATCTTATTTCTTTCTTTATGCTGTACGGCTCTACCACGACGGCTCCAGTGGCGCAATCGGTCAGCGCGCGGTACTTATAAAGCAGTAACTGTTGAGCAATGCCGAGGTTGTGAGTTCAACCCTCACCTGGAGCATTTGTTTCTTGCCTTCCTTTAGTATTTTTTACTACTGAAGTAGTTGGGCAAAGTGTCTTGAACCCGTCGACGATCTAGTCCCATGATTAAGAGAGAAATTCCAAAGAGCTCTTTGTTTTTTGCGGTATTTTTTTTTTAAAAATTGCCGCAGGTTCGAAAAGTCTTGTAAGTCCCACCATAATCTAGTACCGTGATTGAAAGGGAAATGTGGAAGATATATTTCGTTTTTAAGGCTTCTGGCTGTCCAATATACTTTCCTTCATCGGCATTAATAATGTACACTGGCTAAGAGATAAAAACCACCCTCCAAAGGTAGCCCTTGCTCTCATCTAAAATAAAGATGCATGTGCTTATGGATCTTTTCAAGTTGGAGTTCAAACTTACAAGATCATTCTTGAGAACTCAATCAAAAATGATCGCTTCACTGTTAGGGAACAGCAATGCGCAATGTCAACACTTGCTCGTGCTGCCCCGGTGGCCTAATGGATAAGGCACTGGCCTCCTAAGCCAGGGATTGTGGGTTCGAGTCCCATCCGGGGTGCTTGTTGAGCTCCATTTTCAACAACACCTCATGGAAAGTTTAGGGTGAAGATGACAACTATTTGACTGCCATACAGTCTTGTTTGCCTGTAAATTAGTTCTTGCAAACCTCTGCCCTTTTCGAAAGATCATTTCCATGTACTGAGAGAAGTGTTAACGTGCAACAGAGTAGTATCTACTTTGTAGGGCGGCAAAATATAGCATCTTGTTAAAACACACAGTCCATTGCTTTCATCTTCATTCATGCCCCAAATACCAAAGAGTATACTTTCTACTAAGCTATGGCTATGCATTTAAACAAACAATATTTTAAAGATCAAAATATAAAATAATAAATGTAAAACAAAGTATGTATATATATATATATATATATATATATATGTCATTTTTGACAATTTTTTTCATGTAATGCTCTTTATTAAAAAACAAAATTAATAATCTTGCAATTTTCACACTGGCTACTGGGGCTGTCCTTCTAAAGCCGTTTTCTTAATATCAGAGGTAGGGTTATAATGACTGATAGCACCTCTGTACACAGCTGTTAACACAGGATCTAGGAATCACAAAAGGTGATGTCACAGCTGGCCGTGATGTCACAGCTGACCCTGCAGCCCCTGAATTCCTAAGAATTTGTGCACACGCTCATTAGATGCTTCAATACAAAATAAAGTGTCAAAGTCTGTTCATTGCAGCAAACGCACATGTGCATTTCCTTAAAAAAAACAGAATGTTTGAGTTGATAAAGACCCAGCGGCCAGTGTACAAATTCTAAAATGTCTAATTTTTATTTGTAATAACGATTGTATTATGCTAATATATCTATTCTCAAAACATTCCAATAAAACCCCACAAAACCTGTTTTCAACAAAAGTTAATTTAGTGAAGAAACATTCCCATTCAAATTGATCTTATTTCTTTCTTTATGCTGTACGGCTCTACCACGACGGCTCCAGTGGCGCAATCGGTCAGCGCGCGGTACTTATAAAGCAGTAACTGTTGAGCAATGCCGAGGTTGTGAGTTCAACCCTCACCTGGAGCATTTGTTTCTTGCCTTCCTTTAGTATTTTTTACTACTGAAGTAGTTGGGCAAAGTGTCTTGAACCCGTCGACGATCTAGTCCCATGATTAAGAGAGAAATTCCAAAGAGCTCTTTGTTTTTTGCGGTATTTTTTTTTTAAAAATTGCCGCAGGTTCGAAAAGTCTTGTAAGTCCCACCATAATCTAGTACCGTGATTGAAAGGGAAATGTGGAAGATATATTTCGTTTTTAAGGCTTCTGGCTGTCCAATATACTTTCCTTCATCGGCATTAATAATGTACACTGGCTAAGAGATAAAAACCACCCTCCAAAGGTAGCCCTTGCTCTCATCTAAAATAAAGATGCATGTGCTTATGGATCTTTTCAAGTTGGAGTTCAAACTTACAAGATCATTCTTGAGAACTCAATCAAAAATGATCGCTTCACTGTTAGGGAACAGCAATGCGCAATGTCAACACTTGCTCGTGCTGCCCCGGTGGCCTAATGGATAAGGCACTGGCCTCCTAAGCCAGGGATTGTGGGTTCGAGTCCCATCCGGGGTGCTTGTTGAGCTCCATTTTCAACAACACCTCATGGAAAGTTTAGGGTGAAGATGACAACTATTTGACTGCCATACAGTCTTGTTTGCCTGTAAATTAGTTCTTGCAAACCTCTGCCCTTTTCGAAAGATCATTTCCATGTACTGAGAGAAGTGTTAACGTGCAACAGAGTAGTATCTACTTTGTAGGGCGGCAAAATATAGCATCTTGTTAAAACACACAGTCCATTGCTTTCATCTTCATTCATGCCCCAAATACCAAAGAGTATACTTTCTACTAAGCTATGGCTATGCATTTAAACAAACAATATTTTAAAGATCAAAATATAAAATAATAAATGTAAAACAAAGTATGTATATATATATATATATATATATATATGTCATTTTTGACAATTTTTTTCATGTAATGCTCTTTATTAAAAAACAAAATTAATAATCTTGCAATTTTCACACTGGCTACTGGGGCTGTCCTTCTAAAGCCGTTTTCTTAATATCAGAGGTAGGGTTATAATGACTGATAGCACCTCTGTACACAGCTGTTAACACAGGATCTAGGAATCACAAAAGGTGATGTCACAGCTGGCCGTGATGTCACAGCTGACCCTGCAGCCCCTGAATTCCTAAGAATTTGTGCACACGCTCATTAGATGCTTCAATACAAAATAAAGTGTCAAAGTCTGTTCATTGCAGCAAACGCACATGTGCATTTCCTTAAAAAAAACAGAATGTTTGAGTTGATAAAGACCCAGCGGCCAGTGTACAAATTCTAAAATGTCTAATTTTTATTTGTAATAACGATTGTATTATGCTAATATATCTATTCTCAAAACATTCCAATAAAACCCCACAAAACCTGTTTTCAACAAAAGTTAATTTAGTGAAGAAACATTCCCATTCAAATTGATCTTATTTCTTTCTTTATGCTGTACGGCTCTACCACGACGGCTCCAGTGGCGCAATCGGTCAGCGCGCGGTACTTATAAAGCAGTAACTGTTGAGCAATGCCGAGGTTGTGAGTTCAACCCTCACCTGGAGCATTTGTTTCTTGCCTTCCTTTAGTATTTTTTACTACTGAAGTAGTTGGGCAAAGTGTCTTGAACCCGTCGACGATCTAGTCCCATGATTAAGAGAGAAATTCCAAAGAGCTCTTTGTTTTTTGCGGTATTTTTTTTTTAAAAATTGCCGCAGGTTCGAAAAGTCTTGTAAGTCCCACCATAATCTAGTACCGTGATTGAAAGGGAAATGTGGAAGATATATTTCGTTTTTAAGGCTTCTGGCTGTCCAATATACTTTCCTTCATCGGCATTAATAATGTACACTGGCTAAGAGATAAAAACCACCCTCCAAAGGTAGCCCTTGCTCTCATCTAAAATAAAGATGCATGTGCTTATGGATCTTTTCAAGTTGGAGTTCAAACTTACAAGATCATTCTTGAGAACTCAATCAAAAATGATCGCTTCACTGTTAGGGAACAGCAATGCGCAATGTCAACACTTGCTCGTGCTGCCCCGGTGGCCTAATGGATAAGGCACTGGCCTCCTAAGCCAGGGATTGTGGGTTCGAGTCCCATCCGGGGTGCTTGTTGAGCTCCATTTTCAACAACACCTCATGGAAAGTTTAGGGTGAAGATGACAACTATTTGACTGCCATACAGTCTTGTTTGCCTGTAAATTAGTTCTTGCAAACCTCTGCCCTTTTCGAAAGATCATTTCCATGTACTGAGAGAAGTGTTAACGTGCAACAGAGTAGTATCTACTTTGTAGGGCGGCAAAATATAGCATCTTGTTAAAACACACAGTCCATTGCTTTCATCTTCATTCATGCCCCAAATACCAAAGAGTATACTTTCTACTAAGCTATGGCTATGCATTTAAACAAACAATATTTTAAAGATCAAAATATAAAATAATAAATGTAAAACAAAGTATGTATATATATATATATATATATATATGTCATTTTTGACAATTTTTTTCATGTAATGCTCTTTATTAAAAAACAAAATTAATAATCTTGCAATTTTCACACTGGCTACTGGGGCTGTCCTTCTAAAGCCGTTTTCTTAATATCAGAGGTAGGGTTATAATGACTGATAGCACCCCTGTACACAGCTGTTAACACAGGATCTAGGAATCACAAAAGGTGATGTCACAGCTGGCCGTGATGTCACAGCTGACCCTGCAGCCCCTGAATTCCTAAGAATTTGTGCACACGCTCATTAGATGCTTCAATACAAAATAAAGTGTCAAAGTCTGTTCATTGCAGCAAACGCACATGTGCATTTCCTTAAAAAAAACAGAATGTTTGAGTTGATAAAGACCCAGCGGCCAGTGTACAAATTCTAAAATGTCTAATTTTTATTTGTAATAACGATTGTATTATGCTAATATATCTATTCTCAAAACATTCCAATAAAACCCCACAAAACCTGTTTTCAACAAAAGTTAATTTAGTGAAGAAACATTCCCATTCAAATTGATCTTATTTCTTTCTTTATGCTGTACGGCTCTACCACGACGGCTCCAGTGGCGCAATCGGTCAGCGCGCGGTACTTATAAAGCAGTAACTGTTGAGCAATGCCGAGGTTGTGAGTTCAACCCTCACCTGGAGCATTTGTTTCTTGCCTTCCTTTAGTATTTTTTACTACTGAAGTAGTTGGGCAAAGTGTCTTGAACCCGTCGACGATCTAGTCCCATGATTAAGAGAGAAATTCCAAAGAGCTCTTTGTTTTTTGCGGTATTTTTTTTTTAAAAATTGCCGCAGGTTCGAAAAGTCTTGTAAGTCCCACCATAATCTAGTACCGTGATTGAAAGGGAAATGTGGAAGATATATTTCGTTTTTAAGGCTTCTGGCTGTCCAATATACTTTCCTTCATCGGCATTAATAATGTACACTGGCTAAGAGATAAAAACCACCCTCCAAAGGTAGCCCTTGCTCTCATCTAAAATAAAGATGCATGTGCTTATGGATCTTTTCAAGTTGGAGTTCAAACTTACAAGATCATTCTTGAGAACTCAATCAAAAATGATCGCTTCACTGTTAGGGAACAGCAATGCGCAATGTCAACACTTGCTCGTGCTGCCCCGGTGGCCTAATGGATAAGGCACTGGCCTCCTAAGCCAGGGATTGTGGGTTCGAGTCCCATCCGGGGTGCTTGTTGAGCTCCATTTTCAACAACACCTCATGGAAAGTTTAGGGTGAAGATGACAACTATTTGACTGCCATACAGTCTTGTTTGCCTGTAAATTAGTTCTTGCAAACCTCTGCCCTTTTCGAAAGATCATTTCCATGTACTGAGAGAAGTGTTAACGTGCAACAGAGTAGTATCTACTTTGTAGGGCGGCAAAATATAGCATCTTGTTAAAACACACAGTCCATTGCTTTCATCTTCATTCATGCCCCAAATACCAAAGAGTATACTTTCTACTAAGCTATGGCTATGCATTTAAACAAACAATATTTTAAAGATCAAAATATAAAATAATAAATGTAAAACAAAGTATGTATATATATATATATATATATGTCATTTTTGACAATTTTTTTCATGTAATGCTCTTTATTAAAAAACAAAATTAATAATCTTGCAATTTTCACACTGGCTACTGGGGCTGTCCTTCTAAAGCCGTTTTCTTAATATCAGAGGTAGGGTTATAATGACTGATAGCACCTCTGTACACAGCTGTTAACACAGGATCTAGGAATCACAAAAGGTGATGTCACAGCTGGCCGTGATGTCACAGCTGACCCTGCAGCCCCTGAATTCCTAAGAATTTGTGCACACGCTCATTAGATGCTTCAATACAAAATAAAGTGTCAAAGTCTGTTCATTGCAGCAAACGCACATGTGCATTTCCTTAAAAAAAACAGAATGTTTGAGTTGATAAAGACCCAGCGGCCAGTGTACAAATTCTAAAATGTCTAATTTTTATTTGTAATAACGATTGTATTATGCTAATATATCTATTCTCAAAACATTCCAATAAAACCCCACAAAACCTGTTTTCAACAAAAGTTAATTTAGTGAAGAAACATTCCCATTCAAATTGATCTTATTTCTTTCTTTATGCTGTACGGCTCTACCACGACGGCTCCAGTGGCGCAATCGGTCAGCGCGCGGTACTTATAAAGCAGTAACTGTTGAGCAATGCCGAGGTTGTGAGTTCAACCCTCACCTGGAGCATTTGTTTCTTGCCTTCCTTTAGTATTTTTTACTACTGAAGTAGTTGGGCAAAGTGTCTTGAACCCGTCGACGATCTAGTCCCATGATTAAGAGAGAAATTCCAAAGAGCTCTTTGTTTTTTGCGGTATTTTTTTTTAAAAAATTGCCGCAGGTTCGAAAAGTCTTGTAAGTCCCACCATAATCTAGTACCGTGATTGAAAGGGAAATGTGGAAGATATATTTCGTTTTTAAGGCTTCTGGCTGTCCAATATACTTTCCTTCATCGGCATTAATAATGTACACTGGCTAAGAGATAAAAACCACCCTCCAAAGGTAGCCCTTGCTCTCATCTAAAATAAAGATGCATGTGCTTATGGATCTTTTCAAGTTGGAGTTCAAACTTACAAGATCATTCTTGAGAACTCAATCAAAAATGATCGCTTCACTGTTAGGGAACAGCAATGCGCAATGTCAACACTTGCTCGTGCTGCCCCGGTGGCCTAATGGATAAGGCACTGGCCTCCTAAGCCAGGGATTGTGGGTTCGAGTCCCATCCGGGGTGCTTGTTGAGCTCCATTTTCAACAACACCTCATGGAAAGTTTAGGGTGAAGATGACAACTATTTGACTGCCATACAGTCTTGTTTGCCTGTAAATTAGTTCTTGCAAACCTCTGCCCTTTTCGAAAGATCATTTCCATGTACTGAGAGAAGTGTTAACGTGCAACAGAGTAGTATCTACTTTGTAGGGCGGCAAAATATAGCATCTTGTTAAAACACACAGTCCATTGCTTTCATCTTCATTCATGCCCCAAATACCAAAGAGTATACTTTCTACTAAGCTATGGCTATGCATTTAAACAAACAATATTTTAAAGATCAAAATATAAAATAATAAATGTAAAACAAAGTATGTATATATATATATATATATATGTCATTTTTGACAATTTTTTTCATGTAATGCTCTTTATTAAAAAACAAAATTAATAATCTTGCAATTTTCACACTGGCTACTGGGGCTGTCCTTCTAAAGCCGTTTTCTTAATATCAGAGGTAGGGTTATAATGACTGATAGCACCTCTGTACACAGCTGTTAACACAGGATCTAGGAATCACAAAAGGTGATGTCACAGCTGGCCGTGATGTCACAGCTGACCCTGCAGCCCCTGAATTCCTAAGAATTTGTGCACACGCTCATTAGATGCTTCAATACAAAATAAAGTGTCAAAGTCTGTTCATTGCAGCAAACGCACATGTGCATTTCCTTAAAAAAAACAGAATGTTTGAGTTGATAAAGACCCAGCGGCCAGTGTACAAATTCTAAAATGTCTAATTTTTATTTGTAATAACGATTGTATTATGCTAATATATCTATTCTCAAAACATTCCAATAAAACCCCACAAAACCTGTTTTCAACAAAAGTTAATTTAGTGAAGAAACATTCCCATTCAAATTGATCTTATTTCTTTCTTTATGCTGTACGGCTCTACCACGACGGCTCCAGTGGCGCAATCGGTCAGCGCGCGGTACTTATAAAGCAGTAACTGTTGAGCAATGCTGAGGTTGTGAGTTCAACCCTCACCTGGAGCATTTGTTTCTTGCCTTCCTTTAGTATTTTTTACTACTGAAGTAGTTGGGCAAAGTGTCTTGAACCCGTCGACGATCTAGTCCCATGATTAAGAGAGAAATTCCAAAGAGCTCTTTGTTTTTTGCGGTATTTTTTTTTTAAAAATTGCCGCAGGTTCGAAAAGTCTTGTAAGTCCCACCATAATCTAGTACCGTGATTGAAAGGGAAATGTGGAAGATATATTTCGTTTTTAAGGCTTCTGGCTGTCCAATATACTTTCCTTCATCGGCATTAATAATGTACACTGGCTAAGAGATAAAAACCACCCTCCAAAGGTAGCCCTTGCTCTCATCTAAAATAAAGATGCATGTGCTTATGGATCTTTTCAAGTTGGAGTTCAAACTTACAAGATCATTCTTGAGAACTCAATCAAAAATGATCGCTTCACTGTTAGGGAACAGCAATGCGCAATGTCAACACTTGCTCGTGCTGCCCCGGTGGCCTAATGGATAAGGCACTGGCCTCCTAAGCCAGGGATTGTGGGTTCGAGTCCCATCCGGGGTGCTTGTTGAGCTCCATTTTCAACAACACCTCATGGAAAGTTTAGGGTGAAGATGACAACTATTTGACTGCCATACAGTCTTGTTTGCCTGTAAATTAGTTCTTGCAAACCTCTGCCCTTTTCGAAAGATCATTTCCATGTACTGAGAGAAGTGTTAACGTGCAACAGAGTAGTATCTACTTTGTAGGGCGGCAAAATATAGCATCTTGTTAAAACACACAGTCCATTGCTTTCATCTTCATTCATGCCCCAAATACCAAAGAGTATACTTTCTACTAAGCTATGGCTATGCATTTAAACAAACAATATTTTAAAGATCAAAATATAAAATAATAAATGTAAAACAAAGTATGTATATATATATATATATATATGTCATTTTTGACAATTTTTTTCATGTAATGCTCTTTATTAAAAAACAAAATTAATAATCTTGCAATTTTCACACTGGCTACTGGGGCTGTCCTTCTAAAGCCGTTTTCTTAATATCAGAGGTAGGGTTATAATGACTGATAGCACCTCTGTACACAGCTGTTAACACAGGATCTAGGAATCACAAAAGGTGATGTCACAGCTGGCCGTGATGTCACAGCTGACCCTGCAGCCCCTGAATTCCTAAGAATTTGTGCACACGCTCATTAGATGCTTCAATACAAAATAAAGTGTCAAAGTCTGTTCATTGCAGCAAACGCACATGTGCATTTCCTTAAAAAAAACAGAATGTTTGAGTTGATAAAGACCCAGCGGCCAGTGTACAAATTCTAAAATGTCTAATTTTTATTTGTAATAACGATTGTATTATGCTAATATATCTATTCTCAAAACATTCCAATAAAACCCCACAAAACCTGTTTTCAACAAAAGTTAATTTAGTGAAGAAACATTCCCATTCAAATTGATCTTATTTCTTTCTTTATGCTGTACGGCTCTACCACGACGGCTCCAGTGGCGCAATCGGTCAGCGCGCGGTACTTATAAAGCAGTAACTGTTGAGCAATGCCGAGGTTGTGAGTTCAACCCTCACCTGGAGCATTTGTTTCTTGCCTTCCTTTAGTATTTTTTACTACTGAAGTAGTTGGGCAAAGTGTCTTGAACCCGTCGACGATCTAGTCCCATGATTAAGAGAGAAATTCCAAAGAGCTCTTTGTTTTTTGCGGTATTTTTTTTTTAAAAATTGCCGCAGGTTCGAAAAGTCTTGTAAGTCCCACCATAATCTAGTACCGTGATTGAAAGGGAAATGTGGAAGATATATTTCGTTTTTAAGGCTTCTGGCTGTCCAATATACTTTCCTTCATCGGCATTAATAATGTACACTGGCTAAGAGATAAAAACCACCCTCCAAAGGTAGCCCTTGCTCTCATCTAAAATAAAGATGCATGTGCTTATGGATCTTTTCAAGTTGGAGTTCAAACTTACAAGATCATTCTTGAGAACTCAATCAAAAATGATCGCTTCACTGTTAGGGAACAGCAATGCGCAATGTCAACACTTGCTCGTGCTGCCCCGGTGGCCTAATGGATAAGGCACTGGCCTCCTAAGCCAGGGATTGTGGGTTCGAGTCCCATCCGGGGTGCTTGTTGAGCTCCATTTTCAACAACACCTCATGGAAAGTTTAGGGTGAAGATGACAACTATTTGACTGCCATACAGTCTTGTTTGCCTGTAAATTAGTTCTTGCAAACCTCTGCCCTTTTCGAAAGATCATTTCCATGTACTGAGAGAAGTGTTAACGTGCAACAGAGTAGTATCTACTTTGTAGGGCGGCAAAATATAGCATCTTGTTAAAACACACAGTCCATTGCTTTCATCTTCATTCATGCCCCAAATACCAAAGAGTATACTTTCTACTAAGCTATGGCTATGCATTTAAACAAACAATATTTTAAAGATCAAAATATAAAATAATAAATGTAAAACAAAGTATGTATATATATATATATATATATATATGTCATTTTTGACAATTTTTTTCATGTAATGCTCTTTATTAAAAAACAAAATTAATAATCTTGCAATTTTCACACTGGCTACTGGGGCTGTCCTTCTAAAGCCGTTTTCTTAATATCAGAGGTAGGGTTATAATGACTGATAGCACCTCTGTACACAGCTGTTAACACAGGATCTAGGAATCACAAAAGGTGATGTCACAGCTGGCCGTGATGTCACAGCTGACCCTGCAGCCCCTGAATTCCTAAGAATTTGTGCACACGCTCATTAGATGCTTCAATACAACATAAAGTGTCAAAGTCTGTTCATTGCAGCAAACGCACATGTGCATTTCCTTAAAAAAAACAGAATGTTTGAGTTGATAAAGACCCAGCGGCCAGTGTACAAATTCTAAAATGTCTAATTTTTATTTGTAATAACGATTGTATTATGCTAATATATCTATTCTCAAAACATTCCAATAAAACCCCACAAAACCTGTTTTCAACAAAAGTTAATTTAGTGAAGAAACATTCCCATTCAAATTGATCTTATTTCTTTCTTTATGCTGTACGGCTCTACCACGACGGCTCCAGTGGCGCAATCGGTCAGCGCGCGGTACTTATAAAGCAGTAACTGTTGAGCAATGCCGAGGTTGTGAGTTCAACCCTCACCTGGAGCATTTGTTTCTTGCCTTCCTTTAGTATTTTTTACTACTGAAGTAGTTGGGCAAAGTGTCTTGAACCCGTCGACGATCTAGTCCCATGATTAAGAGAGAAATTCCAAAGAGCTCTTTGTTTTTTGCGGTATTTTTTTTTTAAAAATTGCCGCAGGTTCGAAAAGTCTTGTAAGTCCCACCATAATCTAGTACCGTGATTGAAAGGGAAATGTGGAAGATATATTTCGTTTTTAAGGCTTCTGGCTGTCCAATATACTTTCCTTCATCGGCATTAATAATGTACACTGGCTAAGAGATAAAAACCACCCTCCAAAGGTAGCCCTTGCTCTCATCTAAAATAAAGATGCATGTGCTTATGGATCTTTTCAAGTTGGAGTTCAAACTTACAAGATCATTCTTGAGAACTCAATCAAAAATGATCGCTTCACTGTTAGGGAACAGCAATGCGCAATGTCAACACTTGCTCGTGCTGCCCCGGTGGCCTAATGGATAAGGCACTGGCCTCCTAAGCCAGGGATTGTGGGTTCGAGTCCCATCCGGGGTGCTTGTTGAGCTCCATTTTCAACAACACCTCATGGAAAGTTTAGGGTGAAGATGACAACTATTTGACTGCCATACAGTCTTGTTTGCCTGTAAATTAGTTCTTGCAAACCTCTGCCCTTTTCGAAAGATCATTTCCATGTACTGAGAGAAGTGTTAACGTGCAACAGAGTAGTATCTACTTTGTAGGGCGGCAAAATATAGCATCTTGTTAAAACACACAGTCCATTGCTTTCATCTTCATTCATGCCCCAAATACCAAAGAGTATACTTTCTACTAAGCTATGGCTATGCATTTAAACAAACAATATTTTAAAGATCAAAATATAAAATAATAAATGTAAAACAAAGTATGTATATATATATATATATATATGTCATTTTTGACAATTTTTTTCATGTAATGCTCTTTATTAAAAAACAAAATTAATAATCTTGCAATTTTCACACTGGCTACTGGGGCTGTCCTTCTAAAGCCGTTTTCTTAATATCAGAGGTAGGGTTATAATGACTGATAGCACCTCTGTACACAGCTGTTAACACAGGATCTAGGAATCACAAAAGGTGATGTCACAGCTGGCCGTGATGTCACAGCTGACCCTGCAGCCCCTGAATTCCTAAGAATTTGTGCACACGCTCATTAGATGCTTCAATACAAAATAAAGTGTCAAAGTCTGTTCATTGCAGCAAACGCACATGTGCATTTCCTTAAAAAAAACAGAATGTTTGAGTTGATAAAGACCCAGCGGCCAGTGTACAAATTCTAAAATGTCTAATTTTTATTTGTAATAACGATTGTATTATGCTAATATATCTATTCTCAAAACATTCCAATAAAACCCCACAAAACCTGTTTTCAACAAAAGTTAATTTAGTGAAGAAACATTCCCATTCAAATTGATCTTATTTCTTTCTTTATGCTGTACGGCTCTACCACGACGGCTCCAGTGGCGCAATCGGTCAGCGCGCGGTACTTATAAAGCAGTAACTGTTGAGCAATGCCGAGGTTGTGAGTTCAACCCTCACCTGGAGCATTTGTTTCTTGCCTTCCTTTAGTATTTTTTACTACTGAAGTAGTTGGGCAAAGTGTCTTGAACCCGTCGACGATCTAGTCCCATGATTAAGAGAGAAATTCCAAAGAGCTCTTTGTTTTTTGCGGTATTTTTTTTTTAAAAATTGCCGCAGGTTCGAAAAGTCTTGTAAGTCCCACCATAATCTAGTACCGTGATTGAAAGGGAAATGTGGAAGATATATTTCGTTTTTAAGGCTTCTGGCTGTCCAATATACTTTCCTTCATCGGCATTAATAATGTACACTGGCTAAGAGATAAAAACCACCCTCCAAAGGTAGCCCTTGCTCTCATCTAAAATAAAGATGCATGTGCTTATGGATCTTTTCAAGTTGGAGTTCAAACTTACAAGATCATTCTTGAGAACTCAATCAAAAATGATCGCTTCACTGTTAGGGAACAGCAATGCGCAATGTCAACACTTGCTCGTGCTGCCCCGGTGGCCTAATGGATAAGGCACTGGCCTCCTAAGCCAGGGATTGTGGGTTCGAGTCCCATCCGGGGTGCTTGTTGAGCTCCATTTTCAACAACACCTCATGGAAAGTTTAGGGTGAAGATGACAACTATTTGACTGCCATACAGTCTTGTTTGCCTGTAAATTAGTTCTTGCAAACCTCTGCCCTTTTCGAAAGATCATTTCCATGTACTGAGAGAAGTGTTAACGTGCAACAGAGTAGTATCTACTTTGTAGGGCGGCAAAATATAGCATCTTGTTAAAACACACAGTCCATTGCTTTCATCTTCATTCATGCCCCAAATACCAAAGAGTATACTTTCTACTAAGCTATGGCTATGCATTTAAACAAACAATATTTTAAAGATCAAAATATAAAATAATAAATGTAAAACAAAGTATGTATATATATATATATGTCATTTTTGACAATTTTTTTCATGTAATGCTCTTTATTAAAAAACAAAATTAATAATCTTGCAATTTTCACACTGGCTACTGGGGCTGTCCTTCTAAAGCCGTTTTCTTAATATCAGAGGTAGGGTTATAATGACTGATAGCACCTCTGTACACAGCTGTTAACACAGGATCTAGGAATCACAAAAGGTGATGTCACAGCTGGCCGTGATGTCACAGCTGACCCTGCAGCCCCTGAATTCCTAAGAATTTGTGCACACGCTCATTAGATGCTTCAATACAAAATAAAGTGTCAAAGTCTGTTCATTGCAGCAAACGCACATGTGCATTTCCTTAAAAAAAACAGAATGTTTGAGTTGATAAAGACCCAGCGGCCAGTGTACAAATTCTAAAATGTCTAATTTTTATTTGTAATAACGATTGTATTATGCTAATATATCTATTCTCAAAACATTCCAATAAAACCCCACAAAACCTGTTTTCAACAAAAGTTAATTTAGTGAAGAAACATTCCCATTCAAATTGATCTTATTTCTTTCTTTATGCTGTACGGCTCTACCACGACGGCTCCAGTGGCGCAATCGGTCAGCGCGCGGTACTTATAAAGCAGTAACTGTTGAGCAATGCCGAGGTTGTGAGTTCAACCCTCACCTGGAGCATTTGTTTCTTGCCTTCCTTTAGTATTTTTTACTACTGAAGTAGTTGGGCAAAGTGTCTTGAACCCGTCGACGATCTAGTCCCATGATTAAGAGAGAAATTCCAAAGAGCTCTTTGTTTTTTGCGGTATTTTTTTTTTAAAAATTGC
The DNA here is from genome assembly GCF_046119375.1 of Phyllobates terribilis. Classification (NCBI taxonomy): domain Eukaryota; kingdom Metazoa; phylum Chordata; class Amphibia; order Anura; family Dendrobatidae; genus Phyllobates; species Phyllobates terribilis. The sequence goes on along the minus strand of NW_027362771.1, from coordinate 526,289,367 downwards.
CGCAGGTTCGAAAAGTCTTGTAAGTCCCACCATAATCTAGTACCGTGATTGAAAGGGAAATGTGGAAGATATATTTCGTTTTTAAGGCTTCTGGCTGTCCAATATACTTTCCTTCATCGGCATTAATAATGTACACTGGCTAAGAGATAAAAACCACCCTCCAAAGGTAGCCCTTGCTCTCATCTAAAATAAAGATGCATGTGCTTATGGATCTTTTCAAGTTGGAGTTCAAACTTACAAGATCATTCTTGAGAACTCAATCAAAAATGATCGCTTCACTGTTAGGGAACAGCAATGCGCAATGTCAACACTTGCTCGTGCTGCCCCGGTGGCCTAATGGATAAGGCACTGGCCTCCTAAGCCAGGGATTGTGGGTTCGAGTCCCATCCGGGGTGCTTGTTGAGCTCCATTTTCAACAACACCTCATGGAAAGTTTAGGGTGAAGATGACAACTATTTGACTGCCATACAGTCTTGTTTGCCTGTAAATTAGTTCTTGCAAACCTCTGCCCTTTTCGAAAGATCATTTCCATGTACTGAGAGAAGTGTTAACGTGCAACAGAGTAGTATCTACTTTGTAGGGCGGCAAAATATAGCATCTTGTTAAAACACACAGTCCATTGCTTTCATCTTCATTCATGCCCCAAATACCAAAGAGTATACTTTCTACTAAGCTATGGCTATGCATTTAAACAAACAATATTTTAAAGATCAAAATATAAAATAATAAATGTAAAACAAAGTATGTATATATATATATATGTCATTTTTGACAATTTTTTTCATGTAATGCTCTTTATTAAAAAACAAAATTAATAATCTTGCAATTTTCACACTGGCTACTGGGGCTGTCCTTCTAAAGCCGTTTTCTTAATATCAGAGGTAGGGTTATAATGACTGATAGCACCTCTGTACACAGCTGTTAACACAGGATCTAGGAATCACAAAAGGTGATGTCACAGCTGGCCGTGATGTCACAGCTGACCCTGCAGCCCCTGAATTCCTAAGAATTTGTGCACACGCTCATTAGATGCTTCAATACAAAATAAAGTGTCAAAGTCTGTTCATTGCAGCAAACGCACATGTGCATTTCCTTAAAAAAAACAGAATGTTTGAGTTGATAAAGACCCAGCGGCCAGTGTACAAATTCTAAAATGTCTAATTTTTATTTGTAATAACGATTGTATTATGCTAATATATCTATTCTCAAAACATTCCAATAAAACCCCACAAAACCTGTTTTCAACAAAAGTTAATTTAGTGAAGAAACATTCCCATTCAAATTGATCTTATTTCTTTCTTTATGCTGTACGGCTCTACCACGACGGCTCCAGTGGCGCAATCGGTCAGCGCGCGGTACTTATAAAGCAGTAACTGTTGAGCAATGCCGAGGTTGTGAGTTCAACCCTCACCTGGAGCATTTGTTTCTTGCCTTCCTTTAGTATTTTTTACTACTGAAGTAGTTGGGCAAAGTGTCTTGAACCCGTCGACGATCTAGTCCCATGATTAAGAGAGAAATTCCAAAGAGCTCTTTGTTTTTTGCGGTATTTTTTTTTTAAAAATTGCCGCAGGTTCGAAAAGTCTTGTAAGTCCCACCATAATCTAGTACCGTGATTGAAAGGGAAATGTGGAAGATATATTTCGTTTTTAAGGCTTCTGGCTGTCCAATATACTTTCCTTCATCGGCATTAATAATGTACACTGGCTAAGAGATAAAAACCACCCTCCAAAGGTAGCCCTTGCTCTCATCTAAAATAAAGATGCATGTGCTTATGGATCTTTTCAAGTTGGAGTTCAAACTTACAAGATCATTCTTGAGAACTCAATCAAAAATGATCGCTTCACTGTTAGGGAACAGCAATGCGCAATGTCAACACTTGCTCGTGCTGCCCCGGTGGCCTAATGGATAAGGCACTGGCCTCCTAAGCCAGGGATTGTGGGTTCGAGTCCCATCCGGGGTGCTTGTTGAGCTCCATTTTCAACAACACCTCATGGAAAGTTTAGGGTGAAGATGACAACTATTTGACTGCCATACAGTCTTGTTTGCCTGTAAATTAGTTCTTGCAAACCTCTGCCCTTTTCGAAAGATCATTTCCATGTACTGAGAGAAGTGTTAACGTGCAACAGAGTAGTATCTACTTTGTAGGGCGGCAAAATATAGCATCTTGTTAAAACACACAGTCCATTGCTTTCATCTTCATTCATGCCCCAAATACCAAAGAGTATACTTTCTACTAAGCTATGGCTATGCATTTAAACAAACAATATTTTAAAGATCAAAATATAAAATAATAAATGTAAAACAAAGTATGTATATATATATATATATATATATGTCATTTTTGACAATTTTTTTCATGTAATGCTCTTTATTAAAAAACAAAATTAATAATCTTGCAATTTTCACACTGGCTACTGGGGCTGTCCTTCTAAAGCCGTTTTCTTAATATCAGAGGTAGGGTTATAATGACTGATAGCACCTCTGTACACAGCTGTTAACACAGGATCTAGGAATCACAAAAGGTGATGTCACAGCTGGCCGTGATGTCACAGCTGACCCTGCAGCCCCTGAATTCCTAAGAATTTGTGCACACGCTCATTAGATGCTTCAATACAAAATAAAGTGTCAAAGTCTGTTCATTGCAGCAAACGCACATGTGCATTTCCTTAAAAAAAACAGAATGTTTGAGTTGATAAAGACCCAGCGGCCAGTGTACAAATTCTAAAATGTCTAATTTTTATTTGTAATAACGATTGTATTATGCTAATATATCTATTCTCAAAACATTCCAATAAAACCCCACAAAACCTGTTTTCAACAAAAGTTAATTTAGTGAAGAAACATTCCCATTCAAATTGATCTTATTTCTTTCTTTATGCTGTACGGCTCTACCACGACGGCTCCAGTGGCGCAATCGGTCAGCGCGCGGTACTTATAAAGCAGTAACTGTTGAGCAATGCCGAGGTTGTGAGTTCAACCCTCACCTGGAGCATTTGTTTCTTGCCTTCCTTTAGTATTTTTTACTACTGAAGTAGTTGGGCAAAGTGTCTTGAACCCGTCGACGATCTAGTCCCATGATTAAGAGAGAAATTCCAAAGAGCTCTTTGTTTTTTGCGGTATTTTTTTTTTAAAAATTGCCGCAGGTTCGAAAAGTCTTGTAAGTCCCACCATAATCTAGTACCGTGATTGAAAGGGAAATGTGGAAGATATATTTCGTTTTTAAGGCTTCTGGCTGTCCAATATACTTTCCTTCATCGGCATTAATAATGTACACTGGCTAAGAGATAAAAACCACCCTCCAAAGGTAGCCCTTGCTCTCATCTAAAATAAAGATGCATGTGCTTATGGATCTTTTCAAGTTGGAGTTCAAACTTACAAGATCATTCTTGAGAACTCAATCAAAAATGATCGCTTCACTGTTAGGGAACAGCAATGCGCAATGTCAACACTTGCTCGTGCTGCCCCGGTGGCCTAATGGATAAGGCACTGGCCTCCTAAGCCAGGGATTGTGGGTTCGAGTCCCATCCGGGGTGCTTGTTGAGCTCCATTTTCAACAACACCTCATGGAAAGTTTAGGGTGAAGATGACAACTATTTGACTGCCATACAGTCTTGTTTGCCTGTAAATTAGTTCTTGCAAACCTCTGCCCTTTTCGAAAGATCATTTCCATGTACTGAGAGAAGTGTTAACGTGCAACAGAGTAGTATCTACTTTGTAGGGCGGCAAAATATAGCATCTTGTTAAAACACACAGTCCATTGCTTTCATCTTCATTCATGCCCCAAATACCAAAGAGTATACTTTCTACTAAGCTATGGCTATGCATTTAAACAAACAATATTTTAAAGATCAAAATATAAAATAATAAATGTAAAACAAAGTATGTATATATATATATATATATATGTCATTTTTGACAATTTTTTTCATGTAATGCTCTTTATTAAAAAACAAAATTAATAATCTTGCAATTTTCACACTGGCTACTGGGGCTGTCCTTCTAAAGCCGTTTTCTTAATATCAGAGGTAGGGTTATAATGACTGATAGCACCTCTGTACACAGCTGTTAACACAGGATCTAGGAATCACAAAAGGTGATGTCACAGCTGGCCGTGATGTCACAGCTGACCCTGCAGCCCCTGAATTCCTAAGAATTTGTGCACACGCTCATTAGATGCTTCAATACAAAATAAAGTGTCAAAGTCTGTTCATTGCAGCAAACGCACATGTGCATTTCCTTAAAAAAAACAGAATGTTTGAGTTGATAAAGACCCAGCGGCCAGTGTACAAATTCTAAAATGTCTAATTTTTATTTGTAATAACGATTGTATTATGCTAATATATCTATTCTCAAAACATTCCAATAAAACCCCACAAAACCTGTTTTCAACAAAAGTTAATTTAGTGAAGAAACATTCCCATTCAAATTGATCTTATTTCTTTCTTTATGCTGTACGGCTCTACCACGACGGCTCCAGTGGCGCAATCGGTCAGCGCGCGGTACTTATAAAGCAGTAACTGTTGAGCAATGCCGAGGTTGTGAGTTCAACCCTCACCTGGAGCATTTGTTTCTTGCCTTCCTTTAGTATTTTTTACTACTGAAGTAGTTGGGCAAAGTGTCTTGAACCCGTCGACGATCTAGTCCCATGATTAAGAGAGAAATTCCAAAGAGCTCTTTGTTTTTTGCGGTATTTTTTTTTTAAAAATTGCCGCAGGTTCGAAAAGTCTTGTAAGTCCCACCATAATCTAGTACCGTGATTGAAAGGGAAATGTGGAAGATATATTTCGTTTTTAAGGCTTCTGGCTGTCCAATATACTTTCCTTCATCGGCATTAATAATGTACACTGGCTAAGAGATAAAAACCACCCTCCAAAGGTAGCCCTTGCTCTCATCTAAAATAAAGATGCATGTGCTTATGGATCTTTTCAAGTTGGAGTTCAAACTTACAAGATCATTCTTGAGAACTCAATCAAAAATGATCGCTTCACTGTTAGGGAACAGCAATGCGCAATGTCAACACTTGCTCGTGCTGCCCCGGTGGCCTAATGGATAAGGCACTGGCCTCCTAAGCCAGGGATTGTGGGTTCGAGTCCCATCCGGGGTGCTTGTTGAGCTCCATTTTCAACAACACCTCATGGAAAGTTTAGGGTGAAGATGACAACTATTTGACTGCCATACAGTCTTGTTTGCCTGTAAATTAGTTCTTGCAAACCTCTGCCCTTTTCGAAAGATCATTTCCATGTACTGAGAGAAGTGTTAACGTGCAACAGAGTAGTATCTACTTTGTAGGGCGGCAAAATATAGCATCTTGTTAAAACACACAGTCCATTGCTTTCATCTTCATTCATGCCCCAAATACCAAAGAGTATACTTTCTACTAAGCTATGGCTATGCATTTAAACAAACAATATTTTAAAGATCAAAATATAAAATAATAAATGTAAAACAAAGTATGTATATATATATATATATATATGTCATTTTTGACAATTTTTTTCATGTAATGCTCTTTATTAAAAAACAAAATTAATAATCTTGCAATTTTCACACTGGCTACTGGGGCTGTCCTTCTAAAGCCGTTTTCTTAATATCAGAGGTAGGGTTATAATGACTGATAGCACCTCTGTACACAGCTGTTAACACAGGATCTAGGAATCACAAAAGGTGATGTCACAGCTGGCCGTGATGTCACAGCTGACCCTGCAGCCCCTGAATTCCTAAGAATTTGTGCACACGCTCATTAGATGCTTCAATACAAAATAAAGTGTCAAAGTCTGTTCATTGCAGCAAACGCACATGTGCATTTCCTTAAAAAAAACAGAATGTTTGAGTTGATAAAGACCCAGCGGCCAGTGTACAAATTCTAAAATGTCTAATTTTTATTTGTAATAACGATTGTATTATGCTAATATATCTATTCTCAAAACATTCCAATAAAACCCCACAAAACCTGTTTTCAACAAAAGTTAATTTAGTGAAGAAACATTCCCATTCAAATTGATCTTATTTCTTTCTTTATGCTGTACGGCTCTACCACGACGGCTCCAGTGGCGCAATCGGTCAGCGCGCGGTACTTATAAAGCAGTAACTGTTGAGCAATGCCGAGGTTGTGAGTTCAACCCTCACCTGGAGCATTTGTTTCTTGCCTTCCTTTAGTATTTTTTACTACTGAAGTAGTTGGGCAAAGTGTCTTGAACCCGTCGACGATCTAGTCCCATGATTAAGAGAGAAATTCCAAAGAGCTCTTTGTTTTTTGCGGTATTTTTTTTTTAAAAATTGCCGCAGGTTCGAAAAGTCTTGTAAGTCCCACCATAATCTAGTACCGTGATTGAAAGGGAAATGTGGAAGATATATTTCGTTTTTAAGGCTTCTGGCTGTCCAATATACTTTCCTTCATCGGCATTAATAATGTACACTGGCTAAGAGATAAAAACCACCCTCCAAAGGTAGCCCTTGCTCTCATCTAAAATAAAGATGCATGTGCTTATGGATCTTTTCAAGTTGGAGTTCAAACTTACAAGATCATTCTTGAGAACTCAATCAAAAATGATCGCTTCACTGTTAGGGAACAGCAATGCGCAATGTCAACACTTGCTCGTGCTGCCCCGGTGGCCTAATGGATAAGGCACTGGCCTCCTAAGCCAGGGATTGTGGGTTCAAGTCCCATCCGGGGTGCTTGTTGAGCTCCATTTTCAACAACACCTCATGGAAAGTTTAGGGTGAAGATGACAACTATTTGACTGCCATACAGTCTTGTTTGCCTGTAAATTAGTTCTTGCAAACCTCTGCCCTTTTCGAAAGATCATTTCCATGTACTGAGAGAAGTGTTAACGTGCAACAGAGTAGTATCTACTTTGTAGGGCGGCAAAATATAGCATCTTGTTAAAACACACAGTCCATTGCTTTCATCTTCATTCATGCCCCAAATACCAAAGAGTATACTTTCTACTAAGCTATGGCTATGCATTTAAACAAACAATATTTTAAAGATCAAAATATAAAATAATAAATGTAAAACAAAGTATGTATATATATATATATATATATGTCATTTTTGACAATTTTTTTCATGTAATGCTCTTTATTAAAAAACAAAATTAATAATCTTGCAATTTTCACACTGGCTACTGGGGCTGTCCTTCTAAAGCCGTTTTCTTAATATCAGAGGTAGGGTTATAATGACTGATAGCACCTCTGTACACAGCTGTTAACACAGGATCTAGGAATCACAAAAGGTGATGTCACAGCTGGCCGTGATGTCACAGCTGACCCTGCAGCCCCTGAATTCCTAAGAATTTGTGCACACGCTCATTAGATGCTTCAATACAAAATAAAGTGTCAAAGTCTGTTCATTGCAGCAAACGCACATGTGCATTTCCTTAAAAAAAACAGAATGTTTGAGTTGATAAAGACCCAGCGGCCAGTGTACAAATTCTAAAATGTCTAATTTTTATTTGTAATAACGATTGTATTATGCTAATATATCTATTCTCAAAACATTCCAATAAAACCCCACAAAACCTGTTTTCAACAAAAGTTAATTTAGTGAAGAAACATTCCCATTCAAATTGATCTTATTTCTTTCTTTATGCTGTACGGCTCTACCACGACGGCTCCAGTGGCGCAATCGGTCAGCGCGCGGTACTTATAAAGCAGTAACTGTTGAGCAATGCCGAGGTTGTGAGTTCAACCCTCACCTGGAGCATTTGTTTCTTGCCTTCCTTTAGTATTTTTTACTACTGAAGTAGTTGGGCAAAGTGTCTTGAACCCGTCGACGATCTAGTCCCATGATTAAGAGAGAAATTCCAAAGAGCTCTTTGTTTTTTGCGGTATTTTTTTTTTAAAAATTGCCGCAGGTTCGAAAAGTCTTGTAAGTCCCACCATAATCTAGTACCGTGATTGAAAGGGAAATGTGGAAGATATATTTCGTTTTTAAGGCTTCTGGCTGTCCAATATACTTTCCTTCATCGGCATTAATAATGTACACTGGCTAAGAGATAAAAACCACCCTCCAAGGGTAGCCCTTGCTCTCATCTAAAATAAAGATGCATGTGCTTATGGATCTTTTCAAGTTGGAGTTCAAACTTACAAGATCATTCTTGAGAACTCAATCAAAAATGATCGCTTCACTGTTAGGGAACAGCAATGCGCAATGTCAACACTTGCTCGTGCTGCCCCGGTGGCCTAATGGATAAGGCACTGGCCTCCTAAGCCAGGGATTGTGGGTTCGAGTCCCATCCGGGGTGCTTGTTGAGCTCCATTTTCAACAACACCTCATGGAAAGTTTAGGGTGAAGATGACAACTATTTGACTGCCATACAGTCTTGTTTGCCTGTAAATTAGTTCTTGCAAACCTCTGCCCTTTTCGAAAGATCATTTCCATGTACTGAGAGAAGTGTTAACGTGCAACAGAGTAGTATCTACTTTGTAGGGCGGCAAAATATAGCATCTTGTTAAAACACACAGTCCATTGCTTTCATCTTCATTCATGCCCCAAATACCAAAGAGTATACTTTCTACTAAGCTATGGCTATGCATTTAAACAAACAATATTTTAAAGATCAAAATATAAAATAATAAATGTAAAACAAAGTATGTATATATATATATATATATATGTCATTTTTGACAATTTTTTTCATGTAATGCTCTTTATTAAAAAACAAAATTAATAATCTTGCAATTTTCACACTGGCTACTGGGGCTGTCCTTCTAAAGCCGTTTTCTTAATATCAGAGGTAGGGTTATAATGACTGATAGCACCTCTGTACACAGCTGTTAACACAGGATCTAGGAATCACAAAAGGTGATGTCACAGCTGGCCGTGATGTCACAGCTGACCCTGCAGCCCCTGAATTCCTAAGAATTTGTGCACACGCTCATTAGATGCTTCAATACAAAATAAAGTGTCAAAGTCTGTTCATTGCAGCAAACGCACATGTGCATTTCCTTAAAAAAAACAGAATGTTTGAGTTGATAAAGACCCAGCGGCCAGTGTACAAATTCTAAAATGTCTAATTTTTATTTGTAATAACGATTGTATTATGCTAATATATCTATTCTCAAAACATTCCAATAAAACCCCACAAAACCTGTTTTCAACAAAAGTTAATTTAGTGAAGAAACATTCCCATTCAAATTGATCTTATTTCTTTCTTTATGCTGTACGGCTCTACCACGACGGCTCCAGTGGCGCAATCGGTCAGCGCGCGGTACTTATAAAGCAGTAACTGTTGAGCAATGCCGAGGTTGTGAGTTCAACCCTCACCTGGAGCATTTGTTTCTTGCCTTCCTTTAGTATTTTTTACTACTGAAGTAGTTGGGCAAAGTGTCTTGAACCCGTCGACGATCTAGTCCCATGATTAAGAGAGAAATTCCAAAGAGCTCTTTGTTTTTTGCGGTATTTTTTTTTTAAAAATTGCCGCAGGTTCGAAAAGTCTTGTAAGTCCCACCATAATCTAGTACCGTGATTGAAAGGGAAATGTGGAAGATATATTTCGTTTTTAAGGCTTCTGGCTGTCCAATATACTTTCCTTCATCGGCATTAATAATGTACACTGGCTAAGAGATAAAAACCACCCTCCAAAGGTAGCCCTTGCTCTCATCTAAAATAAAGATGCATGTGCTTATGGATCTTTTCAAGTTGGAGTTCAAACTTACAAGATCATTCTTGAGAACTCAATCAAAAATGATCGCTTCACTGTTAGGGAACAGCAATGCGCAATGTCAACACTTGCTCGTGCTGCCCCGGTGGCCTAATGGATAAGGCACTGGCCTCCTAAGCCAGGGATTGTGGGTTCGAGTCCCATCCGGGGTGCTTGTTGAGCTCCATTTTCAACAACACCTCATGGAAAGTTTAGGGTGAAGATGACAACTATTTGACTGCCATACAGTCTTGTTTGCCTGTAAATTAGTTCTTGCAAACCTCTGCCCTTTTCGAAAGATCATTTCCATGTACTGAGAGAAGTGTTAACGTGCAACAGAGTAGTATCTACTTTGTAGGGCGGCAAAATATAGCATCTTGTTAAAACACACAGTCCATTGCTTTCATCTTCATTCATGCCCCAAATACCAAAGAGTATACTTTCTACTAAGCTATGGCTATGCATTTAAACAAACAATATTTTAAAGATCAAAATATAAAATAATAAATGTAAAACAAAGTATGTATATATATATATATATATATGTCATTTTTGACAATTTTTTTCATGTAATGCTCTTTATTAAAAAACAAAATTAATAATCTTGCAATTTTCACACTGGCTACTGGGGCTGTCCTTCTAAAGCCGTTTTCTTAATATCAGAGGTAGGGTTATAATGACTGATAGCACCTCTGTACACAGCTGTTAACACAGGATCTAGGAATCACAAAAGGTGATGTCACAGCTGGCCGTGATGTCACAGCTGACCCTGCAGCCCCTGAATTCCTAAGAATTTGTGCACACGCTCATTAGATGCTTCAATACAAAATAAAGTGTCAAAGTCTGTTCATTGCAGCAAACGCACATGTGCATTTCCTTAAAAAAAACAGAATGTTTGAGTTGATAAAGACCCAGCGGCCAGTGTACAAATTCTAAAATGTCTAATTTTTATTTGTAATAACGATTGTATTATGCTAATATATCTATTCTCAAAACATTCCAATAAAACCCCACAAAACCTGTTTTCAACAAAAGTTAATTTAGTGAAGAAACATTCCCATTCAAATTGATCTTATTTCTTTCTTTATGCTGTACGGCTCTACCACGACGGCTCCAGTGGCGCAATCGGTCAGCGCGCGGTACTTATAAAGCAGTAACTGTTGAGCAATGCCGAGGTTGTGAGTTCAACCCTCACCTGGAGCATTTGTTTCTTGCCTTCCTTTAGTATTTTTTACTACTGAAGTAGTTGGGCAAAGTGTCTTGAACCCGTCGACGATCTAGTCCCATGATTAAGAGAGAAATTCCAAAGAGCTCTTTGTTTTTTGCGGTATTTTTTTTTTAAAAATTGCCGCAGGTTCGAAAAGTCTTGTAAGTCCCACCATAATCTAGTACCGTGATTGAAAGGGAAATGTGGAAGATATATTTCGTTTTTAAGGCTTCTGGCTGTCCAATATACTTTCCTTCATCGGCATTAATAATGTACACTGGCTAAGAGATAAAAACCACCCTCCAAAGGTAGCCCTTGCTCTCATCTAAAATAAAGATGCATGTGCTTATGGATCTTTTCAAGTTGGAGTTCAAACTTACAAGATCATTCTTGAGAACTCAATCAAAAATGATCGCTTCACTGTTAGGGAACAGCAATGCGCAATGTCAACACTTGCTCGTGCTGCCCCGGTGGCCTAATGGATAAGGCACTGGCCTCCTAAGCCAGGGATTGTGGGTTCGAGTCCCATCCGGGGTGCTTGTTGAGCTCCATTTTCAACAACACCTCATGGAAAGTTTAGGGTGAAGATGACAACTATTTGACTGCCATACAGTCTTGTTTGCCTGTAAATTAGTTCTTGCAAACCTCTGCCCTTTTCGAAAGATCATTTCCATGTACTGAGAGAAGTGTTAACGTGCAACAGAGTAGTATCTACTTTGTAGGGCGGCAAAATATAGCATCTTGTTAAAACACACAGTCCATTGCTTTCATCTTCATTCATGCCCCAAATACCAAAGAGTATACTTTCTACTAAGCTATGGCTATGCATTTAAACAAACAATATTTTAAAGATCAAAATATAAAATAATAAATGTAAAACAAAGTATGTATATATATATATATATATATGTCATTTTTGACAATTTTTTTCATGTAATGCTCTTTATTAAAAAACAAAATTAATAATCTTGCAATTTTCACACTGGCTACTGGGGCTGTCCTTCTAAAGCCGTTTTCTTAATATCAGAGGTAGGGTTATAATGACTGATAGCACCTCTGTACACAGCTGTTAACACAGGATCTAGGAATCACAAAAGGTGATGTCACAGCTGGCCGTGATGTCACAGCTGACCCTGCAGCCCCTGAATTCCTAAGAATTTGTGCACACGCTCATTAGATGCTTCAATACAAAATAAAGTGTCAAAGTCTGTTCATTGCAGCAAACGCACATGTGCATTTCCTTAAAAAAAACAGAATGTTTGAGTTGATAAAGACCCAGCGGCCAGTGTACAAATTCTAAAATGTCTAATTTTTATTTGTAATAACGATTGTATTATGCTAATATATCTATTCTCAAAACATTCCAATAAAACCCCACAAAACCTGTTTTCAACAAAAGTTAATTTAGTGAAGAAACATTCCCATTCAAATTGATCTTATTTCTTTCTTTATGCTGTACGGCTCTACCACGACGGCTCCAGTGGCGCAATCGGTCAGCGCGCGGTACTTATAAAGCAGTAACTGTTGAGCAATGCCGAGGTTGTGAGTTCAACCCTCACCTGGAGCATTTGTTTCTTGCCTTCCTTTAGTATTTTTTACTACTGAAGTAGTTGGGCAAAGTGTCTTGAACCCGTCGACGATCTAGTCCCATGATTAAGAGAGAAATTCCAAAGAGCTCTTTGTTTTTTGCGGTATTTTTTTTTTAAAAATTGCCGCAGGTTCGAAAAGTCTTGTAAGTCCCACCATAATCTAGTACCGTGATTGAAAGGGAAATGTGGAAGATATATTTCGTTTTTAAGGCTTCTGGCTGTCCAATATACTTTCCTTCATCGGCATTAATAATGTACACTGGCTAAGAGATAAAAACCACCCTCCAAGGGTAGCCCTTGCTCTCATCTAAAATAAAGATGCATGTGCTTATGGATCTTTTCAAGTTGGAGTTCAAACTTACAAGATCATTCTTGAGAACTCAATCAAAAATGATCGCTTCACTGTTAGGGAACAGCAATGCGCAATGTCAACACTTGCTCGTGCTGCCCCGGTGGCCTAATGGATAAGGCACTGGCCTCCTAAGCCAGGGATTGTGGGTTTGAGTCCCATCCGGGGTGCTTGTTGAGCTCCATTTTCAACAACACCTCATGGAAAGTTTAGGGTGAAGATGACAACTATTTGACTGCCATACAGTCTTGTTTGCCTGTAAATTAGTTCTTGCAAACCTCTGCCCTTTTCGAAAGATCATTTCCATGTACTGAGAGAAGTGTTAACGTGCAACAGAGTAGTATCTACTTTGTAGGGCGGCAAAATATAGCATCTTGTTAAAACACACAGTCCATTGCTTTCATCTTCATTCATGCCCCAAATACCAAAGAGTATACTTTCTACTAAGCTATGGCTATGCATTTAAACAAACAATATTTTAAAGATCAAAATATAAAATAATAAATGTAAAACAAAGTATGTATATATATATATATATATATGTCATTTTTGACAATTTTTTTCATGTAATGCTCTTTATTAAAAAACAAAATTAATAATCTTGCAATTTTCACACTGGCTACTGGGGCTGTCCTTCTAAAGCCGTTTTCTTAATATCAGAGGTAGGGTTATAATGACTGATAGCACCTCTGTACACAGCTGTTAACACAGGATCTAGGAATCACAAAAGGTGATGTCACAGCTGGCCGTGATGTCACAGCTGACCCTGCAGCCCCTGAATTCCTAAGAATTTGTGCACACGCTCATTAGATGCTTCAATACAAAATAAAGTGTCAAAGTCTGTTCATTGCAGCAAACGCACATGTGCATTTCCTTAAAAAAAACAGAATGTTTGAGTTGATAAAGACCCAGCGGCCAGTGTACAAATTCTAAAATGTCTAATTTTTATTTGTAATAACGATTGTATTATGCTAATATATCTATTCTCAAAACATTCCAATAAAACCCCACAAAACCTGTTTTCAACAAAAGTTAATTTAGTGAAGAAACATTCCCATTCAAATTGATCTTATTTCTTTCTTTATGCTGTACGGCTCTACCACGACGGCTCCAGTGGCGCAATCGGTCAGCGCGCGGTACTTATAAAGCAGTAACTGTTGAGCAATGCCGAGGTTGTGAGTTCAACCCTCACCTGGAGCATTTGTTTCTTGCCTTCCTTTAGTATTTTTTACTACTGAAGTAGTTGGGCAAAGTGTCTTGAACCCGTCGACGATCTAGTCCCATGATTAAGAGAGAAATTCCAAAGAGCTCTTTGTTTTTTGCGGTATTTTTTTTTTAAAAATTGCCGCAGGTTCGAAAAGTCTTGTAAGTCCCACCATAATCTAGTACCGTGATTGAAAGGGAAATGTGGAAGATATATTTCGTTTTTAAGGCTTCTGGCTGTCCAATATACTTTCCTTCATCGGCATTAATAATGTACACTGGCTAAGAGATAAAAACCACCCTCCAAAGGTAGCCCTTGCTCTCATCTAAAATAAAGATGCATGTGCTTATGGATCTTTTCAAGTTGGAGTTCAAACTTACAAGATCATTCTTGAGAACTCAATCAAAAATGATCGCTTCACTGTTAGGGAACAGCAATGCGCAATGTCAACACTTGCTCGTGCTGCCCCGGTGGCCTAATGGATAAGGCACTGGCCTCCTAAGCCAGGGATTGTGGGTTCGAGTCCCATCCGGGGTGCTTGTTGAGCTCCATTTTCAACAACACCTCATGGAAAGTTTAGGGTGAAGATGACAACTATTTGACTGCCATACAGTCTTGTTTGCCTGTAAATTAGTTCTTGCAAACCTCTGCCCTTTTCGAAAGATCATTTCCATGTACTGAGAGAAGTGTTAACGTGCAACAGAGTAGTATCTACTTTGTAGGGCGGCAAAATATAGCATCTTGTTAAAACACACAGTCCATTGCTTTCATCTTCATTCATGCCCCAAATACCAAAGAGTATACTTTCTACTAAGCTATGGCTATGCATTTAAACAAACAATATTTTAAAGATCAAAATATAAAATAATAAATGTAAAACAAAGTATGTATATATATATATATATATATGTCATTTTTGACAATTTTTTTCATGTAATGCTCTTTATTAAAAAACAAAATTAATAATCTTGCAATTTTCACACTGGCTACTGGGGCTGTCCTTCTAAAGCCGTTTTCTTAATATCAGAGGTAGGGTTATAATGACTGATAGCACCTCTGTACACAGCTGTTAACACAGGATCTAGGAATCACAAAAGGTGATGTCACAGCTGGCCGTGATGTCACAGCTGACCCTGCAGCCCCTGAATTCCTAAGAATTTGTGCACACGCTCATTAGATGCTTCAATACAAAATAAAGTGTCAAAGTCTGTTCATTGCAGCAAACGCACATGTGCATTTCCTTAAAAAAAACAGAATGTTTGAGTTGATAAAGACCCAGCGGCCAGTGTACAAATTCTAAAATGTCTAATTTTTATTTGTAATAACGATTGTATTATGCTAATATATCTATTCTCAAAACATTCCAATAAAACCCCACAAAACCTGTTTTCAACAAAAGTTAATTTAGTGAAGAAACATTCCCATTCAAATTGATCTTATTTCTTTCTTTATGCTGTACGGCTCTACCACGACGGCTCCAGTGGCGCAATCGGTCAGCGCGCGGTACTTATAAAGCAGTAACTGTTGAGCAATGCCGAGGTTGTGAGTTCAACCCTCACCTGGAGCATTTGTTTCTTGCCTTCCTTTAGTATTTTTTACTACTGAAGTAGTTGGGCAAAGTGTCTTGAACCCGTCGACGATCTAGTCCCATGATTAAGAGAGAAATTCCAAAGAGCTCTTTGTTTTTTGCGGTATTTTTTTTTTAAAAATTGCCGCAGGTTCGAAAAGTCTTGTAAGTCCCACCATAATCTAGTACCGTGATTGAAAGGGAAATGTGGAAGATATATTTCGTTTTTAAGGCTTCTGGCTGTCCAATATACTTTCCTTCATCGGCATTAATAATGTACACTGGCTAAGAGATAAAAACCACCCTCCAAAGGTAGCCCTTGCTCTCATCTAAAATAAAGATGCATGTGCTTATGGATCTTTTCAAGTTGGAGTTCAAACTTACAAGATCATTCTTGAGAACTCAATCAAAAATGATCGCTTCACTGTTAGGGAACAGCAATGCGCAATGTCAACACTTGCTCGTGCTGCCCCGGTGGCCTAATGGATAAGGCACTGGCCTCCTAAGCCAGGGATTGTGGGTTCGAGTCCCATCCGGGGTGCTTGTTGAGCTCCATTTTCAACAACACCTCATGGAAAGTTTAGGGTGAAGATGACAACTATTTGACTGCCATACAGTCTTGTTTGCCTGTAAATTAGTTCTTGCAAACCTCTGCCCTTTTCGAAAGATCATTTCCATGTACTGAGAGAAGTGTTAACGTGCAACAGAGTAGTATCTACTTTGTAGGGCGGCAAAATATAGCATCTTGTTAAAACACACAGTCCATTGCTTTCATCTTCATTCATGCCCCAAATACCAAAGAGTATACTTTCTACTAAGCTATGGCTATGCATTTAAACAAACAATATTTTAAAGATCAAAATATAAAATAATAAATGTAAAACAAAGTATGTATATATATATATATATATATATGTCATTTTTGACAATTTTTTTCATGTAATGCTCTTTATTAAAAAACAAAATTAATAATCTTGCAATTTTCACACTGGCTACTGGGGCTGTCCTTCTAAAGCCGTTTTCTTAATATCAGAGGTAGGGTTATAATGACTGATAGCACCTCTGTACACAGCTGTTAACACAGGATCTAGGAATCACAAAAGGTGATGTCACAGCTGGCCGTGATGTCACAGCTGACCCTGCAGCCCCTGAATTCCTAAGAATTTGTGCACACGCTCATTAGATGCTTCAATACAAAATAAAGTGTCAAAGTCTGTTCATTGCAGCAAACGCACATGTGCATTTCCTTAAAAAAAACAGAATGTTTGAGTTGATAAAGACCCAGCGGCCAGTGTACAAATTCTAAAATGTCTAATTTTTATTTGTAATAACGATTGTATTATGCTAATATATCTATTCTCAAAACATTCCAATAAAACCCCACAAAACCTGTTTTCAACAAAAGTTAATTTAGTGAAGAAACATTCCCATTCAAATTGATCTTATTTCTTTCTTTATGCTGTACGGCTCTACCACGACGGCTCCAGTGGCGCAATCGGTCAGCGCGCGGTACTTATAAAGCAGTAACTGTTGAGCAATGCCGAGGTTGTGAGTTCAACCCTCACCTGGAGCATTTGTTTCTTGCCTTCCTTTAGTATTTTTTACTACTGAAGTAGTTGGGCAAAGTGTCTTGAACCCGTCGACGATCTAGTCCCATGATTAAGAGAGAAATTCCAAAGAGCTCTTTGTTTTTTGCGGTATTTTTTTTTTAAAAATTGCCGCAGGTTCGAAAAGTCTTGTAAGTCCCACCATAATCTAGTACCGTGATTGAAAGGGAAATGTGGAAGATATATTTCGTTTTTAAGGCTTCTGGCTGTCCAATATACTTTCCTTCATCGGCATTAATAATGTACACTGGCTAAGAGATAAAAACCACCCTCCAAAGGTAGCCCTTGCTCTCATCTAAAATAAAGATGCATGTGCTTATGGATCTTTTCAAGTTGGAGTTCAAACTTACAAGATCATTCTTGAGAACTCAATCAAAAATGATCGCTTCACTGTTAGGGAACAGCAATGCGCAATGTCAACACTTGCTCGTGCTGCCCCGGTGGCCTAATGGATAAGGCACTGGCCTCCTAAGCCAGGGATTGTGGGTTCGAGTCCCATCCGGGGTGCTTGTTGAGCTCCATTTTCAACAACACCTCATGGAAAGTTTAGGGTGAAGATGACAACTATTTGACTGCCATACAGTCTTGTTTGCCTGTAAATTAGTTCTTGCAAACCTCTGCCCTTTTCGAAAGATCATTTCCATGTACTGAGAGAAGTGTTAACGTGCAACAGAGTAGTATCTACTTTGTAGGGCGGCAAAATATAGCATCTTGTTAAAACACACAGTCCATTGCTTTCATCTTCATTCATGCCCCAAATACCAAAGAGTATACTTTCTACTAAGCTATGGCTATGCATTTAAACAAACAATATTTTAAAGATCAAAATATAAAATAATAAATGTAAAACAAAGTATGTATATATATATATATATATATGTCATTTTTGACAATTTTTTTCATGTAATGCTCTTTATTAAAAAACAAAATTAATAATCTTGCAATTTTCACACTGGCTACTGGGGCTGTCCTTCTAAAGCCGTTTTCTTAATATCAGAGGTAGGGTTATAATGACTGATAGCACCTCTGTACACAGCTGTTAACACAGGATCTAGGAATCACAAAAGGTGATGTCACAGCTGGCCGTGATGTCACAGCTGACCCTGCAGCCCCTGAATTCCTAAGAATTTGTGCACACGCTCATTAGATGCTTCAATACAAAATAAAGTGTCAAAGTCTGTTCATTGCAGCAAACGCACATGTGCATTTCCTTAAAAAAAACAGAATGTTTGAGTTGATAAAGACCCAGCGGCCAGTGTACAAATTCTAAAATGTCTAATTTTTATTTGTAATAACGATTGTATTATGCTAATATATCTATTCTCAAAACATTCCAATAAAACCCCACAAAACCTGTTTTCAACAAAAGTTAATTTAGTGAAGAAACATTCCCATTCAAATTGATCTTATTTCTTTCTTTATGCTGTACGGCTCTACCACGACGGCTCCAGTGGCGCAATCGGTCAGCGCGCGGTACTTATAAAGCAGTAACTGTTGAGCAATGCCGAGGTTGTGAGTTCAACCCTCACCTGGAGCATTTGTTTCTTGCCTTCCTTTAGTATTTTTTACTACTGAAGTAGTTGGGCAAAGTGTCTTGAACCCGTCGACGATCTAGTCCCATGATTAAGAGAGAAATTCCAAAGAGCTCTTTGTTTTTTGCGGTATTTTTTTTTTAAAAATTGCCGCAGGTTCGAAAAGTCTTGTAAGTCCCACCATAATCTAGTACCGTGATTGAAAGGGAAATGTGGAAGATATATTTCGTTTTTAAGGCTTCTGGCTGTCCAATATACTTTCCTTCATCGGCATTAATAATGTACACTGGCTAAGAGATAAAAACCACCCTCCAAAGGTAGCCCTTGCTCTCATCTAAAATAAAGATGCATGTGCTTATGGATCTTTTCAAGTTGGAGTTCAAACTTACAAGATCATTCTTGAGAACTCAATCAAAAATGATCGCTTCACTGTTAGGGAACAGCAATGCGCAATGTCAACACTTGCTCGTGCTGCCCCGGTGGCCTAATGGATAAGGCACTGGCCTCCTAAGCCAGGGATTGTGGGTTCGAGTCCCATCCGGGGTGCTTGTTGAGCTCCATTTTCAACAACACCTCATGGAAAGTTTAGGGTGAAGATGACAACTATTTGACTGCCATACAGTCTTGTTTGCCTGTAAATTAGTTCTTGCAAACCTCTGCCCTTTTCGAAAGATCATTTCCATGTACTGAGAGAAGTGTTAACGTGCAACAGAGTAGTATCTACTTTGTAGGGCGGCAAAATATAGCATCTTGTTAAAACACACAGTCCATTGCTTTCATCTTCATTCATGCCCCAAATACCAAAGAGTATACTTTCTACTAAGCTATGGCTATGCATTTAAACAAACAATATTTTAAAGATCAAAATATAAAATAATAAATGTAAAACAAAGTATGTATATATATATATATATATATGTCATTTTTGACAATTTTTTTCATGTAATGCTCTTTATTAAAAAACAAAATTAATAATCTTGCAATTTTCACACTGGCTACTGGGGCTGTCCTTCTAAAGCCGTTTTCTTAATATCAGAGGTAGGGTTATAATGACTGATAGCACCTCTGTACACAGCTGTTAACACAGGATCTAGGAATCACAAAAGGTGATGTCACAGCTGGCCGTGATGTCACAGCTGACCCTGCAGCCCCTGAATTCCTAAGAATTTGTGCACACGCTCATTAGATGCTTCAATACAAAATAAAGTGTCAAAGTCTGTTCATTGCAGCAAACGCACATGTGCATTTCCTTAAAAAAAACAGAATGTTTGAGTTGATAAAGACCCAGCGGCCAGTGTACAAATTCTAAAATGTCTAATTTTTATTTGTAATAACGATTGTATTATGCTAATATATCTATTCTCAAAACATTCCAATAAAACCCCACAAAACCTGTTTTCAACAAAAGTTAATTTAGTGAAGAAACATTCCCATTCAAATTGATCTTATTTCTTTCTTTATGCTGTACGGCTCTACCACGACGGCTCCAGTGGCGCAATCGGTCAGCGCGCGGTACTTATAAAGCAGTAACTGTTGAGCAATGCCGAGGTTGTGAGTTCAACCCTCACCTGGAGCATTTGTTTCTTGCCTTCCTTTAGTATTTTTTACTACTGAAGTAGTTGGGCAAAGTGTCTTGAACCCGTCGACGATCTAGTCCCATGATTAAGAGAGAAATTCCAAAGAGCTCTTTGTTTTTTGCGGTATTTTTTTTTTAAAAATTGCCGCAGGTTCGAAAAGTCTTGTAAGTCCCACCATAATCTAGTACCGTGATTGAAAGGGAAATGTGGAAGATATATTTCGTTTTTAAGGCTTCTGGCTGTCCAATATACTTTCCTTCATCGGCATTAATAATGTACACTGGCTAAGAGATAAAAACCACCCTCCAAAGGTAGCCCTTGCTCTCATCTAAAATAAAGATGCATGTGCTTATGGATCTTTTCAAGTTGGAGTTCAAACTTACAAGATCATTCTTGAGAACTCAATCAAAAATGATCGCTTCACTGTTAGGGAACAGCAATGCGCAATGTCAACACTTGCTCGTGCTGCCCCGGTGGCCTAATGGATAAGGCACTGGCCTCCTAAGCCAGGGATTGTGGGTTCGAGTCCCATCCGGGGTGCTTGTTGAGCTCCATTTTCAACAACACCTCATGGAAAGTTTAGGGTGAAGATGACAACTATTTGACTGCCATACAGTCTTGTTTGCCTGTAAATTAGTTCTTGCAAACCTCTGCCCTTTTCGAAAGATCATTTCCATGTACTGAGAGAAGTGTTAACGTGCAACAGAGTAGTATCTACTTTGTAGGGCGGCAAAATATAGCATCTTGTTAAAACACACAGTCCATTGCTTTCATCTTCATTCATGCCCCAAATACCAAAGAGTATACTTTCTACTAAGCTATGGCTATGCATTTAAACAAACAATATTTTAAAGATCAAAATATAAAATAATAAATGTAAAACAAAGTATGTATATATATATATATATATATGTCATTTTTGACAATTTTTTTCATGTAATGCTCTTTATTAAAAAACAAAATTAATAATCTTGCAATTTTCACACTGGCTACTGGGGCTGTCCTTCTAAAGCCGTTTTCTTAATATCAGAGGTAGGGTTATAATGACTGATAGCACCTCTGTACACAGCTGTTAACACAGGATCTAGGAATCACAAAAGGTGATGTCACAGCTGGCCGTGATGTCACAGCTGACCCTGCAGCCCCTGAATTCCTAAGAATTTGTGCACACGCTCATTAGATGCTTCAATACAAAATAAAGTGTCAAAGTCTGTTCATTGCAGCAAACGCACATGTGCATTTCCTTAAAAAAAACAGAATGTTTGAGTTGATAAAGACCCAGCGGCCAGTGTACAAATTCTAAAATGTCTAATTTTTATTTGTAATAACGATTGTATTATGCTAATATATCTATTCTCAAAACATTCCAATAAAACCCCACAAAACCTGTTTTCAACAAAAGTTAATTTAGTGAAGAAACATTCCCATTCAAATTGATCTTATTTCTTTCTTTATGCTGTACAGCTCTACCACGACGGCTCCAGTGGCGCAATCGGTCAGCGCGCGGTACTTATAAAGCAGTAACTGTTGAGCAATGCCGAGGTTGTGAGTTCAACCCTCACCTGGAGCATTTGTTTCTTGCCTTCCTTTAGTATTTTTTACTACTGAAGTAGTTGGGCAAAGTGTCTTGAACCCGTCGACGATCTAGTCCCATGATTAAGAGAGAAATTCCAAAGAGCTCTTTGTTTTTTGCGGTATTTTTTTTTTAAAAATTGCCGCAGGTTCGAAAAGTCTTGTAAGTCCCACCATAATCTAGTACCGTGATTGAAAGGGAAATGTGGAAGATATATTTCGTTTTTAAGGCTTCTGGCTGTCCAATATACTTTCCTTCATCGGCATTAATAATGTACACTGGCTAAGAGATAAAAACCACCCTCCAAAGGTAGCCCTTGCTCTCATCTAAAATAAAGATGCATGTGCTTATGGATCTTTTCAAGTTGGAGTTCAAACTTACAAGATCATTCTTGAGAACTCAATCAAAAATGATCGCTTCACTGTTAGGGAACAGCAATGCGCAATGTCAACACTTGCTCGTGCTGCCCCGGTGGCCTAATGGATAAGGCACTGGCCTCCTAAGCAAGGGATTGTGGGTTCAAGTCCCATCCGGGGTGCTTGTTGAGCTCCATTTTCAACAACACCTCATGGAAAGTTTAGGGTGAAGATGACAACTATTTGACTGCCATACAGTCTTGTTTGCCTGTAAATTAGTTCTTGCAAACCTCTGCCCTTTTCGAAAGATCATTTCCATGTACTGAGAGAAGTGTTAACGTGCAACAGAGTAGTATCTACTTTGTAGGGCGGCAAAATATAGCATCTTGTTAAAACACACAGTCCATTGCTTTCATCTTCATTCATGCCCCAAATACCAAAGAGTATACTTTCTACTAAGCTATGGCTATGCATTTAAACAAACAATATTTTAAAGA
Organism: Phyllobates terribilis; assembly: GCF_046119375.1. Classification (NCBI taxonomy): domain Eukaryota; kingdom Metazoa; phylum Chordata; class Amphibia; order Anura; family Dendrobatidae; genus Phyllobates; species Phyllobates terribilis. The sequence continues at coordinate 526,266,665 of NW_027362771.1, read as the reverse complement.
TCAAAATATAAAATAATAAATGTAAAACAAAGTATGTATATATATATATATATATATGTCATTTTTGACAATTTTTTTCATGTAATGCTCTTTATTAAAAAACAAAATTAATAATCTTGCAATTTTCACACTGGCTACTGGGGCTGTCCTTCTAAAGCCGTTTTCTTAATATCAGAGGTAGGGTTATAATGACTGATAGCACCTCTGTACACAGCTGTTAACACAGGATCTAGGAATCACAAAAGGTGATGTCACAGCTGGCCGTGATGTCACAGCTGACCCTGCAGCCCCTGAATTCCTAAGAATTTGTGCACACGCTCATTAGATGCTTCAATACAAAATAAAGTGTCAAAGTCTGTTCATTGCAGCAAACGCACATGTGCATTTCCTTAAAAAAAACAGAATGTTTGAGTTGATAAAGACCCAGCGGCCAGTGTACAAATTCTAAAATGTCTAATTTTTATTTGTAATAATGATTGTATTATGCTAATATATCTATTCTCAAAACATTCCAATAAAACCCCACAAAACCTGTTTTCAACAAAAGTTAATTTAGTGAAGAAACATTCCCATTCAAATTGATCTTATTTCTTTCTTTATGCTGTACGGCTCTACCACGACGGCTCCAGTGGCGCAATCGGTCAGCGCGCGGTACTTATAAAGCAGTAACTGTTGAGCAATGCCGAGGTTGTGAGTTCAACCCTCACCTGGAGCATTTGTTTCTTGCCTTCCTTTAGTATTTTTTACTACTGAAGTAGTTGGGCAAAGTGTCTTGAACCCGTCGACGATCTAGTCCCATGATTAAGAGAGAAATTCCAAAGAGCTCTTTGTTTTTTGCGGTATTTTTTTTTTAAAAATTGCCGCAGGTTCGAAAAGTCTTGTAAGTCCCACCATAATCTAGTACCGTGATTGAAAGGGAAATGTGGAAGATATATTTCGTTTTTAAGGCTTCTGGCTGTCCAATATACTTTCCTTCATCGGCATTAATAATGTACACTGGCTAAGAGATAAAAACCACCCTCCAAAGGTAGCCCTTGCTCTCATCTAAAATAAAGATGCATGTGCTTATGGATCTTTTCAAGTTGGAGTTCAAACTTACAAGATCATTCTTGAGAACTCAATCAAAAATGATCGCTTCACTGTTAGGGAACAGCAATGCGCAATGTCAACACTTGCTCGTGCTGCCCCGGTGGCCTAATGGATAAGGCACTGGCCTCCTAAGCCAGGGATTGTGGGTTCGAGTCCCATCCGGGGTGCTTGTTGAGCTCCATTTTCAACAACACCTCATGGAAAGTTTAGGGTGAAGATGACAACTATTTGACTGCCATACAGTCTTGTTTGCCTGTAAATTAGTTCTTGCAAACCTCTGCCCTTTTCGAAAGATCATTTCCATGTACTGAGAGAAGTGTTAACGTGCAACAGAGTAGTATCTACTTTGTAGGGCGGCAAAATATAGCATCTTGTTAAAACACACAGTCCATTGCTTTCATCTTCATTCATGCCCCAAATACCAAAGAGTATACTTTCTACTAAGCTATGGCTATGCATTTAAACAAACAATATTTTAAAGATCAAAATATAAAATAATAAATGTAAAACAAAGTATGTATATATATATATATATATATGTCATTTTTGACAATTTTTTTCATGTAATGCTCTTTATTAAAAAACAAAATTAATAATCTTGCAATTTTCACACTGGCTACTGGGGCTGTCCTTCTAAAGCCGTTTTCTTAATATCAGAGGTAGGGTTATAATGACTGATAGCACCTCTGTACACAGCTGTTAACACAGGATCTAGGAATCACAAAAGGTGATGTCACAGCTGGCCGTGATGTCACAGCTGACCCTGCAGCCCCTGAATTCCTAAGAATTTGTGCACACGCTCATTAGATGCTTCAATACAAAATAAAGTGTCAAAGTCTGTTCATTGCAGCAAACGCACATGTGCATTTCCTTAAAAAAAACAGAATGTTTGAGTTGATAAAGACCCAGCGGCCAGTGTACAAATTCTAAAATGTCTAATTTTTATTTGTAATAACGATTGTATTATGCTAATATATCTATTCTCAAAACATTCCAATAAAACCCCACAAAACCTGTTTTCAACAAAAGTTAATTTAGTGAAGAAACATTCCCATTCAAATTGATCTTATTTCTTTCTTTATGCTGTACGGCTCTACCACGACGGCTCCAGTGGCGCAATCGGTCAGCGCGCGGTACTTATAAAGCAGTAACTGTTGAGCAATGCCGAGGTTGTGAGTTCAACCCTCACCTGGAGCATTTGTTTCTTGCCTTCCTTTAGTATTTTTTACTACTGAAGTAGTTGGGCAAAGTGTCTTGAACCCGTCGACGATCTAGTCCCATGATTAAGAGAGAAATTCCAAAGAGCTCTTTGTTTTTTGCGGTATTTTTTTTTTAAAAATTGCCGCAGGTTCGAAAAGTCTTGTAAGTCCCACCATAATCTAGTACCGTGATTGAAAGGGAAATGTGGAAGATATATTTCGTTTTTAAGGCTTCTGGCTGTCCAATATACTTTCCTTCATCGGCATTAATAATGTACACTGGCTAAGAGATAAAAACCACCCTCCAAAGGTAGCCCTTGCTCTCATCTAAAATAAAGATGCATGTGCTTATGGATCTTTTCAAGTTGGAGTTCAAACTTACAAGATCATTCTTGAGAACTCAATCAAAAATGATCGCTTCACTGTTAGGGAACAGCAATGCGCAATGTCAACACTTGCTCGTGCTGCCCCGGTGGCCTAATGGATAAGGCACTGGCCTCCTAAGCCAGGGATTGTGGGTTCGAGTCCCATCCGGGGTGCTTGTTGAGCTCCATTTTCAACAACACCTCATGGAAAGTTTAGGGTGAAGATGACAACTATTTGACTGCCATACAGTCTTGTTTGCCTGTAAATTAGTTCTTGCAAACCTCTGCCCTTTTCGAAAGATCATTTCCATGTACTGAGAGAAGTGTTAACGTGCAACAGAGTAGTATCTACTTTGTAGGGCGGCAAAATATAGCATCTTGTTAAAACACACAGTCCATTGCTTTCATCTTCATTCATGCCCCAAATACCAAAGAGTATACTTTCTACTAAGCTATGGCTATGCATTTAAACAAACAATATTTTAAAGATCAAAATATAAAATAATAAATGTAAAACAAAGTATGTATATATATATATATATATATATATGTCATTTTTGACAATTTTTTTCATGTAATGCTCTTTATTAAAAAACAAAATTAATAATCTTGCAATTTTCACACTGGCTACTGGGGCTGTCCTTCTAAAGCCGTTTTCTTAATATCAGAGGTAGGGTTATAATGACTGATAGCACCTCTGTACACAGCTGTTAACACAGGATCTAGGAATCACAAAAGGTGATGTCACAGCTGGCCGTGATGTCACAGCTGACCCTGCAGCCCCTGAATTCCTAAGAATTTGTGCACACGCTCATTAGATGCTTCAATACAAAATAAAGTGTCAAAGTCTGTTCATTGCAGCAAACGCACATGTGCATTTCCTTAAAAAAAACAGAATGTTTGAGTTGATAAAGACCCAGCGGCCAGTGTACAAATTCTAAAATGTCTAATTTTTATTTGTAATAACGATTGTATTATGCTAATATATCTATTCTCAAAACATTCCAATAAAACCCCACAAAACCTGTTTTCAACAAAAGTTAATTTAGTGAAGAAACATTCCCATTCAAATTGATCTTATTTCTTTCTTTATGCTGTACGGCTCTACCACGACGGCTCCAGTGGCGCAATCGGTCAGCGCGCGGTACTTATAAAGCAGTAACTGTTGAGCAATGCCGAGGTTGTGAGTTCAACCCTCACCTGGAGCATTTGTTTCTTGCCTTCCTTTAGTATTTTTTACTACTGAAGTAGTTGGGCAAAGTGTCTTGAACCCGTCGACGATCTAGTCCCATGATTAAGAGAGAAATTCCAAAGAGCTCTTTGTTTTTTGCGGTATTTTTTTTTTAAAAATTGCCGCAGGTTCGAAAAGTCTTGTAAGTCCCACCATAATCTAGTACCGTGATTGAAAGGGAAATGTGGAAGATATATTTCGTTTTTAAGGCTTCTGGCTGTCCAATATACTTTCCTTCATCGGCATTAATAATGTACACTGGCTAAGAGATAAAAACCACCCTCCAAGGGTAGCCCTTGCTCTCATCTAAAATAAAGATGCATGTGCTTATGGATCTTTTCAAGTTGGAGTTCAAACTTACAAGATCATTCTTGAGAACTCAATCAAAAATGATCGCTTCACTGTTAGGGAACAGCAATGCGCAATGTCAACACTTGCTCGTGCTGCCCCGGTGGCCTAATGGATAAGGCACTGGCCTCCTAAGCCAGGGATTGTGGGTTTGAGTCCCATCCGGGGTGCTTGTTGAGCTCCATTTTCAACAACACCTCATGGAAAGTTTAGGGTGAAGATGACAACTATTTGACTGCCATACAGTCTTGTTTGCCTGTAAATTAGTTCTTGCAAACCTCTGCCCTTTTCGAAAGATCATTTCCATGTACTGAGAGAAGTGTTAACGTGCAACAGAGTAGTATCTACTTTGTAGGGCGGCAAAATATAGCATCTTGTTAAAACACACAGTCCATTGCTTTCATCTTCATTCATGCCCCAAATACCAAAGAGTATACTTTCTACTAAGCTATGGCTATGCATTTAAACAAACAATATTTTAAAGATCAAAATATAAAATAATAAATGTAAAACAAAGTATGTATATATATATATATATATATGTCATTTTTGACAATTTTTTTCATGTAATGCTCTTTATTAAAAAACAAAATTAATAATCTTGCAATTTTCACACTGGCTACTGGGGCTGTCCTTCTAAAGCCGTTTTCTTAATATCAGAGGTAGGGTTATAATGACTGATAGCACCTCTGTACACAGCTGTTAACACAGGATCTAGGAATCACAAAAGGTGATGTCACAGCTGGCCGTGATGTCACAGCTGACCCTGCAGCCCCTGAATTCCTAAGAATTTGTGCACACGCTCATTAGATGCTTCAATACAAAATAAAGTGTCAAAGTCTGTTCATTGCAGCAAACGCACATGTGCATTTCCTTAAAAAAAACAGAATGTTTGAGTTGATAAAGACCCAGCGGCCAGTGTACAAATTCTAAAATGTCTAATTTTTATTTGTAATAACGATTGTATTATGCTAATATATCTATTCTCAAAACATTCCAATAAAACCCCACAAAACCTGTTTTCAACAAAAGTTAATTTAGTGAAGAAACATTCCCATTCAAATTGATCTTATTTCTTTCTTTATGCTGTACGGCTCTACCACGACGGCTCCAGTGGCGCAATCGGTCAGCGCGCGGTACTTATAAAGCAGTAACTGTTGAGCAATGCCGAGGTTGTGAGTTCAACCCTCACCTGGAGCATTTGTTTCTTGCCTTCCTTTAGTATTTTTTACTACTGAAGTAGTTGGGCAAAGTGTCTTGAACCCGTCGACGATCTAGTCCCATGATTAAGAGAGAAATTCCAAAGAGCTCTTTGTTTTTTGCGGTATTTTTTTTTTAAAAATTGCCGCAGGTTCGAAAAGTCTTGTAAGTCCCACCATAATCTAGTACCGTGATTGAAAGGGAAATGTGGAAGATATATTTCGTTTTTAAGGCTTCTGGCTGTCCAATATACTTTCCTTCATCGGCATTAATAATGTACACTGGCTAAGAGATAAAAACCACCCTCCAAAGGTAGCCCTTGCTCTCATCTAAAATAAAGATGCATGTGCTTATGGATCTTTTCAAGTTGGAGTTCAAACTTACAAGATCATTCTTGAGAACTCAATCAAAAATGATCGCTTCACTGTTAGGGAACAGCAATGCGCAATGTCAACACTTGCTCGTGCTGCCCCGGTGGCCTAATGGATAAGGCACTGGCCTCCTAAGCCAGGGATTGTGGGTTCGAGTCCCATCCGGGGTGCTTGTTGAGCTCCATTTTCAACAACACCTCATGGAAAGTTTAGGGTGAAGATGACAACTATTTGACTGCCATACAGTCTTGTTTGCCTGTAAATTAGTTCTTGCAAACCTCTGCCCTTTTCGAAAGATCATTTCCATGTACTGAGAGAAGTGTTAACGTGCAACAGAGTAGTATCTACTTTGTAGGGCGGCAAAATATAGCATCTTGTTAAAACACACAGTCCATTGCTTTCATCTTCATTCATGCCCCAAATACCAAAGAGTATACTTTCTACTAAGCTATGGCTATGCATTTAAACAAACAATATTTTAAAGATCAAAATATAAAATAATAAATGTAAAACAAAGTATGTATATATATATATATATATATGTCATTTTTGACAATTTTTTTCATGTAATGCTCTTTATTAAAAAACAAAATTAATAATCTTGCAATTTTCACACTGGCTACTGGGGCTGTCCTTCTAAAGCCGTTTTCTTAATATCAGAGGTAGGGTTATAATGACTGATAGCACCTCTGTACACAGCTGTTAACACAGGATCTAGGAATCACAAAAGGTGATGTCACAGCTGGCCGTGATGTCACAGCTGACCCTGCAGCCCCTGAATTCCTAAGAATTTGTGCACACGCTCATTAGATGCTTCAATACAAAATAAAGTGTCAAAGTCTGTTCATTGCAGCAAACGCACATGTGCATTTCCTTAAAAAAAACAGAATGTTTGAGTTGATAAAGACCCAGCGGCCAGTGTACAAATTCTAAAATGTCTAATTTTTATTTGTAATAATGATTGTATTATGCTAATATATCTATTCTCAAAACATTCCAATAAAACCCCACAAAACCTGTTTTCAACAAAAGTTAATTTAGTGAAGAAACATTCCCATTCAAATTGATCTTATTTCTTTCTTTATGCTGTACGGCTCTACCACGACGGCTCCAGTGGCGCAATCGGTCAGCGCGCGGTACTTATAAAGCAGTAACTGTTGAGCAATGCCGAGGTTGTGAGTTCAACCCTCACCTGGAGCATTTGTTTCTTGCCTTCCTTTAGTATTTTTTACTACTGAAGTAGTTGGGCAAAGTGTCTTGAACCCGTCGACGATCTAGTCCCATGATTAAGAGAGAAATTCCAAAGAGCTCTTTGTTTTTTGCGGTATTTTTTTTTTAAAAATTGCCGCAGGTTCGAAAAGTCTTGTAAGTCCCACCATAATCTAGTACCGTGATTGAAAGGGAAATGTGGAAGATATATTTCGTTTTTAAGGCTTCTGGCTGTCCAATATACTTTCCTTCATCGGCATTAATAATGTACACTGGCTAAGAGATAAAAACCACCCTCCAAAGGTAGCCCTTGCTCTCATCTAAAATAAAGATGCATGTGCTTATGGATCTTTTCAAGTTGGAGTTCAAACTTACAAGATCATTCTTGAGAACTCAATCAAAAATGATCGCTTCACTGTTAGGGAACAGCAATGCGCAATGTCAACACTTGCTCGTGCTGCCCCGGTGGCCTAATGGATAAGGCACTGGCCTCCTAAGCCAGGGATTGTGGGTTTGAGTCCCATCCGGGGTGCTTGTTGAGCTCCATTTTCAACAACACCTCATGGAAAGTTTAGGGTGAAGATGACAACTATTTGACTGCCATACAGTCTTGTTTGCCTGTAAATTAGTTCTTGCAAACCTCTGCCCTTTTCGAAAGATCATTTCCATGTACTGAGAGAAGTGTTAACGTGCAACAGAGTAGTATCTACTTTGTAGGGCGGCAAAATATAGCATCTTGTTAAAACACACAGTCCATTGCTTTCATCTTCATTCATGCCCCAAATACCAAAGAGTATACTTTCTACTAAGCTATGGCTATGCATTTAAACAAACAATATTTTAAAGATCAAAATATAAAATAATAAATGTAAAACAAAGTATGTATATATATATATATATATATGTCATTTTTGACAATTTTTTTCATGTAATGCTCTTTATTAAAAAACAAAATTAATAATCTTGCAATTTTCACACTGGCTACTGGGGCTGTCCTTCTAAAGCCGTTTTCTTAATATCAGAGGTAGGGTTATAATGACTGATAGCACCTCTGTACACAGCTGTTAACACAGGATCTAGGAATCACAAAAGGTGATGTCACAGCTGGCCGTGATGTCACAGCTGACCCTGCAGCCCCTGAATTCCTAAGAATTTGTGCACACGCTCATTAGATGCTTCAATACAAAATAAAGTGTCAAAGTCTGTTCATTGCAGCAAACGCACATGTGCATTTCCTTAAAAAAAACAGAATGTTTGAGTTGATAAAGACCCAGCGGCCAGTGTACAAATTCTAAAATGTCTAATTTTTATTTGTAATAACGATTGTATTATGCTAATATATCTATTCTCAAAACATTCCAATAAAACCCCACAAAACCTGTTTTCAACAAAAGTTAATTTAGTGAAGAAACATTCCCATTCAAATTGATCTTATTTCTTTCTTTATGCTGTACGGCTCTACCACGACGGCTCCAGTGGCGCAATCGGTCAGCGCGCGGTACTTATAAAGCAGTAACTGTTGAGCAATGCCGAGGTTGTGAGTTCAACCCTCACCTGGAGCATTTGTTTCTTGCCTTCCTTTAGTATTTTTTACTACTGAAGTAGTTGGGCAAAGTGTCTTGAACCCGTCGACGATCTAGTCCCATGATTAAGAGAGAAATTCCAAAGAGCTCTTTGTTTTTTGCGGTATTTTTTTTTTAAAAATTGCCGCAGGTTCGAAAAGTCTTGTAAGTCCCACCATAATCTAGTACCGTGATTGAAAGGGAAATGTGGAAGATATATTTCGTTTTTAAGGCTTCTGGCTGTCCAATATACTTTCCTTCATCGGCATTAATAATGTACACTGGCTAAGAGATAAAAACCACCCTCCAAAGGTAGCCCTTGCTCTCATCTAAAATAAAGATGCATGTGCTTATGGATCTTTTCAAGTTGGAGTTCAAACTTACAAGATCATTCTTGAGAACTCAATCAAAAATGATCGCTTCACTGTTAGGGAACAGCAATGCGCAATGTCAACACTTGCTCGTGCTGCCCCGGTGGCCTAATGGATAAGGCACTGGCCTCCTAAGCCAGGGATTGTGGGTTCGAGTCCCATCCGGGGTGCTTGTTGAGCTCCATTTTCAACAACACCTCATGGAAAGTTTAGGGTGAAGATGACAACTATTTGACTGCCATACAGTCTTGTTTGCCTGTAAATTAGTTCTTGCAAACCTCTGCCCTTTTCGAAAGATCATTTCCATGTACTGAGAGAAGTGTTAACGTGCAACAGAGTAGTATCTACTTTGTAGGGCGGCAAAATATAGCATCTTGTTAAAACACACAGTCCATTGCTTTCATCTTCATTCATGCCCCAAATACCAAAGAGTATACTTTCTACTAAGCTATGGCTATGCATTTAAACAAACAATATTTTAAAGATCAAAATATAAAATAATAAATGTAAAACAAAGTATGTATATATATATATATATATATGTCATTTTTGACAATTTTTTTCATGTAATGCTCTTTATTAAAAAACAAAATTAATAATCTTGCAATTTTCACACTGGCTACTGGGGCTGTCCTTCTAAAGCCGTTTTCTTAATATCAGAGGTAGGGTTATAATGACTGATAGCACCTCTGTACACAGCTGTTAACACAGGATCTAGGAATCACAAAAGGTGATGTCACAGCTGGCCGTGATGTCACAGCTGACCCTGCAGCCCCTGAATTCCTAAGAATTTGTGCACACGCTCATTAGATGCTTCAATACAAAATAAAGTGTCAAAGTCTGTTCATTGCAGCAAACGCACATGTGCATTTCCTTAAAAAAAACAGAATGTTTGAGTTGATAAAGACCCAGCGGCCAGTGTACAAATTCTAAAATGTCTAATTTTTATTTGTAATAATGATTGTATTATGCTAATATATCTATTCTCAAAACATTCCAATAAAACCCCACAAAACCTGTTTTCAACAAAAGTTAATTTAGTGAAGAAACATTCCCATTCAAATTGATCTTATTTCTTTCTTTATGCTGTACGGCTCTACCACGACGGCTCCAGTGGCGCAATCGGTCAGCGCGCGGTACTTATAAAGCAGTAACTGTTGAGCAATGCCGAGGTTGTGAGTTCAACCCTCACCTGGAGCATTTGTTTCTTGCCTTCCTTTAGTATTTTTTACTACTGAAGTAGTTGGGCAAAGTGTCTTGAACCCGTCGACGATCTAGTCCCATGATTAAGAGAGAAATTCCAAAGAGCTCTTTGTTTTTTGCGGTATTTTTTTTTTAAAAATTGCCGCAGGTTCGAAAAGTCTTGTAAGTCCCACCATAATCTAGTACCGTGATTGAAAGGGAAATGTGGAAGATATATTTCGTTTTTAAGGCTTCTGGCTGTCCAATATACTTTCCTTCATCGGCATTAATAATGTACACTGGCTAAGAGATAAAAACCACCCTCCAAAGGTAGCCCTTGCTCTCATCTAAAATAAAGATGCATGTGCTTATGGATCTTTTCAAGTTGGAGTTCAAACTTACAAGATCATTCTTGAGAACTCAATCAAAAATGATCGCTTCACTGTTAGGGAACAGCAATGCGCAATGTCAACACTTGCTCGTGCTGCCCCGGTGGCCTAATGGATAAGGCACTGGCCTCCTAAGCCAGGGATTGTGGGTTCGAGTCCCATCCGGGGTGCTTGTTGAGCTCCATTTTCAACAACACCTCATGGAAAGTTTAGGGTGAAGATGACAACTATTTGACTGCCATACAGTCTTGTTTGCCTGTAAATTAGTTCTTGCAAACCTCTGCCCTTTTCGAAAGATCATTTCCATGTACTGAGAGAAGTGTTAACGTGCAACAGAGTAGTATCTACTTTGTAGGGCGGCAAAATATAGCATCTTGTTAAAACACACAGTCCATTGCTTTCATCTTCATTCATGCCCCAAATACCAAAGAGTATACTTTCTACTAAGCTATGGCTATGCATTTAAACAAACAATATTTTAAAGATCAAAATATAAAATAATAAATGTAAAACAAAGTATGTATATATATATATATATATATGTCATTTTTGACAATTTTTTTCATGTAATGCTCTTTATTAAAAAACAAAATTAATAATCTTGCAATTTTCACACTGGCTACTGGGGCTGTCCTTCTAAAGCCGTTTTCTTAATATCAGAGGTAGGGTTATAATGACTGATAGCACCTCTGTACACAGCTGTTAACACAGGATCTAGGAATCACAAAAGGTGATGTCACAGCTGGCCGTGATGTCACAGCTGACCCTGCAGCCCCTGAATTCCTAAGAATTTGTGCACACGCTCATTAGATGCTTCAATACAAAATAAAGTGTCAAAGTCTGTTCATTGCAGCAAACGCACATGTGCATTTCCTTAAAAAAAACAGAATGTTTGAGTTGATAAAGACCCAGCGGCCAGTGTACAAATTCTAAAATGTCTAATTTTTATTTGTAATAACGATTGTATTATGCTAATATATCTATTCTCAAAACATTCCAATAAAACCCCACAAAACCTGTTTTCAACAAAAGTTAATTTAGTGAAGAAACATTCCCATTCAAATTGATCTTATTTCTTTCTTTATGCTGTACGGCTCTACCACGACGGCTCCAGTGGCGCAATCGGTCAGCGCGCGGTACTTATAAAGCAGTAACTGTTGAGCAATGCCGAGGTTGTGAGTTCAACCCTCACCTGGAGCATTTGTTTCTTGCCTTCCTTTAGTATTTTTTACTACTGAAGTAGTTGGGCAAAGTGTCTTGAACCCGTCGACGATCTAGTCCCATGATTAAGAGAGAAATTCCAAAGAGCTCTTTGTTTTTTGCGGTATTTTTTTTTTAAAAATTGCCGCAGGTTCGAAAAGTCTTGTAAGTCCCACCATAATCTAGTACCGTGATTGAAAGGGAAATGTGGAAGATATATTTCGTTTTTAAGGCTTCTGGCTGTCCAATATACTTTCCTTCATCGGCATTAATAATGTACACTGGCTAAGAGATAAAAACCACCCTCCAAAGGTAGCCCTTGCTCTCATCTAAAATAAAGATGCATGTGCTTATGGATCTTTTCAAGTTGGAGTTCAAACTTACAAGATCATTCTTGAGAACTCAATCAAAAATGATCGCTTCACTGTTAGGGAACAGCAATGCGCAATGTCAACACTTGCTCGTGCTGCCCCGGTGGCCTAATGGATAAGGCACTGGCCTCCTAAGCCAGGGATTGTGGGTTCGAGTCCCATCCGGGGTGCTTGTTGAGCTCCATTTTCAACAACACCTCATGGAAAGTTTAGGGTGAAGATGACAACTATTTGACTGCCATACAGTCTTGTTTGCCTGTAAATTAGTTCTTGCAAACCTCTGCCCTTTTCGAAAGATCATTTCCATGTACTGAGAGAAGTGTTAACGTGCAACAGAGTAGTATCTACTTTGTAGGGCGGCAAAATATAGCATCTTGTTAAAACACACAGTCCATTGCTTTCATCTTCATTCATGCCCCAAATACCAAAGAGTATACTTTCTACTAAGCTATGGCTATGCATTTAAACAAACAATATTTTAAAGATCAAAATATAAAATAATAAATGTAAAACAAAGTATGTATATATATATATATATATATATGTCATTTTTGACAATTTTTTTCATGTAATGCTCTTTATTAAAAAACAAAATTAATAATCTTGCAATTTTCACACTGGCTACTGGGGCTGTCCTTCTAAAGCCGTTTTCTTAATATCAGAGGTAGGGTTATAATGACTGATAGCACCTCTGTACACAGCTGTTAACACAGGATCTAGGAATCACAAAAGGTGATGTCACAGCTGGCCGTGATGTCACAGCTGACCCTGCAGCCCCTGAATTCCTAAGAATTTGTGCACACGCTCATTAGATGCTTCAATACAAAATAAAGTGTCAAAGTCTGTTCATTGCAGCAAACGCACATGTGCATTTCCTTAAAAAAAACAGAATGTTTGAGTTGATAAAGACCCAGCGGCCAGTGTACAAATTCTAAAATGTCTAATTTTTATTTGTAATAACGATTGTATTATGCTAATATATCTATTCTCAAAACATTCCAATAAAACCCCACAAAACCTGTTTTCAACAAAAGTTAATTTAGTGAAGAAACATTCCCATTCAAATTGATCTTATTTCTTTCTTTATGCTGTACGGCTCTACCACGACGGCTCCAGTGGCGCAATCGGTCAGCGCGCGGTACTTATAAAGCAGTAACTGTTGAGCAATGCCGAGGTTGTGAGTTCAACCCTCACCTGGAGCATTTGTTTCTTGCCTTCCTTTAGTATTTTTTACTACTGAAGTAGTTGGGCAAAGTGTCTTGAACCCGTCGACGATCTAGTCCCATGATTAAGAGAGAAATTCCAAAGAGCTCTTTGTTTTTTGCGGTATTTTTTTTTTAAAAATTGCCGCAGGTTCGAAAAGTCTTGTAAGTCCCACCATAATCTAGTACCGTGATTGAAAGGGAAATGTGGAAGATATATTTCGTTTTTAAGGCTTCTGGCTGTCCAATATACTTTCCTTCATCGGCATTAATAATGTACACTGGCTAAGAGATAAAAACCACCCTCCAAGGGTAGCCCTTGCTCTCATCTAAAATAAAGATGCATGTGCTTATGGATCTTTTCAAGTTGGAGTTCAAACTTACAAGATCATTCTTGAGAACTCAATCAAAAATGATCGCTTCACTGTTAGGGAACAGCAATGCGCAATGTCAACACTTGCTCGTGCTGCCCCGGTGGCCTAATGGATAAGGCACTGGCCTCCTAAGCCAGGGATTGTGGGTTTGAGTCCCATCCGGGGTGCTTGTTGAGCTCCATTTTCAACAACACCTCATGGAAAGTTTAGGGTGAAGATGACAACTATTTGACTGCCATACAGTCTTGTTTGCCTGTAAATTAGTTCTTGCAAACCTCTGCCCTTTTCGAAAGATCATTTCCATGTACTGAGAGAAGTGTTAACGTGCAACAGAGTAGTATCTACTTTGTAGGGCGGCAAAATATAGCATCTTGTTAAAACACACAGTCCATTGCTTTCATCTTCATTCATGCCCCAAATACCAAAGAGTATACTTTCTACTAAGCTATGGCTATGCATTTAAACAAACAATATTTTAAAGATCAAAATATAAAATAATAAATGTAAAACAAAGTATGTATATATATATATATATATATGTCATTTTTGACAATTTTTTTCATGTAATGCTCTTTATTAAAAAACAAAATTAATAATCTTGCAATTTTCACACTGGCTACTGGGGCTGTCCTTCTAAAGCCGTTTTCTTAATATCAGAGGTAGGGTTATAATGACTGATAGCACCTCTGTACACAGCTGTTAACACAGGATCTAGGAATCACAAAAGGTGATGTCACAGCTGGCCGTGATGTCACAGCTGACCCTGCAGCCCCTGAATTCCTAAGAATTTGTGCACACGCTCATTAGATGCTTCAATACAAAATAAAGTGTCAAAGTCTGTTCATTGCAGCAAACGCACATGTGCATTTCCTTAAAAAAAACAGAATGTTTGAGTTGATAAAGACCCAGCGGCCAGTGTACAAATTCTAAAATGTCTAATTTTTATTTGTAATAACGATTGTATTATGCTAATATATCTATTCTCAAAACATTCCAATAAAACCCCACAAAACCTGTTTTCAACAAAAGTTAATTTAGTGAAGAAACATTCCCATTCAAATTGATCTTATTTCTTTCTTTATGCTGTACGGCTCTACCACGACGGCTCCAGTGGCGCAATCGGTCAGCGCGCGGTACTTATAAAGCAGTAACTGTTGAGCAATGCCGAGGTTGTGAGTTCAACCCTCACCTGGAGCATTTGTTTCTTGCCTTCCTTTAGTATTTTTTACTACTGAAGTAGTTGGGCAAAGTGTCTTGAACCCGTCGACGATCTAGTCCCATGATTAAGAGAGAAATTCCAAAGAGCTCTTTGTTTTTTGCGGTATTTTTTTTTTAAAAATTGCCGCAGGTTCGAAAAGTCTTGTAAGTCCCACCATAATCTAGTACCGTGATTGAAAGGGAAATGTGGAAGATATATTTCGTTTTTAAGGCTTCTGGCTGTCCAATATACTTTCCTTCATCGGCATTAATAATGTACACTGGCTAAGAGATAAAAACCACCCTCCAAGGGTAGCCCTTGCTCTCATCTAAAATAAAGATGCATGTGCTTATGGATCTTTTCAAGTTGGAGTTCAAACTTACAAGATCATTCTTGAGAACTCAATCAAAAATGATCGCTTCACTGTTAGGGAACAGCAATGCGCAATGTCAACACTTGCTCGTGCTGCCCCGGTGGCCTAATGGATAAGGCACTGGCCTCCTAAGCCAGGGATTGTGGGTTCGAGTCCCATCCGGGGTGCTTGTTGAGCTCCATTTTCAACAACACCTCATGGAAAGTTTAGGGTGAAGATGACAACTATTTGACTGCCATACAGTCTTGTTTGCCTGTAAATTAGTTCTTGCAAACCTCTGCCCTTTTCGAAAGATCATTTCCATGTACTGAGAGAAGTGTTAACGTGCAACAGAGTAGTATCTACTTTGTAGGGCGGCAAAATATAGCATCTTGTTAAAACACACAGTCCATTGCTTTCATCTTCATTCATGCCCCAAATACCAAAGAGTATACTTTCTACTAAGCTATGGCTATGCATTTAAACAAACAATATTTTAAAGATCAAAATATAAAATAATAAATGTAAAACAAAGTATGTATATATATATATATATATATATGTCATTTTTGACAATTTTTTTCATGTAATGCTCTTTATTAAAAAACAAAATTAATAATCTTGCAATTTTCACACTGGCTACTGGGGCTGTCCTTCTAAAGCCGTTTTCTTAATATCAGAGGTAGGGTTATAATGACTGATAGCACCTCTGTACACAGCTGTTAACACAGGATCTAGGAATCACAAAAGGTGATGTCACAGCTGGCCGTGATGTCACAGCTGACCCTGCAGCCCCTGAATTCCTAAGAATTTGTGCACACGCTCATTAGATGCTTCAATACAAAATAAAGTGTCAAAGTCTGTTCATTGCAGCAAACGCACATGTGCATTTCCTTAAAAAAAACAGAATGTTTGAGTTGATAAAGACCCAGCGGCCAGTGTACAAATTCTAAAATGTCTAATTTTTATTTGTAATAACGATTGTATTATGCTAATATATCTATTCTCAAAACATTCCAATAAAACCCCACAAAACCTGTTTTCAACAAAAGTTAATTTAGTGAAGAAACATTCCCATTCAAATTGATCTTATTTCTTTCTTTATGCTGTACGGCTCTACCACGACGGCTCCAGTGGCGCAATCGGTCAGCGCGCGGTACTTATAAAGCAGTAACTGTTGAGCAATGCCGAGGTTGTGAGTTCAACCCTCACCTGGAGCATTTGTTTCTTGCCTTCCTTTAGTATTTTTTACTACTGAAGTAGTTGGGCAAAGTGTCTTGAACCCGTCGACGATCTAGTCCCATGATTAAGAGAGAAATTCCAAAGAGCTCTTTGTTTTTTGCGGTATTTTTTTTTTAAAAATTGCCGCAGGTTCGAAAAGTCTTGTAAGTCCCACCATAATCTAGTACCGTGATTGAAAGGGAAATGTGGAAGATATATTTCGTTTTTAAGGCTTCTGGCTGTCCAATATACTTTCCTTCATCGGCATTAATAATGTACACTGGCTAAGAGATAAAAACCACCCTCCAAGGGTAGCCCTTGCTCTCATCTAAAATAAAGATGCATGTGCTTATGGATCTTTTCAAGTTGGAGTTCAAACTTACAAGATCATTCTTGAGAACTCAATCAAAAATGATCGCTTCACTGTTAGGGAACAGCAATGCGCAATGTCAACACTTGCTCGTGCTGCCCCGGTGGCCTAATGGATAAGGCACTGGCCTCCTAAGCCAGGGATTGTGGGTTTGAGTCCCATCCGGGGTGCTTGTTGAGCTCCATTTTCAACAACACCTCATGGAAAGTTTAGGGTGAAGATGACAACTATTTGACTGCCATACAGTCTTGTTTGCCTGTAAATTAGTTCTTGCAAACCTCTGCCCTTTTCGAAAGATCATTTCCATGTACTGAGAGAAGTGTTAACGTGCAACAGAGTAGTATCTACTTTGTAGGGCGGCAAAATATAGCATCTTGTTAAAACACACAGTCCATTGCTTTCATCTTCATTCATGCCCCAAATACCAAAGAGTATACTTTCTACTAAGCTATGGCTATGCATTTAAACAAACAATATTTTAAAGATCAAAATATAAAATAATAAATGTAAAACAAAGTATGTATATATATATATATATATATGTCATTTTTGACAATTTTTTTCATGTAATGCTCTTTATTAAAAAACAAAATTAATAATCTTGCAATTTTCACACTGGCTACTGGGGCTGTCCTTCTAAAGCCGTTTTCTTAATATCAGAGGTAGGGTTATAATGACTGATAGCACCTCTGTACACAGCTGTTAACACAGGATCTAGGAATCACAAAAGGTGATGTCACAGCTGGCCGTGATGTCACAGCTGACCCTGCAGCCCCTGAATTCCTAAGAATTTGTGCACACGCTCATTAGATGCTTCAATACAAAATAAAGTGTCAAAGTCTGTTCATTGCAGCAAACGCACATGTGCATTTCCTTAAAAAAAACAGAATGTTTGAGTTGATAAAGACCCAGCGGCCAGTGTACAAATTCTAAAATGTCTAATTTTTATTTGTAATAACGATTGTATTATGCTAATATATCTATTCTCAAAACATTCCAATAAAACCCCACAAAACCTGTTTTCAACAAAAGTTAATTTAGTGAAGAAACATTCCCATTCAAATTGATCTTATTTCTTTCTTTATGCTGTACGGCTCTACCACGACGGCTCCAGTGGCGCAATCGGTCAGCGCGCGGTACTTATAAAGCAGTAACTGTTGAGCAATGCCGAGGTTGTGAGTTCAACCCTCACCTGGAGCATTTGTTTCTTGCCTTCCTTTAGTATTTTTTACTACTGAAGTAGTTGGGCAAAGTGTCTTGAACCCGTCGACGATCTAGTCCCATGATTAAGAGAGAAATTCCAAAGAGCTCTTTGTTTTTTGCGGTATTTTTTTTTTAAAAATTGCCGCAGGTTCGAAAAGTCTTGTAAGTCCCACCATAATCTAGTACCGTGATTGAAAGGGAAATGTGGAAGATATATTTCGTTTTTAAGGCTTCTGGCTGTCCAATATACTTTCCTTCATCGGCATTAATAATGTACACTGGCTAAGAGATAAAAACCACCCTCCAAGGGTAGCCCTTGCTCTCATCTAAAATAAAGATGCATGTGCTTATGGATCTTTTCAAGTTGGAGTTCAAACTTACAAGATCATTCTTGAGAACTCAATCAAAAATGATCGCTTCACTGTTAGGGAACAGCAATGCGCAATGTCAACACTTGCTCGTGCTGCCCCGGTGGCCTAATGGATAAGGCACTGGCCTCCTAAGCCAGGGATTGTGGGTTCGAGTCCCATCCGGGGTGCTTGTTGAGCTCCATTTTCAACAACACCTCATGGAAAGTTTAGGGTGAAGATGACAACTATTTGACTGCCATACAGTCTTGTTTGCCTGTAAATTAGTTCTTGCAAACCTCTGCCCTTTTCGAAAGATCATTTCCATGTACTGAGAGAAGTGTTAACGTGCAACAGAGTAGTATCTACTTTGTAGGGCGGCAAAATATAGCATCTTGTTAAAACACACAGTCCATTGCTTTCATCTTCATTCATGCCCCAAATACCAAAGAGTATACTTTCTACTAAGCTATGGCTATGCATTTAAACAAACAATATTTTAAAGATCAAAATATAAAATAATAAATGTAAAACAAAGTATGTATATATATATATGCTTTCATCTTCATTCATGCCCCATATACCAAAGAGGTATAACCCTGAGTTCTTGTCAAGGTTTTTTAGTGAGGTTGTTGTGCCAGTGTTGTCTATTGATTCATTGGACTGTGACATGCATGAGAGAGTGGTATTTTAGAATGCAGTGGCGTTGTCTGTGTCATGGAGTGAAGATATGGATACAAGTGGTAGAATAGAGTGAGTGAGTGTGTGTGTCTAGATGTGTGTGGTTTCTGCGGGGGGGGGCGGTTGCTAGTTGCTGGGCATGGGTGACAGGTGTGGGAAAGTGAGTAGACGGTGGTTAGATAAAGTGAGAGGGGAGGTTAAAGAACAGAAATGGGTGAAGATAAGATCTATTGTATGTCTGTCTGTGTGGGTGGCCGAGGTGGAACACTGAGTAGGTCCAAAAGATCAAGTAACCAACAGGAGTTTGGAGGCTGCTGACTGACGGGTGTCAGTGGGGATGTTGAAGTCACCCATGATGATGGTGCGAATGTCAGCAGAGAGGAAGTGAAGAAGCAAGGTGGATAATTTGTCAATAAAGGCAGTGGCCAGACACAGAGTCGGTATATGGTGGTTACTTCGAGGTTGGAGGGAGAGAAGATACAAACAGAGTGCAATTCAAAAGAAGAGAAGGTAAGGGAGGGTAGATGTGGGATTGAGTTGAAAGTGTAGTTGGTAGAAAGGCGAAGAGCCACTCCTCCACCATATCTATTGCCAGGGAGAGGAGTCTGGGTGAATTGGAGGCCACTTTAACAGAGCAGCAGGGGAGGCAATATCAGAGGGTGTCAGCCATGTTTTGGTGAGGCCCAGGAAGGAAAGATTGCGAGAGGGCATTCCAGAGTGCCCCAAAGAGATGGAACAGGCGTGTGGGCGTCAAGCGTATGGGTTTTACATAGGAGAGATTGTGGTAGTTCATATTAGGGTGGGAGCGATAGGAAGGAGAATTAATGGGAAGCAGAAGCTGTGGGGGTCCAGGATTGGGAGATATGTCATCAGTTGTGAGAAGCAGATAGAAGAAGAGGAGGTGGAAGGAGAGTGACTGGCTTCTTTTATGTTTTAGTAGGATAAATCGGAGGTTGAGGAGCAAGTCTGCAGATGTGGTCTGGTGAGGAGGTAAGAGGGAAGGAGAGATAATTATTTATTTAGATGGTGCTGGGGTTTGAGGATAGCAAAGGAGTTTGAGGAGAGGTGGACCAAAAATTGTTAGGGCATATGTAAGCATGGCAAAAGAGTAAGTGTGGGGTAAAAATTAATAGTTAAGTGTTTACTCTAACCTTCAGGTCACTTCTGGTCCATTTCTGGAATATTTCTGCTGTACACTTAAAGAGCCACACTTGAGGGAGCCATTCAGACCTCGGTCATCAGACCTGTGTCTCTACATTTATACAACTTTAGGTGCATATGGAATAGACCAGGTGTGAGCAGGAGGGAGGAGCTGCAGGGAGACAGGTCAGAGAAACAGCATGAGGTGATTAGGAGACATGACTGGGTATGCCCAATTCGAATTGGACAAGGCTAGGGATTTATGTTTATGAGTTTGTTTCGGGGCTGTGCAACCTGTGAAAAGCAATAACAACTGAACCTGTTTGGACCAAAACTGCATTACCTGTGTGAACGCTACCTAAGGCCTAATGGCTACCAGAGAGTTTATGGGATGAACATTTTATTAGTTCTGATGCACTAAGTGATACCAAATATTATTTTGTAAAAGTTTTAATGATTTTACTATTCATGTTTGGGGAAAAGGAAGGTGATTTGAACTTTCTATATTTTTATAAAAATTTTTTATGTTTACATTTTTAATTAGTTCCTGTAGGGGACATGAACCTGCATACACTAGATCACCTAAACAATAAACTGGAATGCATCAATATTGCAATGTATTGGTAAACTGACAACACCATATGAAGCATAGGTGAAGGCTGATTATCAAACATGTAGTAACTAGTGTTGAGCGAGTATGTTCTGTTCCGAGTACGCTCGGGCCGAGCTCCGATAAATTATAGCTGCTCGGTGATAAGGTTAAATCGCTCCCGTGTGCATGATTTGCAACTGTTTGGCAGCTTTATTACATGTCAGGAATGTGTAAGAAATAGGCATTCCTCCCATGTAATAAAACTGTCAAACAGTCACAAATCATGCACACGGGAGCGATTCAACCATATCACCGAGCAGCTATAAATACTCAGTGCTTGGCCCCAGCGTACTCGGCGAAAGGGTTAACAGAACATACTCGCTCAACACTAGTAGTAACATGTCCAATATCGGGAAAAGGAATGGTAAGGAACATTTGAAGCGACTACCCCGTGTTCCCAACTTCTTTAGTGCTGCTGTCAAGATTAACACCAACATCAAAAAGCTTCAACTGTTGCACCGTAATTATTCTTGGCGCCAGCTGTATAACACAGCTGTCATCCTTCGATTCAGCTCCTCTGCCTGCTTCATATACAGGTTTGGGAATACTGAGGAGGGTCCTGGAGGCTTAAATGACCCTATTTTAACCACTAATATGTTAGTATGTACACTCTCAGATTTATGCAATCAGGCCACAAGGATCAGACTGAACGTTGGTATTATGGCACAAACTAAAAAGATAATTGGGATCATTGAAGTTAGTATGAGTATTCAGACCCAAGACTGAGCAGAGACTTGTAGCCACCTTATACCAAACTGAATGGGATCTACTGCATATTTTGAATAAGAATACAAAACCTTCTACTAGTATTTATCATCATAGATACTACATATGAATGCATCTTCTGACCTGGACAGTAATGGGCAATATAACGCTCATTGATATGTTGGATTTGGATTTAATGTCAAAACTGAAAATCTGCATTTTAAGTGACGCGCCCCTGGGCCTGTGTCGCGCTGCGTTGCGCACGGGGGAGCTTACCCGGAGCCGGATCTCTTGAGGGTTGTAGTCTCGTGACGGTGACCCGGTCCGTGCCCAGGGAGTCAAACTGAGCGGCGATGTAACAGCGGTAGATGCAGGACGACTACACCACCCGTTGAATGCAGCTATGGAGCTGCCGCTGCAGGACAGTCCGCTGAGGCCGGTGGATGGATGGTGCAGCGTAGATGGTATAACCCCCAACGGGAGGGGTATGGCCTCAGGGCAGCAGATGTGGATGATGGGGGTAGCAGGAACCACTCAGAGACGGTGCGGTGTAATTCAGGGTCTTTACTGGTAACAACGATAGACCCTCCCGGAGTACTTGCTAGTGAACGGGGCCTGGTCAGTCCTTGAGCAGATGGGATCTCCCCTGGCCAGGCGGAGTTGTAGGCCTCCCAAACTGACTGTACTCTTCTGGCTACCTTGCTAGAAGCGGATATAAGTAGCCCACGTCCCTGAGTGTACCGTGTGGTGCTCACCCGTATGGCCGGTGACTCGGGGCCTTCTAATGGCTTCCGCTCCACGATGGCGGTGCTGGTCCCACGCGTGTGACCGTGCCTTCGGGTTTCTGGGCCTGAGGACCTGAAATCCCCTGCCGGTCGGCTTCTGCTGCTGGGTAAGAGTTAGTCCCCACAGCCTCGGACGCCGGGTCCGGTAAGAAAGCTTCTCAGTCAGGGCGAGCTCTGCAGCTGCCAGCCCCTGACTCGTAGTAATATTGCTCCCACTGAGCTTCTGCTGTTTCTTCCTATGCTGCTTCTCTGTCTCTACTCTCCTTGACTGACTAACCCTGCCTCAGCCCAGGGTTTATACAGGGGAAGTTCTTCCCCTCCCAAGACTGGGCAGGAGGTGTGGCATGCACAGGATCCCTCACCAAAGGACCTCCCACCTGCTCTCAGACATAACATTACATTACTGTGGAAAACCAGACCCCTGGGGTGCCACATAAGCATTTGAAGGTTGTTCTTGTGGAGCTTAGGCAAGATTCACGGGAGCCTATATTATCCTCGTTTCAAGAAAAATAGGTTGATATTTTTCATATTTGTCATCTGTATGCAATTCAGTGTGCAATTAATTTTTATACAGAAGCAGTTATTAAAATTTTACAGTATCACAAGGTAGGATCTAAAATGTAGAAGAAACAAGGGAGGAATTACTGATCAACTGCTGTTTTAAGCACTCCTTAGCCAAATGCCCAGCTTTATGAAACTTTCGACTGATTATGTTTCACAAAAGTTGAGGGTATTTACTAGTTATAAGCGAGCATGCTCGTCACTACTCGTAACTCGCCCGAGCATCACAGTGCTCGAGATACTCGTTACTCGGCGAGTACTTTTTAAATGTTCAGGTGGGAGCTCGAGTCCCTGCCCCTCATGTTTGGCATTTATTAGTCAGCCAATTAACATGCAAGAATTGCCTGACAGTCACTGTAATGCCATAGTCATGTTGGTTGTAGCATTACAGTGATTGGCCGGCCACATAGCGTCATCAGGTCTATATAAGACCCTATGCTCGTCACAGTCTACCCATCAAACAGGCAGAGTAGGGAGAGGTGCAGCAGGGCGAGGGAGAGAATTGGCAGTTATTTTAGGCAGGGATTCCACACCACTATTATTTATTTAGTCTACACTAACAGTCCTTGTAAGGGCTCATTCTGATAAATATTAATCCTGCTGATAGCACTAGTTAGGCAGAGTTTGTGTAGAGCTAGTATAGTACAGAATAGGATTCATTGCACGTTTTTTCGACTGCTGGAACTCATATCAATAGCCCTAGATATCACGGCTAATAATATTCTTTTTGCTCTTAATCCTGATAATTTTGGTGAAAAGCAATATACAGTAGTACACCATTTATACTGGTCCATTTGCTTGTTAACAGCATACAGCCAGATTTTGTTGATTTGAATAGCATTGATGTATTGTGCAAGCAGAGAATCTTGTTCATCATCTCAGGTGGTCAAATATTACTGTAGTAATAATCCTGAATTTTTTTGGAAGCTGCCAAATATTATACTCCATTTAAAGTGTGC
Organism: Phyllobates terribilis; assembly: GCF_046119375.1. Classification (NCBI taxonomy): domain Eukaryota; kingdom Metazoa; phylum Chordata; class Amphibia; order Anura; family Dendrobatidae; genus Phyllobates; species Phyllobates terribilis. Next base: position 526,242,828 of record NW_027362771.1, on the reverse strand, counting down.
CAGTTGTGCATTCAAAACATATCCACACTTGGCCGCTGATCAATAGCATCGCTATACCGCCACTGCATAAAAACTTGATCATCAGACGTGATTTAATATTACTGCAGTAATAATTCTAACATTTTTTGCAAGCCGCAAAATATTATACTCCATTTAAAATGGGCAAGGCGTGTGGCAAGGGACAGGAAAGTGGACGTGATGCTGATGGTGCAGGCAGAGGCAGAGGCCGTGGGCAAGATGAAACTGTGCCTGCAGCAGGAGCACAACAAACACCCACATCATGTCGACCTACCTTCCTGTCCCAATTTCTAGGGGCAGCAGAACACCACTCTTGAAGCCAGAGCAGTGTGAAAAGGTTGTGGGTTGGATACCAGATAATGCTTCCAGTCAGTTTGCCACCACCACCACCGTCTTCCACACGGTTCAGTCTCAGTAGCCGTGAGTCTGGACCATATATTCCTCACCCTGATCCTCCTTCCTCCCGCCATGACGAGTGCACAGAGACAAGTGATCCCACACTTGGACACTCCAAAGAGCTGTTCATATATCCATTTATAGATTCTTGCCTCTTGCTCTGTCCGCTTCAAGTGGAGATCACATCTAGCAATGCCCAAATATTTGAGCAGCCATGATCACAACAAGATGACGGTGGGAAAGTACAATTACTGCCGCAAGAGGTGGATGATAATGAAACACAATTTCCATAAAGCCAAGAGGAGGACCAGGGTGAATACGTGGAAGACGAGGTGGTGGACAATCAAGTCACTGACCCAACCTGCGAAGATGACATAAATATCGAGGACAGCAGCACAGAGGGGGAGGTAACCGTAGCACCACAGCAGGTAGGAAGAAGTAGTGTGGTGGCCATAGACACAAGGTGTGTAACTGTTAACCAGAACACCAACATGAGGGAAGTTGCCAGTTCAACTGTTAGGTCTTCCCGAGCCTGGCTCTACATTAAAGACTGTCCAGTTAACCCAAAAAAGGCCATTTTCAACATCTGCCATGACAGCATCAGCAGGGTCAGCAAAACTATAAGCCTGACTACCTCCAGCATGCTCAGACACATGACAGCGAAACACCCGACTAGTTGTGCCAAACCTCAGGGTCCAGAGGCGGTGTCTGCGGGTGACACCACTGTCTGTTTCACTGTTGTGCATGCACGCCAATTCTCTGTCCATGACGCAGGTGAAGTTGCCTCCCACCCTACACTTGTCGTTGCACACTTAAATAGAAGAAAAAAAGAAACATGCCATGGATTGCAGGGATCACACAACTATATCAAATATATTCTTTTCTAAAAAATTGTCTTCGGCTGAGAGAAATTATGACATGGGTAATAGGGAACTTTTGGCGATCAAATTGGCGTTCGAAGAATGGCGACATTGGTTGGAGGGGGCTGTCCATCCTATTAGTGTTATTACTGGCCATAAAAACCTGTCATATCTCCAGTCAGGTAAACGTCTCAACCCTAGGCAAGCCAGATGGTCCCTGTTTTTTACTAGGTTCAATTTTGTTGTCACTTTACTCCCACGGGTCAAAAATGTCAAAGCTGATGCTTTATCCTGAAGCTTCCCTGGGGTGGTAATTATGAGAACCCTGCCGCGATATTACAGAAAGGGGTAATCATTTCGACACTGTATCCTGAATTGGAGGGTGAGGTGTTGGAGGCTCAGGGGGACGCTCCTGCCTCCTGCCCTTCAGGAAGGTTATTTGTACCATCTGATCTGCACCACAAAGTAATTAAGTAACATCACAACTCTGTGCTTGCTGGGCATCCAGAAGGTAAGGCAACCGCAGACCTCCTTTCTCGTCGTTTTAGGTGGCCAGGGTTGCATCGGTCCTGAATGTGAACGACTTTGTGTGGTTGTCTATCAAGAATATAAGATTGAAAGTTCCTTCTTGGAAGCTGGGACCTAGGTTTATTGGTCCCTATAAAATAACCGCCGTCATTAGCCCAGTAGCGTTTTGTCCTGAACTTCCTCAGGCCCTTAAGGTCCACAACGTGTTTCATAGGTCCTTACTCAAGATGTATGTGGAACCTCTTGAGCACTCACCTCTACCACCAATGGTTGATGGTAATCTGGAATTTCAGATTTCTCGTCTCCAACATCGTTCTCTACAATACTTTGTGCACTGGAAAAGCTATGGTCCAGAGGAGAGGATGTGGGTTTCAGCATCAGAGGTGAACGCTCCCAGGTTGGTTAGTTCATTCCATACCACTTATCCTGAGAAACTCGGTCCTGAGTGTCCGGAGGCCACTCATAAAGGGGGGGGGGGTACTGTCACGGGTGTGTCAGACGTGACAGTTGCCCTGCAGTGGCTTGCAGGAGATCTCTATGTTTGGCATTGCAGACACCTTCTTAGAGTCTGTCTCTCTGACCCAGCGGTAACCTTCCTCTGGCTAATTAACACCCTGGCCTCAGAGTATAAATAACTGCTGTGTTCCAGAGGGAAGGGTCGGCGATATTCATTACTCCTTGTGAAGGCCTTAGCAAGAGCATTACTTCTTCATCTCTGGTGCTTGAGGACGTGTGCACATTTGTCAGGGGTCGTTTAAAGATAAGCTATTTCTTCCTGCTTGTCCTCCCTTGTTGTCTTTAGTGTTCAGTGGGGATTCACTAGTAGGATTAACATTACCAACTACGCCACGTATACCTTGAATACCAAACCTATTCCCCCTTCCACCACGACCTCCTTTTTCCCACTCATGTTGCTCAGATACTGTGGTAGGAGCACTATAAAACTAAATTAGATTTTTTCCTCTGCAACAACTATGCACACACCTGAATTTCAGCGGCACTAAATGACAAGGTAATATATGGCTTGCTGTATAATGTTACTAACAGAAGAAAGTATTTTTTAGTGTGGATGAGGCCTGTATAACATAGGAGATATGCTACGAACAATTTCAAACTGAGATGTCCCCTGCTGTATAACATTAAGAACAGAAGAAAGTATTTTTTTTATTGTGGATGAGGCCTATATAACATACGAGATATTCTCCAAACTATTTCAAACTGAGATGTCCCCTGCTGTATAACATTAGGAACAGAAGAAAGTATTTTTTTTAGTGTGGATGAGGCCTGTATAACATAGGAGATATGCTACGAACAATTTCAAACTGAGATATTCCCTGCTGTATAATGTTAGGAACAGAAGAAAGTATTTTTTTATTGTGGATGAGGCCTGTATAACATACGAGATATTCTCCAAACTAAAAAGGACTAGGTGGCTTATGGCAGACTCTATAACGTTTGTTACAGAAAAAAATATTTTGTGGACTCTGGCTAGCAACAGAAAAAAACTACATGTCCCCCCGCTCATCATACACAAGCAGTATGCTAGACAAACTGTTAAAAACACTGTAGTTGCACAGCAATTATTTTCCCACATTTATTCGCCGAATGTTACCAATTTTCCTGAATTTAAGTAAAAATGCTCACGTTTCCGATCATGAATCCTTTGTGCCGAATTTATCTTTTGAGATTGGATTTAGAACATATTCGCTCATCACTAGTTGTTTTAAAACCTCTACAGTATATAATGCTCAGCATTGATGGTGGCTTTCAAGATCTGTAATCTGCCCATGCCATAGGCACTACTGCTGACCCATGCCATCAGAGATGCATGCTTTTGAACTGTGTGCTGATAACAAGCTGGGTGGTCCCCCTTTTCTTGAGCCCGCAGGACACGGTGTTGATTTTCATAAAGAATTTCACATTTTGATTCATCTCACCACAGAACAGTTTTTCATTTTGCCTCAGTCCATTTTAAATGAGCTTTGACCCAGAGAAAACGGCAAAGTTTCTGGATTGTATTGATTTATGGTTTCTTCTTTGCATGATAGAGTTTTAAATTGCATTTGTGGATTGCACGGTGAACTGAGTTCAGACAATGATTTCCAGAAGTATTCCTGAGTAGTGTTGAGCATTCCGATACTGAAATATCGGGTATCGACCGATATTCGCGGTATCGGAGTTCCGATACTAAGTTCCGATACTTTTAGAATATCGAATACCGGAATCGGAAGTTCCCATAATGCCTGCGCTCTGCAGTGTCTCTGAAGGATGACAAGCTGGATGGCAGCGGTCAGCTTACTGTACTTGTCATTTAGTGTTAAAGGATTTATTAAAAAAAATAATAGTGTTTTCATGCACCGTCTCTTTAAAAAAGCCGGCCGGCAATTCAGCATCCGCACCCGACAATTTAGAATAGAAAGAATAGAGCATCAAACATAGATTAGATAGATAGAAACATGTCAGTCACATATATAAGAAGTACAGTGATAGTGTTGATTACTGTACTTGTCATTTAGTGTTAAAATAAAGGATTTATTAAAAAAAAAAATTGGCGTGGGGTTCCCTGTAATTTTAGTCTCTAGCGGAGGTTAAGCAGACAGCTGAGGCAGATGCTTGAAGCCTGGGAATGGGGTAATACCCACGGAGCTTCCCAGGCTACTAATATCAGCCCCCAGCTGAATACCTAGCCTTTACTAGCTATTAAAATGGGGGACCCCCAAAGAAATTACGTGGGGTCCCCCCTATTTTAATAGCTAGCAAAGGCTAGGCAGACAGCTGGGGGCTGATATTAATAGCCCAGGAAGGGTGCCATGAATATTGGCCCCCTCCCAGGCTAGAAACACCAGCCGTCAGCCGCCCCAGAAATGGCGCATCCATAGGATGCGCCAATTCTGGCACTTAGCCTCGCTCTTCCCACTGCCCTGTAGCGGTGGCAGTGGGGTAATAGGGCTAGGGTTGATGTCAGCTTATAATGCCAGCTGACATCAAGCCCAGGTTAGTAATGGAGAGGCGTCTATAAGACACCCCCATTACTAACCCCATAGTCAAAGTTAAAAAAAAAAACACAAACACCCAGAATAAAGTCCTTTCATTGAAATAAACACACAATTCTTTATTGTTCTCAATTAAACCATACTTACCATCACGCCCATTCCAGCTGAAGCCAATGTCTTCTGCAATAAAAGTAAAATAATAAAGCAACCTCATTCTTACCTTTCCATGGTTCCCACGATGGCTCCAGCTCTGCTACATTCACATGACAGGCTGGATCGCAGCCGAAAGCTGCCATCCAGCTTGCCATGCCGCAGACACTGAGAAGCGCAGGCATGCTCGCGCTCCTCAGTGTCTGGCTGTGACGGCATCCAGATGAGCCGAGGTCATGTCCAATGAACTCAGCTCACCTCATGCACGTCACTGACAGCGTGGGAAAATTCTCCTGCCCTCAGCGCTTCAGCAGGAGAATTCTCCGACGAAGGGATGGCATTCTGATGACAGGCTGGATCGCAGCTGAGCGCTGCCATCCAGCTTGTCATCTTTCAGAGACACTGCAGAGCGCAAGCATGCCTGCGCTCTGCAGTGTCTATGAAGGATGGTATGCTGGATGGCCGCGCTCAGCTGCGATCCAGCCTGTCATCTCAATGCCATCCCAGCGTGGGAGAATTCTCCTGCTCAAGCGCTGAGCGCAGGAGAATTTTCCCACGCTGTCACTGACGTGCATGAGGTGAGCTGAGTTCATTGGACATGAACTCGGCTCATCTTTATGCCGTCACAGTCAGACACTGAGGAGCGCAAGCATGCCTGCGCTTCTCAGTGTCTGCGGCATGGCAAGCTGGATGGCAGCTTTTGACTGCGATCCAGCCTGTCATGTGAATGTAGCAGAGCTGGAGCCATCGTGGGAACCATGGAAAGGTAAGGATGAGGTTGCTTTATTATTTTACTTTTATTGCAGAAGACATTGGCTTCAGCTGGAATGGGCGTGATGGTAAGTATGGTTTAATTAAGAACAATAAAGAATTGTGTGTTTATTTCAATGAAAGGACTTTATTCTGGGTGTTTGTGTTTTTTTTAACTTTGACTATGGGGTTAGTAATGGGGGTGTCTTATAGACGCCTCTCCATTACTAACCTGGGCTTGATGTCAGCTGGCATTATAAGCTGACATCAACCCCAGCCCTATTACCCCACTGCCACCGCTACAGGGCAGTGGGAAGAGCGAGGCTAAGTGCCAGAATTGGCGCATCCTATGGATGCGCCATTTCTGGGGCGGCTGACGGCTTGTGTTTCTAGCCTGGGAGGGGGCCAAAATTCATGGCACCCTTCCTGGGCTATTAATATCAGCCCCCAGCTGTCTGCCTAGCCTTTGCTAGCTATTAAAATAGGGGGGACCCCACGTAATTTTTTTTGGGGTCCCCCATTTTAGTAGCTAGTAAAGGCTAGGTATTCAGCTGGGGGCTGATATTAGTAGCCTGGGAAGCTCCGTGGGTATTACCCCCTTCCCAGGCTTCAAACATCTGCCCCAACCGTCTGCTTAACCTCCGCTAGAGACTAAAATTACGGGGAACCCCACGCCAATTTTTTTTTTTAATAAATCCTTTATTTTAACACTAAATGACAAGTACAGTAGTCAACACTATCACTGTACTTCTTATATATGTGACTGACATGTTTCTATCTATCTAATCTATGTGTGATGCTCTATTCTTCCTATTCTAAATTGTCGGGTACCGATGCTGAATTGCCGGCCGGCTTTTTTAAAGAGACGGTGCATGAAAACACTATTATTTTTTTAATAAATCCTTTAACACTAAATGACAAGTACAGTAAGCAACACTGTCACTGTACTTCTTATATATGTGACTGATATGTTTCTATCTATCTAATCTATGTGTGATGTTCTATTCTTTCTGTTCTAAATTGTCGGGTACCGGTGTATGCCGCTGATGAATTGCCGGCTTTTCATGTAATACATTCTACATTATTCTTAGTTGTTTTCCTTCGTGTAGAATTAACCTACAAGGAAAGAAAGGGTTTATTTTCATTCTGATATTTGTGTCCCATTGACTTGCATTGGTTTCCGGTATCGGAATCGGCCATATCCGATATTTTTTGGGTATCGGTCCGATCCAATCCGATCCGATATTTCCCAATATCGGAAGGTATCGCTCAACACTATTCCTGAGACCATTCAGCGATTTGCACGACCAAATTATGCTTGTTTTTAACGTATTGCAGCCTGAAGGCCCGTAGATCACAAACATCCTATATTGACCATTGTTCTTGTCACCTGTGCACATGGATTTCTCCACAATCTTTGAATCTTTTGATGAAATTCTGTACTGTAGATTATGGGATATTTAATATCTTTGCAATTTTATGTTGAGAAACATTTTTCTGAAATTGTTCCACATATTTTAGACACAGTTGTTCACACATTGATGAACCTCTGACCAACTTTGCTTTTGAGATACTGCCTCTGTAACATTGTCTTCATATACACAGTCATGTGACTTTGTTGAAAATTTACCCTTCAGCTGATTTTCATTAGCACCACTTACTTTTCCAGCCTATTGTTAACCTTGTACCAACATTTTTGATGTGTTGCATCCATCAGTTTCTAAATAAGTTAATTTTTTTTCAAATGAAACGGGAAAACATCTAACTTTCAACTTCTGATCTGTGTTTTATATTCTGTTGTGAAAAAATATGGCTATAAGAGATTTCCAAATCATTACATTCCTGTTTTCTTTACATTTTACACTGTGTCCCAACTTTTTTTTTAGAATTGGGCTTGTAAATGAGATTTTAAAAATCTCAATCACACACTGCATAAACTTTCTAAAGTGGAAATCAATCTAGGCAGTGGATCTGAAATCTGCAGTGTGTCAATTTATATTGCAGATATCACTAAGGATTTTATCCCTTGCAAAAAATAACAATTCCAAAGTGAGATCCATGTAAAAAAAAACATGTAAAATACGCTCACAATAGGATTTCAATGGGGACTCATGCCAATAGTGCCCAAGATGATTTTTTTGTGTGGGTACAAAAAAAACAACTCAAATCTTGATACTTTTTGGATTCAATGCATTATTGCATTTGCGTCTTTTTGTCTAGTTTCTGGTGTTTTCCGCTTGTATTTCACTTGCACCTTATTATTATTTTTATTTTGCATTGTTTATAAAGTCTGTATTATGTTTTTGCCCGTGTTTGTGTTTTATGCTCGTCGTTGTTATCTAGGTTTGTGGCTTTCAGGAGTTTTCAACCAACTTATCAATAGCAATTTTGTGTTTTCATTGTCTGTAAGCCAAAATCATCAACATTAACAGAAATAAACACTTGAAATAGATCACGGTTTGTAATGACTCTATATAATATAGGAGTTTCACTTTTTGTATTGAAGAACTGAAATAAATTAACTTTTTGATGATATTCTAATTTTGTGAAAAGCACCATTTTCTATTTTCAGCCAATCGCAACTAATTGGGACTACACTACATTTGGATTGTTCTAGGACCTTTTTTTTGCTCTGCTTAATCAGGGTGGAAATGCAATTGGCCGGCCATACTTTTGTTAACATACTACACACTCGGATTTACCCCTTGTTTGTTTTCATGGGATGATTTGACCTGGAAGGGTTTCTAAATCCTATCATTCATACCATTCATGGGCACCTGAAATTCTCTCCAGAAATGGGGGCATTTGGAAGTGTCAAAGTAAGGGTGATTCATAAAAATTGATTGGCCTACCCAATACCCTGTGTACATGATACATAAATATGCATATAGCTCTGGGCTTATGCTCATTTAGAAATGGAGCATTCTTATACATAATTTTGATCACCATATATGTATTATGGCAATAATAATTTTAGTTTGTTATTAGGCAGCAGAGAGGACGTTATATGAGGGGATTCCCATATCCAAAATGGTGTCTGCAAACAGAGGTACGCTATCACGCATGCGCAATGATCCTTTAACCTCAGTCTATGCCTATTGGCTGATTAACAATGACACGCACAGACATGCGCAGTAGTGTTGTATGGATGCCAAGATTGGCGTGCATTTCAGTAATAAGTGCAATAATGGCAATATGAATATGGGTAAGTCATTTCTAGTTATATGCAACATATGGGTTAATTACTATGCTAATTATATACAGTATAGACGAAAAGTTTGGACACACCTTCTCATTTAAAGATTTTTCTGTATTTTCATGACTATGAAAATTGTACATTCACACTGAAAGCATCAAAACTATGAATTAACACATGTGGAATTATATACTGAACAATAAAGTGTGAAACAACTGAAAATATGTCTTATATTCTAGGTTCTTCAAAGAAGCCACCTTTTGCTTTGATGACTGCTTTGCACACTCTTGGCATTCTCTTGATGAGCTTCAAGAGGTAGTCACCGGAAATGGTCTTCCAACAATCTCGAAGGAGTTCCCAGAGATGCTTAGCACTTGTTGGCCCTTTTGCCTTCACTCTGCGGTCCAGCTCACCCCAAACCATCTCGATTGGGTTCAGGTCTGGTGACTGTGGAGGCAAGGTCATCTGGCGTAGCACGCCATCACTCTTCTTCTTAGTCAAATAGCCCTTACACAGCCTGGAGGTGTGTTTGGGGTCATTGTCCTGTTGAAAAATAAATGATGGTCCAACTAAAAACAAACAGGATGGAATAGCATGCCGCTGCAAGATGCTGTGGTAGCCATGCTGGTTCAGTATGCCTTCAATTTTGAATAAATCCCCAACAGTGTCACCAGCAAAGCACCCCCACACCATCACACCTCCTCCTCCATGCTTCATGGTGGGAACCAGGCATGTAGAGTCCATCCGTTCACCTTTTCTGCGTCGCACAAAGACACGGTGGTTGGAACCAAAGATCTCAAATTTGGACTCATCAGACCAAATCACAGATTTCCACTGGTCTAATGTCCATTCCTTGTGTTCTTTAGCCCAAACAAGTCTCTTCTGCTTGTTGCCTGTCCTTAGCAGTGGTTTCCTAGCAGCTATTTTACCATAAAGGCCTGCTGCACAATGTCTCCTCTTAACAGTTGTTGTAGAGATGTGTCTGCTGCTAGAACTCTGTGTGGCATTGACCTGGTCTCTAATCTGAGCTGCTGTTAGCCTGCAATTTCTGAAGCTGGTGACTCGGATAAACATCCTCAGAAGCAGAGGTGACTCTTGGTCTTCCTTTCCTGGGGTGGTCCTCATGTGAGCCAGTTTCTTTGTAGCGCTTGATGGTTTTTGCAACTGCACTTGGGGACACTTTCAAAGTTTGCCCAATTTTTCGGACTGACTGACCTTCATTTCTTAAAGTAATGATGGCCACTCATTTTTCTTTACTTAGCTGCTTTTTTCTTGGCATAATACAAATTCTAACAGTCTATACAGTAGGACTATCAGCTGTGTATCCACCAGACTTCTGCACAACACAACTGATGGTCCCAACCCCATTTATAAGGCAAGAAATCCCACTTATTAAACCTGTCAGGGCACACCTGTGAAGTGAAAACCATTTTCGGTGACTACCTCTTGAAGTTCATCAAGAGAACGCCAAGAGTGTACAAAGCAGTCATCAAAGCAAAAGGTGGCTACTTTGAAGAACCTAGAATATAAGACATATTTTCAGTTGTTTCACACTTTTTTGTTAAGTATATAATGTCACATGTGTTAATTCATAGTTTTGATGCCTTCAGTGTGAATGTACAATTTTCAAAGTCATGAAAATACAGAAAAATCTTTAAATGAGAAGGTGTGTCCAAACTTTTGGTCTGTATTGTATATTTACTCACTATGATGTTTGTACATATTATCATGCACTGTCACTTGTACTTTATTTATAATGAATTGTATATTTGCATTTTTGGACAAGTCAGTATATATTGCTCTTTATTATTTTTATTAATGATATGTAAAATTGTATAATAATGTAATACTCCTATGTATACTTTCTATGTACACCCATTTCACTGTGGCACCCCAGAGGGTCCGGTTGCCACAGTGGTATTGCCTCCCTCAAAAGAGGTAATGCCATACCTGGAAGCAAGCAGGGGTCCTTTTAGTCAGGTACACTACACATGCAACACTTCCTGGCTCCAGACCAGCAAGGGGAGGCCCCTCCCCTTGGCAACTGGATCTGGAGGCGGGGTTAGTTTAGTTTAGTGTCAGGGAGTTGAGTTTAGGACATTGAGGAGAGAGGAGCTAGGGACTGGAGCTGAGGAAGCTCGTCCTAGCTGAAATACACAGAGGACCGGACACCGGAGTCTGAGGCTGTGCGGGCACTGCAGGCCCAGCAGCAGATACCGTAGGGCAGGAGATTGCAGGTCTCCTGGCCCCATCAGACGCCCGGAGACTCAGCAGCATGGAGGGACCAGCACCACCATGGAGGAGCGACGCATGTACAAGGCCCGAGCTGCCAGCCATACGGGTGAGCACAGAACGTCACACTCAGGGACGTGGGCTACAACACAGCTACAAGCAGTAAAGCCAAGGAGTATAGTGAGAAGGGCAGGCCTACAACTTCATCTGGCAAGGAGGACTCTATGTTTGCTTCCAGGCTGACCGGACTCTTACTTCTAGCCAGTACTCCAGTCCAGGCTTGTCTAATTGTCATCAGTAAAGACCCTGGGACTGCACTATACTGACTCTGTGGTTATTACAGACACCCTGCACAACCACCATCATCCACACACTGCCCTGAAGCTAACTCTTCCTGTGGGGAGTTATACCACCCTTGCTGCAAAACCACCAGCTTCAGAGGACTGTTCCGCAGCGGCGGTCTCCATTGGCCGCATTCCACAGGTGGCGTAGTCGGACATTCACACCTATACATATAAATTCCCCTTGGATTGACCGCCCTGGGTCACGGACCGGGTCACCGCCACAGTGACTACAACCCCCAGCATCTACCGACCCGGCACCGGGTACCCCACGGCCCTTGGGGCGCGTCATCACTGCTTGAAAAAGGTTCACTGCAAACGAAACATCGCCACACCATATGGGCTGATTAAAGTCTGCTTTATTTTTGGCAATATTGGAGTGCTGCCTGCTTTTTGCTTTTTTCATCTTTATCCATCATCTATCTATCTATTTACTGTCATGGTCGAAAATGTTGGCACCCTTTAAATTGTTCCAGAAAATTAAATATTTCTTCCCAGAAAATTATTGCAATTACACATGTTTTGTTATACACATGTTTAGTTCCTTTGTGTGTATTGGAGCAACACAAAAAAAATGGAGAAAAAAAGGCAAATTGGACATCATTTTACACAAAGCCCCAAAAATGGGCCGGACAAAATTGTTGGCACCCTCAACTTAATGTTTGGTTGCACACCCTTTGGAATAAATAACTGCAATCGGTTGCTACCTATAACCATCAACAAGCTTCTTATACCTCTCAACTGTAATTTTGGACCACTCTTCTTTTGCAAACTGCTCCAGGTCTCTCATATTTGATGGCGCCTTCTGCCAACAGCAATTTTAAGATCTCTCCACAGGTGTTCAATGGGATTTAGATTCCAACTCATTGCTGGCCACTCCATAACTCTCCAGGGCTTTGTTTCCATCCAATTATGCTTCTTGAAGTATGTTTGGGATTATTGTCCTGCTGGAAGATCCATGAACTAGAACTCAAACCCAGTTTTCTGACACTGGGCACTACATTGTGACCCAAAATCTTTTGGTAATTTTTAAATTTCATGATGCCTTGCACACAGTCAAGGCACCCAGTGGCAGAGGCAACAAAACAACCCCAAAACATCTTTGAACCTCCACTATATTTGATTGTAGGTATTGTGTTCTTTTTTTTGTAGGCCTCATTTCGCTTTCAGTAAACAGTAGAATGATGTACTTTACCAAAAATCTCTATCTTGGACTTATCTGTCCACAAGACACTTTCCCGGAAGTATTTTGGTTTACTCACATACATTTTGGCAAACTGCAGTCTAGCTTTTTTATCTTTGTGTCAGCAGTAGGGTCTTCCTGGGTCTCCTGCCATAGCGTTTCATTTCATTCAAATGTCGACGGATAGTTTGCGCTGACACTGATGCACCTTAAGGGTGAAGGATAGCTTGAATTCCATCCTGCATTGCAAACTTTCATCAATTTTTATCTGCTATCCACGTCAAGGGAGATTAGCTAAAGTGCCATGGGTTGTAAACTTCTTCATTATGTTGCGCACCATGGACAAAGGAACATTAAGATCTCTGGAGATGGACTTGTAACCTTGAGGTTGTTGACATTTTTCATGAATTTTGGTTCTCAAGTCCTCAGACAGTTTTCTCCTTTTTCTGTTCTATTCTCCATGCTTAACATCTGACTTTGACAAGTGACTTTGACATGTGACTTTGACAACTGATAATAATAAAAAGGCACTGTTTGCCGCTGGGACTTGAACCCAAAACTCTATGTCTATAAGCCAGTGCACTTACCATTGATCTATACACTCAGTTGAAGATCACTAGGCATTCTATTTGGTTATGTGATTTTCAGTGCAAACCTGTCTGAAACTCATTGGGACTTATACACAGACCTCCTCCAAGCCACATTCAAATGAACTGTGACTTTGATATGTGAGTCTAATATCTGACTTTTTTCAAACATCAGAATCACAATGACTTTTACACACCCTGAATATTTTCATGGTTGATCTCATAAGCCAAGAAAAACTGCTAACTGCTATCACTTAACCCCATGGCTGAATGGTAAAGCTTCAGACTCATAGCAAAGAGCTTCTGAGTTCAAATCCCAGGTGTAGAAGAATGTTTTTTTTTTTAATTATGCTGGTTAGCACATAAACTACAGTGATGTTTTACTTTTAATATCTAACATTCTGATTGTCATCCTGACGTCTTAAGAAAGAGTTTCAGACACGCTGTCTATTTGCATGGCAAATCACATAGCCAAAGTAAATTGGGAGGCACTAATTTACTATATATCAATTTCCAAGTGTGACTGTACATTTGCATAATTTCTTAGGAAAAGGTCTAATGATCAAATTTCTTTATTTAAAACTTTTCTTTCCATCCACCCTGTTTTTACTGCTAGAGAAGGCAGTGGACTAGTGAGACCTCCTAGTGGTCTGGAGTTTGCAGCCAGTTTTTGGGTGGATGGAAAGAGAAATTTACAGCTGAAAAAAAAAAAAAAATCACTGTTTGCCGCTGGAACTTGAACCCAAAACTCTATGTCTAGAAACCAGTACACTTACCATTGAGCTAAACACTCAGTTGAAGAAACCTAGGTGTTCTATTTGGTTATTTGATTTTCAGTGCAAACCTGTCTGAAACGCATTGGGACTTTCACATAGACCTCCTCCAAGCCAAATTCAAATGATGTGTGACTTTGATATGTGAGTATGAGATATGACTTTCTTCAAACATCAGAATCACAATGACTTTTAGCCACCCTGAGTATTTTCATGGTTGATCTCATTAGCCAAGACACTATTTTCACCAGTTAAGTGTATAGCTCAATGGTAAGTGCACTGGCTTCTAGACATAGAATTTGGGGTTCAAGTCCCAGAAGCAAACAGTGCCTTTTTATTATTGTTAGATGTCAGTCACTTGTCAAAGTCACATATCAAATAATAATAATTTTTATATAGCGCCAACATATTCCGCAGCGCTTTACAATTCAGAGGTGCATATACAACAGTCATAAGTAACATAGCTAAAGATAATACAATAATTAAAGCAAAAATAATGATGATGGCTCCTAAGAGCTTACAATCTACAATGAGGTGGGGGTGACACAAAATACAGGGGCTTATTTACAATGATGGTCCAGCTATCTTGAGGAGATGAGGGATAGATAAAGGCTGCATGAGCTCGTCACCAGTCAGTATTTGTAGTGCTTTTGGGTGCGGTGGCGTTTGGTGGAGACTTATGTTCAGAGAAATAATGAATAGGCTATAAAAATATAAAAGGACTTCGACTAGGGAATGTGATAGGACACCCTAAACAGGTGTGATTTAGGGAGCACCTAAAACTGTCTAAGTTGTGGTTCATCCTAATTTCTTGGGGTAGAGCATTCCAAAGAATAGGTGCAGCTTGGGAGAAGTCTTGGAGCCGGAAGTATGGATTAGTACGGATTAGTGCGGATGTTAGTCGAAAGTCTATTGCGAAGCGTAGAGAACGGGTAGGTCGATAAACAGAAATGAGGAAGGAGATGTAGGGGGGTTCCGCACTGTGGGGAGCTTTGTGAGTGAGAACAAGCTATTTAAATTGGATCCTATAATGTATGGGCAGCCAGTGCAATGACTGGCATAGAGCGGAAGCATCTGAGTAACGATTAGCCAGATAGATGACCCTGGCTGCAGCATTAAGGATGGACTGGAGAGGGGAAAGTTGAGTGAGGGGGAGGCCAATTAATAGAAAGTTACAGTAGTCAAGGCGGAAGTGGATCAGGGCAACAGTGAGGGTTATTGTTATTTCCAAGGTGAGAAAGAGGCGGATTCTAGAGATGTTCTTCAGATGTAAGCGACAAGAGCGGGCAAGAGATTGTATATGGAAGGTGAAGGAAAGATTGGTGTCAAACACAACGCCCAGACAGCGTGCCTGCTGGCTTGGCATTATTGTGGTGCCACACACAGAGAGGGAGATGTCAGATTTAGAGAGGTGAGTAAACGGTGGGAGCAGAAGTTCAGTTTTGGAAAGGTTGAGTTTCAGATAGAGAGCGGACATGATGTTGGAAACTGCAGCCAGACTGTCACTGGTGTTCTGTAGTACAGTGGGGGTAAGGTCAGGGATTAGGTGTATAGTTGTTTGTCATCAGCATAAAGATGGTACTGAAAGCCAAATTTGCTGATGGTCTGTCCAATTAAGGCCGTGTAGAGAGAGAAGAGAAGAGGGCCAAGGATTGAACCCTGATGAACCCCAATAAAGAGAGGAAGGGGGGAAGAAGTGGAGCCAACGAACGATACACTGAAAGAGCAATCAAATAGGTAGGAGGAGAACCTGGGGAGAGCAGTGTCCTTTATGCCGATTGACTGGAGCATAGAGAGTAGGTGTCAAAAGCTGCAGAGAGGTCAAGAAGAATGAGCAGAGAGTAGTCACCATTACGTTTTGCTGACAGAAGGTCAGTGGTCACTTTGATGAGTGCAGCTTCAGTAGAATGTGGGGAGTGGAAGCCGGACTGTGATGGGTCTAGAAGAGAGTAAATGGAGAAGTAATAGGTAAGGCGGGAGACTGGTCTGTAGTTGTTTGTGCAGGAAGGGTCAAGAGAAGGTTTTTTTAATAATGGAGTAATGATGGAGTGTTTGAAAGAGGAGGGGAAGATACCAGAAGAGAGGGAGAGGTTGAAGATTTTAGTTAGGTGAGTAGTGATGACTGAAGAGAGAGACTGGAGTAGATGTGAGGAAATGGGGTCAGAGGTGCATGTAGTGGGATGAGAAGAGAGGAGCCTGGAGACTTCTTCTGTGACTGGGTCAAATGTGGAGAGTGATCCAGAGGAAATGTGGGGAGGGATGGGAGCCACGGCACTTGGTGGCTGGGAGCTGATTTCCTGACAAATGTTCTCTATTTTCTCTGTGAAGTAGGAGGCCAAGTCCTCAGCACAAATGTCCATGATAGGGGCCTGCGCTTTAGGACTGAGGAGGGAGTGAAAGGTGTCGAAGAGTTTTTATGGGTTGTTGGATAGTGAGGAGATCAGGGTGGTGAAGTAAGACTGTTTGGCGAGGTGAAGGGCTGAGTTATAGGTTTTTAACATAAATTTATAGTGGATAAAGTTTTCTAGTGTGCGAGTTTTCCTCCATAGGCGTTCGGCACTTCTAGAGCAATTGCTAGAGAAATCGGGTTTGCGGTGTGAGCCAGGGCTGTTTTACAGTTTACAGGTTCTGAGGGTGAGGGGTGCTACTTGGTTCAGGGAGCTACTGAGAGTGTCATTGTAGTGATTTACAGTCAGATCAGGACAGGAAAAAGAGGAGATTGGGGACAGTGATGAGTGTAGGGAGACTGTAAGTGTATGAGGGTTAATGGCTTGTAGATTTCTGAATGTGTGATAGGTAGGAGTGTGCTGGGGTGGGTGAGGATTTGTGAGCGTGAAGGAGAGAATGTTATGATCAGAGAGGGGAGTTATCTAGGTAGGGGATTGAACAAAGCAGGACAAAGACCTCATCCAGGGTGTTTCCGTCTTTGTGTGTCTCAGAGGTTGAAAGATGTGAGAGGCAAAGAGAAGTGGTTAAAGATAGAAGCTGGGATGCGGATGGGGAGGTGGGGCTGTTTATGGGGATGTTGAAGTCTCCCAGAATAAAGGTTTGTAAATCTGAGGACATGAAGTGTGGTAGCCAGGCAGAAAAATGGTCAAGGAACTGGGTGGGTGAGCCAGGAGGATGGTATACGACCGCTACTCTGAGGGAGAGGGGATGGCAGAACCTGATGGTGTGGACCTCAAAAGAAGGGAATGACAGTGATGGAACTGGGAGGGATGACCTGGAAGGTGCATTGTGGGGACAGGAGTAACCAACTCCACCACCAAGTCTGTTTGCCGGTCTCTGGGAATGGGAAAAATGCAAGCCGCCATGAGAAATAGCAGCAGGGGAGACAATGTCAGAATCCTGAATCCAGGTTTCAGTGAGGGCCAGCAGATTGAGAGAGTTGGTCAGAAAGTAGTTGTGCAGGAAAGGAAGCTTGTTGCATACAGACCGTGGATTCCACACTGAAGGAGGAAGATGAAGGAGTAAAACTGATGTTAATAAGGTTAACAGGGTTTCAATGTGAGGTGGGGGAGGGGTTGAGATTGGCGGAGGGTGGACCGTAGTTAGGAGAGATATCCCCTGAAATAAGTAGTAGCAGTAAAAAGAGAAAGAGAAAATAGTTTTTGGATTTGTGACATAGTTTATTGTGCAATATCTTTGGATAAGATAGTGAGATTTTTCAGGAAATTAAAAAGAGCATGGGGGCTGTACATGGGAGAGGGAAGGAGAGAGGGGCAGATGTGGATGAGTGAGGGGGGATGGGACGGTGAAAGTGGATGAAAAAAGCACGCAGGAATTAAGTACATAGTTAGAAGAGAGTACAACGTGTGGGTTACCTGACTCCTGCCCTGAATGAGTGCCATTGAAATGACTGTCAGAGACACTTGTCGAACAGGACACTTTGCTGAAGAGGACACGTGCATGCACCCCTTATGATGCATCTAGATTTATAGGTGGGGCTATAGCATCAGGTGAGAAGGATTGTGGGAGCTGCTTGTGGATAAACTAACAGCTGCTCCAGGGGGTGGAGAGCTGATCAAAGACACAGGCCAAACACACTATGCCTGACACAGTATAAGGCTATGTGCCCACGATGCAGAAATGCTACGGATTTTTCCTCAGTGTTTCTGCATCTCCCTGGCAGAAAAAACGCATGGGCAAGCATTCTTCACATGCATTTCCGCATGCGGGTTGACAAGTGCGTTCCAAGCGATTTTAGCATCACTTGGAAAGTGCTTGTCAACTTGGTCACACTATACAGTACAGAAAAAAGTTTGGACACACCTTCTCATTTAAAGATTTTTCTGTATTTTCATGACTTTGAAAATTGTACATTCACACTGAAGGCATCAAAACTATGAATTAACACATGTGGAATTATATACTTAACAAAAAAGTGTGAAACAACTGAAAATATATCTTATATTCTAGGTTCTTCAAAGTAGCCACCTTTTGCTTTGATGACTGCTTTGCACACTCTTGGCATTCTCTTGATGAGCTTCAAGAGGTAGTCACCGGAAATAGTCTTGCAGCAATCTTGAAGGCGTTCCCAGAGATGCTTAGCACTTGTTGGCCCTTTTGCCTTCACTCTGCGGTCCAGCTCACCCCAAACCATCTCGATTGGGTTCAGGTCTGGTGACTGTGGAGGCCAGGTCATCTGGCGTAGCACCCCATTACTCTCCTTCTTGGTCAAATAGCCCTTACACAGCCTGGAGGTGTGTTTGGGGTCATTGTCCTGTTGAAAAATAAATGATGGTCCAACTAAAAGCAAACCGGATGGAATAGCATGCTGCTGCAAGATGCTGTGGTAGCCATGCTGGTTCAGTATTCCTTCAATTTTGAATAAATCCCCAACAGTGTCACCAGCAAAGCACCCCCACACCATCACACCTCCTCCTCCATGCTTAACGGTGGGAACCAGGCATGTAGAGTCCATCCGTTCACCTTTTCTGAGTCGCACAAAGACACGATGGTTGGAACCAAAGATCTCAAATTTGGAATCATCAGACCAAAGCACAGATTTCCACTGGTCTAATGTCCATTCCTTGTGTTCTTTAGCCCAAACAAGTCTCTTCTGCTTGTTGCCTGTCCTTAGCAGTGGATTCCTAGCAGCTATTTTACCATGAAGGCCTGTTGCACAAAGTCTCCTCTTAACAGTTGTTGTAGAGATGTGTCTGCTGCTAGAACTCTGTGTGGCATTGACTTGGTCTCTAATCTGAGCTGCTGTTAACCTGCGATTTCTGAGGCTGGTGACTCAGATAAACTTATCCTCAGAAGCAGAGGTGACTCTTGGTCTTCCTTTCCTGGGGCAGTCCTCATGTGAGCCAGTTTCTTTGTAGCGCTGGATGGTTTTTGCAACTGCACTTGGGGACACTTTCAAAGTTTTCCCAGTTTTTCAGACTGACTGACCTTCATTTCTTAAAGTAATGATGGGCACTCGTTTTTCTTTACTTAGCTGCTATTTTCTTGCCATAATACAAATTCTAACAGTCTATTCAGTAGGACTATCAGCTGTGTATCCACCAGACTTCTGCACAACACAACTGATGGTTCCAACCCCATTTATAAGGCAAGAAATCCCATTTATTAAACCTGACAGGGCACAAGTGCGAAGTGAAAACCATTTCCGGTGACTACCTCTTGAAGCTCAGCAAGAGAATGCCAAGAGTGTGCAAAGCAGTCATCAAAGCAAAAGGTGGCTACTTTGAAGAACCTAGAATATAAGACATATTTTCAGTTGTTTCACACTTTTTTGTTAAGTATACAATTCCACGTGTGTTAATTCATATTTTGATGCCTTCAGTGTGAATGTACAATTTTCATAGTCATGAAAATACAGAAAAATCTTCAAATGAGGAGTGTCCAAACTTTTGGTCTGCACTGTATAAATCCATGCAAACGGCATGGATTTATATACTGTGACCGAAAGAATGTTTAAAAATAAAAAATGAATCTATACTTACCTTCTGATGGCCCCCGCAGTCTTGCTTCACTTCGTCCTGGCTGCCGGCAGATCGCGGTACACTGAAGGACCTGCCGACGTCAGCGTCGCGTGACCCGTCACATGACTATAACATCAGCGCAGGTTCTCCAGTCCATCGCGATCTGCCGGCAAGTGAGGACGGGCGCCGCGGGGGCCATCAGAAGGTAAATATAATATTTATTTTTTATTTTATTCTTTTTTTTTTACAGTTTCTATGGTACCCGGGTCCGGAGGAGAGTCTCCTCTCCTCTAGACCTGGGTACCATCTGCACATTGAACGCATGTATTCCGCATGTGCTTATCTAGTGAAGCGGAATACATGCGTTCTAATGCAAGTCAATGGCGGCGAAAACGCAGCGCTTCCGCAAAATAATTGGTAATGCTGCGTTTTTTTACGAAATGATAATCCGCAGCGGAAATTTCCGCAGCATGTGCACAGCATATGCGGATTATCATTGGGGAACATGGCAGGCCTTCTCCCATGCGTTTTTTAAGCGTTTCTGCAGCGTTCTTGCCGCTGCGGAAACGCTTAAAAAATGCATCGTGGGCACACAGCCTTACACCTTCCATCAGATAAAGTCTACAATGATGGAAGGACAGACATATATCAGTAAATATTGAATACAATGCAACAGATAACATAGAAATACAGCAAGCAGAGACATTATACCATAAAATTGTTTCAAGATGAGAATTCACCAGATGACATAGATACAGCAAGCAGAGATGTTGTACCATAAAATTGTTTCAAGTCACTTGTCAAAGTCAAATGTCAAAGTCAGATATCAAAGTCACTTGTCAAAGTCAGATATCAAAGTCAGATGGCAAAGTCACTTATCAAAGTCACATGTCAAAGTCAGATGTCAAGGTCACATATCAAAGGCATTTATCAAAGTCACTTGTCAAAGTCAGATATCAAAGTTAGATGGCAAAGTCACATATCAAAGTCATTTCTCAGACAGGGTATTTAGCCTCAAACTGGCATGATTCAGATTTTTTACTTTGATATCTGATCATGTATCAGATATTTGTAGACAGCTATTAAGTCTCCTCTTAGCCTTCTTTTTTGCAAGCTAAACATTATCAGATCCTTTAATCGTTCCTCATAGGACATAGTTTGCAGTCCACTCACCATTCTGGTAGCTCTTCTCTGAACTTGCTCCAGTTTTTCAATGTCTTTTTTAAAATGTGGTGCCCAGAAACGGACACATTATTCCAGATGAGCTCAGACAAAGGAGGAGTAGAGGGGGATAATTACTTCACGTGATCTAGACTCTATGCTTCTCTTAATACATCCCAGAACTGTATTTGCCTTTTTGCTGCTGCATCACACTTTTGACTCATGTGCAGTCTGTGATCTATTAGTATACTCAAGTCTTTGTCACACATGGTGTTGCTTAGTTCTATTCCTCCCATTCTGTAGATGTCATTTTTGTTTTTCTTGCCCAGATGCAGAATCTTGCATTTCTCTCTGTTAAATACCATTCTATTAGTCACTGCCCATTGTTCAAGCTTATTTAGATCCTTCTGAATCCTTTCTCTTTCTGTCTTCTCTAGTGTTAGCTATCCCTCCTAGCATTGCATCGTCTGCAAATTTGATTTGTTTACCTTCAGTTCCCTTATCGAGATCATTTATAAAAAAAATATTGAACACCACTGGGGCCAGGACAGAGCCTTGTGGTACCCCACTTGAAAAACTCTTCCAATTGGATGTGCAACCATTTATTACCACTTTTTGAGTACCATCACTGAGCCAGTTATGAATCCACCTAACCGTAGCTTTATCAATACCATACTTGATCATTTTTTCAATAAGGAAAGTATGAGATACTTTATCAAATGCATTGCTGAAGTTGAGATATACTATACCAACCCCATTTCCCAGTCAGTGATTCCATCATAGAAGGAAATTAGATTAGTCTGGCATGACATGTTTGCTACAAACTCATGCTGGCTCTGGTTAATTACTGTATTCTTATCCAAGTATTTACATACATGCTGTTTAATAATTTGTTCAAAGACCTTTCCTGGTATGGAAGTACTGGTCTGTAATTTCCTGGCTCCATCTTCTTTCCTTTTTTGAAGATAGGGACAACATTTGCCCTTTTTCAAACTTCTGGGACTTCTCCTGTTCGCCAGGATTTTTCAACGATTCTGGCTAGTGGTTCTGCAATTTCCTCTGCTATCTCTTTCAGTACCCTAAGATGTCATTCATCTAGACCAGGAGATTTAAATTCATTTAAATTAGCTAAATGTACCCTCACCATCTCTCTGTTTATAGATAGTGGGTTATTTTATTCCTTCAATAGCACAGTGAAGATCAGTTGATGCTACAATTGCTTTCTTAGAGAACACAGATGCAACGTAGGAATTTAAAAGTTTGACCTTCTCAACATCATTTTTTACTACTTCACCCTTTTCATCCTGTAAAAATCCTATAGCATCTTTGACTTTTCTTTTGCTTTTGACATACCCCCAAAATGCTTTTTTAGATATGCTCCCCTCTTTACATTTAAAATACATTTCTTTTTTTCCTTTTTAACAAGTGTTTAAGTTCCGTGTTCATCCGTCCTGGTCTCTGTAAATGCTTCTAATTCTTCCTTCTTTTCGGATTGTTACTGATTGTGCAGTGTGAATTTAATTTAGCAAAATCTCCCATCCTTCTTGGACATTTCTGGCCTTTAGAACATAGAGAGTTGATCGGTGACGCAAATCAATGATCAGCACTTGTGCTCGCTACTTTACACTTTTCATTTTCCACAGACTTTCTTTCTTTTGTACAGTACGGTCACACTGTCAGATTGTGCACCGTGCTGGGCAATCACTGCTCCTGCTGCAACAGAAGAAAGAAGACATCAGTAAGTAAATCTCTACCTGTTCTCTCCAAATCCACCCAATACCCCTCTCCCCACTCATCCTCCTCCCTTTACCCTCTTCCCCACCCCCCCTTTCTGCCACAGAGCGCTGATCAGTACTTGATCGCTGATCAGTATTTGATCGCTTGTTTTTTGGTGTTTTTTTTTCCGTGCGCCTGCAGCGGCCGAGCACTGATCAGTGATGCAAATCACTGATCAAAATCCATGCTCGCTTGTTTCCAGAACTTCTTTTTGTCCCTGTCCATTCCCCCCTCAACTTTGCACCACCTTCGTGCGTGCATCCAGCAGCCGCCGAGCGTTGATCGGTGACGCAAATCACCGATCAGCACTCGTGCTCGCTACTTTACACTTTTCATTTTCCACAGACTTTCTTTCTTTTGTACAGTACGGTCACACTGTCAGATTGTGCGCCGTGCTGGGCAATCACTGCTCCTGCTGCAACAGAAGAAAGAAGACATCAGTAAGTAAATCTCTACCTGTTCTATCCAAATCCACCCAATACCCCTCTCCCCACTCATCCTCCTCCCTTTACCCTCTTCCCCACCCCCCCTTTCTGCCACAGAGTGCTGATCAGTACTTGATCGCTGATCAGTATTTGATCACTTGTTTTTTGGTGTTTTTTTTTCCGTGCGCCTGCAGCGGCCGAGCACTGATCAGTGATGCAAATCACTGATCAAAATCCATGCTCGCTTGTTTCCAGAACTTCTTTTTGTCCCTGTCCACCCCCCCCAACTTTGCACCACCTTCGTGCGTGCATCCAGCAGCCAACGAGCGTTGATCGGTGACGCAAATCACCGATCAGCACTCGTGCTCGCTACTTTACACTTTTCATTTTCCACAGACTATCTTTCTTTTCTACAGTACGGTGACACTGTCAGATCGTGCACCGTGGTGGGCATCGTGGTGCCACAGAAGCCTGTGACAGCACAATCACCGCTCCTACTGCTACAGAAGAAAAAAGACATCAGTAAGTAGATCTCCAAATCCACCCCTATCCCCCCCTCATCCCCCTCCTTTTACCACCTTCCCCACCCCCCCTTTCTGCCACAGAGCACTGATCAGTACTTGATCGATTGATCCCTGATCGATTTTTGCCTTTTTTTTTTGTGCCTCCTGCAGCGGCTGAGCGCTGATCAGTGACTACATCACTGATCAACGTCCGTGCTCGCTGTTTTCCAAGACATTTTTTTGTCCCTGTCCATTTCCCCACCCCCAATTTGCACCACCTCTGTGCGTGCATCCAGCAGCCGCTGAGCGTTGATCAGCACTCGTGCTCACTGTTTTTCGCCTTTTTTTCCACTGACTTTTTTTTTGCACAGGGCGGTCATACTATCAGGCCGTGCTGGGCCTTGTGGTACCACAAATACCTGTGACACTACAATCTCTGCTCCTGCTGCGACAGAAGACATCAGACAGAAGAAGACAAGATAACACAACTTTAAGTAGATTTTTTGATCCCTCCACATCCACCCCAACCCCTTCTTCCCCTCCTCCCTCTTTTTACCCCCTCATAAACCCCCTTTCTGTCACCGAACGCTGATCAGTACTTGATCGCTCAATTTTTGGCAGGTTTTTTTTTGTGCGTCCTGCAGCGGCTGAGCGCTGATCAGTGACTACATCACTGATCAACGTCCGTGCTTGCTGTTTTCCAAGACTTTTTTTGGTCCCTGTCCATTTCCCCACCCCCAATTTGCACCACCTCCGTGCGTGCATCCAGCAGCCGCCGAGAGTTGGTCAGCACTTGTGCTCACTGTTTTTCGCCTTTTTTACGACTGACTTTTTTTTTGTACAGGGCGGTCATACTGTCAGGCTGTGCTGGGCATTGTGGTACCACAAATACCTGTGACACCACAATCTCTGCTCCTGCTGCGACAGAAGATATCAGACAGAAGAAGACAAGATAACACAACTTTAAGTAGATTTTTTGATCCCTCCACATCCAGCCTAACCCCTTTTTCCCCTCCTCCCTCTTTTTACCCCCTCATAATGCCCCTTTCTGCCACCGAGCGCTGATCAGTACGTGATCGCTCAATTTTTGGCATTTTTTTTTTTCTTGCTTCCTGCAGTGGCCGCAGATCAGTGATCCGCACTCGTGCTCACTGTTTGCACCACCTCCGGCTGTTCTTTTCTTTTTTATTATTCAGGAAAAAAAAGTTTACACCAAGCACACTGACACATACACACACACTGAATAAAGTACTGACACACACGCACCACATACATAAAAAAAAAATGTCCCGCTCATCCCAAACTCGCTATTCAGTAGGGGAAGCATATGCTTTCCTCGCCTCCGACACTGACAGTGAGGGAGAGGATCCCACCTTTCTTTATTTTTCTGACTCCTCGCCGTCTTCCTCCTCCTCCTCTTTCTCTTCAGGCGCCAAACTAATTTGAACGCTCAACAATTTTTGGCAGAAAACAGCACTTCATCATTTTCTAACTGGTCTCCTGTAGACAAAGTAGAAATGATGAAGTTTTGGGGCCTGGTCCTTCACATGGGGATCCTGAAGAAGTCAAAAAGTTTGTCAATACTGGAGTGTTGATGTTTTGTATAACACTCAAGTGTTCCAAATGGTCATCACCCAGACACGTTTTGCGGCCATCCACAAGTTCTTGCATTACAACGATAATGCACGGTGTCCTGAACATGATGACACAAATTTTGATCGTCTTTTCAAAGTTTGGCCGGTCATCGAGCACTTCAACAAGTTTGCTGAAGCGTAAGTGCCCCAAAGGGACATCTGCGTGGATGAGTCCCTAATTCATTTTAAGGGGAGGCTTGGATTCCGGCAGCACCTGCCCAGTAAGAGGGCCAGGTACGGAATTAAGCTGTATAAACTGTGTAAGAGTACCTCAGGACCCCCTGTTCTGGGAGTGAGCGTGAAAATTGTGTGGCATTTGATGCACCCACTGCTGGATAAAGGTTATCACCTCTAAGTGGATAACTTTTATACCAGAGTCCCTCTCTTTAAGTCCCTCTCTGTGCGAGGTACTACAGCCTGCGGTACTGTCCGCAAAAATCAGAAAGGCCTCCCAAAGACGCTAACTGGGCAGATGCTAAGAAGCAAGCAGAGCCCAATGTAGCGATGACCTGCTGGTGATCAAGTACAAGGACAAGAGGGATGTCCTTTTCTTGACCACAATACATGGTGATGGCAGCACCCTCAGCACTGTACGAGGTTCCACTACACAGGTCGTCAAATCAGACTGTGTAGTGGGGTACAACAAGTACATGGGGGGAGTTGATCTCTCTGATCAAGTCTTCCAGCTGTACAGTGGTTTGAGAAAGGCCAAGGAGTGGTATAGGAAGCTGGCCGTGCACATTGTACAGATGGCAATGCACAACGCTTTCCATCACGATGTGCAGGCCAAACTTCTACGTCATACCTTCAGTTCCAAGAGGTAGCGATCAAGGCCCTGATATTTGGCAGTGGTGATGGAGTACTTCCGGATCTAAAGGACCTCGAATCGTACCAAGCCAGCATTTCCCGGGGGAGGTCCTGCAAAGTGGAAAAGATGGTAAGTCACAAAAGAAGTGCCGAGTGTGTTACCCAAGGGGAATACGCAAGAACACCATTTATCAATGTGACACCTACCCGTCAAACCCGGCCTGTGCATGAAAGAATGCTTCAAAAGGTATCATACTTCCATGCACTACTAAATTAATTTCTGACATATGACAACCTGACGAATACTACACAACTCACGTATTGTTCGTCGGGATGTCCTAGGTCAGTTGTGTAGTGTTCGTCAGGTTGTCCTACACAACCGATGTATGACACTACATTATAAAATTCATATATCAGGAATCAGTTCCAAAAAGTGGGCACTTGTTGGGCATTTCCACTGTTTAGGCACATCAGGGGCTCTGAAAACATGACATGATGCCCACAGACCAGTCCATCAAAGTCTGCATTCCAAAGCGTCACTCCTTCCCTTCCGAGCCCTGACATGTGCCCAGTCGCTTTCTCGAACACAAGGGTATCAGCGTACTCAGGAGAAAATGCAATACAACTTTTGGGTCCAGTTTCTCCTGTTACCCTCGTGAAAATAAAAAAATTGCAGCTAAAAGATCATTTTTGTGGAAAAAAAAAGATTTTTTTTCACGACTTAACGTTATAAACAAAACATTTGGGGGTTCAAAGTGCTCACCACACATCTAAATAAGTTCCTTAAGGGGTCTATTTTCCAAAATGGCGTCATGTTTGGGGGTTTCCACTGTTCAGGCACATCAGGGGCTCTCCAAACGCGACATGGCGTCTGCTATCAATTCCAGCGAGTTTTGCGTTGAAAACGTCCAAGGGTGCTCCTTCCCTTCCAAGCCCTGCCGTGTGTCCAAACAATGGTTTTCTCCCACATATGTGGCATCAGCGTACTCAGGAGAAAATGCACAACAACTTTTGGGGTCCAATTTCTCCTGTTACCTTTGTGAAAATAAAAAAATTGGGGTCTAAACTAAAATTTTAGTAAAAAAAAGTTAAATGTTCATTTTCTCCTTTCACATTCGATTAATTGCTGTGAAGCACGTGAAGGGTTAATAAACTTCTTGAATGTCGTTTTGAGCACCTTGAGGGGTGCAGTTTTTAGAATGGTGTCACTTTTGGGTATTTTCTGTCATATAGACCCCTCAAAGTGGCTTCAAATGTGGTGTGGTCTCTAAAAAAATGGTTTTGTAAATTTTGTAAAAATGAGAAATCGCTGGGCAACTTTTAATCCTTATAACTTCCTATCAAAAAAAAAAAATTTGGTTCCAAAATTATGCTGATGCAAAGCAGACATGTGGGAAATGTTATTTATTCATTATTTTGTGTGACATAGCTCTCTGATTTAAGGGCATGAAAATTCAAATTTTGAAAATTGCTAAATTTTCGGCAAATTTCCAATTTTTTCACAAATAAACGCAAGTCATATCAAATAAATGTTACCACTATAATGAAGTATAATATGTCATGAAAAAACAATCTCAGAATCAGTGGGATCCACTCAAGCGTTCCAGAGTAATTACCTCATAAAGTGACAATGGTCAGAATTGTAAAAATTGGCCTGGTCATTAATGTGCAAACAGCCTTCGGGGGTAAAGGGATTGAAAAAAAAGGGGGAAAAAAACAAGGAAAATAGGATGGGAAGAGATAAATTGAGGAGGGTGTAATTATGTGTTTGTGTATGTATGTGTATATATATATATACAGTACAGACCAAAAGTTTGGACACACCTTCTCATTTAAAGATTTTTCTGTATTTTCATGACTTTGAAAATTGTACATTCACACTGAAGGCATCAAAACTATGAATTAACACATGTGGAATTATATACTTTACAAAAAGTGTGAAACAACTGAAAATATGTCTTACATTCTAGGTTCTTCAAAGTAGCCACCTTTTGCTTTGATGACTGCTTTGCACACTCTTGGCATTCTCTTGATGAGCTTCAAGAGGTAGTCACCGGAAATGGTTTTCACTTCACAGGTGTGCCCTGTCAGGTTTAATAAGTGGGATTTTTTGCCTTATAAATGGGGTTGGGACCATCAGTTGTGTTGTGCAGAAGTCTAGTGGCTACACAGCTGATAGTCCTACTGAATAGACTGTTAGAATTTGTATTATGGCAAGAAAAAAAGCAGCTAAGTAAAGAAAAACGAGTGGCCATCATTACTTTAAGAAATGAAGGTCAGTCAGTCTGAAAAATTGGGAAAACTTTGAAAGTGTCCCCAAGTGCAGTTGCAAAAACCATCAAGCGCTACAAAGAAACTGGCTCACATGAGGACCGCCTCAGGAAAGGAAGACCAAGAGTCACCTCTGCTTCTGAGGATAAGTTTTCCAAGTCACCAGCCTCAGAAACTGCAGGTTAACAGCAGCTCAAATTAGAGGCCAGGTCAATGCCACACAGAGTTCTAGCAGCAGACACATCTCTACAACAACTGTTAAGAGGAGACTTTGTGCAGCAGGCCTTCATGGTAAAATAGCTGCTAGGAAACCACTGCTAAGGACAGGCAACAAGCAGAAGAGACTTGTTTGGGCTAAAGAACACAAGGAATGGACATTAGACCAGTGGAAATCTGTGCTTTGGTCTGATGAGTCCAAATTTGAGATCTTTGGTTCCAACCACCGTGTCTTTGTGCGACGCAGAAAAGGTGAACGGATGGACTCTACATGCCTGGTTCCCACTGTGAAGCATGGAGGAGGAGGTGTGATGGTGTGGGGGTGCTTTGCTGGTGACACTGTGGGGGATTTATTAAAAATTGAAGGCATACTGAACCAGCATGGCTACCACAGCATCTTGCAGCGGCATGCTATTCCATCCGGTTTGCGTTTAGTTGGACCATCATTTATTTTTTAACAGGACAATGACCTCAAACACACCTCCAGGCTGTGTAAGGGCTATTTGACCAAGAAGGAGAGTGATGGGGTGCTACGCCAGGTGACCTGGCCTCCACAGTCACCAGACCTGAACCCAATCGAGATGGTTTGGGGTGAGCTGGACCGCAGAGTGAAGGCAAAAGGGCCAACAAGTGCTAAGCATCTCTGGGAACTCATTCAAGATTGCTGCAAGACCATTTCCGGTGACTACCTCTTGAAGCTCATCAAGAAAATGCCAAGAGTGTGCAAAGCAGTCATCAAAGCAAAAGGTGGCTACTTTGAAGAACCTAGAATATAAGACATATTTTCAGTTGTTTCACACTTTTTTGTTACGTATATTACATGTGTTAATTCACAGTTTTGATGCCTTCAGTGTGAATGTACAATTTTCAAAGTCATGAAAATACAGAAAAATCTTTAAATGAGAAGGTGTGTCCAAACTTTTGGTCTGTACTGTATATATATATATATATATATATATATATATATATATATATATATTATTGTGATAGACGCTGTTTCACACACAGGATTCATTTCATTGATTCAAAAAAACAAACAGGCGGTTTATTAAACCTTCATAAACCGTCAGGGTTAACAGAACAATAACAGTCTCTTCCTGGTGCAAAAAGATAAAACTGAACAAAAAATGGAAAATAACCAGTTCATATAACGCACGGGCTCAGCCATTTAAATGTCAGGCCTTTTCTCTCAGACTCCAGCAGGGTCTGAGCAGCACATGCAAGGCCTCCTCACCTTGCAATAACACAGAAAAAATAGGACAGCACCAGCTGCCTTAAGTCAGCCGTTCCAAATCCTGGACTGGAGGTAAGTGAGCAGCTGATCCCTCCCAGCGCTTTCAGCTGATTGTAAAACTCTAACTCATAATCCAGGCCCATTAAACACCTCTCAGAACTATGTGTACTGGAGCCTGCTTCTTCTTCGAGTCCTACATCACCTAGGCTTGGCACCTCAGGGACACGTACCTCCCATCCATGACGTATCCAGCTGCCACCTCTATATATATATATATACAGTACAGACCAAAAGTTTGGACACACCTTCTCATTTAAAGATTTTTCTTTATTTTCATGACTATGAAAATTGTACATTCACGCTGAAGGCATCAAAACTATGAATTGACACATGCGGAATTATATACTTAACAAAAATTGTAAAACAACTGAAAATATGTCTTATATTCTAGGTTCTTCAAAGTAGCCACCTTTTGCTTTGATGACTGCTTTGCACACTCTTGGCCTTCTCTTGATGAGTTTCAAGAGGTAGTGACCGGAAATGGTCCCCAACAATCTTGAAGGAGTTCCCAGAGATGCTTAGCACTTGTTGGCCCTTTTGCCTTCACTCTGCGGTCCAGCTCACCCCAAAACATCTCGATTGGGTTCAGGTCTGGTGACTGTGGAGGCAAGGTCATCTGGCGTAGCACCCCATCACTCTCCTTCTTGGTCAAATAGCCCTTACACAGCCTGGAGGTGTGTTTGGGATCATTGTCCTGTTGAAAAATAAATGATGGTCCAACTAAACGCAAACTGGATGGAATAGCATGCCGCTGCAAGATGCTGTGGTAGCCATGCTGGTTCAGTATGCCTTCAATTTTGAATAAATCCCCAACAGTGTCACCAGCAAAGCACCCCCACACCATCACACCTCCTCCTCCATGCTTCACGGTGGGAACCAGGCATGTAGAGTCCATCCGTTCACCTTTTCTGCGTCGCACAAAGACACGGTGCTTGGAACCAAAGAACTCAAATTTGGACTCATCAGACCAAAGCACAGATTTCCACTGGTCTAATGTCCATTCCTTGTGTTCTTTAGCCCAAACAAGTCTCTTCTGCTTGCTGCCTGTCCTTAGCAGTGGTTTCCTAGCAGCTATTTTACCATGAAGGCCTGCTGCACAAAGTCTCCTCTTAACAGTTGTTGTAGAGATGTGTCTGCTGCTAGAACTCTGTGTGGCATTCACCTGGTCTCTAATCTGAGCTGCTGTTAACCTGCAATTTCTGAGGCTGGTGACTCGGATAAACTTATCCTCAGAAGCAGAGGTGACTCTTGGTCTTCCTTTCCTGGGGCAGTCCTCATGTGAGCCAGTTTCTTTGTAGAACTTGATGGTTTTTGCAACTGCACTTGGGGACACTTTCAAAGTCTGCCCAATTTTTCAGACTGACTGACCTTCATTTCTTAAAGTAATGATGGCCACTCGTTTTTCTTTACTTAGCTGCTTTTTTCTTGCCATAATACAAATTCTAACAGTCTATTCAGTAGGACTATCAGCCGTGTATCTACCTGACTTCTGCACGACACAAGTGATGGTCCCAACCCCATTTATAAGGGAAGAAATCCCACTTATTAAACCTGACAGGGCACACCTGTGAAGTGAAAACCATTTCCAGTGACTACCTCTTGAAGCTCATCAAGAGAATGCCAAGAGTGTGCAAAGCAGTCATCAAAGCAAAAGGTGGCTACTTTGAAGAACCTAGAATATAAGACATATTTTCAGTTGTTTCACACTTTTTTGTTAAGTATATAATTCCACATGTATTAATTCATAGTTTTGATGCCTTCAGTGTGAATGTACAATTTTCAAAGTCATGAAAATACAGAAAAATCTTTAAATGAGAAGGTGTGTCCAAACTTTTGGTCTGTACTGTATTTTGACTGTTTCTGAGTAGGGCTCGTCTGTCTGCTGACAATGCCCTAACCGGCTTCTGGAGCTGTCGGACGGGAATCAGACACCGACTGTTCAAGGCTTTAAGCCTGAAACTTCCGGTTAATCCGAGGCCTTCACTTGCCACGGAGACAGTCATGGTCATCTGTGGAGAGGAAACACTAACGCCAAGGGCAGCCTCTCCTACAGGCCTAATGTCTTGGGATTCTCCAACCTTCGCTGGACAAAGACTGTCAGGGGGTCCCAAACCACCGCAGCGAACCGCAATCCGATTTTGTGACTGAGTTCTGGCTTCTGCTTTGCCTGACGAACATAGTCATCCTTCATGGATTCTGTGCGGAAAGCTGCCTCTACAGGCTGGGGAACAGGAGGTCTTTGGGAGGACAGAACCTGGCGTGACGGTTTACCTCTACGCCTTGCACGTCTGGACTGCCACTTGAGGTTGGGAAGAGAAGTATTCTGTGGAGCATAGTCATCCTGTGTGGATTCTGGGTGGGCAGCAGTCTCTTCGGGCTGGAGGACTGGTAGGCTGCCTACACACATTACCCATCGGGGCTGCTCCGGGATATTGGGAAGGGAAGCTTTAGCAGAGGCTTCAGGATTAGGGTCATCGAAGACCATTAGAAAGGCCACCAGGAAGGTCTGCAGGTCAAAGACGATAGGATCCCATGCTTCCCATAGGGGGGTGATCCATTTCAAGGCATCGCCCGCTAGGTAGGACATCATGAATGCAACTTTAACCCGATCAGTAGGAAAATAGTGAGCATAGAGCTTGAAATGCAGCATGCATTGCTCAACAAATGCACGGCTTCGTTTTGGATCCCCATAGTACCGTGGTGGATCCGCAGGAACAAGTGCTGATAGATCCATTTGGGCTGGTGCATAAATCACCTGGGCCATAGCTTGAGAAAAATTTTTTGCTTGGTGCACGTATTCGCCAGACAAAGATTCAAAATGTCTCTGAGAGCGAAAGGCTGTGGGGCTCAATGGGAACCATGGACTGAGCAAACTGTTACGCTCACGCCCGGACTGACTGGCGTGAGCGTGATTAGTGATCCCACTGTACCATGAACCGAGGAGTGCCTGGAGGGGCGTAACTAAGTATCAACCCGATCCGACCAAGGTCGCATGGCGGCTAGTCGACTCCGTGGACCAAGGAAGAACCGAGCAGAGGGACCAGGTGCGACTCCAGGTCAGACCCCGGTCACAGTTGTTGACCCACACTGGGGAATGCAGGAACAGGCAGGTTAGACTGGCATACAGGCAGGTGGGTATTGGCAAGTACGGCTGGTATGCAGACAGGTGGGTACTGGAAAGTACGGCTGGTATGCAGACAAGTGGGCACTGGTAAGCACGGCTGGAGTGCAGACTGGATAGGGTCCAGTACAGACTGGGAGACAGGTACAGAGTCGCAGATGCGGTAGACAAGCAGAGTAAAGCGAAACCGCCGGAGCGGAGGACAAGGCAGAGCAGATAGGAACTGCTGGTGCGGTGAGCAGGCAGAGCGGAGCGAAAACTGCAGGTGCGGTGGGAAAGGCAGAGCAGTGAGAAACCGTAGGTTCAGTGGACAAGGCAGAGCAGAGTGGAACCGCCGGAGCGGTGGGCAAGGCAGAGCAGAGAGAAGCCGCCGGAGTGGTGGGCAAGGCAGAGCAAAGAGAAGCCGCCGGAGCGGTGGGCAAGTCAGAGCAGAGAGAAACCGCTGGTGCAGTGAGCAAGGCAGAGCAGAGAGAAGCCGCCGGAGCGGTGGGCAAGGCAGAGCAGAGAGAAGCCGAAGGAGCAGTGGGCAAGTCAGAGCAGAGAGAAGCAGCCGGAGCGGTGGGCAAGTCAGAGCAGGGAGAAGCCGCCGGAGCGGTTGGTAAGGCAGAGCAGAGGGAAAACGCCGGAGTGGTAGGCAAGGCAGAGCAGAGGGAAACCGCCGGAGCGGTGGGAAAGTCAGAGCAGAGAGAAACCGCCAGAGCGGTGGGCAAGACAGAGCGGAGCGAAACCACAGGTGCGGTGGACAAGGCAGAGAGGACAGGGCTCTGTTCACATGGAACAGACTGGAAAATACAGGAAGATACGGAGGAAGGGGAAAGGGACAAGCAGAACCAGATACACACAAGGTACTTCCCATGAAGTAGCGAGTGGACACAAAACTCACAAACAGAAATACAGAGACAACGAGTTGGAGTTAGGTGCAGGTTCAGATACTGCAGGAAAAGGGAAGGTACAGACATAGAGACAAACAGGTAACAGGCTAGGATACAGTTCAGACAGGAACTGCTACTACAATGAGATACAAGAACGAGCCTGGGTATACAGCCCCCAGAGATGGTGAAACGGACAGAAGTCACAGATAACAGGTCTGGGTATGCAGGCCCCAGAGATGGCGGAAACAGACAAGAAGCAGAACTGTACCTGGCAACTTCAGAGTCAAGGAGCACACTGAATGTTAGTGTTGCTCAGGCACCTCCTACTGGGTGGAGGAGGTTTAAATATCCAGTGACTCACAGCAATAGGCTGGAGACGCATTAGGGGTGCGCCCACAGCAGCTATAAGAATCAGGAAGTAACCGGGCCGCCGCCCTAAGCAGTCAATCAAGAGACATGCACACAGCATGAACTGGAGCTAGATTTGCAGGCTGGACAGACAGGTAAGATTGCGGTCTTGCATAGTGGGAGGTGGTGCATTATGCAAGCATGCCGCCAGGGATGTTACATGCTGATTAAGTCTAATTCTAAATTCTAGTGTAGTCTCCCCGACGTTAGAAA
This sequence comes from Phyllobates terribilis, assembly GCF_046119375.1. NCBI lineage: Eukaryota > Metazoa > Chordata > Amphibia > Anura > Dendrobatidae > Phyllobates > Phyllobates terribilis. Next base: position 526,208,190 of record NW_027362771.1, on the reverse strand, counting down.
GATTACACGGTCACTGCAATAGATAGATAACATAATTTGATGAACAAGTTAGAAAATTATTTATAAAATAAATCTCCCCATCATTGGAAAGCTGAAACTGATTACCTTTCTGCAAAAATGAACAATTAATACAATTAAGGCAGGGAAAGCAACCCGTCCTCCGTTGTCCTGTTAGTGTACTCTGAACTATCTCCCTTTGGGAGCCAATATCTGCTCGAATCAACCTATCCTTGATGTTTTTGGCACGTTTGTAGGATATCAGGGGAGGCAATTGAAATTCTTTGATTTCTGGTAGACATTTATTTAACATTGGCCAATGGCGTTTAACAATATTAGCCACCATCTTACTTTCCTCACAGAAAGACGTCACCATTGGTATTCTATTTAAATTTCCATGTTTTTTCGCTGGTTTATTTAGCAGACAATTACGGTCCGCTCCCTTAACTTTATCCTTCCATTTATCTAGGAGTTTGCATGGATAATTCCTCACCTTAAATTTATCAATCATTGAATGCAGAGAAACCTCCAGCATATTATCCTCACTCACAATCCTCCTAACCCTCAACATCTGGCTATAAGGAAGCGATTCTATCATTTTATGTGGATGGTGACTATCGTATTTCAATAAATTATTTCTATCCGTAGGCTTGACAAATAATTCTGTACTCAATCTATTATTATTATATTTAATCAATACATCAAGAAATTGTATCTCTCTATCCGAATGCACCAAAGTAAACCTGATGCCCTCCATCAAATTGTTAAGAAAGGCATGAAAATCCAATAGTTCCTCCAGGGAACCGGACCACAGAAGGAAGACATCATCTATGTATCTCCACCACCCACATACATGGCGGAAGTGGTGGGACACATAGACTAGGTCCTCCTCCATGATCCTCATAACCAAATTTGCATAAGCGGGCGCCATACTGGCGCCCATCGCTGTTCCTCTGCACTGCATGTAATATTTGTCCCCAAATAGAAAATAATTATTTCTCAATACAACCTCAAGTAAATTCATAATGAATTCTATCTGTCTAGATGTAAAATGAGTCCCACTCAATATCTTTTTCACAGCACTAAGTCCCACCTCATGACTAATGGATGTATATAAAGATACTACATCAAATGATGCCAGAATAACCTCACCACTAAGTACCACCAAACTCAATTTGCGTAAAAAATCGGTAGTATCCAAAATAAAGGATTTAGCCTCTCTTGCTAGTGGGCCTAAAATTTTGTCCACAAAGACTCCAATATGGCTCGACAATGAATCACTTCCAGAGATAATAGGATGTCCTGGCGGATCTATAAGCATTTTATGTATCTTTGGGAGAATATATATAACCGGCGTAACCGGATTCTCCTTCAACAAAAATTTAAACAAATCCTCATCAATTATACCCTGTGCCATTGCCTCATTCAAAATCAATTTAATCCTTTGCATGACCACTAATTTAGGATCCCCACTTAATACTTCATATACCTCAGTATCAGCAAGTTGCCGATCAATTTCGGCTATATATTTTTTCGTATCCATGACGACGACCGAACCACCCTTATCGGCTGGCTTAACCGTAAGGTCGCCGTCATGGATCAAAGAATTAAGGGCACTTTCTCACTTTTAGAAAAATTAGAATGGCTAAATGGAGTTTTGGTGTATGACTCCTTCAACCTTTCAACATCATTATTCACTGCTGTGATGTAGGCCTCAATAACAGGTTGATTTATAATCGGTACAAAATCACTTTTATTACTAAGTCCATAATCCTGCAATCTCAAGGTACTACCACTACTTGTGTTAATACTAGTGTTGAGCCACCCCCGTAGTGTTCGAGTTCGGTTCGGTTCGTCGAACACCCGTGTGTTCGCCGAACTGTTCGCCGAACTGTTCGTCGAACTGTTCGTCGAACACCTTCGAACACCGTTAAAACCAATGGCAGGCAAACAAAAACACATAGAAACACATAGAAAACACCTTCAAAGGTGTCCAAAAGCTGACAAACTGCTCAGAAGACATAACTAACACATGGAAAAGTGACAAGTACATATAGTCATGCGAAAATAAAAGAGGTGGAGGAGTAAAAGGAGGGGGAGACACAGATATAGGCATGTCATGCCCTTCTAAAATCCAAAAAGTGAGAAGCCGACACGGCCAGTCCGCTCCTGCCCGTGCCACCTCCGTGTCGCCGGGTTTGTGCCAGAGCCGCGGTGAACCCTGACGGCCAGCCCCCCTCTCCCAATACTGGTGCCTGTCCGCTGGTGGGTCGAGCGAGCCCCCCTGTGGTGGAGGCAGCTCTAAGCTTTTTAATTTAAATTGTCTCTCTAATTTGAATGAATACACTTTAAATCCATTTACAAGGATCTATTGGAGGGCAAGTCTCATGCCAGCAGCCGCGGTAATTCCAGCTCCAGTAGCGTCCACTAAAGCTGCTGCAGTTAAAAAGCTTTTATAAGGATCGAGCTCGGCTGTCCACCGCAAGGCATCCTACTGCCAGTCCCAGCCCCTATGCCTTGGGGTGCCTCCTGATGCTCTTCACTAAGTATCCCATGGTCCCGAAGCATTTCCTTTGAAAAAATTAAGTGTCTAAACTACAGGTGGTGCAGCTTGCTTAACAGCCGGGATAATCCGCTGACTAGCAGACACTGCTACTAGGCACAAAGTATTTCCTGGGCTAGATGCAGTTAAAAATTTGTAATTAGATACTCTCGTTGGATGCTGAGAAAGCATTCCATAGAGTCTCCTGGCACGCCATATATGATTCTCTTAAAAAGCTTGGGGTAGGGGTCTAGGGGACCCTTTTATAGCCAAAATCACGGCCCTGTATCGCAATACGTCACCTAGGCTGAAGATAAATGGAACTGTAGCACCCTGAGGGCTCGGTTGCTACAGACGTATTGCACCTCACCCAGAGGTGTGATATCTCACTCTCAGGTAAGGATGGAGTGTGGATCAGGACCCGACACCTGCATGCATTACACCACATTGCCGTGGGGCAGGGCGGCCAATATGCCCCTGAGATGGGCACGACAGTCCCTGTCCCTGGCTGGAGTGGGGGGAGGGAACACTGAGGAAGGGGAACCCTGTAGTGCAGGAGCAGGGAGGAAGCAGTTCCTGGGTGCATTGAGAAGGGAGTATAAAAGGTGGGCACCATCTTAGTTCAGTGCAGAGAAGTCTGAGCAGAAGTGGCAGGGAGCAGGGGCTCTGCATGAGCTCTGCTCCGGAGGCGGGCCTAGTAACAGAGGCCCAGGCCTGGAAGAGGGAGAAGGAAGGAAGAGGAGCGGAGAAGGCTCCAGGAACGAGGAATGAAGGGATCCCAGGGGTGCGGACGGGCGAGTCGCCACCGCACGCCCGAATCCACCTGCGTGGAGGGGTCAGGCCAAAGGGGGAGACCGGTCCCCGAACTAGTGGAGGCAGGAAACGACCCTCAGCTAGAAACCGGAGGCTCTGACATTTTATGTGGCGCAGCCCCTCGCTACACCCGCTAGGAAGGCACCACATAGGGTCAGGGAAACTGGCGCCAAGTTTACCAAGAGGAGGCCCGAGGCAGCCGGACAGAAGTGTTGGTAAGAAAGGCCAGACAAAGGACACACAAAGGGGGTCCTGTGAAGTGCTCCAAAGTTATCTGGGAGTTGTCTGAGCCCCTCACCTGGTGAGCACAGTACGACGTGGGCAGCCGTTACCTGCAGACGTGGTCTGGATAATAAGAACTGTGAGTAAAGGCCCTGAACTGCATCACTGACTCCGTGTCGTTACTGCTGCTGCCCTGCACCATCACCCCCATCCTCCGCATACACTGCCCTGAGGCTATACTCCTCCCGTGGGGAGTTATGCTACGCTCTGCTGCACCCACAACACCAGCCTCAGCGGTCTGCCCTGTAGCGGCGGTTCACTCTGACCGCAATCCACGGGTGGCGTAGTCGGACATTTAAACATCAAAACCACATAAATAGTTCCGCCACTGGTTTGACCGCCCTGAGCCACGGAACCGGGTCGCCGCCACGAAGACTACAACCACCAGCATCCACCAAAAAGGGTCTGGCTCCGGGTGTCCCAAGGCCCAGGGGGTGCGTCAGAACATTTTCATCACCTTTCACAATCACCAATGGGACAAGGCAGTGATGTCCTCTGTCCCCTCTCTTATACATCCTAGTGACGGAGCACCTGCTCTCATCAATTCGCCATAACCCCAATATTAGGTGGATTGAGGTGGGAGGCACCGAGTACAAGTGACGCGCCCCTGGGCCTGTGTCGCGCTGCGTTGCGCACGCGGGAGCTTACCCGGAGCCGGATCTGTTGAGGGTTGTAGTCTCGTGGCGGTGACCCGGTCCGTGCCCAGGGAGTCAAACTGGACGGCAGTAGATGTAGTACGACTACGCCACCCGTTGAATGCAGCTTATGGAGCTGCAGCTGCAGGACAGTCCGCTGAGGCCGGTGGATGGATGGTGCAGCGGGGATGGTATAACCCCCAACGGGAGGGGTATGGCCTCAGGGCAGCCGACGTGGATGATGGGGGTAGCAGGAACCACTCAGAGACGGTGCGGTGTAATTCAGGGTCTTTACTGGTAACAACGATAGACCCTCCCGGAGTACTTGCTAGCGAACGGGGCCTGGTCAGTCCTTGAGCAGATGGGATCTCCCCTGGCCAGGCGGAGTTGTAGGCCTCCCAAACTGACTGTACTCTTCTGGCTACCTTGCTAGAAGCGGATATAAGTAGCCCACGTCCCTGAGTGTACCGTGTGGTGCTCACCCGTATGGCCGGTGACTCGGGGCCTTCTAATGGCTTCCGCTCCACGATGGCGGTGCTGGTCCCACGCGTGTGACCGTGCCTTCGGGCTTCTTGGCCAGAGGACCTGAAATCCCCTGCCTGACGGATTCTGCTGCTGGGTAGGAATTAGTCCCCACAGCCTCGGACTCCGGGTCCGGTAAGAAATCTTCTCAGTCAGGGCGAGCTCTGCAGCTGCCAGCCCCTGACTCGTAGTAGTATTGCTCCCACTGAGCTCCAGCTGTTTCTTCCTATGCTGCTTCTTGTCTCTACTCTCCTTGACTCCTAACCCTGCTTCAGCCCCGGGTTTATATAGGGGAAGTTCTTAGCCTCCCAAGACTGGGCAGGAGGTGTGGCATGCACAGGATCCCTGACCAAAGGACCTCCCACCTGCTCTCAGACATAACATCTCTATCACTGTGGCAACCAGACCCCTGGGGTGTCACATTCCCCCCTAGTGAAATTTAGTACTCCGGGACTAAACATATTTTAGAAAAAACATAACAAGGTATAAACAATAATAGTACAATAAGGAAAACATATAAAGATGGTCACGGCGTGTCCGCAACCGGGTGCAGTTTTGAAAAGCAAGGTGTCCATTTCACCAAAACAGGGAGACGTAACCAGGTAGGGGTCTGTCCTACCCCGAGTCCTTAACAGTCTTTAGTCCGTCCTGGGTTACGCTCCAACTATGTACAAGGATTCCCGGTAAATCCACCAAGGACTCCTACAAATAACTAGAAACACAAAATTATACACAAGCAACAATACACAGGTAAACATAAATAAAACAATTTATACACTTCAAATCCTCCACCGTGCGGGTAACTGGCCTCTAGTGGCCCTAGTGGACCTACGGAGCTGACTGCCTAGCCCTGAACTACAGGGTGTAGGAGCTGTCAAGGGTAAACTGGGCAGCTGTCTACCGGCTCTTTGGCTCACTAGGGATATGGCAGGCTCACTGCAAGCAGAGGGTTGATCCTCCTGGTCTGCGGGTGTGGGGTCTTCTGCCTCCTGGACCGGCTGTTCTTCCAGCTCTACCTGTTGCTCCGTAGGTGCTTGGGATGCTGGTTGGAGGAAGGTGAGTACGGGTACCACAACTGCACCATTGACTTGAGTCCAAGACCGAGGGAAGTCCCCGAGCACAGTACTAACCATATCTTCCCTTTCCTCTACGGGTCGATGGTCTTCTTGTTCCTCTTCAGGGTTCCTCAGTTGTTCGGGACACTTCTTCAGGTGGTCCCGGGATACAATAGCTGTGGTTTCCCCTCCGTCTTTACTGATGGTATAAACCTTCGGGTTCTCATGGCTTGAGGGCAGTACGGTGTACGGGTCCTTTTCCCACTGGTCGTCCAACTTGTGGAGCCGTCTCTTCCTCTTCAAGACCTGCTCTCCGGGTACCAGGGGAACAGCGGGAGCATACTGGTTGTAAGTTTTCTCTTGTCTTTCCCTAGCCTGACAGAGACTTCGCTCCACGCTCTCCTGTACTCTCCGGTACTGCTGCTGCCTCTCCGTGTCCCAGTCTATTTCTGGTGAAGTGTCCTCGGGTGTCAGGACTCCCATTTCCAGGTCAACAGGTAACTTACCAGGTCTTGCCCTCATTAGGTAAGCCGGGGTACAGTTGGTGGAACCTACCGGGATGTGGTTGTATAGGTCCACCAGATCGGGCAACTTCTCAGGCCACAGACTGCGTTCTTCCAGGGGCAACGTTTTTAAAAGATCCATTACCACCTGGTTCATTTTCTCACAAAGTCCATTAGTTTGCGGATGGTAGGGTGTCGTCCTTATCTTCCGGCAGCCATACAGATTGCAGAATTCTTGGAAGACCTCCGCTTCAAAGGCAGGTCCCTGGTCCGTCAGCACTTGGTCCAGGTATCCGTGTGGACGGCAAAAGTGCTGCTGGAAGGCTCTAGCTGCTGTTTGAGCCGTTAAGTCCTTGACGGGGACGACAACCAAGAACCGGGAGTAATGATCCACGATGGTTAACGCGTAGACGTAGCCACTTCTGCTTGGGGTCAGTTTTACATGATCCAAGGCTACCAGTTCCAACGGTTGCCGGGTGACGATGGACTGCAGGGGAGTCTTCTGGCTGGCACGGTCCTTCCTTCTCAGGTTGCACGGGCCACAGTCTCTGCACCACTTCTCAATGGTTCCCCTCATGCCTACCCAGTGGAATCGCTCGCGCAGCAGGAACTCCAGCTTCTTCCACCCGAAGTGTCCAGCTCCGTCGTGGTATGCCTCCATCACCATGGCTGCGTCTCTTCGTGGCACCACTACTTGCCAGAGTAGTTCATGCGTCCGGGAGTTAACCATTCTGCGGCACAACTTCCCCTTGTAAAGGAACAGTCGACTCTTCTCTGCCCATAGTTGTTTGGCTTCCTCCGGAGCGTCTGGTTCAAGGCAAGCCTCCGGGCGAGTCAGCATCTCCTTCACCAGTCGGACGGCAGGGTCGCTGTCTTGCGTTTCCGCCCAGTTGTAGTGAGGTAAGGGGTTCAACGTAGCAGCCTGCTTACTCCTTACCCGGTGGGAATACTGGATAGTCCCATGACGGTGGAACGCAGGGAGTTCAACTTCTTCCAGTCCCTCCGGATCTTCTCCTTCGTCCGGCAGGTTGGGCATCCTGGACAGGGCATCCGCGTTGGTATTGGAGCGTCCGGCCCGGTATTTGATTGTGAACTCGTAGTTGGACAGACGGGCCATCCACCTCTGCTCCAGGGCACCGAGTCTTGCCGTGTCCAGGTGTGTCAACGGGTTGTTATCCGTGTACACGGTGAACCGGGAAGAAGCGAGGTAATGCTTAAAGCGCTCGGTGACTGCCCATACTACGGCCAGGAACTCTAGCTTAAATGAGCTGTAATTCTCGGGGTTCCTTTTGGTGGGTCGCAGTTTTCGGCTGGCGTAGGCGATTACTCGTTCCTTCCCCTGCTGGATCTGGGACAGTACGGCTCCTAGCCCGATGTTACTGGCGTCGGTGTAGAGGATAAAGGGCTGGCTATAATCCGGGTACGCCAGGATTTCGTCCCCCGTGAGGGCCATCTTCAGCTGGCGGAAGGACTCTTCTTCCAACTCCTCCCATTTGAAGGGCGGCTTCTGGTTCTTGGCCTTCCGGGACTGGCCTATCAGGAGGTCCTGCATAGGTGCTGCCTTTTTGGTGAAACCGGGAATAAACCTTCGGTAGTAACCTACCAACCCGAGGAACTGCCGCACTTCTTTTACGCTGGAGGGGCTTGGCCATTCCTTAATTGCGGTGATCTTATCAGGGTCGGGAGCCACTCCGTCAGCGCTCACCACGTGTCCCAGGTACTGCACCTTTGGTTTCAGGAGGTGACACTTGGAGGGTTTCACCTTTAGGCCGTAACTCGCCAGAGCTTCGAACACTTCCGCCAGGTGTTTCAGGTGGTCCTCATACGTCTTGGAATATACGATGACATCGTCCAGGTACAACAAGACCGTCTCGAAGTTTCTGTGGCCCAGACAACACTCCATTAGTCGTTGGAAGGTTCCTGGTGCGTTGCAGAGTCCGAACGGCATGCAGGTGAACTCGCTAAGTCCCATCGGGGTGGTGAATGCGGTCTTCTCCCGGTCCGCCTCTGCTACAGGAACCTGCCAGTACCCGCTAGTGAGATCCAAGGTAGAGAAGAAGTTAGCAGATCTTAAAGCAGCCAATGACTCCTCTATCCTTGGTAAGGGGTACGCATCCTTGTGTGTGATACGGTTGATTTTCCGGTAATCTACACACATCCTCATGGTGTTGTCTTTTTTTCTGACTAAGACTAGTGGAGCTGCCCAGGGGCTACAGCTATCCCTGATCACCCCAGCCTCCTTCATGTCTCTAAGCATCCCCTTGGCGCGTTGGTAGTGGGCAGGGGGTACGGGTCGATACCTCTCTTTTATAGGAGGATGGTCTCCCGTGGGGATGTGGTGTTCTACCCCCTTGACTCGCCCAAAGTCTAACGGGTGTTTACTGAACACTCTCTCGTACTCCTGAACCACCCGATAGACTCCTTGTTTCTGGTGTGAGGGAGTGGAGTCAGTACCCAGATGTAGTTGCTGACACCAGTCCTCCATGTCTTTCTTAGAGCCGTTACCTTCCTCCGGGTGAGATGGAGGCAAGGGTTCCACAGATTGTATAGAATTTTGGTTAATGGTATATAATTTGGCTAGCGTGGCATACCGGGGCAGGTACACTTCCCTCTCCCCGATATTTATTATGCGAACGGGCACCCTCCCATGGCGTACATCAACCACCCCCCGTGCTGTCAAAATGGTGGGCCTACCGTCTGAGTAAACTGGTTCTACCATTGCCTGGTAATCCCTACCTCTCAGACCAATAGCTGCCCGGCACCAAATCATCATTTCACTTTTTGGGGGCATGGCAATAGGAAAAGGGTCACACATTCTTACGCTACCAATCTCACCGCCGGAGAGTTCCACCTGTTGCCGTCGCATCAGTGCCCCGGATCTCTTTCTGGAGCACCCGCTGCTCGCCGGAGCTGGCGTTCTTGGCAACCTGCTGTAAAAGGAAAATCACCTCTGCAAGACAATTTTCAATTACATTAGTTCCTAGAGTTATTTTTGGGTGACTCTCATGTTTGTCAATATCTACAATGATCAGTTCCTGTGCTGCCAGTTCGACTCTACCGATTTTGATGGTCACCTCTTTAAATCCGATCTGTGGCACGGGCTGGCCATTGCTGGCGATGATACTCAAGTCGTCGTCAGGGTAGCGGGTAATATCCGAGTCATTCCAGTACTGCTTAAAGAGCACGTACGGGATGGTGGTGACCTGCGACCCGGTGTCCAGTAGGGCACTCATGGGAATGCCATCCAGTACCACCGGCAAGACTGGACGTCCTCCCACATATCTGTCGCGCCAGTTCGATGGGCCTGGTGATCTTTTTCCTGGGGGTTGGCCCTCTACCCCAGGTTGTGCCCGTTTAAAGAACAGTACCTTGCCATATGTCCGGGTTGATTGCAGCGGCGGCAGATGGGTCGTCCGTTCTCGCTGTATCGGTCACTGGGTCTTCCTCTGGCCGGTGGGGTCCTCCTTGGTCGACGCCACGGGATGTCCTCCGGTCCGGATGCCAGCTGGATCTTCCCTGGGGTGGAAACCTGTAAAGACTGCACAGTTTGGGTTAGCGCAGCAACGCTCTTAGCTAGCTCTTGGACCTGATGGTGTAGGTCTGGAGCCGGGTCATTGTCCAAAGCCTGCGCATCAGCTCCCACAGGCCCTGCCGACAAGGGCGCCGCCTCCTGGTGGTAAGTAATAGCTGGGCGCCTGTGGGTCATAACGCCACCCGGTGCCGGTTCTCGGAGCACCCGGATGGCTCTGTCCTTGAACTGTGCAAAGCCCAGATGGGGATCCTGTAAGGCCATCGCCCGCAACTGGGTTCGGTGGGCATTACAATACAGTCCCTCTATAAATTGTTCAGTCAACAGCCTGTCCTCGTTTCCCACTCCATCAGGGTCGGTCTGCTTAATGGCCCTCAGGGCCTCTTGTAGGTTTAGTGCATAGTCCCTTATACTCTCATGCGCTCGCTGCTTGCACCCGTAGAATCTAAGCTTAATCTCGGCTGAGGTGCGGGTATCAAAGGTATCCTTCAGCCGGGTTAGTATCCCTGCGACAGTCTTCCTCCCAGGTGGCCAGGATTTTACTTCCCTTTTAGCTGCCCCGGTTAGTTGGGCCACCAGGATGCTCACTTTTTGCTCTTCTGTGAGGGGGTACACCTGGAAGAGGCTATCCAGCTTTTCTCTAAAGTCATGCAGGGTATGTGACTCCCCTGAGTACTGGGGTAGCCAAGCTGCTCCCGGGATATAGGGCATGGTGAAGGGCATAACTGCAGCAGCGGTGGCGCTGGCGGGGGTTGAGGCAGTGAAGCTCTCCTCCGTATCCGACATCTTCCTCCCCCCTAGTGGACCGTGGCCTACCTTGCGATGATCCTGTTCCGTAGGCCGCGGCTCCGCAGTAGATCGTCAGGGTTGAGGACCTTCCGTCGCGCTCCGGTGACGTCGGCGTCTGCTGGGCTCCTTCCAGGACCTTACGCAACGTCCGGACGTGAGGCGGGGCTTCAGTTCTCGCGCGCTTTCGAAGTCCATGCCCCTCTTCTTCCCGCGCGGCGTCCTCAAGATGGCGTCCAACGGCGGGAAAACTCCACGGATGGCGGGAAGAAGGCCGAAGATGGCGCCGGATGGCGGGAAAACTTCGCGGATGGCGGGAAGAAGGCAGAAGATGGCGCCGGATGGCGGGAAACCTCACCACTGGTAAGTTTGAACAGTCTTTGCTTTTCAGGCACGCAGTACCCGGTGGTTGCGGGCACGAAATCCTGCCGACTACGCCAAAGTTGACGCGCCCCTGGGCCTGTGTCGCGCTGCGTTGCACACGCGGGAGCTTACCCGGAGCCGGATCTGTTGAGGGTTGTAGTCTCGTGGCGGTGACCCGGTCCGTGCCCAGGGAGTCAAACTGGACGGCAGTAGATGTAGTACGACTACGCCACCCGTTGAATGCAGCTTATGGAGCTGCCGCTGCAGGACAGTCCGCTGAGGCCGGTGGATGGATGGTGCAGCGGGGATGGTATAACCCCCAACGGGAGGGGTATGGCCTCAGGGCAGCCGACGTGGATGATGGGGGTAGCAGGAACCACTCAGAGACGGTGCGGTGTAATTCAGGGTCTTTACTGGTAACAACGATAGACCCTCCCGGAGTACTTGCTAGCGAACGGGGCCTGGTCAGTCCTTGAGCAGATGGGATCTAGCCTGGCCAGGCGGAGTTGTAGGCCTCCCAAACTGACTGTACTCTTCTGGCTACCTTGCTAGAAGCGGATATAAGTAGCCCACGTCCCTGAGTGTACCGTGTGGTGCTCACCCGTATGGCCGGTGACTCGGGGCCTTCTAATGGCTTCCGCACCACGATGGCAGTGCTGGTCCCACGCGTGTGACCGTGCCTTCGGGCTTCTTGGCCAGAGGACCTGAAATCCCCTGCCTGACGGATTCTGCTGCTGGGTAGGAATTAGTCCCCACAGCCTCGGACTCCGGGTCCGGTAAGAAATCTTCTCAGTCAGGGCGAGCTCTGCAGCTGCCAGCCCCTGACTCGTAGTAGTATTGCTCCCACTGAGCTCCAGCTGTTTCTTCCTATGCTGCTTCTTGTCTCTACTCTCCTTGACTCCTAACCCTGCTTCAGCCCCGGGTTTATATAGGGGAAGTTCTTCCCCTCCCAAGACTGGGCAGGAGGTGTGGCATGCACAGGATCCCTGACCAAAGGACCTCCCACCTGCTCTCAGACATAACATCTCTATCACTGTGGCAACCAGACCCCTGGGGTGTCACACAAGTGCTCTCTATTTGCTGATGATGTCCTAGTATATATCACTCAATCACATATATCCATCCATGCTGTTATGGCTGAAATAGATCACTTTGTTACATGGTAAAATTTTAAAATCAATGCAGCGAAGTCTGAGGCCCTCGATGTCTCCCTCCCCAAATCCATATAGGATTCCATCCAGTCCAACTTTCCCTTTGCCTGGCCCTCACAGGGTATCAAATACTTAGGAATTCCTATTCATAGAGACCTCTCCCATCTATGTTATCTTAATTTTGGGCCCTTTATTGAACAACTCCATACAGACCACGGTTGGCAAGTTAGAACTGTAAGATTCACTACGTGAACCACTGGTGTTTTGTGGAAAAGCACATGTACACTGCGTTCCAAATTATTATGCAAAAAGTGTTTAGGAGTGATAAGGGAAGAATTTGTTTCTTTGTCAGTTAAACTCATTGATGGTGATGTGTGTCAGGGCTCTTTATATCACTGTAAGCAATTGCAGACACCTGTGCTAATTAGTTTGGCAGGTGTGTCCAATGAAAGGCAAGACTACTTAAGAAGGCTCTCTCACATTATTAAGCAGCCTACATTTTCTGCCAAAATGGGAAAGAAAAAGGATGTGTCGGCTGCTGAGAAGCAACAAATTGTGGAGTGTTTAGGTCAAGGCATGACTACAATCAACATTGTGCGATGATCAGGATGAAGTGTCTTGGCAATCAAGAAGTATGTAGCTGATTCACAGTACACACGTGTGCGTGCTGATAAGGGCAAATTGAGGACTCTTTCCTACAGGCAATTACGTCAGGTTGAAAGAGCAGCGGCAAAAAAGCCTTGTCATAGGAGCAGACAAGTTTTTGAAGCTGCTTGTGCCTCCAATGTCCCCCGAACAACAAGATGCAGGGTCCTTCAGAGGTTTGCAGCTGTGCATGCGCCATCCTGTCGACCTCCTCTATCCACTTCACACAAGCAGAAACGGCTCCAGTGGGCCAAACATTACATGAAGACTGATTTCAAAACTGTTTTGTTCACGGATGAGTGCCGTGCAGCGCTCGATGGTCCAGATGGATGGAGTGGAGGATGGCTGGTTGATGGACACCCCACGCAAACACGGCTACAGCGCCAACAAGGAGGAGGTGGAGTAATGTTTTGGGCTGGAATCATGGGGAGAGAGATTGTCGGCCCCTTTAGGATCCCTGAAGGCGCTAAAGATGAACTCCATAATGTATGTGGATTTTCTCAAACAGCACTTCCTGCCATGGTTCAAGAAGAAGAACCGTGTATTTCACAGCAAGATCATTTTTCTGCATGATAATGCACCATCTCATGCTGCACATAAAACATCTGCATCTCTGGCTGATATGGGCATAAAAGGGGACAAACTTATGGTGTGACCCCCATGCTCCCCTGACCTCTACCCCATTCAGAACCTTTGGAGCATCATTAAAAGGAGTGTCTATGATGGCGGGAGGCAGTTCACATCTAAGCAACAGCTCTGGGAGGGTATTCTGTCCTCATGCAAAACAATTGAAGCAGAAACCATCCAAAACCTGACAAATTCAATGGACGAGAGAGTTCAGAAGCTCCTTTCGAACAAGGGGTCCTATGTGAAAATGTAACATCACCTAGAATAAAGTTTTGAGTTGAAAACTGTTTGATTTCAGTTTCTAACAACCTGCTAATGCTTATAATTTCAAAAATGACCATTTTTTTGGTCTTTATTAAAATGAAAAGGTTGATCGAAAAGTTTGGGGGATCTAAGAGTGTGGCAACCCAGTAGTCATGATTACTTCGAATTCTGACAATATGAGGGTCATGCTGCAGGTAGTGCAGCAAGAAGGCACTTATGTGCCTTGCGCATCTCGGAGCCCCAAAATTATTTTCCGGGCTAGATGCAGCTAAAAATTATTTTTAATTTTAAATCTGGTGAAGCTTTAGTATAGATGGCCTAATAGGATCAGTGCTGCACACTGCTACAAAGCCCAAATTATTTTCCAGTCAAGATACAGATAAACATGATTAGTAATTTGAAAGCTTAAAACGGTTGGTAGGGTGATTTTAACCAATCATCAAGCTTTTACTCTCCCCAGGATGACACAGGGGTAGAAAAGTCGTTTCGGATCCATGATTTGTTCATCTTTATGAACATGAGTCTGTCTACATTATCAGTGGAGAGCCGCGTGCGCTTATCTGTCAGCACACCACCAGCAGCGCTGAACACACGTTCAGACAGAACGCTGGCTGCGGGGCATGACAAGATCTCCAAGGCGTAAGTGGCTAGCTCCGGCCATTTATCCAGATTGGAAGCCCAAAAAGAGCAAGGGTCCAGTGACACAGTCGTGGCTTCAATGTTTACTTGGAGATACTCCTGTACCATCGTCTCTAGGCGTTGACTATGTGTCAGACTTCTTGTCTCCTGTGGCCTTGCAAAGGATGGGCTAAAAAAGTGGTGAAATGATTCCGCAAAATTGATGTTACCAGCAGATACTGTGGTTCTGTTACGGTTTGAGTGCTGAACACTTGATGGTCCCACGGTTGGCAAGTTGGAACTGTGAGATTCACTACGTGCACCACTGGTATTTTGTGGAAAAGCACATGTAAGATTCTGCAACAGTCTCTGCTGATACTCCTGCATGCGTGCATCCCTTTCTATGGCAGGAATAATTTCTGCAAATTTACTTTTGTACCGGGGATCTAACAGTGTGGCAACCCAGTAGTCAGGATTATTTCTAATTCTCACAATTCGAGGGTCATGTTGCAGGTAGTGCAGCAAGAAGGCACTCATGTGTGTTGCGCATCCAGGAGCACCAAGTCCCTGTTGTGTTGGTGGCGAGGTAACAATCATGCTTCCTTCCTCTGTCCTCTCCCCCCAACCTCGCACAACAGAAATGTGATCAAGGTCTCCCTCATCTGATGAGTCTTCCATCAGTTCGTCCTCCACTACTTCCTGGGCTCCTGCACCTTCCTCACTAGTTTGGCTGCTACCATGCGCCCTGGTAAAACCATCTCCCCCACCCTCACATGCCTGCCGCCTTGGTGCTGCCGACCGTCTGGACCTTGCAGATGTTAGCCCTTCCGCATACAACTCCTCCTCCTCTACTTCCTCCACCTCCTCTTGTGCCACCACCTGACTCCGAATTCTGTTTAACATGTGCTCCAGCATGTAAATCACCGGAATAGTCATGCTGATAATGGCATCGTCAGCACTAAACATCTTCGTCGCCATTTCAAAACTGTGCAGAAGGGTGCATAGGTCCCTGATCTGAGACCACTCCTCCAGCGTGATTTGCCCCACCTCTGAATCTCGTTGGCCCAGGCTATACGTCAGAACGTATTGCACCAGGGCTTGTCGGTGCTGCCACAGTCGCTGCAACATGTGCAGAGTTGAATTCCACCGGGTAGGCACATCGCATTTTAGCCGGTCAAGTGGCAGGCCCAACGACTTCTGTAGAGATGTAAGTCGCTGAGCTGCGGGATACGAACGGCGGAAGTGAGCACACAGCGACCGTGCCCTCTGCAGAAGGCCATCTAGTCTGGGATAGTGGGCTAAAAATTGCTGGACAACCAGGTTCAACACGTGAGCCATACAAGGCACGTGTGTGACATTGCCCCGGCGAAGGGCCGCACCCAGGTTTGCAGCATTGTCGCACACGGCCTTCCCTGGTTTCAGGTCCAGTGGAGACAACCATTCATGAAATTGGTTCTCCAGAGCTGACCACAACTCCTCAGCTGTGTGACTCACATTTCCCAGACATTTCAATGTAAAAACCGCCTGATGACGTTGAGCCCTACTGCCAGCATAGTAAGGAGGTGTGCAGGATCCCTTCTGCGCAGTTAGAAAGCTTGTGGCATGACCAGACAGGCTTTGGGTGCAGGTGGAAGACCGAGAGGAGGTTGAGGAGGCAGAAGCAGTGGAGGAACTTTGACATAAAGAGGATTGACGCACAACTCGTGGGGACGGCAAGACTTGGACAGCAGCCCCTTGTCCTGCTGTCACCATAGTTACCCAGTGCCCAGTCAGCGACATGTAACGCCCCTGTCCATGCCTACTCGTCCAAGTGTCTGTGGTGAAATGCACCCTGTCACACACAGAGTTTCTCAAAGAAGCGGTGATGTTATGTGCGACATGCTGGTGGAGCGCAGGCACACCTTTCTTTGAGAAGTAGTGCTGACTGGGCATCTGGTACTGGGGCACTGCGACGGACATAAGGTCTCGAAAATCCTCTGTGTCCACCAGGCGGAAAGGCAGCATTTCTGTAGCCAAGAGCTTGCAGATGGTGAAATTCAACCTCTTAGCTTTCTCATGGCTAGGAGGAAATGGTCTTTTACTTGTCCACATCTGAGGGACCGAGGGCTGGCTATTGTGCTTAGACGGGGTTGATAAGGGTGTCCCCGGCAAACTGCCGGTCTGTGAGGAAGATGCAGGCGGACATGTTAGGTTGCCTTGATCCAAAGGTGGTGCTATCGATGTCGGACAGCGCTCAACACCAGCTGGTGTTACCACCTCCAAAGAAAATGATGACCTGCCAATCACGCTGGCTGTTGCGGGTAAAGAGGTGGCAGGTCTGCGCCCCAAAACAGGTGTGACTGCTGTCCTCCCAGTCACAGAGGATGAAGAGGCCGCGGATGCACAAGATATGGCAGACGGTGGTTGGCCCGGCCGGCTAGGCCGCATTGTAGCACACTGAGCTTCCCACTGCAACTTATGCTTCATGTCCATGTGCCGGTTCATGCATGAAGTACTCAAACTATGTATTTTTTGGCCTCTACTTAGCTTTTGCTGACAAATGTTACAGATAACACGAGTTGGGTCATCTTTATCGATCTGAAAAAATGCCCAGGCTATGCAAGGCTTAGCACCCATGCGACCTGAAGAGCCACCACGACTTGTGGTGAGAGGCAGAGTTGTGTTTGAGGATGCAGTTGTTGACGTGCTTCCAGTACTACGTCTCTGTCCAGGAAGGCGCAACCTGACCTCGTCGTCACTAGCATCTTCCTCCACCTCCTCTGCTGACCTCATCTCTTGGCTGACTGTGGGTTGACAGTAAGTGGGATCTCCGACCTCATCATCATCACCCTGTGCGTTATCACACCCGTCGTCCTCAGAGCCAACCTGTTCCTGCCCTGACAAAAAACTAAAGTTGTCGCTCCAATCAGGTATTTGAGTCTTATCATCGTCTTCCTCATTGTCTCCACCAACAGGAGTTACAGTTTGGGAATGAGGGTCTACATTATGGTCAGAACCTTCTGCGTCTGGTCCTGGATCCGACTCATAAAGATTCTGGGCATCAGTGCAGATCATTTCCTCGTCTGGATTCACAGAAGCGCTGGAGTCGACCTCTGATTCCCAGGCTATAGTATGAGTAAACAGCTCTGCAGACTCAACCATCTGTTCTACCTCATACTCAGACGGGCAGCTGGAGATTTGGGAGCTGTGAGGAAGCAAGTGCGATTTGGGTGACACCTTTGAGGACTGGAGTATTTGTGATGTTGAAGTTGATGTGGAGGAGAGCCCACTTAAAGGAGCACTTGATATCCGTTGAAGCACCTGCTGTTTTTGTGCCTCATCTGGAATTTGTAGCGATTGGCGTGGCCGTAAGAAAGGGATCTTATCACATTGTCCGCTAAAAGAAGTAGACATTTTAGTTTGGCTGGAAGATGGTCTTTCTTCTGCAGATGTTACTGTTGCTTTAACACCTACCCCACGGACACAACCTTTTTTCCCCTTCCCAACACGCCTATTCCCCTTTCCACCAGCAGCAGGCCTTTTTCCACTCATTTTGGTGGTTAACTAATTCACAACTCTGGAGTTGTTTGTACAAAAAAACAATGGATGGTAACCGAGCAGAGCTGAGTGGCCAAACTGTGGTATTAGGCCAAAACTATTGGCTGGGTTAGATGCAGAAAAAAATTATTTTGAATTTGCAACCTGATGGAGGTCAGTATAGATGGATTAATAGAACAAGACCCACACACAGCTAGAAGCCCAATATTTTTTCAGAGGTAGATGCAGGAAAAAAATATATTCAGTTTGCAACCTGATGGAGGTCAGTATAGATGGACTAATACAACAAGTCCCACACACAGCTAGAAGCCCAAATATTTTTTCAGAGGTACTGTAGATGCAGATAAAAATTAGTTTTAATTTGCAACCTGATGGAGGTCAGTATAGATGGACTAATAGAGAAAGTCCGACACACTACTAGAAGGCCAAATATTTTTTCAGAGGTAGATGCAGAAAAAAATATATTCAGTTTGCAACCTGATGGAGGTCAGTATAGATGGACTAATAGAGAAAGTCCGACACACTACTAGAAGGCCAAATATTTTTTCAGAGGTAGATGCAGAAAAAAATATATTCAGTTTGCAACCTGATGGAGGTCAGTATAGATGGACTAATACAACAAGTCCCACACACAGGTAGAAGCCCAAATATTCTTTCAGAGGTACTGTAGATGCAGATAAAAATTAGTTTTAATTTGCAACCTGATGGAGGTCAGTATAGATGGACTAATAGAATGATGCTATGCCCAAAAGATTTTACTTCACTAGGTGCAGTAAAAAAATTGGTATTCTATACACAGGTGGTATATCTTGCAACACAGATAGGCTACTCCACTGACTAACACACTCTGCAATAGGCCAAAAAGGATTAGCTTTGCTAGATTCAGCCAAATGCTGTGAAAAAAACTTGCACAGCACTGGCACAGACCTGCCTGGCAAAAACTGATAGGAACTGATGTAATCTAGTCCTGAAAAGGACTCCAATTACAATTAGTCTTTACTCCCACAACCTATCTATTTAAGAGCACAGACCTCCCTGATAAAAGTCGTAGGAAATGCTGTAACCTAGTCCTTAAAAGGACTGCAATCACAACTATTCCCTACTCCCAAGCTATCTGTATATTTGTGCGAAAATTGGCTTGAAATTAACAAGGTATAGCGCACACAGCAACAGCGGTGCCGTCTAACACGCAGCTGCAGCAGTGAGAAAATGGTGGCGACGGGGAAAATGGCTTGGTCTTATAGGGCAAGGACATGTGACATACACTGCCAATGACACATGCCCTTGCTTGTGTGAAAAAAAGCACTTCGCTCCGTGTGTGCGCTGCTGATAGGCTGACAGATTGCACCTCCCCACTGCAAATGCGGGAAAGAGAAAAAAAAATGGAGATCTTCATTGTTCCTGCAGAGATCCATCCCCTGCCCCTCCCCCCACCCCGCTGTACACTCAAACTGCGTATTAACATTAATTTTCATCATTACTGAGAAAAAATCCAGTTATGATTTTGGTGCACGAACAGTTATCGAACATAACCTCGAACAGCCGAATTTTTCTCAAATTGTTCGTGTTCGCCGAACGGCTCGAACACCGCCCAAAACAGCTCGAATTTGAGATTGGCGAACAGTTCGAGTAGAACAACGCTCATCTCTAGTTAATACTTTGTTTCTTGTCACTCATACCAAACCAATATTTCAGCTTAATTGATCTAAAAAATTTGTACAATTCAGTTTCAAGCTTAAACCAGTTAATATGACTACAATAACGATATGACAAGCCTTTAGCCAACACATTAATCTCATCAGTTGTAAGGGTTTTAGAAGATAAATTGACTACCAAATTTACTCCTTCTTTTTCATTTGTCTTTGTAGATACACCCGATTTTTCTGCCGCTTTTCTTTTCTCTCTGCGATGGTGTTTCCTTCCTCCCCGTCTAATTCTTTGTGGTCTTCCTCCACCTCGCTCAACAGCCCCACTACAAACATGGTTTTGAAAATGTAAAACATTATTAAGTATTAACACAAGTAGTGGTAGTGCCTTGAGATTGCAGGATTATGGACTTAGTAATAAAAGTGATTTTGTACCGATTATAAATCAACCTGTTATTGAGGCCTACATCACAGCAGTGAATAATGATGTTGAAAGGTTGAAGGAGTCATACACCAAAACTCCATTTAGCCATTCTAATTTTTCTAAAAGTGAGATAGTTGCCCTTAATTCTTTGATCCATGACGGCGACCTTACGGTTAAGCCAGCCGATAAGGGTGGTTCGGTCGTCGTCATGGATACGAAAAAATATATAGCTGAAATTGATCGGCAACTTGCTGATACTGAGGTATATGAAGTATTAAGTGGGGATCCTAAATTAGTGGTCATGCAAAGGATTAAATTGATTTTGAATGAGGCAATGGCACAGGGTATAATTGATGAGGATTTGTTTAAATTTTTGTTGAAGGAGAATTCGGTTACGCCGGTTATATATATTCTCCCAAAGATACATAAAATGCTTATAGATCCGCCAGGACATCCTATTATCTCTGGAAGTGATTCATTGTCGAGCTATATTGGAGTCTTTGTGGACAAAATTTTAGGCCCACTAGCAAGAGAGGCTAAATCCTTTATTTTGGATACTACCGATTTTTTACGCAAATTGAGTTTGGTGGTACTTAGTGGTGAGGTTATTCTGGCATCATTTGATGTAGTATCTTTATATACATCCATTAGTCATGAGGTGGGACTTAGTGCTGTGAAAAAGATATTGAGTGGGACTCATTTTACATCTAGACAGATAGAATTCATTATGAATTTACTTGAGGATGTATTGAGAAATAATTATTTTCTATTTGGGGACAAATATTACATGCAGTGCAGAGGAACAGCGATGGGCGCCAGTATGGCGCCCGCTTATGCAAATTTGGTTATGAGGATCATGGAGGAGGACCTAGTCTATGTGTCCCACCACTTCCGCCATGTATGTGGGTGGTGGAGATACATAGATGATGTCTTCCTTCTGTGGTCCGGTTCCCAGGAGGAACTATTGGATTTTCATGCCTTTCTTAACAATTTGATGGAGGGCATCAGGTTTACTTTGGTGCATTCGGATAGAGAGATACAATTTCTTGATGTATTGATTAAATATAATAATAATAGATTGAGTACAGAATTATTTGTCAAGCCTACGGATTGTGAGTTTGTGGTCCACTCGCTACTTCACTGCAAGTACCCTGTGGGTATCTGGCTCTGCCTTTCTCTTCCTGTCTGTTCCGTGTGAACAGAGCCCTGTCCCCCCTGCTCTGCTTTGTTTGCCGCTCTGCGGTTTCCGCTCTGCTCCTGCCTACTTAGCCGCTCTGCGGTTTCCGCTCTGCTCCTGCCTTGTTTACCGCTCTGCGGTTTCCACTCTGCTCCTGCCTTGTTTACCGCTCTGCGGTTTCCGCTCTGCTCCTGCCTTGTTTACCGCTCTGCGGTTTCCGCTCTGCTCCTGCTTAGCTTGCCGCTCTTGCGGTTTCTGCCCTGCTCTTGCCTTGCTTGCCGCTCTTGCGGTTTCTGCCCTGCTCTTGCCTTGCTTGCCGCTCCTGCGGTTTCTGCTCTGCTCCTGCCTTGTTTGCCGCTCTGCGGTTTCCGCTCTGCTCCTGCCTTGTTTGCCGCTCTGCGGTTTCCGCTCTGCTCCTGCCTTGTTTGCCGCTCTGCGGTTTCCGCTCTGCTCCTGCCTACTTAGCCGCTCTGCGGTTTCCGCTCTGCTCCTGCCTTGTTTACCGCTCTGCGGTTTCCGCTCTGCTCCTGCCTTGTTTACCGCTCTGCGGTTTCCGCTCTGCTCCTGCCTTGTTTACCGCTCTGCGGTTTCCGCTCTGCTCCTGCCTTGTTTACCGCTCTGCGGTTTCCGCTCTGCTCCTGCTTAGCTTGCCGCTCTTGCGGTTTCCACTCTGCTCTTGCCTTGCTTGCCGCTCCTGCGGTTTCTGCTCTGCATCTGCTCGCTGCTCCGGCAGTCCTGTCCTGCTCTGCTTCTGCTCGCTGCTCCGGCAGTCCCATCCTGCTCTGCATCTGCTCGCTGCTCCGGCAGTCCTGTCCTGCTCTGCTTGCGCTCGCTGCTCCGGCAATCCCGTCCTGCTCTGCTCTTGCCCACCGCTTCGGGCATTCCCTCTCTGCTGTGTTTGGCTACCGCATCTGCGGTTCTGTTTCTGTGACCCAGTCTGTACTGGGTCTTGTCCTCTCTGTGCTCCAGCCCGTCCTTTCGGCCAGTACCTCCCCGCCTGCATACTCGCCTGTATCCACCCGTCTGCATACCTGCCGTGTTCGCTTATATCCACCAGTCTGTGCCAGCCTAACCTGCCTGTTCCAGTAATCCCTGTGTGGGTCAACCCCCGTGTCCGGAGTTTGACCTGGAGTAGCACCTGGTCCCTCTGCCCGGTTTCTCCTTGGTGCACTGGCGTCGTATGCCGTCGTGCCACCTTGGTCGGATCGGCCAGATACTTAGTCACGCCCCTCCAGGCACTCTCCGGTTCATGGTCCAGTGGAACCACTACTCCCGCACACGCCAGTCAGTCCGGGCGTGTGCATAACAGCATGCTCAGGCCATGGTTCCCTTTGAGCCCCACGGCCTTCGCTCTCTGAGACGTTTTCTAATGAATACATTCATTAAAAATAAATAGATAAATTTTTTTTTTTCCCTTAGCTGAGTTCCAGGCGAATTACGCACCGTCCAGATGGATCTATCAGCTCTCGTTCCTGCGGATCCGCCACGTTACTATGGGGATCCAAGACAGTGTCGTGCATTTGTGGAGCAATGCATGCTACACTTTAAGGCCTACCCTCTCTATTTTCCTTCCGATTGGGCTAAAGTGGCCTTTATGATTGACTACCTAGCGGGTGATGCCTTGAAATGGGTCACCCCCCTATGGGAAGCATGGGATCCTGTCGTCCTTGACCTGCAGGCCTTCCTGGTGGCCTTTCGTATGGTCTTCGAGGACCCTAACCCTGAAGCCCCTGCTGAAGCTTCACTTCCCAATATCCCGGAGCAGCCCCGACGGGTAATGTGTGTGGGTAGCGCAATAGTCCTCCAGCCCAATGAGACTACTGCCCACCCAGAATCCTCACAGGGTGACTACGCTTTCCGGAATACTTCTCCCAACCTCAAGAGGCAGTCCAGACGTGCTAGTCGTAGAGGCAAGCCGTCACGCCAGGGTTTGTCCTCCCTGAGACCTCCTGACCCCAACCTTGAAGTCCCTACTGAAGCTTCATCTCCCTGTATCCCGGAGAAGCCCCAACGGGTAATGTGCGTGGGTAGTGCACCAGTTCTCCTGCCCGAAGAGACTTCTGCCCATCCAGACTCCACACAGGAGAACTTCCTGCACCCGGCATCAGATGCTTCACCCACTTTAACCGGTGTGCATGTCCAAGGATGCTCCAAAGCTGTGGTTACCTCAGAGTCTGTGCACCTCTACTACCTGGTGGAGGACCCCCTGTTGCCTCCTGAATCCTCCGGGATACCACTCGATGACAAATGGAGAGAGACTTCTCTACACCCGGTACTCGATACTTTGTCCGCTTCGTCCTGTGAGCCTGACAATGGGTACCCCAAAGTGGTAGTTACCCCCGAGTCTCTACACCCCTCCGACCAGGCGGAGGACCTCCAGTTGTCTCCTGAACCCTTCGGGGTGCTACCTGGTAGCGAAAGGACAGAGACTCTCCTATACTCTGTACCTGATACCTCGCTCGCTTCGTCCAGTGAGTCCAACCTAGTGTACTCCGAAGCAGAGGTTAACCATGAGTCTCTACACCCCTCTGACCAGGCGGAGGACCGCCAGTTGTCTCCAGAACCCTTCGGGGTGCCACCTGGTGGTGAATGGACAGAGACTTTCCTATACTCGGTACCCGATACCTCACCTGCTTCGTCCAGTGAGTCCGACCTTGTGTACTCTGAAGCAGATGTTTTCTCTGAGCCTCTGCACTCTTCTGACCTGGCGGAGGACCTCCAGTTGTTTCCTGAATCCTCCGGGGTACCACCAGATAACAAAGAGACAGTGACTTTTCCTCATCCTGTACCTGATAACCCGTCTATTTCTTCCTGTGAGCTTGACAAGATGTACCTCGAAGCAGAGATTACCCCCAAGTCTCTGTCCCCCTCCAACCCGGTGGAGGACTTCCAGTTGTCTCCTGTACCCTCTGGGATGCCACCTGAAAGTATGTGGAGTGAGACTTCCTTGTGTGCTGTTCCTGGTACTCCACCCATTTCGTCTGTTGCTAAGGGTGGCTGGATGGGAGGTAGCATCCTAGCTACCCAGAGGAGACCAGTTTTTCCGGTGGACAGTGGAAGTGATCTCTTCGAAGGGAAGAATTGGCCCTCAAATTCCCTGCGGGAGATTCTGGCAGGCCTGAAGAAGAGGGGGCGTAAGGGGGGGGGTACTGTAACATACCTGGCGGCGTCCTTGCATAGTGGTCCATCTCCCACTGTGCAAGAGCGCGCACTTGATCTCCTGTCCAGAATGTCTCTCTGGCTTCCCTCCATGCTGTCTGTTTGTGTCTGTTTCTGCTGCTTAAGGGCGGCGCCCGATCACTTCCTGCTTTTTGTACCTGCTGTGGGTCACACCCCTTGTGCGTCCTCAGCCTATTGCTGTCTGTCACCTGGTATATAGCACAGCTGCTCCCATCTATCCCTGCCTGAGCATAGTGTTTCATTCAGTGTGTGCATTCACTCTGAAGGTGCCAGGTCCCGTTCTTTGTCTCCTGCCTTGCGGTATCAGTTCCCGTGTCTGAACTGAGTCCTGTCTATGTCTCCTGCCTTGCGGTATCAGTTCCCGTGTCTGAACTGAGTCCTGTCTTTGTCTCCTGCCTTGCGGTATCAGTTCCCGTGTCTGAACTGAGTCCTGTCTATGTCTCCTGCCTTGCGGTATCAGTTCCCGTGTCTGAACTGAGTCCTGTCTGTGTACTCTTGCCTGCTGCCTCTACTGGAGGCTGTATTTCCAGGCCTGTCTGAACACGCTCCTAGCCTGTTCCTCCCGCCTTCTAGGGGCCGATTACCTAGACCCGCTCCTGTATCTTGTCTGTCCTGTCTGAACACGCTCCTAGCCTGTTCCTCCCGCCTTCTAGGAGCCGATTACCTAGACCCGCTCTTGTATCTTGTCTGTCCTGTCTGAACACGCTCCTTGCCTGTTCGTCCCGCCTCTCTGGGGGCCGTATTCCCAGACCCGCTCCTGTATCCCTCTGCAGTGTCGGTCTCCTCCGTACACTCAGTTCCAGTCTGAACTCTCTCCTATCCTTTACCTGTTTTGCCTCTATGTCCGTTCCCTTCCTTTTTCTGCAGAGTCTGAACTCGTACCTAACTCCTGCTTGTTGTCTCTGTACTCCCGTTTGTGAGTTTGTGGTCCACTCGCTACTTCACTGCAAGTACTCTGTGGGTATCTGGCTCTGCCTTTCTCTTCCTGTCTGTTCCGTGTGAACAGAGCCCTGTCCCCCCTGCTCTGCTTTGTTTGCCGCTCTGCGGTTTCCGCTCTGCTCCTGCCTACTTAGCCGCTCTGCGGTTTCCGCTCTGCTCCTGCCTTGTTTACCGCTCTGCGGTTTCCGCTCTGCTCCTGCCTTGTTTACCGCTCTGCGGTTTCCGCTCTGCTCCTGCCTTGTTTACCGCTCTGCGGTTTCCGCTCTGCTCCTGCCTTGTTTACCGCTCTGCGGTTTCCGCTCTGCTCCTGCCTTGTTTACCGCTCTGCGGTTTCCGCTCTGCTCCTGCTTAGCTTGCCGCTCTTGCGGTTTCTGCCCTGCTCTTGCCTTGCTTGCCGCTCTTGCAGTTTCTGCCCTGCTCTTGCCTTGCTTGCCGCTCCTGCGGTTTCTGCTCTGCTCCTGCCTTGTTTGCCGCTCTGCGGTTTCCGCTCTGCTCCTGCCTTGTTTGCCGCTCTGCGGTTTTCGCTCTGCTCCTGCCTACTTAGCCGCTCTGCGGTTTCCGCTCTGCTCCTGCCTTGTTTACCGCTCTGCGGTTTCCGCTCTGCTCCTGCCTTGTTTACCGCTCTGCGGTTTCCGCTCTGCTCCTGCCTTGTTTACCGCTCTGCGGTTTCCGCTCTGCTCCTGCCTTGTTTACCGCTCTGCGGTTTCCGCTCTGCTCCTGCTTAGCTTGCCGCTCTTGCGGTTTCCACTCTGCTCTTGCCTTGCTTGCCGCTCCTGCGGTTTCTGCTCTGCATCTGCTCGCTGCTCCGGCAGTCCTGTCCTGCTCTGCTTCTGCTCGCTGCTCCGGCAGTCCCATCCTGCTCTGCATCTGCTCGCTGCTCCGGCAGTCCTGTCCTGCTCTGCTTGCGCTCGCTGCTCCGGCAATCCCGTCCTGCTCTGCTCTTGCCCACCGCTTCGGGCATTCCCTCTCTGCTGTGTTTGGCTACCGCATCTGCGGTTCTGTTTCTGTGACCCAGTCTGTACTGGGTCTTGTCCTCTCTGTGCTCCAGCCCGTCCTTTCGGCCAGTACCTCCCTGCCTGCACACTCGCCTGTATCCACCCGTCTGCATACCTGCCGTGTTCGCTTATATCCACCAGTCTGTGCCAGCCTAACCTGCCTGTTCCAGTAATCCCTGTGTGGGTCAACCCCCGTGTCCGGAGTTTGACCTGGAGTAGCACCTGGTCCCTCTGCCCGGTTTCTCCTTGGTGCACTGGCGTCGTATGCCGTCGTGCCACCTCGTCGGATCGGCCAGATACTTAGTCACGCCCCTCTAGGCACTCTCCGGTTCATGGTCCAGTGGAACCACTACTCCCGCACACGCCAGTCAGTCCGGGCGTGTGCATAACAGAACCCTCCTGTTCATTTTTTCTATCTTGTGTTTTGCGGTCACGTGACCATCTGCCTATATATTCCAGCTCCCCCCTTCTGCCTTTGCTGGACTTCAGTGTTGTTTGACGGTTTTGCTAGCCTGGTGCTTCGGTGCCTATCTCTGTCAGTTTTCTTGGTCCTCTTGGACCTCTAGTACTTTTTATCAGTTTGTCTTTTGTGTTCTTCAACAATTTCTGTTTAGGAGGTGTCCCATTTTGTCCCAGTCCTTAGTTCTTTTAGGGACCCCTCCCTTAATGCTATAGGTCTTCGTTCAGACTAGCCGAGGACGAAGGCGGGTCTGTTCACTAGGAACAGGCAGCCCGCTACATCGTAGGGATTCAGCTTAGTCTTACTGTAGGGACAGCTTTCCCCTATCTTTCCTTAGTACTTGTTTCAGATCATAACAGTAAGTCCAGCCCCAAAAAAAAACTAAAAGGAAAGAAATTCGGGGATCAGTATGGTTTCCGTCCAGGAGTTGGCTCAACGCCTGCAGGGATTGTCTCTGGAGGTGGCCGAGCTTCAGCAACACGTGAGTAGCTGTCCTGGAGCGCATTTTGTGGAACCAAAGGTAGGACTGCCTGATGTTTTTTATGGTAAACAGCACGATTTTTTTTCCTTTAAAAACGCTTGATTGTTATATTTTCGTTTGAGATCAAGATCCTCTGGGAATGAATCACAGCGCATTGGTTTTATTATGTCACTTTTGCACAAAGAACGACAGGGTTGGGCCTTTTCTCTCCAGCCTAATGATCCGTGTTTAAGTTCTGTTGAAGAATTTTTTTCTGCTATGGGGCTATTATATGACAATCCTGATTGAATCTCATCTGCTGAATCAGAACTTAGAAGTTTGAATCAGGGGTCTGATGATGTTGAAAATTATTGCACACTTCAGGAGATGGGCTTCAGAAGTTAAGTGGAATGATTCAGCGCTGAGATGTTTATTTCTTGCTGGTCTGAGTGAAAGGGTTAAGGATTTGCTAATTGCATTCCCTGCACCTGAGACTCTGCAGGAAGCTATGCAGTTAGCTGTTCGTATAGACAGGAGACTGAGGTGCCGGCTCAATGAGGTAAAGACTCCTGTAATGTCAGGTCCTAGTCCCCAGAAAATCTGCTCTGACGGTGGGGAACTGATGGAGGTTGGGGGGATGTCACTCCGCTCTCAGGAAAAAGACCGGAGATTCGCCGAGGGATTGTGTCTTTATTGTGGTAAAGCTGACCATTTGATTAAGTATTGTGAGCGTCGTTTAAGTAAAGAAAAAAGGGCAGTTACAACCGTATAGCTTGTTTACGCTCTGCAGGAGTATTTCTTTCCGGGAGTACTACTCTGCAGGGAGATTTGATTGAATTTCAGGTATTTGTGGATTGTGGTTCAACACTTAATGTGATTGATAAAGGGTTTTTGGAAAACCTTAAATTGAAATCCAAACCTTTGTCATCACCTATTTCTGTGGTTGCAATTGATAACACTCCTTTGAAATGTATTACTCACAAGACTGCTGCATTTCCTCTCACTATCAATGGAGTTCACCAAGAAATTTTGGACTTGGTTGTTTTGGATAATTTACCCTCTCCAGTTGTTCTAGGATTGCCTTGGTTAAAACTGCACAATCCTTTATTGGACTGGTCTACTAATGTGATTAAGTCTTGGAGTCCGAAGTGCTATGATAAATGTTGTAATGGTCGCATTGCGGCTGTGGAAAAAGTGGAATTACCTGTAACTATTCAAGATTTTTGAAGGGTTTTTTCGGAGGAGGAGTCGCAAGTTTTACCTCCTCATAGGGATTATGATTGCGCCATTGAGTTTGTTCCGGGTGCTACTCTTCCCAAAAGTCGCTTGTTTAATCTGACTATCCCTGAAAGAAAGGCCTTGGAGGAGTACATACAGACTAGCCTGGCTGCTGGTCACATTAGACCTTCTAAGTCGCCTGTGGCAGTTGGATTCTTCTTTGTTAAAAAAAAAAAGGACGGCGGTTTATGTCCATGTCTGGATTTTCGTGAAATTAATACAATTACCGTACGCAATTCCTACCCATTACCGTTAATTCCTGACTTGTTTAACCAGTTAGTGGGAGCCAAGTGGTTCTCCAAAATTGATCTCCGGGGGGCATACAATTTGTTACGTGTGAAGGAGGGTGATGAATGGAAAACTGCTTTTAACACTCCGGTAGGTAATTTTGAGAATCTGGTGATGCCTTTTGGTCTTACCAATGCACCTGCATTTTTTCAGAACCTTATTAATGACATCCTGAGACCTCTGATTGGTAAGAATGTGGTTGTGTATTTGGATTACATTTTGATTTATTCACCAGATCTGGAGTCCCATTGGCAGAGTGTACGTGAAGTTTTGCAGTTATTGAGTGATAATTCACTCTTTGCTAAGCTGGAGAAATGTGAGTTCGCTGTGCAGAAAATTAGTTTTTGGGGCTACATTGTCTCCAGCGAGAGCTTTGAGATGGACCCTGTGAAGGTTCAGGCTGTGCAGGAATGGCCAAGGCCTATTGGGTTGAAATCTATACAGAGATTTTTGGGTTTTCCCAATTATTACAGGAAATTCATTAAGAATTTTTCTGTAATTGTTAAACCTCTAACCGATCTCACCAGGAAAGGTGCGAATACGGCCCAGTGGATTACTGAGGCCAATGAAGTGTTTGAGTATCTCAAAGAGAGGTTCAGTTCTGCCCCTATCCTTATGCAGCCTGATGAGACCAAGCCCTTTTTGGTCGAGGTCGATGCTTCATCGGTGGGGGTCGGAGCAGTTTTGTCTCAGGAGAACAAAGGTGGAGTACATCCTTGTCCCTTCTTTTCGAAAAAAATTTCGGAAACCAAACTGAATTATGATGTTGGAAATCGGGAGTTGCTGGATATTAAACTCGCGTTTGAACATTGGCGTCATTTTTTGGAAGGCGCTAGATTTCCTATTCAGGTTTTCACAGATCATAAGAATTTGATCTATCTGGATGCTGCCAAGCGCTTGAATGCCCGTCAAGCTAGGTGGGCACTTTTTTTTTCTCGGTTTCATTTTTCTGTTACCTATATCTCTGGTACTAAGAATGTTAAAGCCGATGCTTTATCTCGCAGCTTCTCTCCTACGGTCGGTGCCGAGGAGGAGGAGAGCATTTTACAGAAAGGAGTTGTGGTGGCGGCTTTGGACTCCGTTTTGGAGAATGGGATTCTGAAAGCTCAAGATGATGCTCCATCTAACACTCCCCATGGGAGGTTGTTCATGCCTAGAGCCTTTAGGAGAGATTTGTTTGTGGAGTGTCATGAGTCTCTGTTGGCGGGTCATCCAGGAATTTAATAGACTAAGAGACTGATCAGTCGCAGGAGAAATTGCACAACACATTTTGGGGGTCTTTCTTCTTCTGCTATCCATGTGAAAATGAGAAAATTTGGGGTTAAAACAACATTTTTGTGTGAAAAAAAAACTTTTTTTTTTTCAGTTTAACATTGTAAAATTAAGTAAACCACCTGTGGGTTCAAGGTGCTCATCACAAGATAAATTCCTTGAGAGATCTAGTTTCCAAAATAGGGTCACTTGTGGGAGGTTTCCTCTGTTTAGGCACATCAGGAGCTCTCCAAACACTAGATGACACCCACAGACCATTCCATCAAAGTATGCGTTCCAAAACGTTAGTCCTTTACTCCTTCCTTTCCGAGCCCTGCCATGCGCCCAAACAGAAGTTTTCCCCCACATATGGGGTATCAGTGTACTCAGGAAAAATTGCACAAC
Source organism: Phyllobates terribilis (assembly GCF_046119375.1). Classification (NCBI taxonomy): domain Eukaryota; kingdom Metazoa; phylum Chordata; class Amphibia; order Anura; family Dendrobatidae; genus Phyllobates; species Phyllobates terribilis. The sequence goes on along the minus strand of NW_027362771.1, from coordinate 526,177,818 downwards.
AAATTTATGGATCCATTTTCTCATGTTACCCTTGTGAAATCAAAAAAATTAAGGCTAAAACAATTTTTGTGGGAAAAATTTAATTTTTTATTTACACAGTTCAACGTTATAATTTCTGTGAAGCACTTGGGGGTTCAAGTTGCTCACCACACATCTAGATAAATTCCTTGAAGGGTCTAGTTTCCTAAATGGGGTCACTTATGGGGGTTCCCACTGTTTAGGCACACATCAGGGGCTCTCGAAACGCGACATGGCGTCGTCTCTCAATTCCAGACGATTTTGAGTTCAAAAAGTCAAACGATGCTCCTTCCTGTCGTAGCCCTGCTGTGCGCCCAGATAGTAGTTTTGCCCCATATATGGGGTATCGGCATACTCAAGAAAAATGGACAACAAATTTTGGGGTGCATTTTCTCCAATACCCTTGTGAAAATAAAAAATTTGGGGCTAAAGTAACATTTTTGTTAAAAAAAAAGTAAAATGTTCATTTTTTTACTTCCACATTGCTTTAATCCCTGTGAAGCATCTGAAGGGTTATTAAACTTCTTGAATGTGGTTCCAGAGTTATTACCACATAAAGTGAGACAGGTCAGAATTATAAAATTTGTCCTGGTCAGGAAGGTGAAAACAGGCTTGGGTGGTGAAGGGGTTAAGGTAATTTACGTGGAAACCCTGAGGCAAGGGCTTAGAGGAGACCGCAGGATAAATGTGAACTGAGTCTTATTCCAATTTTTGGGAGGCAGAATGAAAAAATAAACAGTACTTCAAGAACTGTTTTTATTGTTACGTGCTGTTTTAAGCACAGTATAAGTGATGTTATATTTATTCTTTGGGTCGATGCGATTACAGCAATACCAGATTTATTTTGTTTTTTAATAGGTTTTGCTACTTATACACACTAAAAATGCTTTTATACAAAATTTTTTTTTTTTGCCGCTATATTCTGAGAACTGTAACATTTATTTTTTGGCGAACAGAGCTGCACGAGGGCTCATTTTTTGTGGGACGAGTTGAAGATTTTTTGGATATCATTTTGGGATATATAACATTTATCGATCACTTTATATTTAGAATTTTCGGATGCAGAAAGAACAAAAATCAGCAATTAAAGTTATTGTTTTATATTTTTTCATTAAATTGCTCATTTTTCGCTCAAAGTGATTAAACTGATTTATTCTTCGGGACAGTACAATTACAGCGATATTAGATTTATATTGCTTTTTAGATCCTTTGCTACTTTTGCACATTAAAAAATATTTTACAAAAATGAATTTGTTTTTGCAATGCCATATTCTGAGCTGTGACTTTTTTTTATTTGATTTTTTTTATGGAGTAGCCCGCACTTTCTCCAGACCCGAGTCCCATAGAAAACCCATAGGATCAGCTGAGTCGTCGTGTAGAAGCTCGTAACTCTGCATCCCAGAACCTCAATGACCTGAGGGCCACCCTTCAAGAAGAGTGGGATGCCATGCCTCAGCAGACAATAACTCCACTTGTGAACAGCAGGAGACGTTGTTGTCAAGCTGTAATCGATGCTCAAGACCACATGACAAGTCACTGAGACTGACATTTTTTGCTGGGGCATACTGACCACTTTTGTTCGCTTTTGTTTCAATAAACTGTTTGAGATGAGGAATTCACCATTGAATTCTACAAAAATGCCCTACATTCATGATAAAAAAAGATCACTGTCGCGTGAACTTTTTACGTTTTCCATAAATTTCACCGGAAAGCCAAATATCCCTTACTTTTTGTGAGTAGTGTGTGTATGTTATTTTTGTTTCTATCTTAGGATTTATCGGAATAAATAATGTGACAGTTTTATAGCTCAGGTCATTCCAGACTCAGCGAAACCAATTATATACACTTTTTTTTTCTTTTTTTACACATAAGTTGTGTTTTTAGTGGCAAAATAGCCATTTGTGATGTTTTTTTTTGGGGGGGGGACTTCCTTTTTTTTTTTACACATTTTTTTTTATTTTGTCCCACTGTGGAACATGAATATTTTACACTCTGATCGCTGGTCTCGTGCGTGGCGGGGCATGGGACTTGTCACTTTTACACGGTCACATCCTATTAGACCCTGCTTATGGTTCATCAGAGGACCTCGGGTTGCAATAGGAACACACCGTTGTGATTAACAGCGGCATCTAAGGGGTTAATGGGCCCGATCTGTTCCATAACCAGTCAGGACCGATACGACAGGGTGTCAGCTCTCCCATTGGGGGGCGCTATTCACTTATTAAAGCCGTGAAAAAGCAGAGCTGAGGGATAAAGTCGCTTCATGATAGCCGTGAAAACACTGCAGACACGGTGTGCAGAAACACTACGGCTATGTTCACATGGAGGTCGGATTTGCTTCAAAATCCCCCTCAAAAATCGCTTGGAAAAAGGCTCCCAATCATTTTGATGGGAAATCCACTTTTGTTGTTAACAAGGGTGTAAAATTTACAACGTTATGAATTCTGTATTGAGATAAAAAAGAAAACACAACTATAAGAAAAACTAGTCGTATAGTCGTAGACAGACACAGCCATTAGTGTGCCTCCTGTGTCTGTGACTGACTAACACGCGCAGCTACACGCCAGTATTTATACAGCAGCTCCTCCCCCTCACATTTCCCGCCTCCACCAGCGTGACGTCACATGTGCTGTCCCGCCCAGTGAACGTCCGCACGCTTCAGCGACGCACTGGGGCCTGAGCCACCGGGAGACCGAGAAGAGCGAATGTGAGCAGTAGGCGGAGCTAACGTGCACCATAATGAAGCGGAGAAATAAATAATCTCGGAAGGTGAGCGCGCAGTGATACGGGCGAGGGGGTGAATGACGCGGATGTGCCTGTGTTGTGTGGCGCAGTCTTTGCTGCACACAGTTCGGTCGCTGCGCCATGAGCCGATCACTAGGGACAGTTCTGCCTAATGATAGAGGAAGGGTGGTTGTGCGGCTGCCTCCTCCACGCCAGAGGGGGACGGTGACCGGCACCCGGCACGTGACTGGCGGCCATAACAATGCCTGAGCTGTGCTGGGGAGAAGTCCTCAGTATCAGCTCGTGCCCCCCCCCCCCCAATCCGCTGGTCATGGTGGTCTTATGTACACTACTCACTGAGTAGTGACCAGTCTCCCTCATTAATGAGATTGTTGGGTGTCCTTACCCATCTTAAAGGGGTTGGGCTGCAAGTCTGTAGTCACTCTTTATGTGAAGGGCATGTGATTTGCATGCTTCCGGCCACATTTCGACTAGACGTGTCCGTCCTCACTAGATACACTTGCATTGAGCGACGCCACGCATGTCTAGTTGGCATATGATCACATGTACGCAAATCACATGCTTGTGGTCACACTCCTGGAATAGGAGAATCCTGGCCATGTACAGTGCAGGTGATGTGAGGATTCACATAGAATGGCTGCAAACTTGTAACCTAAGGCCGAACAACCCTTTTAAGCTGATCCTTTGGATTGGTCATCTACTTTGGATGTGTCAGTACCCGCTTTTCTCCCAAGCCACCCGCCTGCTTCTGTTCACTGTGTGTTCCAGAACTGTAGCTCACAGTTCTGACTCTAGTAGGGACAGAGCTGCAGTTATCAGCAGCGACCACCACAAGTGAGTGGCGCTGTGATGTTCCCGCTCAGCTCGCTATTTACTTATGCCTCCTGTATAGTTGAAAGCACCTGATCGGTGGGAGTGTTGGGCGTCAGGCCACACTCAAATAATATTCATGACTTATCCTTAGGGTGCAGTCAGATGGCTGTATAAATCGTGAGCGCGATGCTCGGACTGGTCGGCAGGTCACCCGAGCCTTGCCGCTTCAGATTTCTCTATTCAGCTGTCACGCTCGGGTCAGGAGAGCCGCCGGCCAGTCCATGCTCTGCCTTCCAATCTCTGTCCGATTTATTTGGCCGTCTGACTGCACCCGTAGGATGGATAGGTTATCAGTATCAAGGTGGGACAAACCCTTTAAAGGGAATCTGTCACCACTTCGGAGTTATCAGACCACTACTATGGGCATACAGGGTATAGAAAAGTAAATCTATACATACCTGTATGGTCCATAGTAGAGATCTGATTGCATAGAAATCTGTTTTTATAAATTCCGTTTCTCAAAGGCTTGGCGTCCCCTGGATGCCAAGAAATCCCCACCTATGTGCTTATTATTCCCTCAAATTCCCCGCTTGTCTGCATAATTATTATATCCCCCCTCTCCCCTGCATGTCACAGGGCCCTGTGACGTGCACTGTGCTCCCTGACTTCCCGAGCATGCACAAAGCACCGCTCACATAGAGCTCACAAACAGCGCGCTCTGCTTCATCCCGGCCCGTCTGCCTGTGCACTGTGCTGCGGGGTTCTATTGTGCAGGTGACGGGAAATGACAGTGACTCCCCTGCAATAGAAACCTGCGACGTAGTGCACAGGCAGACTGGGCCGGGATGAAGCAGAGCGCGCTGTATGTGAGCGGCGATTTGCGCATGTCCGGGAGCACAGTGCACATCACAGAGCCCTGTGACGTGCAGGGGAGGGGGGATATGATAATTAAGCAGATAGGCGGGGATTTCTTGGCGTCCCCCAGACGCCAAGCCTGTGAAAAACAGAGTTTATAAAAATAGATTTCTCTGCAGTCAAACCTCTGCTATGGGCCATACAGGTATGTCTAGATTTACTTTTCTATACTCTGTATGCCCATAGTACAGGTCTAATATCTCCAAAGTGGTGACAGATTTCCTTTAAAGTGAATCTGTCAGCAGGATTTCACTCTCCAAACTATATGTATGTGCATGTGGCTCTTTCAGAGAAAAGTCCCGCACTACCTTTAGGGTATGTGCACACAATCAGTGTTCGCTGCGGATTGGACACAGCGCAAGTGCGCTGCTTGCAATCCGCAGCGGACAGATGTTACAGCATAGTGGATGGGATTTATACTGATCCCATGCCTACTATGTGTCTGCGGCACACCTGCGGAAACAGACATGCGGCACGTCTTTCCAGACAGCAGCATGTCTATTTCCTGCGGCTCCGCATGCGAGCTTTCCCCATAGACGTAACGTCTATGGGGAAAGCTCGACTATGAGAAAAAAAAACCCGGCCGGCGCTCATTTGCATAATGAGCGGAAGTCGGAGGCGGCTTCTCCGCAGCCGGCTCCGGATCGTCTGCACATACCCTTACATGGCCAGTCCTTTTTGGTATGCAAATGAGGTTCAACTGCTTTCGAAACCTGGTAGCACTTTCCAAACCATGTTTTTTTTAGCACATGTCAATAAAATATAATATTTTTAGGAAAAAAAAATCCTTGACGGTAGCCGGATATTTTCCTGTTCATACGTAGCACTTTCCAAGCCTCTGTCACTCTCTCTCTATTCCCTGCCCTGCACCACCTTCTCCAGCTGGACTGATGGCTCCTTTGCTGCCTGACTTCAAGCAAAGTAGCTGTCACTCAAGCAGGTGAGGGTTTTATTTTCAGCCGTATTTTTTTTTTGTATTATTTCATGAATTTCATGAAATAATTAAAAAAAAATATACGTGGGGCTTCGTCCTATTTTTGTGTCCAGTGTCAGTGTCAGTGACGTGCATGAGGTGAGCTGAGTTCATTGGACATTTCTGGGGCGGCTGACGGCTGGTGTTTCTAGCCTGGGAGGGGGCCAATATTCATGGCACCCTTCCTGGGCTATTAATATCAGCCCCCAGCTGTCTGCCTAGCCTTTGCTAGCTATTAAAATAGGAGGGACCCCACGTCATTTTTTTTTTTGGGTCCCCCATTTTAATAGCTAGTATAGGCTAGGTATTCAGCTGGGGGTTGATATTAGTAGCCTGGGAAGCTCCGTGGGTATTACCCCCTTCCCAGGCGTCAAACATCTGCCCCAGCTGTCTGCTTAACCTCCGCTAGAGACTAAAATTAAGGGGAACCCCACGCCAATTTTATTTTTAATAAATCCTTTATTTTAACACTAAATGACAAGTACAGTAACCAGCACTGTCACTGTACTTCATATATATGTGACTGACATGTTTCTATCTATCTAATCTATGTGTGATGCTCTATTCTTTCTGTTCTAAATTGTCGGGTACCGATGCTGAATTGCCGGCCGGCTTTTTTAAAGAGACAGTGCATGAAAACACTATTATTTTTTTTAATAAATCCTTTAACACTAAATGACAAGTACAGTAAGCTGAGCGCTGCCATCCAGCTTGTCAGCCTTCAGAGACACTGTAGAGCGCAGGCATTATGGGAACTTCCGATTCCGGTATTCGATATTCTAAAAGTATCGGAACTCCGATACTGCGAATATCGGTCGATTCCCGATATTTCAGTATCGGAATGCTCAACACTAGTCAGGAATAAACGATGGACACGGCCAGAAAAAATGTCGAGGAGTCCAAAGTTACAAACTTTGTAGTCCTGTTTGCCCTACTGTAGTTAATGGCTCTGTCTGGGTTGGAAGTGTCTGATGGAGACAGCAATTGATATTCAGTGAAAACTTTGGCGCCAAAATAATCAAATAGTAGGTTTCTTTTGCACAAAGTGATACTTTAATTCATCCCAAACCAATATGTACAGATGATGTCCGCTGTTCAAGCCGTGCTGGCCTTTGTCGAGGTTATCTGTGCAGGCGGTGGTTGGCATATCTGGTGAAGACATGTGGAGCGGGACTTGCTGAGCGCTGTCAGTGCGGGGAGTGTGGTTATAGCCGCCGCTCCCTGTGTGCTGAAGGTGACTGAAGCTGCTCTGACCCACTCCTGTGACTGAAAGCCCGAGGCTGCCGGGGGGAATTAAGTTCATTACCTTCTGGCAGTTCGGCTGTCAGTCTGTGTGACCGGGCAGCTCCAGAACGCTATTAACCTGCAGATGAACCCCAAATTTTCAAGTTAATAGCTTCTTTTTTTTTTTTTTACACAACCGGTTCCCATTAATTCCCCCTAGGTGACTTGAACCTCTGATGTGTGTGTGTGTGTATATATACACTGTGTTCCAAATTATTATGCAAATAATATTTTCTCAGATTTTCCCAAATTACCTATATGAATTGCAGTCATTGTAATTTTCCAGTCAAATAACTATTAGCGTACAATTGAAAGGTTTTTGTACAAACTGTCTATGATAACAGTATATTTTTTAAAAAATAAAAAAGCTCAAACTGCACTCAAAATGCATGTTCCAAATTATTATGCACAGTAGAGTTTTCAACCTTTTCATTTTAATAAAGAACAAAAAATGGTCCTTTTTGAAATTATAAGCATTAGCAGGTTATTACAAACTGAAATCAAACAGTTTTCAACTCAAAACTTTATTCTAGGTGATGTTACATTTGCACATAGGACCCTTTGTTCTAAAGGAGCTTCTGAACTCTCTCATCCATTGAATTTGTCAGGTTTTGGATGGTTTCTGCTTCAATTGTTTTGCATGAGGACAGAATACCCTCCCAGAGCTGTTGCTTAGATGTGAACTGCCTCCCGCCATCATAGACACTCCTTTTGATGATTCTCCAGAGGTTCTCAATGGGGTTGAGGTCAGGGGAGCATGGGGGCCACACCATAAGTTTGTCCCCTTTTATGCCCATAGCAGCCAGAGATGGTTTCATCTGTCCAAAGAATGTTCTTCCAGAATTGTGCTGGCTTTTTTAGATGTTTTTTTAGCAAAGTCCAGTCTAGCCTTTTTATTCTTGATGCTTATGAGTGGCTTGCACCGTGCAGTGAACCCTCTGTATTTACTTTCATGCAGTCTTCTCTTTATGGTAGATTTGGATATTGATACGCCTACCTCCTGGAGAGTGTTGTTCACTTGGTTGGCTGTTGTGAAGGGGTTTCTCTTCACCATGGAGATTAGTCTGTGATCATCCACCACTGTTATCTTCCGTGGGCCCCCAGGTCTTTTTGCATTGATGAGTTCACCAGTGCTTTCTTTCTTTCTCAGGATGTACCAAACTGTAGATTTTGCCACTCCTAATATTGTAGCAATTTCTCGGATGGTTTTTTTCTGTTTTTGCAGCTTAAGGATGGCTTGTTTCACCTGCATGGAGAGCTCCTTTGACCGCATGTTTACTTCACAACAAAACCTTCCAAATGCAAGCACCACACCTCAAATCAACTCCAGGCCTTTCATCTGCTTAATTGAGAATGACATAACGAAGGGATTGCCCACACCTGTCCATGAAATAGCCTTGGAGTCAATTGTCCAATTACTTTTGGTCCCTTTAAAAACAGGGTGGCACATGTTAAGGAGCTGAAACTCCTAAACCCTTCATCCAATTTTAGTGTGGATACCCTCAAATGAAAGCTGAAAGTCTGAACTTCAACTGCATCTGAATTGTTTTGTTTAAAATTCATTGTGGTAATGTCTAGAACCAAAATTAGAAAAATGTTGTCTGTCCAAATATATACGGACCTAACTGTATATGTGTGTATATATATATATATATATATATATATATATATATATATATTATATAATATTGCAGTGTTTTAACTCTGCAGTATATTGTAGTTTTGACAATATCCTACTATGATACTATGATGACTGTAAGGGGGTTCTTCTGTTGACCCCCAAATGCCATGGCATCAACATCTTCAGCAGTCTGTCATTGTGTTGAGATGGGGAAGGGGATTTGCAATGGGCAACTTTAAGTCATTCCTATGCTCGGGAAGGAACCGTTTAAAGCGAACCTGTCATCAGGATTGTGCTAAGTAAACTACAGGCAGTGTCAGATTGCCGATGTTACACTGATTAAAATGATACCTGGGTTGATTAAATCCGTCCTGTAGTTCTTGTTTAATCTTTATTTGCGATTTGGACAAAATGAGATGCTTGTGCTTTGGGGCGGCCTGTGGGCGGGGCTTTCTTTGGTGCTCTGGCCTTATCTTGATCATGGTGGCTTAAATTACAGGTCACTGATCCTTCAGTGACCTGCCTCATACTTTAAAGTTCACCTGCCAGGAATATTGTGCAAGTCCACAATTCTCTTCCTGATATCTTGGCTGATTTCTTTAGACTTTCCCATGATTCTAAACAAAGAAGCAGTGTGTTTCAGGTGTGCATTAAAATACATCCACAGGTGTGTCTCTAATTAACTCAGATGTTGCAAAAAAAAATGATCTGAAGCTTCCAAACACATTACATCATATGGGCAGTCCAGAATTGTTTGAAGGCATAGTAATCTTAGTGATTGTAAACTTTTGACTTTGCAGTAAGTAATAAAAATGCTTTAAAACATTCTCTCTCTCATTATTCTGGCATTTGGCCAATATTAAAAATTATGGTAATCCTAATTGACCTAAAACGGGAAAGGTTTATTCTGATTTCATGTCAGATATTGAGGAAAACATGCATATGTCTTTTTATATAGTGTATGTAAACTTATGGTTTCAACTGTAAGTCACATTTTGGGAGTAGGATCTTAAACGGGACATGTGACTTGCTCAAAATAATTGCGTTAAATGGACTCTGTTAGCTCAGAATGACTGTTCAAACCAAGTACCGCGGCTCAGTGCACAAAGGTGTGGTAAATCATTTATATACACCTTACCGCCTCATTGTTTTCCCACAATCTACACCTCCCACACACACTTTTTTGATTGACAGCTCTGGCTTCATAGGGCCAGAGAAAGGCAGAGACAGATGGAAAAGAAGAAGGTGTATCTACAGTGCCTACAAGTAGTATTCAACCCCCTGCAGATTTAGCTGGTTTGATAAGATGCAAATAAGTTAGAGCCTTCAAACTGCAAACGAGAGTAGGTTTTATGAACAGAAGCATAAATCTTACAAACCAAAAAGTTATGTTGCTCAGTTGAATTTTATTAAATTTTAAACATAAAAGTGTGGGTCAATTATTATACAACCCCTATGTTTAATATTTTGTGGAATAACCCTTGTTTGCAATTACAGCTAATAATCGTCTTTTATAAGACCTGATCAGGCCGGCACAGGTCTGTGGAGTTATCTTGGCCCACTCCTCCATGCAGATCTTCTCCAAGTTATCTAGGTTCTTTGGGTGTCTCATGTGGACTTTATTCTTGAGCTCCTTCCACAAGTTTTCAATTGGGTTAAGGTCAGGAGACTGACTAGGCCACTCCAACACCTTGACTTTTTCCCTCTTGAACCAGGCCTTGGTTTTCTTGGCTGTGTGCTTTGGGTCGTTGTCTTGTTGGAAGATGAAATTACGACCCATCTTAAGATCCTTGATGGAGGAGCGGAGGTTCTTGGCCAAAATCTCCAGGTAGGCCGTGCTATCCATCTTCCCATGGATGCGGACCAGATGGCCAGGCCCCTTGGCAGAGAAACAGCCCCACAGCATGATGCTGCCACCACCATGCTTGACTGTAGGGATGGTATTCTTGGGGTCGTATGCAGTGCCATCCAGTCTCCAAACGTCACGTGTGTGGTTGGCACCAAAGATCTCGATCTTGGTCTCATCAGACCATAGAACCTTGAACCAGTCTGTCTCAGAGTCCTCCAAGTGATCATGAGCAAACTGTAGACGAGCCTTGACATGACGCTTTGAAAGTAAAGGTACCTTACGGGCTCGTCTGGAACGGAGACCATTGCGGTGGAGTACGTTACTTATGGTATAGACTGAAACCAATGTCCCCACTGCCATGAGATCTTCCCGGAGCTCCTTCCTTGTTGTCCTTGGGTTAGCCTTGACTCTTCGGACAAGCCTGGCCTCGGCACGGGAGGACACTTTCAAAGGCTGTCCTGGCCGTGGAAGGCTAACAGTAGTTCCATAAGCCTTCCACTTACAGATGATGCTCCCAACAGTGGAGACAGGTAGGCCCAACTCCTTGGAAAGGGTTTTGTACCCCTTGCCAGCCTTGTGACCCTCCACGATCTTGTCTCTGATGGCCTTGGAATGCTCCTTTGTCTTTCCCATGTTGACCATGTCTGAGTGCTGTTCACAAGTTTGGGGAGGGTCTTAAATAGTCAGAAAAGGCTGGCAAAAGAGGTCTTTAATCCACACATGTGAAGCTCATTATTCTTGGTGCCTGAACTACTTCTTAATACTTTAGGGGGACCAAACAGAATTCTTGTGGTTTGAGGGGTTGAATAATAAATGACACTCTGAATTAACTTTTTACGTTTTAAAAAAAAACAAAAAAAAATAAAAAATTTGCTGCAGTGCATTTCCCACTTCCAGGCTGATCTACAGTACAAATGTCACAATGCCAAGTTAATTCCGCATGTGTCAACCAGCTAAATCTGCAGGGGGTTGAATACTACTTGTAGGCACTGTAATTGATTGACCATGCCTTTGTGCACCGATCGCCTGAACCTGGTTTGAACAGTCATTCTTTGTTGAGTCCCTTTAATTTCCTTGTAAAAATCCCTGAGGTTCCCTGATTCTGCCACTTTATTCCTTTTTGCGCTTCGCCCCTCTATTATAGAGATATTCACACTTATTACTTTTTGTGCATAATATGTGAAATCTCTGCCTGTATTGCTACTGGCTGTTTTTTTCAGCATTTTCCCTGGGGACGTGCGCTTTCACCTTTCCCTTCCAGACATTGCCAATCAAAACTCAGCAGCAGCTTAAGCAGTCTCCAACAGTGTTAAGCTGTGATTGGCAGCATCTGGGAAGTAGGGGTGAAAGCGCACACCCCAGAGAAGACTCCCAGTTGATCTACAAGCAGAGATTTCACATACTGCGCTCCAAAAGCAACAAATGTGAATATCTCTGCAATGTAGCAACTCAGCGCAAAACTGAAAAAAACGGCAAAATTAACAGAGCTCAGGGATTTTACAAGGTATTTTATCTAAATTTTTAATGTAGGCAATTTGCATTTTGAAATCTGGTGACAGATCTGCTGGAAATTGTATAGCTAAAACTCTGATTTTGTTATTTCTTTTGTAACAGGATTTAGTTTTGTGCTTTCTGCAGACCCCGGGTCTGTGGAGCAATTAAGATGACACATAGGACAAGTGATCGAGACTTACAATCCTCTGTTAGAAGAATGGGCACATCTCTCCTCTTTCAGTTGTCTGTACATGAACGAGAGTTGGACTTGGTATTTCTTGACCACAGTTACGCAAAACCATGGACAGCCCACCCAGATGCCAGTAATGCCCGTCCCACTCGAACACTTTTCATTACTCCACGGAGACAGCAAGAGAGTGCAGTGTAAGTTAAAAGTTCCTTTTCTAGCGCTGGGATTTCAGATTGTGGGAACATTGTTGTATACACCTCTAACACACTGAAATGATACAAAGTACAAATCAGGCTACATTTATATCTCATTTCTCTCTACATTCAGTAGATACAATAGAAAAGAATATAATAAACCCTGCAGGTGGGATCTGTTGACGATGTTTTGTTTTTTTACCTTTAAAGAGCATCCAGGAAAAAAAAAAACTTAAGGGGGTTGCCTCAACTTAAAGGAAATATCCGGGACTTTGTGAAAAACAAAAACTGTGCCTAAGTACTAACAGGCAGGTAGTTGCTACTTACATTCCTGTTGTCTATAGCGCCGTTCTTCCCCGGCACAGAACAGTCACAGACTGCCCTTGCCGGGGATTCAGCTGCCTCTGCTGACGTCACGTCGACAGAGCGGTGGCTTCTTTTCAGCCCTGCTCTGTCGACGGGCCGTGACTTCTTACGTCATTTTGATTGACAGTCAGCTCCCCCAGTTTGGCAGCTGGAATCTGGCTGTCAGTCAGAGTGACGGAAGTCCCGCCTTGTCAACAGAGCGGAAAGGAATCCGCTGCTCTGTAGACGTGACGTCAGCAGAAGCAGCTGATTCGCTGGCAGGAATGGTCTGTGACCCGATGGAGAATGGCGCCTGGCACAACATGCAGGTAAGTAGCAACTCCCTGCCTGTTTGTGAAAACAAAAAATTTGCCTAAACACTAAGTCCCGGATATGCCCTTTAAGAACAAGGTTCTAAAATGTCTCATTGCCGTGCAGTGATAGCCGTGCATGCGAGCCACCACTTTTTTCATCATCTATGAGACTGGCAATAATAGCTGAGCAATGTACTCAAGTATCTATGGCCGTTCCACAGACCACAAATGGAGCCATGGTGCTGGAGCATAGCCACCGCTCCGTTCTAGAGAGGCATTTCATTCTTGGCTTCTTGGGGACTCCAGTCGTACCCAGCAAGTTGAGAGGAGACAGCCCCTTTTAATACATTCTTTTAGTATTTATTCAACATTGTACTGTAGCGTGATTGGCCAGTTTTTCAAGTATTATATAAGTAATATTAAGTTGATTTCCAGGGAAGCAGATGTCCCCATTGATGTTGAGACAGTCTCTCCATCCCCCATGCCGTTGTATGACAACCAGAAGGCGAGAAGTGTTATGAATGAATGTGAACGTCATGTCATTTTTGTACGAACGGACACTGAAGCTCCTCCGCCCCCTGATGACTGGGAAGATCATGTGAACAGGTGAGATTTTCTGATGTTTTTCTAAATGCAGTCAATAGGTCTAACAAAAATAATGTACTCCTTATCTAGCCTACAGTTCTCCAGGTTCATCTACTTACATTGCTTGAAGCATCATTTATTTTTATTCCATTGACTGGAAAGGTGTATTTAAAGCTCAAAATCAAATATAAAATTCAGACCTTTTTCTTGAATTTCACCCCTTCATGCTAAGAAATGTGTGTTTGCATGCGTGCACATGTATATGACTGTTTTTTAGTGTTAAAATAATGTAAAATGTAAGAAATACCAGTTTTCTAAATAAAAACATTTTAATTTAGAGAAAAAAAATGCCACAAAAACACATAATTCAGCATATTACGCATTTGGGGGGCACTTATATCCACATTGTGTTAAAGGGACGTTATCGCCCCCTGGGACGTATATAACCTATTAATATGGGCATACAGGTGACAAAAATGTTAATCTAGTCCTACCTGTCTGCCTCATATTAATGGTTTTGATTACTTTATGGTAATGATTGCCCCAGGCCTTGGGCCCGTAAGAAATCCCCCACCTCCTGTCTTCATTATAATAGTACCTGCCTCCCCTGTGACGTGCAGTTGTGGCGCTGTAATCTTGCGCCTGCACGTTGACCTCCCTCACCCGGTCTTCCCGGAGACCAGAACCTCTTTTTACCCTATGGACGGCAGAGTGTCAGCGCGTCACTGCCGGCACCTGCGCAGAAGATCACGGAATACACTAGTCTGCGATCTTCTGCGCAGGTGCCTGGTCTCCAGAAAGATGGCGGGCGGGTCAGTCCGGCTCTGATTACAGTCTGTGGTGGAGCACAGGGGACGTCGCCGGCAGTGACGCGCTGAACTATTTAAACAGCTGCATTACATAATTTATGGAAAATAGATTTATCTAATACCTTCTTCGTGCTTTATTTTTAGAACCGGCTGGACTACGTCTCAGAATAAACTTTTCAATAAGATTTTGAAATCTCTACAATCTGACCGTCTGGCTAGACTCGCTAACGATGGTGTAAGTGTAATTTTTTTCTCTATCCTTATACCCATGCTCAGATATTACTACATTGTAAACCGTTCCTTTTAATGAGAATGGAATAATATTCTTGTACTATTACTTTACAGGCAGTTAATGAGCCAGTGCTTAGAAGGATCGCCGTGGATAAATGCGCACGCCGTGTACGACAAGCTTTGGCCTCAGTAGGTTGGGATACAAAGTTGGTTCAGTGGCTGCATACTACCCTCGTGGAAACGCTGAGCTTGCCCTTGTTAGCTGCTTATCTTGATGCACTGCAGACATTGAAGGGAAAGGTAACTGATTTGTTGGCTATATAGATTTGTGTGTAAATTGAAAACTTTCCATTGTTATGTTTTCCTCTGTAGTAATACATTTGTAAAACAATGGTGGTTTGGGGTATGTGCTGTTTATTTATCCTCTCTATGCCCCTCAGATCCCTGCTCTTATTGACCGCATGCTCCTGGCCTCCACTGTTAGGGCAGGAGGCGCCAGCGCAGAAGCATTATCCTTGCTGTTGAAGAGACCATGGGACCCTGCAATTGGAGTGTTATCTCATAACAAACCTGTAAGTTAACATGTTGTACGTTTTCCTTTTCTATTGTTGGATCCTTTGTGATAATTATGGTATATTATGGCATGTTTTTTTTCTCTCCTTTCTAAATAGTGCAAGCTTCCAGGTTCCCCACTCATTCTTATTGCCCCATCAGGACCAACAAATTCCATATTTCCCACATCACGGAGACACAGATTCTGGCAGTCCCAGCTCTCTTGCTTGGCCAAGGTTAGTTTTATATCATGATTTGGTTTACATTGTCTTGTTTAGCATAATTACATAAGAGAATTGGATTTTGTATTCACCAAAAATCCCTTAGCTGTATTCCCCAATGATACAAACAAGAAAATGAAAAAAAATAAAAAATTCTTTGCTCGTTATTTCCTTTGTCCTGGGAGCTGATCCGTTTAGATGGATCGACCAGCGCCACTAGACAAGCACTGATGGGTAAATATTTACCGATCGGTGGTCATTTAACAGCCTGTTTACACAGGCCGACTACGGTAAACGATGCGCCATGAACGATCTGTAATCGATCTTTCAGCGTGCTTAGGCTGCCATTGTTCTCTGCAGAACGCGTCCCGCTTACACAGGACAATGTGCTGCCGAGAACCATGATTATCAAGCCTGCTTGAAAATAATTACACGATCAGGTGCATTTACATTGAAAGATTAACTCAATGAGTGACAGCTATCTCTGCATACACATTTATTTTAAGAAAGGCTGTCCATCATTGACTTAGACCACCCAGTGAACTCCTAACCCAGGAATTGAAAAAAATTAATTAATTTCAAGTTATGCCAAATTTTTTTCCCACAAACCTAATGATCAATCTGTTCAGCCCCTCCTGACCTATTACATACAAATGGGATTGTATGTTCAACCTGCATTGCATATTAGATGAGTCCCTGAATGATCAGCTGATCATAGGGTGGATGCTCCTGAGACCTCAAGAGATCAACGCTTATATGTGCAGGAACATGATGGCACATGTTTAATTTCTCCTTGGGTAACGTTAAAGGGAACATAAGGCATTACACAGTGCCAATATAAGGTTGGCCGTGTAATGCGCCATCTTGCTGGGTCCTCTACTGAGAGAGATTTTCTTTATAGCTGCTCTGTGTTCTTGCTAACAAAAAGTTATCACCAATCCTCAACATAGGTGATAACTTCTATATCAAGGGCGGTACGACTGGTAATACCACCAACGAACGCCAGAGCACAGTACTTTTCCACTCCTTTTAAATGGAGTGGCGGTCAAGCATGGACCCTTCCACTTTATTCAAAAAGGCCTCATTCTGGTAATCAATAGGGATCTCAGTGGTCAGAGCCCCAGATCTTGAAGTTATCACTTCGGCTGTGGACTGATGATGACTTTTCGTTACCTGCTTAACCCTGTATGTATGAATTTTGAAGTAGAAAATAGGTTTTAATTAGGCTGGAGGATGGATATTCCCTTTAAGATATGCTGAATTATATTACAGATTTAGTTACCCCTTGGAAATTCTAAAAGCATCTGTACCAATAATAACCTAGTCACAGGAGCACTATACTCTGCTATCTCCAGCAGACACTTTGATCTACCTCTGCTCCATTTAACTTTGGACTTTTTGCACCCATGCTGCTGATCTGTGAGGGTCTCAAATGCTGGCATCTCCAGAGATTAGCAATTTATCACCTATTCTTTTGATAGGTGATAATGTGTAATTTCGTACAATCGGTTGAATTGTTCACTTTTAGCAGAGTATAAACTGATTTGATAACAAAGATCAGTGATTACTTGATTTTTTTTTCTACAACTTTTAGGTCATTCCTGTTGGCTCCCAACTGGTTAACAGTGGTACCGGGCTAACCTCATTGCAGTGCCTTGAAAACATGATTGCTGGATTACGAGGAAAAGTTATTGAGGTACATCAGATCTTCTAACTAATTGATTTCTCTTCTGTCCATCAAGTGTTTTTTATGCCTTTGTCGACAGTGTGTCTTGGAATTTTTACTAAACTGATGGATATAAAGGTCATATATTCCATGTGGAAAGCTGGTGACCAAGCAAAACGATCTATGTAATTTTGTGTCTGCCTTTTTTTCCTGGTAAATTAAACCTTAATTGAGGTAACTGAATCTTAGTCATTGTTTCTGAGTGAAGAAAAGGATACTACAGCTAACTTGTGACCTAAACATATATTTATCACTTTTTTGGTCTCCATACAGATCCACAACCATTTTCCTCACAAGCCTGTCATTTTGATTGGGTGGAATACTGGAGCTTTAGTTGCCTGCCATGTGAGTGACGTCTTTACACTTTTATGTCTGTGGACAACTACACACTGACATTTTTATTGTCCATTGCTTCCTAAATGCAAAACTAAGTAATTTTCTAAATATTTAGAACAATTTTTTACCTTTCTGTTGTAGAGTCTGTGTAACTTGCTGCATAGCCAGCTGTTCTGCTGTTTCTGACATTACTGGGACACCAAGTTACTCCTTAAAATTGCTGCTTTGTTCATGTTTACTTATCCCCATTTTTGAAGCCGTCTGCTCTGTACAAACCTTGGCAATAGTAACTTTCTAAATATTTAGTACAATTTTCTACCTTTCTGATGTAGAGTCTGTGTAACTTGTTGCATACCCAGCTGTCCTGCTATTTCTGACATTTTTGGGACGCAAAATTGCTCCTTAAAATTGCTGCTTTGTTCATATTTACTTGTCCCCATTTGTGAAGCAGTGCTCTATGCAAACCTCGGTATTACATTTTTTGTTACTATTTTTTTTTGTTCAGGTTTCTCTCATGGAGTATGTGACAGCCGTGGTATGTTTGGGATTCCCTCTGCTCACTATTGATGGACCCAGGGGGGTAAGTCATGGTGAAAGTCATAAAGCATAACAAATATTACTCCATGAAAAACTTGGTTTGATGTGATTTACTTGAGTGTGGGAAAAGCAAGGGTCATATTCCCACTTCTTGACTATTTTTCTCAAGGCTAGAGTATTATAACACTGAGGACCACTTCATCAAAAGAAATTCATGAGAAGTCCTTTAGTATACATAGCAAATTTAAAGAACATTTCTTAATATGTTACATGCATTTGCCTACGTCTGAGTACCTGCCTCCTGTGGGCGTACACTCCCGAAAAAAGTGCATGGCAGAGCTCACGTTCTCTCTGCCATCACCATTGCGGTCTATGGCCCCCGTCACAGCTTACGTCCAGACCCCGTTTTGCAGGGAATTTTAGGACATATGCCCTGACGGGGACAAAGAGTGCAATGTGAAAGCACCCTAAGACTTAAATTTAAAGAAAAAAGTCAGCTCCTCCTCTGCGGGTTACACTCGCCTACTGGAACCAAGTTACTCAATTTAGCTTAGTGTGATAAGAGTCACACAGGTCTGTGACCCAGACCTGTCTCTATGGTATTTTTTTAGTAATCTTCTCTTTTAGGTAAGGGAAACGGAGCAAAATGGCTTCTGTAATCCTAGCAAAGGACGGAGAGTACAGTGTGCCAGTGGTCAGAGCATACCCTCTTACATATGGATGGCAAGCTGGTACCTTTCTTGACTCAGTCAACATTCAGGTCTTGGGTGGGGATGGTGCTTGCCTTTGTCATCTGCCACCACCCCACAAAGCATGGTGCTTTGCAGAGTGTGAAGAGAATCCAAGGCCCAAAATCAAGGCCTTACAGGATACGCGAGTCTAGCCGCTTCCCTGCAGCCTTCTGCATTGCACTGGCATGTCCTTGGCCCGTGTTCCCAGCTATCATGGCCCCCTTTGTTTTTTTGCATTCCTGGCTTGCTTTTTGGGGGATCCTTTTTTCGACTGCGATTCCCCCACCGACCGTGGTCCTATTCTCAGGTGGTCCCTGTCTTGCCGCCAATTCTTCTGTCTCCTCTTGGGTGATACACTGGATCGTTCTCCACAATCAGCACTCCATTCTACCCCTGGGTAGGCTGACTGCCTCTAGGGGATTGTGAGGACCTGGCCACTTTCTAAATACTTTTCCAGCACTGAGCACCCCTTTTCGTCAATCTTAATTTTGTGTTTTGTTAGAAATTTGCTTGCTGTGTTTTGTTAGTGATTTGTTTGCTCATCAGTTCAAGCTCCGGTATCTATTCCATTCAGTGACCATATCTCCGAGACCTTGGGCCATTGTTCTCTCCGTTACCACAGGTAGTCTCACATGCAAACCCAGGGGATGGGTTCCACCTGAGAAAATATCTCCACTAAGGCACAGTTAGCTGGGGGAGGGAGGAGTGAGCTCTTCTGCCGATTCAGGGGGCTGAACCCTGTGCAGGAGGAAGAGAAGACTGATTGCTAGTCGGACTGAGAGCTGGGTGGTATCACGGGCTGCGGTCGTGATATCCATCATCCGAAGGAGCATATGCTGTGACTGCCAATATACCGGCGGGAGATACAAAAAGCTGTGGGCCAACCAAAAGTTGGGGGACAGTGGGTATCACCTGGTACGGGGCAGTGGAACTACTGATCCCAGGTTGGAAACTCAAGGACTAAGAGAATTGCCTGTTGGACATTTACCTGGAATTGCTGTTCACCGTGGCCGGAAAGAATAAAACTAATTGCATCGATAACCTGCCTAGGTGATTATTAAAATCCACAACCGCATATCCTTACAACTCCACAATCAGCACTCCATTCTACGCCTGGGTAGGCTGACTGCCTTTAGGGGATCACCACTCGGTAAACCATGCTGTGCTCCCCTTCTCCTGGCATCGGCTCCCTCCTTCTTTTTCTTTGTGTTTACTGTTTTTGTATCATGTCCATTTCTAAGAATTCCCACACAGTTTACCCTGTTCAGATGTTGGAAAAATCACAAAGCTTTCCTTTCCATCAAGATCTTGGACCACAATGCCATTTGTCTGTCCTTTCTCCATTGCCAGGACCAGCTGTCGGATCTCTCTGTCCAAATTTAGTTCAACAATGCCATTGCCACATCATACATCAACAATCAAGGCAGGGCTCAAAGTCGTCTAGCCATGGAAAAAGTATAACGGATTCTTGCCTAGGTGCAACAAAGAATTTGAGCAATCTTGGTGCTTCGCATACCCGGAATGGACAATTAGGCTACAGACTTTCTAAGCTGTGAGGGGCTAACTGCGGGAACATGGTCCCATCATCCATCCCGTCTTCGACTAGATCTGTCTATGGTGGGTCACTCCAGGCTTTTATTTTATGGCATCCAGGCAAAACCATAAAGTTCCTTGGTTCGTGTCCATATCTCACCATCCCTCTTAGTGATCGCTCTGGCTATTACATGAAAACAATTCTCCCTCCCTTATCTGCTAACTAAATAGTTCAAGAAGATCAAGTTGGAATGAGTCATGCCCATGGCCTACAGACTGGCCCAGAAGATCCTGGTATATTGAAGAAGTCAACCTCCTCGTAGAGCATACCATGGCGACTTACAGTTTGACCAGATCTACTTTCCCAGGGTCCCCTCTTGCACTCAAATTCACGGTTGCTTAATTTAATGGCATGACAGTTGAAGCCACAGTTCTAAAAGCCTCAGGCTTCTCTGATCAGGTTGTACACGATACACATTATGATTAAGACACAAACACCCCCCTCCTCTCGTATCTACCAAGGCCTTTTTCTTTTGGCGTGAATCCAGCAAGGTTGCTCCTATGTCTTTCTCTGTCCCTGCTTTCCTCACCTTTTTGCAGTCGGGTCTCGAGTTTGGTCTGGCCCTCAGTTCTCTTAAGGGCCAGGTTTCGGCCCAGTCTAGCCTCTTTCAGAAGAACCTGGCTTCCATGCCCCAAATAAGGACCATACATCAGGGCATGGCTCACTCAGCACCTCCTTATCAGGCTCCCTTGGACCCATGAGATCTAAACCTGGTATTTGACAGCTTACAGTGTCCTCTCATTGAACCAATCTGGAACATTTCACAGATTTTGCTTTCCTGAAAGGTGAACTTCCTGGTCGTGGTCATTTCCATCAGGCGAGTATCTGAAGTGGCAGCGCTGTCTTGTTCCTCTTCGTTCCTTGTCCTATACCTGGACAAAGTGGTTTTGTGTCCAGTACCTTCTTTTGAAGGTGGTTTCTTCCTTCCACCTTATTGAAGAGATCTTTCTTTCCTTCTCCCTCTCATGCTGCTGAGCAATCCTTACTGCAGCTTATTACTTGTCAGTGAATGCTCCAGTCAGACGTTCAGATTCTGTTTGTCATCCTGGAAGGTTCTCGTCAAGGTCTCTGCCTCTAACCCTTCTATTGCTCACTGGATTCGTTTTGCCATTTTAGAAGCATGTAAGGCCAAAGATAGTGCTCCTGCTGAGGGTTAAGG
Source organism: Phyllobates terribilis (assembly GCF_046119375.1). Lineage (NCBI taxonomy): Eukaryota > Metazoa > Chordata > Amphibia > Anura > Dendrobatidae > Phyllobates > Phyllobates terribilis. The sequence goes on along the minus strand of NW_027362771.1, from coordinate 526,156,582 downwards.
CTCACTCCATCTGGGCAGTGGGGGCCTCCTGCGCGATTTGCCAACAGTCTTCTGTTCTGCAGCTTTGCAAGGCTACTACTTGGTCCTCTGTCCACACTTTCGCCTGGGCAGAAAGGTGCTGCCAGCCGCAGCCTGAAGGATTTGCCTTTGCCTGCTTTTGGATGTCCTGTGGTTTCTTTTGTCCCCCATTGAAGTACCCAAGAAAGAAGAATTTTTGAGACTTAACATAAAATCACTTTCTTGTAGCCTTCATTGAGAAATACAGAACCCTTCCTTTTTGCCTTGTTTTGGTGTGTGATTGTTGTTGTTTTCCGTTGTGTTTCCTGCTTTTCTTATGGCTGTCTCACTAACTGAGAAGCTTGGCACCAGTAGACATGTTTAGCTGCTGAGGAGCAGCCAACAGTCTTCATGAATTGTACTTTTTAGTGTGAGCAGCATACACCCCATGGTTTCCTGTGTCCCTCTGTGAGGGCTTGGAGAAAGGGATTTTATGTTTAGTACAAAAATCCTCTCTTGCGGCTGATTTGTCATATGCTTTAGACAGATTGTGTGTATGGAATTGATAACTACATTCTGCCTGGCCTTTGTAAAAATAAGCACTTTTTGTAATTTACTGCTTATTAAAATGAATTATTTATTTGAATAGCACCATTGATTCCATGGTGCTGTACATAAGAAGAGGTAGTGTGGGAGTTGGAGACGCTAAATATGCGGTTAGAAAGGTATGAGGAGATCTAAGATAGGGCAAGGTCTTTGACGCCGAAGGAAGAGAGGATCGTTAGTAGGAGGCAGTGGTCAACTGTGTCGAAAGCAGAGGACAGGTCAAGAAGAAGGAGTACAGACAATTGTCTGTTAGCCTTAGCTGCAAGTAAGTCATTGGTGATTTTGGTAAGGGCAGTTTCAGTGGAATGGTGGGGGCTGAAGCCGGGTTGTCGGTTGTCGAAGAGAGAGTTAGGTGAGAAGTGGAAGGAAAGTTCAGCGTGAACGTGTTGCTCAAGGAGTTTGGAGGCGGATGGGAGCAGCGACATGGGGCGGTAGCTGGACAAGGCGGTTCGGTCGAGGAGTGGCTTTTTGAGGATGGGCGTGATTGTGGCATGTATGAAGGCAGTGGGGAAGGTACCAGAAGATAGTGATAGGTTGATGGGATGAGTGTGGGGGTGGGGTTGGGGAGGAGGTGGGATGGGATGGGGTCGAGGGCACAAGTGGTGAGGTGTGATTTGGAGAGGAGACGAGTAAGGTCTCTTTCCGTGATGTTGGGAAGGGAGGTTATGGGGGAAGGGCAATGGTGTGGAAAACAAAGTGGTTGTGGTGGTCAGACAGTAAAGACTTGCCGTGTTTGGTCAATCTTGTTTTTGTAGTGTGTGGCAAACTCCTCAGCAGAGATGATGGAGGTTGGAGGGGGCAGTGGAGGGCGGAGGAGAGAGTTAAAAGTGTTAATTAGCTGTTTGGGGTTGTAGGATAGGGAAGATATGAGGGTTGTGAAGTAGGCCTGTTTAGCAGAGGTGAGGGCTGATTTGAAAGCGAGTGTTGCTTGTTTGAATGCAGTGAAGATGTTAACACCTTTCTCTTGTTACAGCTTCAAAAGTGTGTTTACAAGCTCTATAGAAAAGAGCTTGTAAGCACTGCATGTTCTGCTGTCTAGCAGCGGTGGTTGCTCTCCATGGCAATGAGCTGTAATGAAAAGAAAAGTATTACTTTCTCAAGAGCGGCTGAAGATTTTAATAAGCAGTAAATTGCAAAATTGCTTTTATTTGCAAGTATTATCCAACAATATCCATTTATAAAGATGGAAGCATATTTAGAAGGAAGAAATTAACAGGTGCTGTTTTAATTAGTTTTATCCATATCAAGCTCCTTAGTATAGACACAGCCATCCCTTCATACACAAATTAATAGCAGAATATGGATAAATTCACACACTGCAGTCTTGTTGCAGTATTTCTAGGTCTGAAAATCTGTTTCATTCCTCTGAGTAGGGGGGTATTTTTGCAGCAAGCACAATGTTTTATGCAAACCCCATTCATAGAATTGGACAGATGTAGCAATTTCTCGCACACATCTGCCGTGTGTGAGTTTACCTTAAGTCTGTTATTTTGTAGGCACAAGTTTTCTGGCATAAAAGCTTTGATGAATCGGCCCCATTGTGCGCACTATGTGGCTTTTCATGTGGTTGAACCTGCATCTTTGCTGTTGCAGGATGTTGATGACCCTCTGCTTGACTTGAAGACACCAGTACTTTTCGTGATTGGCCAGAACTCTCTTCAGTGTCACCCAGAGGCAATGGAGGATTTCCGAGAGAAGCTCAGGGCCGATAATAGTTTAGTCATTGTTGGAGGAGCTGATGATAATCTTCGGTAAGAGTTAATAGAAAATAAAGATCACTAAGCAATCAAACGTCGCAGTAGAGTCGGTGCAGTGTACTAAAGACTAACAACTGAGCACATGGCATTTTTTGCTGAGATTTCCTTTGGAAACTCGATAGACTAGTGTGTACTTATAAAACGGTGCAGTTTTTCTTCATAAAGAATCTTAAATAAGTTGTGCACTACTTTATATTATTCCCCCAATGTATTCCCCTGGGGCCCCTAAGACTTATTGTAAATACCTTATGTTCCTGATAATGCCTGTGAGCGGCGCTATCGGTGACCAATCACAGGCATCACGTGACCCCGCGCTGACGTCACGACAAGTGAGGCGTGACTCAGCGCTTTGGTCCCTGCGGTGGCTGCTGGGTTGTGGGCAGGGTTACCCCCCGCGTCACACCCAGCATCCACTGTGCACTTTCCCAATGAATGGGGAGAGGCAGAGCGCGTGGTGGATGCCGGGTGTGACGCGGAGGGGTAACCCTTCCTACAGTCTGGCATCCACCGTGGAACCAGGAAGACAAAGACCCCCGGCTGCTGCCAGCACTTGTCGTGACATCAGCGGATGTCAGAGCCGGCAGCAGCCAGGGGTCACGTGATGCCTGTGAGCGGCCAGTGATAGCGCCACTCACAGGCATTATCTGCAACGGAAGGTATTTACAAAAAGTCTTAGGGGGATACATTGGGGGGGTATTCTAAAGTAGTGGACAACCCCTTTAACTTCTTACATGGGTATCCTCTTTAAGCGGTTTATCTCCGCAACCTAGATCAGTTGGGATTACAATTGCTGAGACCCCACAATCGCCGGCAGGGGCTTCTGTTAGTGTTTGGAGTGACGGTCAAAATTGCACTCTACCTCTACATTCATTCTTTACGTGATGGCCTGAAATGGCCAAGCCTTGTACCCCATTTTGGCAATCGCTGAGGGTCTTGTGGTCAGACCCTCAATAATATAGTAGTTATAAGTAGAAATTATAACTTTTTTACTTCGCTGCCACCTAAAGCTTACCTGGCAGAAATCACATTTAGGTCTTGAGTGTCTATGATTACATTTGTATTATTACTTACATATCCCGACCTAAACACGGCAGATAATGGCTAAGACATACAGCGAAGACCTGCCTCTAACAGCGACTGTAAAAAGCGATCAAAATGTCATGTATCCCAAAATGGAATAGAAAAAAGACGTTGACGCGCATCGCAAACAATAAGCCCAAACACAGCTCTATCGACCAAAAAGTGAAAATGTTACGAGTCTCAGAAAATGGCCACACAATCAAAAAATTTAATTTTTTTACAAATTTCCCCAAAAATATTCACCACTAAAATAATAAACTGGACAAGTTTGGTATTGCCGTAATCATTGTGATGAGGAGAATCATATTGCCAGCTTGTTTTCACTATGCAATTGTCACCGTAAAAACAATTCCCAAAAGACAATGTCAGAATTGTGTTGTTTTCACTATTTGCTGTACTTTTTTCCCCTATTTTGCAGTACGCTATGTGGTACAATTTAATGGTTTTATCCAAATTTACAACTCGTCTCGCAAAAAAACAAGCCCTTATAGGTGTATGTGGACATAAAAAAGTTCTTTGAAGAAGGGGAGGAAAAAACAAAAACGCTAAAATCTAAATTGGCCATGACGGGAAAGGGTTATACTGAGCCTTAACCACTTCGCGCCAGAGCCTGTTTTTGCCTTCGTGACCGGGCCAATTTTTTCAATTCTGACCACTGCCAGTTTATGAAGTAATTACCCTGGAACGCTTCAACGTATTCCCCTGATTCTGAGATTGTTTTTTCGTGACATATTGTACTTCATGATAGTGGTAAAATTTCTTCGATATCACTTGCGTTTATTTGTGAAAAATCGGAAATTTGGCGAAAATTTTGAAAATTTTGCAATTTTCAAACTTTGAATTTTCATGCCCTTAAATCAGAGAGATATGTCACACAAAATAGTTAATAAATAACATTTCCCACATGTCTACTTTACATCAGCACAATTTTGGAACCCAAATTTTTTTTTGTTAGGGAGCTATAAGGGTTAAAAGTTGACCAGCGATTTCTCATTTTTCCAACAAAATTTACAAAAACATTTTTTTAGGGACCACATCATATTTGAAGTCACTTTGAGGGGTCTTTATGACAGAAAATACCCAAAAGTGACACCATTCTAAAAACTGCACCCCTCAAGGTGCTCAAAACCACATTCAAGAACTTTATTAACCCTTCAGGTGCTTCACAGGAATTTTTGGAATGTGGAAGAAAACAATGAACATTTAACTTTTTTCACAAAAATGTTACTTTAGACCCAATTTTTTTATTTTCACAGGGGTAACATGAAAAAATGGACCCCAAATTTTTTTGTGCAATTTCTCTTGAGCGTGCTGATACCCCATATGTGAGGGAAAACCACTGTTTGGGCGCACGGTAGGGTTCGGAAGGGAAGGAGCGCCATTAGACTTTTTGAATGTAAAATTTGTCTGAATAATTAGCGGACGCCATGTTGCGTTTGGAGAGCCCCTGATGTGCCTAAACAGTGGAAACCCCCCACAAGTGACACCATTTTGGAAACTAGACCCCTTAGGGAACTTATCTAGATGTGTGGTGAGCACCTTGAACCCCAAGGTGCTTCACAGAAGTTTATAATATTGAGCTGTAAAAATAAAATTTTCACATTTTTCCCACAAAACCGTTTTTCATCCCTTAATTTTGCATTATCATAAGGGTAATAGGATAAATTGCACCATGAAATTTGTTATGCAATTTCTCCTGAACACGCTGATACCCCATATGTGGAGGCAAGTTACTGTTTGGGCACATGGCAGGGTTTGAAAGGGAAGGAGCGCCATTTGACTTTTTGAATGTAAAATTTGTTTGAATAATTAGCGGACGCCATGTCACATTTGGGGAGCCCCTAATGTGCCTAAACAGTGGAAACCCCCCACAAGTGCCACCATTTTGGAAACTATACCCCTTAGGGAACTTATCTAGATGTGTGGTGAGCACCTTGCACCCCCAGCTGCTTCACAGAAGTTTATAATATTGAGCCGTAAAAATTAAATTTTCACATTTTTCCCATAAAAAATGTTTTTCATTCCCTAATTTTGCATTATCATAAGGGTAACAGGATAAATTGCACCATGAAATTTGTTGTACAATTTCTCCTGAGTACGCCGATACCGCATATGTGGGGGAAAACCACTGCTTTGGTGTACGGCAGGGTTCGGAAAAGAAAGAAGCGCTATGTTGGCTGGGATAGGCAGCAGACACCATGTCACATTTGAAGAGTCGCTGACATGCCAAAACAGCAGAAACCCCCACAAGTGACCCCATTTTGTAAACTACACCTCTCAAGGAATTCATCTAGGGAAGTAGTGAGCATTTTTTAATTTTTAAATTTATACCATTGGGCAGTGAAAAAAGCATAATTATATTTTTACCACAAAAAAATGTTTTACCCTCAGATTTTACATTTTCACACAGGGCAATGGGTAAAAATGGTGCCGAAATGTGTCACACAATTTCTTCTAAAAGTGTCAATACCCCATATGTGGCTGTATCGTACCACTTAGCCATACGGTGAGATTTGAGGGGGAAGGAGCGCTATTTGACAATTGGAGAACAAATTATTGTAGAATAGGCATTTGGATTTGGGAGCACAAAATTTTCTGAATTTCTTTTGGGGGGCAAGGACCATTTCGCTTTTCCAGAGCCTTTCTGCTACCAGTAACTTGGAAGTCCCTTATATTTTTAACAGATGACGGACCTGAGTGGGGACTAGCTTTTTTTGAGGACTGAGTTGAAGCTTTTATTGGGAACATTTTACGTAACATTTATCCGGCGCTCTAGGCTGAGCACTTACATCGGGGTTTCCATCTAATTTTCCAAGTGATGTAATTCAGATGAAACCCCTGCAGGATCCATTCACTGTAATGAGGCAGCAGAGTTACTCTGGACTCCGTCTGGCCTCTGTTTAGTGGTGTCCTTTTTTTCAGAAGTGCACAAAACTGGCCAACCGCACTTTTATGCACGCCTAAAACAAATGACACCGTGGGATCCCAGGCTAGACGGCATCCACAGTGGCCTATATCTGCCTCATTACAGGGAATCTTCCATCATGGGTTCTGGCTGAATCACGTATTTCAGAGATTTACACGGAAACTCTGGTGTAAGTGCTCAGCGCAGAGCACAGGATAAATGTGAGCAGAGCCTTACTGGGATCTTTGGGAGACATAATAAACAAATCAGTAGCAGGTGAATAATATTTGTTTTATTTGTTTTTTATGCCGTTCCTAGTGTGATATAACTGATTAGATTACTTTATCCTTCGGGTCGGTGCGATTACAGAGATACCAGATTTATATCGGGTTTTTATGACTGACAGCTGTCACACACTAAAATACGCTTTTTTTGCAAAATCTAGTTTTTGCGTCACCATATTTTGAGAGCTATAATTTTTCCATATTTCGGCCGATAGAGTCATGTGACGGCTTGTTTTTTGCGGGACGAGTTGAAATTTTTATTGGAACCATTTTTGGGCACGTGACATTTTTTTATCGCTTTCTATTCCGTTTTTTGGGAGGTAAAGTTAACAAAAACAAACAATTCAGGAATTGTTTTTTGAGTTTTTTTTTATGCCGTTCTGCGTGTGGTCAAAGTGATCAGGCAGCGTTATTCTTCGGGTCAGTAAGTTTACAGCGATACTACACTTACTGTATTTTTTTTATGTTTTGGTGCTTTTACACAATAAAACAATTTTATAGAAAAAAAAATATTTTTTTTGCATTGCTTTATTCTGAGCGCTATAACTTTTTTATTTTTTGGCTGATGGAGCTGTATGGCAGCTTTTTTTGCGGAACAAGATGACGTTTTCAGTGGTACCATTTTTATTTCTATTCTGCTTTTTGATCGCATTTTTTTCCACTTTTTGTTTGGCGATATGATGAAAAAGCATATTTTTTTGCTCCTTTTTTTATTTATTTTTATTACGGTGTGCACAGAAGGAGTTAATTAGTGTGACAGTTTTATAGCTCGGGTTGTTTCGGACGCGGCGATACCAAATATGTGTACTTTTTTTGGTTTTGTAATAATTTACGGATTTATTGGTTTAATATTTTATTTATTTATTTTTATTTATTTTGTGATTTTTTTTTTTAATAGTTTAAAAACTTTTTTTTTACTTTTTTTTACATTTTTACTTAGTCCCTGTATGGGACATTAATTTTTATTTTTCTGATCACTGATCTCATGTAATGTAATACACATATATTATATTATATGAGATCTTCACTGACTGTTTCAGTCAGAGTCTCCTGTCTGGTATCAGCTACATACAGGCTGAAGCCAGACAGGAAGGACACCATATATGGCAGAGCTGGAGGCGGTCATGTGACCTCCAGCTGCCATAGCAACCCCAGGTCCTCAAACGAAACGGAGGTCTTCGGAGGTAAGTAAGACGACCCCCTCTCTTCCTGCTGTCTCCTATATGCCGCGATCACTATAGATCACAGCATATAGCAGACAGCAAAGGGTTAACATCACTGGGACCTGATCTAATCAGGTCCCGATGATGTTCCCTGTCAGAGCTAACGCTCTGCACCGGAATCGCAGTGCTTGCAGGACCCTGGGGGTCCTGAGCACTGCGAGACCACCCACCGTTTTTAAACGTCGGCGCTGCACAGAGCCCGGCAAGCGCCGACGTTTATCTACAGTGGGCGGTCGGGAACCGGTTAATAGCATGGCAAATGTTATAAAGAGTAAATCAAAGCACAGCAGTCTGCTTGTGACACTTGTCACTGTAACATTTTTTGTTTCTGATTTTCTACTGACAGGATTAGCAAAATGAAGAAGAAAACTGAAAGTCTGACGCAAAGTATGGTGGATCGATGCATTCAGGTAAACTATATCCCAATTCAAATTTCTCAGTCTGATCTTCATTACCTCTGCTAAGGTATTGTACCTGTGCCCATAACTAAAACTTAATTACATAATTCAGTACAGCTACAGTGTAAGGTATGACCACATGATATTTATATCATACGATTCTATAATAATTGCATCAAAGACATAGAAAAAGAGGAGTTTTGTAATCCTTTTCTTGTAGTCTTCATTGGGAAGGACACAGGAGACCATGGGTGTACACTGCTGACGCCAGGAGGCTGTCTCTAAGGCCATGGCCCCACTATCAGTATTCGGTCAGTATTTTTTCTCAGGAGTGGGAGCCAAAACCAGGAGCGGGTGATAAATGCAGAATTGGTGACTTGTTTCTATTATACCTTTTCTCTGATTGTTCCTCACCTGGTTTTGGCTCCCACTCCTGAGAAAAAATACTGACCAAATACTGATAGTGGGGCCGTGGCCTTAGAGTTACAACCTTAAAGAAAAAAAAAAGTTGGCTCCTCCTCATGAGGCAACACCCACCTACTGGCAGTTACGCTATTCAATAAGTGTTTCAAATACACACACACACACACACACACACACACACACACACACACACACACACACACACACACACACACACACACACACACATCCAGCAGAAACAAACGAGTGGGTGCAGTGTGTACCAATGAAGACTACCAGAAAGGTATTTTATAGTAAGTCAAAAAATCCTCTTTTCTCTGACACTTCAATGGAGGACACAAAAAACAATGGAACATCCCAAAGCAGTCCCTAAGACGGGAAATATATAAAAATGTGTAAGTCAAATCCCTCAAGTAAAACCCCAAGGGATCTTTCTGCCCAGACTTGCATACGCAGAAATGAAAGTGTGAACCCTGTAGAATTTTGAGAAAATATGGACTGAAAACCAACTTGCAGCCTTACAAAGCTGGAAGGTCAATGCCTGATGGCTGAGTCCAGGAAGCCTTGCTGCTTGGTTGGAATGAGCCCTGACCCCTGGCGGGGGCACTTTGTTCTTAGTGTTATAAGTTTCTAGAATGGCAGAAGGAGTATTCTGGAATGAGAAACTGGGTGTCTGAAGGAAGCTGTCACCGACAGGTAATGATGCACAGCTCTGACCACATAGAATCATAGAATGTTAGAGTTGGAGGGGACCTCCAGGGTCATTGTGTCCAACCCCCTACTCAATGCAGGATTCACTAAACCATCTCAGACAGATGCCTGTCCAGCCTCTGTTTGATGTCTTTCATTGAAGGAGAACTCACCACTAGTGATGAGCGAGCGTATTATGTTAACCCTATCAGTGAGCATGCTCGGCAAGTATTTGCAGCGTGCTCGAATGTTATGTTTGAGTCACTCCCTGTGCATGATTTGTGACTGTTTGACAGCTTAAATACATGTGAGAAATGCCTAACAAACAGGCATTCCTCACATATATTAAAGCTGTCAAACAGTCAGAAATCATGCACAGCGAGTGACTCAAACATAACATTCGAGCACATGGAAAACACCAGAGCATGCCCGTAAATCTCGAGTAACGAGCATGCTTGCTCATCACTACTCATCACCTCTCTTGGCCGCCTGTTCCATTCATTGATCACTCTCACTGTCAAAAAGTTTTTTCTAATATCCAATCTGTATCTCCTCCCTTTCAGTTTTATTCTATTGCTTCTCGTGTTTCCATGTGAAAATAAGAATAAAACTGATGCCTCTATACTGTGACATCCCTTCAGATATTTGTAGTCAGCTATTAAGTCTCCTCTTAGCCTTCTTTTTTGCAAGCTAAACATTCCCAAATCCTTTAACCATTCCCTGTAGGACTTATTTCCAAATAGTGTAAGGATTTCTCCACTGGATTAGGAGGACAGGGGGAAAGAAGAATGATCTTTTCATGGAAGGACGAAGGCACAAGATCTTGTCCAGGTGAAGTACAAGAATAGGGGAGCGCCTGGACAGAGTCTCTAGTTCTGATACTCACCTAATGAAAGTGATAGCAAATGGGAATGCCACCTTTCAGGAAAGCCAGAGTGGGAAAATGCTGTGGTTTGGTTCAAAGAGAGGACACACTAATGCTCTAAGCACCAGGTTAAGATCCAAGGGAGGCTGGCAAGGAGCAACAGAGTGGGCCACATCTTGAAGAAAAGTCCTAATTTGAGATCTTGAAGCCAGATCTTTATTGAAAAGAATGGACATAGCTGAGACCTGGCCATTGAATTTGCTGAGGGCTAAGCCTGACTCAACATTCGACTGCAGCAATGCGAGAAGAAAAAAACCATAGTGGTGACCTCATTAGATTTGCACCAGCGAAAGAAGGCCTTCCAGGTACGATGGTACATACGAGACAAGGATGGCTCCCGTGCTTAGATCATGGTCTGAACAACCTGATCAGAAAAACTGAGGTTATTAACGCGTAGTATACATGAGTAGCCTCTGCATGATAGGGACCATAGGTTAATTGCACAGGCTGGGGGCTATATTCTCTTTGCAGTCCGTGGGGGGGATCTTGGGCCGGGGCGACGGGGTGCAGGCAACATAGTGGGTTGACCCGACTGGAATTTGCACTTACAGGACGCACAGGCAAAATGTACAACTAGTGGGGGCTGGGTAGACTGGCATGCATGATTTTCTATGGGGCCAGACATAGTTAAAGAGAGTGAAAACGAGGAAAGTAGGGACAGGAAGGGGTTAATAGGTGCAAGGAAGGTGGGAATCTTGTTGAGGGCCATTGTGTCCGTTCCCAGGGGCAGAGACAGCCTACTAGTCCTGGACTCCTGGTCTAAGGAGCGCAGGAGGAGTGATCCAGGAGACAGCTGCCTTGAAATCCTTATGAGGCCCCACAAGAGACTGTTGGCGTTGATATGGGACGCTGCATAGTGGCAAAATGAAGGTGCCCAGGAAGGATGAGGGGACAGGGACACTGCATAGTGGGAGAATAGTCCATGCGAGCATCTGATTGGCCAATGACTTTGAGCGCTGACTCCAGCCAGGGCACTAAAAAGCTGCGGAGGGATTGAAGGGGCTCTGGAGCCATGAGGGAATCCCAGAAGGGAGAAAGGAATTCTAAAGAAAAGCCAGGAGAAGACGGAGGACGAGCACTGCGAGGATGGGCCGGGAGATCAACGCAACACAGCAGGATGCAAGGAAAGGTCCACTTGCCTGACCTGAAGAGGCTTGATCTATCCATGGTTCGTATCCGGAGTAGATGATCTCTCGGTCTTCACCCCATGCACAAGCCAGGCTCTGGGTGGGGTGAGACGGGCAAAGACAGTCCACACCAATACCTTAACACTGACTGCTTTAGGAGAAGAAAATATGGTCCTGCTATCGAGACGAGAGAGAATACAGATTGACCTCTGGCAGAAATGTGCTTTCTGTTTTTTAGATCAGGAAAAACCGAGCAGCTCATCCTCCTCTGTTACTGTGTCTGAGTAGACAAGAGAAGAAGATTAGAGAAAATAAAGAATAAAAAAATACATCATTGGCAAAAGCCGGTGTGTGAGCTTCCTAGGTGACACTAAGCTAACCTGAATAGTTGAATTGACAGTTGGCGGGTGCAGTCTGCTGAGGAGATGCCGAATTTCTTTCTTAAAGGGAAGGGTAGCTTCAGAACGCAATTAACCTGCAGATTAACCCCACATCTGCAGGTTAATAGCGTTTTATACATGACTGGTTCCATTTAAGGTTGTAATTGTTAGTGGCAGCAGTGTACACCCATGTTCTCCTCTGTCTCATTGAGGCACCAAAGAAAGGAGAATTCTGGTGACAGATCTGATCTCCTTAGTAGCCCTCTATATGACTTATCTACGTGTTGCGATGTTATGATCCATTTTTGATGTGCCAGCTTGTACCAGGGCATCTAAAAGTCATATGTTAAGTAAATACATCTCAGTTTATTTTGGAAATCCTATAACAATCATTGATTACTTTTCAATCTAGGATGAGATTGCTGATTTTTTAGCGGGGGTCTTAACACGAGCAGATGGCCATTCTGGCTCTGATCCACGTGATCTTGATGCAGAGAAGAAAAAGAAGCCAAGAGAGTTCCTGAGGAGAGACTTATCGCTTGATTTATCAGAAAGGAACAGCAGGCCAGCTTCCCCTGCTGCACGTTTCCCTGCTTCCCCTTCTGGCTCTGAGGTAAGATTTGTACATATGATATAGGGGTCATCAGACATTGTAGAATTAACTTCTCATTGGGATGAGTCTTCATTGCTAGGTCAGTGGGGGTCTGACTATTGGCAACTCAGTTGATTAAGAGTTTAACCAGGATCGGGACATTTTCTCCCATTCCTAACCAGGCACATTTTCAAGTTTTATCCTAAATGCACTTTCAGCTGCTCTACAAAAGAAATTCGAATAGTTAAGTAATTTTTCCTTTTTTTTTTACGATACATGGGGCTTAATTTTTGTGTAATTTTTTTTATTTTATTTTTGCTGATATCAAGGGAAAATGTAAAGAAAATTAGGAAGTACACTTCTGTATTACATATTTTTCATTTATTTTTTTACGACTGCAAAGGACGGCTGAAAAAGAAAACATTTTAAATTTTGTTTTTTCATTTATTTTACACATTGTGCGTCCCATAAGGTCTTACCCTATAGGGGGCATTTGAACATATTAATACATTATTTTTATTGCTGATATCCCCTGTAATTGGGACTATATTGGGCGATAAGTTGCTGATCGCTGGGGGGGCTGGGCACTGGGAACCCCACCAATCCCAAAAGCGGGGCTTTGGAACTCACAAGAATTTTGCTCTGTTGCCTTGTCCTGAATGGAGCGGAGGTGCTCATGCTTGGCCTCCACTCAATTCATTATCTATGGGGAGATTGACTACAGCTTAGGCCATTATCGCAGTCCCATGGACAATGAATGAAGGGGAGGCCGTTTTTTCTTTGTTAGTATGATTCATCTCTCATGTTCTTTACTTTTCTGTGTGATGAACACAAGAGTTTACATTTTTCAAAACCTGTCTTTTCTCTTTTTATGAAGGATCTGTCCAGCATGTCAAGCAGTCCTGCCTCCAGCCCTAAAACCAAATTTTCTGCAATGTCCTCATCTCATAAACCAGGACAGACAACAGTGCCTTTAAAGACTCCGCAAAGATCAGGGGCCTCTGTAAACCCTAAACAAGCTCAAGGTGAGGTTTACCGTTATGCCAAAGATGACTGGATGGATGGGTTGTGGATACAGCAATTTGTAGATACATTCACCATCGTCTTTTTCTGTAATTTCTTAATAAAATGGTTGGTTAACTTTGAGACAATCACACAAAATTGCCTTGAAAAATGTGTTCTTCTACCGAGGTGGTCTTCTCGAAGATCGCCAGTATACATAATATGTGGTGAATTTGCGATGTCACAGGAAATCTCATCTGGATATGGGGGTAGTCTTTTCACTGTATATGGCTTTTCTGAAGCACATTTTTCTAAATTTCACCTGATGTTATTTGTAAGCTGGGGCTTTCTAAATATTCCTGAAGGACTTCACTTCTCTGTAAGTTGGCTTAGGATGGCCCAGATAGAAAAGGCATTAATTCAACTATGTGTTATCCTTTTGTATTCCAGCACAGTTTGCTGCTTTCCTGAAACAAAATATGCTGGTGAGAAAGTCTCTCCCGACCGGCTCTCCCTCGTGTGTGTTTGGTGAGTATTTTTGCAGAGCTGTCGTTCTATGCATATGCTTTCAGGAAAGTGTAAGACATCTACAGTATGTTTCCCTTTTAGTTTTTTTACAGTTTGATTAAAAAAAATCAAACCCATGTTCATAAAGGGTCACTGCTCGAAGTCTTCCCCTCAATGAGCCAAAAGCTCATTTAAATGTTCCCCCATTTTAATACAACATTGTGGCTGCAGGGGGAATGATCAGTCAACAGCAATTCCCCATAGTTCCCTGGGGAAGTTTTTTTAAAGTTTGCTTGAGATGGATCCTGTTTATTACAAATTAAAAAAAAAAAAAAAAGTAAGCTCCCTCCCTTGGGTCCCTGGAACTTAGTGCTTCTTCATGTAAACTTTGCAGCCTCACTCAGTTCCCCTGCTACCTGGATCAGTGCTGCGCCTGCTAACACCCTGGAAGTATGAAGTGCTTAAAGGGGTTGTGCGGACTCTGGGTACAAGTCTGCAGTCACCCTATGTAACTGCAGACTTGTGAACCTTAAACGCGCGCAGACTGGGAGGATTACTCTGTCGCCTCATTGGGGGACACAGGACCATGGGTGTTATGCTGCTGTCCACTAGGAGGCGACACTATGCTTAATCTGAAAAAGATTAACAGTGGCTCCTCCTCTGGACGGCGTCGGCCATCTTCAGTTTTTGCTTAGTGTCGCAAGGAGGCACACCTAAAGATTTTTACTCCATTTTTTTCCGACGGAATTACAGATGAAGATGAGTGGGTCTCCGGCGAGACTCCCGGCATGGCTCCTTCCTCTGCCCCCTTTTAGGGGTGCACAGTTGAGGTCGAGACGTCTCCTTACCATGTCGCTCCTTCCCCAACCCCTCGGGTGTTGGTCCGAAGTCGAGACCCCCCTCCTTCCCCAATTCCTTTTGGTCTCTGGGTTGAGGGCGAGGATTACAGCCCCCTAATGGTGACAGCAGCACCCTCCCTAATCCCCCTCTGGGGGTATTAGGTTGAGACACCTTAGGTAGGGCCTGTGCAGGCAGCAATCTGCAGCTCCTAGTAGCTGGCACTCTGCACCAACTTCCAGGAATCCCAGCCCTGCTGCAGACTGTTGTTGGGGCCGGGGGACAGTGCAGGCAGACAAGGCATACAGAGACACAGGCCTTCCCAGCTCTGTCTCTCTGCTGGCACCAGCGCTATGGTGCCTCAGGGGGACCCTTTAAGGGCCCCCCCCCTTACGCTGATACCCCCACCGCCTTCCCTGCCGGACTACCGCGCCTGCCTGGAGCCCTTTTGGGCATAGGCCATAAATTTACACCGCGGCTCCGGCCTAGCCGAAGCTGCCGCCCATTCTCCGCCCCCCCCGGCCCGCCCCCCGGATGACCAATATGACACTATACAGTGTCATAGAAGGGGCGGAGACGAACTGAAAGGGCGCGCTTTCCAGCATACTGCCGCCCTTTTCAGCCCTCCGCCCACCTTCTTCTCCGCACTCCTGCGGCCATTATCTGCTGAAGGATTGTTAACCCTTCAGTTACCGGTCGACAGCTAGTCTCCGGGGGGCACAGGATCGTGGATCTATGGCGCTGGACTTAAGAGGCACACTGGTGGGGTAAGATCACAGCTGGAGTCTCTCACTCGGCTGTGAATTCTATAAGCTTCTCTGCATTGCTGGCCCCCTCTGCATAGCCACCCCTGTATGCTATGCCGGGCTCAAAGTCCAAGAGAACCAGGCAGGATTGCTATTATGCACTCTGTACAGCCTGCAGTAATACTCTCCCTAGTGGCAGCACGTATCCACATTGCCAGGACTGCATGCAGACTGCTGTGCCAGAGCCCCATGAAGCACTTGCCAATACTTCGGTGCCTAATACCACACCGGAATGGGTCACTCAGATGTCGCAATCTATGACACAGTCTATAGATAACCTCACAACCACATTGCTTCAGGCTCTGCAGAGTCATGCCTCGCCTATGAACGCTACCCAGCAAAGGGAGAGTTCCACTCGGGGACATGATGGCACGGGCACATCCACGTCTAGGTCAGGACGCAAGCGGACCCGCAGGTCACGTTCGTCTGCGTCATCCCATACCACACGGTCATCCCCTTCCAGTGAGAGACACCGTACTCCCAGCTCATCTAGACCGTCCCCTGACAGGGACAGACAGTGTAGATCCCCACAGCCATCCCTGACCAGAGAAGGCCTCCGCTCCAGTTCTCCCAGCAGGAGACGCCTTAGTGATACACAGGATTCGGAAGACATCTGTGATTCCGACTCAGACAAGGAAACCGATGGGTCCCTATTCCCTATTTCCCCTGGCAATACAGTGCTAGTTGATGATCTAATCTCATCCATTCATCGGGTGCTGGACATCTCCGATCCACCCCTGGAGACACCAGGACATAAGATTTCCTTTGAAGGAGTCCTGAAACCGCCTAAGGTTTTCTTTCACCACCCAGAGTTTAATGCGATCCTTAAAAAGCAGTTCTCACAACCTGAGAAAAAGTTTACTAATCGCAAATATCTGGAGGCGCGGTACCCCTTTCCACAGGAGGTCACCAAACAGTGGACAGATCCACCTGAAGTGGATACCCCAGTCTCCAGACTAGCAGCACAGACACTCCTTTCACTGCCAGATAGCTCAACCCTCAGGGACACAGCAGACCGGCAGGTGGAACGCATGGCTCGTTCAATTTTCAAGGCCGCAGGGGCCTCCCTAGCTCCCGCGTTCGCCTCAGTTTGGGCTGCCAAGCCAATCTTGGCCTGGGCCCAAAATTTACAAACTGGCCTACAAGCATCTACTCCTGAACTGTCGGACCAAGCGGCCCAAATAGCTGTTGTGGCAGATTACATGCTCCATGCAGCTCTGGATTCTGCAAGGAGTGCAGCGGGAATAGCATCAAACGCCGTCACGATTCGGCGTATCCTCTGGCTGCGGGAATGGAAAGCAGATGCAGCTTCAAAGAAGTCCCTCACACACCTCCCGTACCTCAGTGGTCGGCTTTTCGGTGAACAGTTGGACACAATGATATCCAATGCCACCGGGGGTAAGAGTACCTCTCTCCCCAAACTGAAGCCCAAACACACTTACAAAAAGCGCAATCAAGCATGATTCCGATCCTTTCGGAACTCTTCCGGCTGGTCCGTCTTGCGACCAGCACAGAATAACAACCGTGCTCCACGCAGGGACAATTCGAGGTCGACGCAAAAGTCGGACAAGACCTGGCAATCAAGGGCAGGCCAGTCAAAATTTAAAGGAGGAAAATCTCGCATTTCCTCCTCATCATGACTCACGAACTCCGGAAGACACCCCACCTATAGGCGGTCGTCTTTCGCTCTTTCACCAAGTCTGGCTGCCTATTACAGAGGACAGGTGGGTCGGGGAACTAGTGTCTTCAGAATACAAGATAGAGTTCACTTCCAACCCGCCAAACAGATTCTTTCTGTCTGTTCCCCCAAAACCGCCAGCCAAGGCTCTTGCCTTCCACCACGCGGTTTCCTCGCTTCTTCAAGCAGGAGTCAGTCTCGGTCCCCACGGCCGAGCGCTTCCAAGGGTTCTACTCAAATTTATTCGTAGTCCCCAAAAAAGGAGGCAGTTTGCGGCCCATATTGGACCTAAAGCGGCTC
This sequence comes from Phyllobates terribilis, assembly GCF_046119375.1. Taxonomy (NCBI): domain Eukaryota; kingdom Metazoa; phylum Chordata; class Amphibia; order Anura; family Dendrobatidae; genus Phyllobates; species Phyllobates terribilis. The sequence goes on along the minus strand of NW_027362771.1, from coordinate 526,139,065 downwards.
AACAAATATGTACGGGTACGTCACTTCCATATGGAGCCCCTTCGGTCCATCATTGCGTCCATGGAGAAGGTAGAATTTCTCGCTTCCATAGACATTCAAGACGCATACCTACATATACCAATTGCACCCGCTCATCAGAGATTTCTCAGGTTCGCAATCGACCAGGAACACTACCAGTTCGTGGCTCTCCCGTTCGGACTCACCACGGCTCCCAGAGTGTTTACCAAAGTCATGGCAGTCACTATGGACGTCCTGCCCTCCAGAGGCATAATAGTCGTTCCATATCTGGACGATCTCCTCTTCAAGGCTCCTACCTTCAAGGACTGCGAAATCAGCGTCTCAATCACAATTGACATTCTGAGTCGCCTGGGCTGGTTAGTCAACTTAAAAAAGTCATCACCAACCCCGAGTCAGTCTCTGACCTTCTTGGGAATGTTATTCAACACCCTCAAGGGTCTAGTACTACTCCCCAAGGACAAAGCACTGCCTCTCCGTATAGGAGTCTGCACCCTACTTCGCAAACCACCTTGGTCTCTCCGGTTTGCCATGAGAGTCCTTGGCAGGATGGTGGCGGCAATAGAAGCGGTCCCAGCCATCCTCAAGTCATGGGACAGGAATCCTTTTTCTCTCGACAGGGAGTTTCAGTTGACGTCGTCAACCAGGAGGTCCCTGCACTGGTGGCTCAAGCCAACCTCACTAACAAAGGGGAAATCCTTTCTCACGGGTCAATGGAAAGTTCTGACCACCGACGCGAGCCTGACGGGTTGGGGTGCGGTACACCTACACCACAGAGCACAGGGCAAGTGGTCCCCAATAGAAGCGATCATGCCCCTCAACATCTTGGAAATTCGTGCCATTCTCCTGGCGTTGAGAGCCTTCCATCACTTACTGGCAGCCTCTCATATTAGAGTACAGTCGGACAATGCCACGGCTGTGGCATATGTAAATCACCAAGGGTGAACCCGCAGTGCCCAGGCGATGCGAGAAGTGACACACATTCTCCACTGGGCGGAAGACACAGGTTCGGTTCTCTCTGTGGTCCACATTCCGGGTGTGGACAACTGGGAAGCAGACTTCCTCAGCCGGCAAGGAATGGACTTGGGAGAGTGGTCTCTCCATCCCGAAGTTTTTCACCAGATCTGCCATCGCTGGGGGACTCCGGACGTGGACCTAATGCCATCCCACTTCAATGCCAAAGTCTCCAACTTCATGGCCTGAACACACGACCCACGGTCGCTGGGAGCGGACGCCCTGGTTCAAGACTGGACTCAGTTCCAGCTCCTGTACATCTTTCCACCTCTTCCCCTGATATCCAGAGTGGTGAGGAAGATCAAGCAAGAGGGAGTTCCAACCATCCTCATCGCACCAGACTTGCCCAGACGTACGTGGTACGCCGACATCGTGCAGCTTACAGCAGACGTCCCCTGGCGTCTCCCCGACCGCCCAGATCTTCTGTCACAAGGCCCGTTCTACCACCAGAACTCAGGGGCCCTCAATTTGACGGCATGGCCATTGAGACCTGGGTTTTAACCCAGTCAGGGTTCTCGCCTGACATCATCGCAACCATGATCAGAGCACAAAAGCCAAACTCTGCAAAGATTTATTGCCGTACCAGGAACGCTTTCTTTACCTGGTGCGATTCTCGTGACCAGACCCCATTCCCTTATTCTCTCCCCAGGGCACTTGTGTTTCTGCAATCGGGTCTGGAAGCCAAACTGTCTCTGAGCTCTCTTAGGACCCAGGTGTCAGCTCTCTCTGTGCTTTTTCAGACGCGCATTGCTAACAAGCCGGAAGTAAAAACATTTCTTCAGGGGGTTTCCCGATTGGTTCCCCCCTACAGATGACCACTAGAAACGTGGGATCTCAACCTGGTGCTGACAGCATTGCAGGAAACACCTTTTGAACCCCTTAGGGAAGTCTCTCTCCGCCTTCTATCCCAGAAAGTGTTTTTTCCTAGTTGCAATCACCTCGCTACGCAGGGTGTCTGAACTCCCAGCACTCTCCTGCAGACAACCCTTCCTGGCTTTTTACCAGGACAAGGTAGTTCTCCGTACGGTTCCATCCTTCCTTCCGAAAGTTGTGTCCAACTTCCACCTCAATGAGGAAATTTCACTGCCATCCCTCTGTCCAGCCCCGGTTCATAGAGTGGAAAAGGCTCTGCATATGCTTGACCTTGTCAGAGCATTGCGTATCTATGTGTCTAGGACTGTGCCCTTCCGGAAGTCTGATTCTCTTTTCCTTCTTCTGGAAGGCGGCCGCAAGGGTCTGCCAGCTTCCAAAGCTACCCTTGCCAGGTGGATCAAATCCACCATACAAGAGGCCTACCACCTCAAAAATTCTCCTCTTCCAGCCGGTATTACGGCACACTCTACTCGTGCGGTAGGGGCCTCCTGGGCCATTCGGCACCAGGCTTCGGCACAACAAGTGTGTAAGGCAGCCACCTGGACTAGCCTACACACGTTTACCAATCACTACAGGGTTCATACCCAATCCTCGACAGATGCGAGCCTGGGTAGACGTATCCTGCAGGCAGCAGTGCCCCAATTATAGGGGCCTGTCTACACAATATTCGTACTTTGCTTCCCACCCAGGGACTGCTTTGGGACGTCCCATGGTCCTGTGTCCCCCAATGAGGCGACAGAGTAAAGGAGATTTTTGTGTACTCACCGTAAAATCTCTTTCTCTTAGCCTCTAATTGGGGGACACAGCTCCCACCCTGTTGCCCGTTCCGGACCGTTGTTACGTTGAGTTCTCATATTGGTGTTTTTCTTGAGCTCGTACATAGTTGCCTTCTTATAGGCATGGTTATGTTATCCATGTTACGTTCCTCCTACTGCTTTTGCACAAAACTGGAGAAGGCGGACGCCGTCCAGGGGTGTATACTGCAGAGGAGGAGCCAATGTTAATCTTTTTCAGATTAAGCATAGTGTCGCCTCCTAGTGGACCGCAGCATAACACCCATGGTCCTGTGTCCCCCAATTAGAGGCTAAGAGAAAGAGATTTTATGGTGAGTACACAAAAATCTCCTTTTTCCAACTCCAGGAGCAGGTGGTAATGTTACCGCAAGTATATGATTTGCATGTTCCCGGCCACATTCCGACTAAAAATATTCAGCCTCACTCAATTCACTTGTATTGAACGACACCACACACGTCTAGTCGACACATGACTGTATGTATGCGTAATGGCATACTTGTGGTCACATGCCTGCCAGTACCAGAGAATTTTTTTTTTTTATATAACTTTTTTACGTTACATTGTATAAAGTGCATGACTTAAAAATGTAAGTGGATAATCATTTTCCCTTTTTCAGTTCCTGTCTCTTCAGAATCCACAGAAGAAAAAGATGATGTTAGAGGACAGCTGAAGAGACCTCCGAGCCCTGGAAGTGCCACCAGCGTGAAGCCCTCCAAGCGTGCCAAAATCAAAGTGACCATTGTCTCCCATGGAGATGCCACAGGAGGAGGAAACACCAGTTCACAGGAAGGTCCGTAATTTTAGCAAATGCCATGCCAAGTGTGAACGTGTCAACTACTTGTTAGCTGCAGCTACCTGTTTCCTATTAGAACGGTGTAAAGGAAATGATCTGATCTGAATGACAGAACTGCTTTTCCGATGAAAACACTGACCACTTAGAGAAAGCAGATGCTCTTCCAGGAATCCACATCACACATTTATCATCACGGCTCTACTGTTCAGATACAATTCTACCGCTCAGAAAAAAAATTCAGTAAATTGAGAGAGTAAATTAATGCATTCATCTGTAAAACCAATCTTTGCCGTAAAGGGGATACATCTCCTTCTCAATCATCACACAGCATCATACTACTCACTGGGCTTGCTGGGGGGCATTGCACTCTTGATTGACAGTTTGGACTAGCAGTTTCATCGCGCCACGGCCCCAAACTGTGTGGTCTCTGATGCTGCAAGCAGAGATAGCTTTACCTCTGCGGCATCAATGGAGCACAGTTGCACTAAAGCTAATTTGATCAGGCACAAACTGTGCACACCAGCAAGCTTCAGAGCTGTCCATGTTTGTCTAGCACTGCTAAACTGCAGAGGTGGCCGGTAACCTAGGCAACGAAGCTTAAACATTAAAATAAAGTATTTAAAAAAACAAATTGCAAACTTGCTTGCTTTTGCAAGCACGTTATCATTTTATCAATTATAGAATGTTAACCATTTTAAACTTGAGTTTTATAAAATCCATCCCACTCCTGTCCATAGGTTGTGTTTGGTATCCCATTCACTTCGGTGGAGATGAGCTCAATACCAGAAACAACCCAGGGACAGCTGTTTCTGGAGGGAAGCAGACATGTTTTTCCAATCCCAAGTATTTCTTTTAACATAGAAATTTCCTGATAATTCAGCACTGTTTGGGCTTCTATGATATTGGAGCTTCCAGTGTATATTCGTAACTTAATCATAATCTTTGCCTGGATCCATTCCAAAATAATAAAAAAGAATCCGTATTCAATGTACCGATATATATGTAATCTCCATAACCAGCTCTGCTTTACCAATACAAGCCTCCTACTGGTGCATGGACACATTTGTGGCAATAAGATGTCCCATGACAGATGTTCCCGTGATCACATAGAAGACCTTTAATGGTAATGGCGCCTACATAGTGAGGATGAATTGGTTACAAACAGGAAATTACATTGTGTGATTTAGCTATCTTACTTTTACATTGGCATAATGATTGTACGCTTATGTTTATCTGTTATTACTTTCATGCAGCCTCAAAATCGTCACCTATGATTGCCCAATCTTCGGTGGGCTCCAAGGAGATAACCAGTCTTCTTACCTCACCAAAGTACGTTCTGTGTGTCCTAAATGTAGCATGAGTTGTGTATATCTCCCAGTTATATTACCTCCCGATAACAGCCTGGGTCCCGACAGCTCCACTTCTAACTGGTGCTGGATGCAGGAGAGCGTTTTTTAGAGTCTGTACGTCATCAGTGCTGCGGATGAAGAAGGTTTCTCTTTCCAAAAGCTAAGAGGGCCCCCTTCTCTGTCTTTTCCGATACATAGACCTTGTAGCTGTCAGTAGTAAAATGGGAACAATAGCACTTAAACATTACTTGAAAGTGTGTTTTTTTTTTCCTACTTTTATGACTTTTCCAATCATAGAGATTGATTACCGTTGTACTTTTCAATGTAATGTTGAAAAACAAAAAATACTAAGCTGAAAGCGGCCACACATACACACGTCCAGCATCTCATTGTATTCTGTAGAAGCAAAATTTTCTTTAATTGAAATGAAGATGCCTTGTCAGGGGTGGAGAGTTGCTTTAATAGTTCTCACTGTGCTTTAAGAGAGGTTCCCCTCAGCATCTGCTGCTATATGTATGTATATATGTATGTATATATATATATCTATATATTAGTTCAGACCAAAAGTTTGGACACACTTTCTCATTTAAAGATTTTTCTGTATTTTCATGACTCTGAAAATTGTACATTCACACTGAAGGCATCAAAACTATGAATTAACACATGTGGAATTATATACTTAACAAAAAAGTGTGAAACAACTGAAAATATGTCTTATATTCTAGGTTCTTCAAAGTAGCCACCTTTTGCTTTGATGACAGCTTTGCACACTCTTGGCATTCTCTTGATGAGCTTCAAGAGGTAGTCACCGGAAATGGTTTTCACTTCACAGGTGTGCCTTGTCAGGTTTAATAAATGGGATTTCTTGCCTTATAAATGGGGTTGGGACCATCAGTTGTGTTGTGCAGAAGTCTGGTTGCTACACAGCTGATAGTCCTACTGAGTAGACTGTTAGAATTTGTATTATGGCAAGAAAAAGCAGCTAAGTAAAGAAAAACGAGTGGCCATCATTACTTTAAGAAATGAAGGTCAGTCAGTCCGAAAAATTGGGCAAACTTTGAAAGTGTCCCCAAGTGCAGTTGCAAAAACCATCAAGCGCTACAAAGAAACTGGCTCACATGAGGACCGCCCCAGGAAAGGAAGACCAAGAGTCACCTCTGCTTCTGAGGATAAGTTTATCCGAGTCACCAGCCTCAGAAATCGCAGGTTAACAGCAGCTCAGATTAGAGACCAGGTCAATGCCACACAGAGTTCTAGCAGCAGACACATCTCTTCAACAACTGTTAAGAGGAGACTTTGTGCAGCAGGCCTTCATGGTAAAATAGCTGCTAGGAAGCCATTGCTAAGGACAGGCAACAAGCAGAAGAGCCTTGTTTGGGCTAAAGAACACAAGGAATGGACATTAGACCTGTGGAAATCTGTGCTTTGCTCTGATGAGTCCAAATTTGAGATCTTTGGTTCCAACCACCGTGTCTTTGTGCGACGCAGAAAAGGTGAACGGATGGACTCTACATGCCTGGTTCCCACCATGAAGCATGGAGGAGGAGGTGTGATGGTGTGGGGGTGCGTTGCTGGTGACACTGGGGATTTATTCAAAATTGAAGGAATACTGAACCAGCATGGCTACCACAGCATCTTGCAGCGGCATGCTATTCCATCCGGTTTGCGTTTAGTTGGACCACCATTTATTTTTCAACAGGACAATGACCCCAAACACACCTCCAGGCTGTGTAAGGGCTATTTGACCAAGGAGGAGAGTGATGGGGTGCTACGCCAGATGACCTGACCTCCACAGTCACCAGACCTGAACCCAATCGAGATGGTTTGGGGTGAGCTGGACCGCAGAGTGAAGGCAAAAGGGCCAACAAGTGCTAAGCATCTCTGGGAACTCCTTCAAGATTGTTGGAAGACCATTTCCGGTGACTACCTCTTGAAGCTCATCAAGAGAATGCCAAGAGTGTGCAAAGCAGTCATCAAAGCAAAAGGTGGCTACTTTGAAGAACCTAGAATATAAGACATATTTTCAGTTGTTTCACACTATTTTGTTAAGTATATAATTCCACAATAAAATACTCTGATGACCTTTCCTTTTTTTTTTCCTTTGAAGTGTTGTATGATCCATACGTGTGCAAAAAATGAATATATTGTTGTATTTGGTGCCTTGATTGCACATAAGCTCTTAAATGGAATCTGTCACCATGAAAATGTAATCCAATCTTGTTCTAGAGCAGGGGGAACTGATCAGATTAATATATAGTGTTTTGAGGAAAGATTCAATATAACCTGGGATTTAATCATTTAAACCTCTGCTCTTTCTGGTATTTTGGCTCCAGTGGGGGCTTCTGACAGTGATTGACTGCTATTTATGTATACGTGTGCATGCAGAGATGGCCGTCAGTCACTGATAGGACTGCTCACTGGACCAAAAATCCCAGAAAGAGCAGAGGATTAAATGAGTAAATCACAGGTTATACTGAATCTTTTCTTATAAAACTATATATCAATTTGTTTGCTAATCACCAGCTCATCACCTTGACCTTTCCCTCCAACATCTGGATCTGTTTAGGGCCTCTCTATTTATGCTCCCTGACAAACCACGCAATGGCCTGTCAGTCTTCAAGACAACTATTTCCAAATAGATTAGATCTGCTGTGGGAGCCTACAAGGAAAAGGTCAAATGACCGCCTTTGGGTCACTGCTCATTCCACTAGAGCAGCAGGTACCTAGTGCGCAGTCAGGCATCGGCCTTTATGTTGCAGGCCCCCACGGCTGCCGCTTGGGCCTCTCTCCACACCTTTCCACAGGTTCGACAAACTCCACACTATGGTGTCTGCCGACTCCAGTTTGGGGCACAGGGTGCTGCAGGCTGCTGACTGCTACGTGATGTGCATGGTCACCTGTTTTTTTCCCACTCATTTGGACTGCTTTAGGACATCCCACAGTCCTGTTTCCTGCAGTGCTATTAATGATAATACTGAATTTTTGTACTCACGGTAAAATCCCTTTCTTGTTGAATACATTGCGGGACACCGCTCGAACCTTGTTTCTGCCCGGGGATCACTTCTTGTTGCCTGCTGTCTATGTGTTGTTGTTTCCCTTAGTCCTTATTTTTTAGAGGTTCCTGGTTTCCGGTTTCTCTTCTGCTTTTGGCACTAAACGGAGCTGCCTAGTATCTGAGGAGAGGGTATAGCCCATCAAGCGGAGCCAACACTTTTTTTTTTACTCTTAGTGGCAGGGCTGATGCCCACTGTCCTGTGCCCCCCAATGTATTCAGAAAATAATTTTACGGTACAAAAGTCCAATTATTTTTCTCTTATACCGTTAGAGCATTACCTGTTCATTATAAATTGTCACATTGCGTTTGGAGTTCATCTACATAACCTCAGTAAATTGTGATTACTTCATGTTACTAATCTATATTTTCTTCCTGTTCCATGCAGGCTGATATCTGAAAATGCCCCTTCTGGCGCTGTGTCTTCAGCCCTGATCCCAAATACATCCGCCCCAAGTGCTTTTCACTCCATCCAGAGCCGGCTAGCTGCCAGTATTTCTCCCGCCGTTCAGCACCAACAGTCGGGAGCATTGACAGGTACTGCAGAAGAAAATGACTTGACATACAAGTGTCCAATCTATTAACATTATTCACAAGACAGGCTTCGTATTTAGCAGTATTTCAATACCTAGTAGTTAACTCTCCCTAAGACTGTATACTGAGATTGGTCTCTGTGTTTTAGGAACAAGTCCTGGAGCCTCTGCCAGCAGCCTTCTGCAGGGGTTGAGTTTCAGCCTCCAAGATATCGGAGGTAAATCAGCTGCGCTCCCCGGCACTGCAGCCAGCAATGGAGCCACCACACAGGTAATAAACCCTGATACTATATGTAAAACATTGATAATTCATGTGTTTAAATTCCTACAGTGTACAAATAGCTGCAGTCCAAGGGTGCACTACCTTGTGTGGTTTGGGGGCCATATATTTAGTGGGATCCTGACAGCTAAGAAATGCAGTGTGCAATCTGCCAGCAGCATATTAAAGAGCAAGAACTGAACAGAAAGAGCATAAAATAAGTTCTACAAAGACCTTTCCCCAAAAAACTATATATCAATCAATGTTCAGCTCCTCCTATTCTATAAAATGCTGCTCTCAGACTGCACTGAATTTGCAAGCTGAAAGGTTCCCCTTAACAATTACCAAGGGCTGCAGTAATTCTTAAAGTGGTATTCAGGTTACAGGATCTTATCACCTATCAGTGATAACGTATTGGACTTTGGGTGTCTGATTGCTGAAGCCAAGCGATTGCAGAAAGTTGCACATCTGTCCCCCGTCAGAATGGAGCGACAGTGCACTTGCTCGACCACCTCTCCATTCATTCTCTATGGCACAGCACTGTTGAGCATGCGCACTGCTGCTCCATTCAGATACAACACATATGCCCCATTCTGGCATTTGGCAGTCGGATATCCTCTGGATATGTCATAATCTTAGAACGGAGATATCTCTTATTCCAGAGAAATCTGTTTTTCTTAATATGTAAATGAGCTGTTAAGATCTATGGGCTGGACATAGATCTCCCTGAGAATCTGCCTCCAGAGCTTATTTTAAATGAAAGGAGGCATTACTAGTGTGAGACATATAGATCAGGAGAGCAGACTATCAGTCATTACATAACCTAGGACAAAACCAATAAATGGACACCCTGCAGTAAGTAAGCAAATAATAGTAACACGTGTAAAAGAAGATTTTGGGTTATTACCGTAAAATCTCGTTCTCGGAGCCTTAATCGGGGGACACAGGAAACCATGGGTGTATGCTGCTGCCACTAGGAGGTTGACACTAGGCAATAAAAAAGTTAGCTCCTCCCCAGTAGTGTACACCCACCAACCGGAGACAAACCGATCAGTTAGTGTGAAAGCAGTAGGAGAAGCAACCTGAAATAGAACAAAGACTGGCCCAACAGAAGCATTTAGAAAAGGGCGGGTGATGTGCCCCCCAATGAAGATTCCAAGAAAGAGATGTTATGGTAAGATCCCAAAATCGTCTTTTCTCTATCGCTTCATTGGGGGACACAGGAAACCATGGGACGTCCCAAAATGGTCCCCAAGCGTGGAAAGACAAACAAGAACTAGCCAAAAGCACAAGAAGAGACGAGAATCTCAGGTCAGAGACCGGCCACTGTAATATGCAAAACATTTCTGCCAGGCCCGAAAACACCAAGGAGGCAGAAGAAAGTAAGCATTCTGTAGAACCTGAAAGGTAAAAACCAGATAACTGAGATCCAGACTCGCAAGACAATTAAGATGACTCTACAGACACAGAGTGTAGGCGACTGTGAAAGTGTTGGAGAACAACCGCTGAGTCGTGGAATCTGGAAGTGGACTGAAAAACCTCGTAGAGCACCCTGGATCTCTTCGGGACAATGTAGGGCATGCTCCGCCAGGGAATGCACTGTCATTTAAGCTAAAGTGCATTTTGTTCCTTGTTGATTTATCAAAGACGCCTCAAAAATTCACTTTTTTGCCGTAATTTAGAAAATCAAGGTAAGACTGCGTCATTTCTGTTATGTTGTTTGAAATTTGCATATAAAAAAGCTGAAGTTCTCCAACACCCATACTCCTTTATGAAGTACTATGTGGGGGTCAAAAGACTCTGTTATCCTGAAATAAATGGAAACTATAGCGTATTTGCCCAAGCCTTCTCTTGAGCTGCCTGCCACTCCTCCTCTTTACATGGAAATTACATGTGAGCAGTCACATTCAGATCAGGATTTCTCATCTATTTATAGGGGTCACATAGAATGGCATTGCGGGCCGTAGTATGTGCACCCCACTCTACAACATTTGTAGATTATAATGGAGGTTTCTTGCTTCAAAAAATGTTTCTGCTCTTAACTTGTTTTCATCGGAGAACCCCTTTATAACCTATTCACGGGTTAGGTGATAACTTATTGACTGGTGGTGGTCCAACTGCTGGGACCCCCATCGATTGACATAACAGGTCAAGTTTAGCTGCTGGATCAGCTGGTGCTTTATAGTATATTTCCACCCAATAGTACAGTATTTATTTGTTTTTTACCTGATGGAGATATCCAAATCCAAGTATAAAGGTAAATCCAAGACAGTATGTTGATCACCTGCCACTAGAGGGCGCATACGCTCAGTAATGCAGTGAGATCTCTCTAAAGCCGACCTGCATAAAGTGCGGTCTGCCGGCCACATCCGACTCTTTGGCTGTTCCAGTTTGGACCATGAGACAGCCAAAAGGCAGGTTACAGTAGCGTCCAGCACCATGTGGCCGCCGCCTGCCAGACATCTCATTTTCACTGATGTCTATATTGTCAGGACACAGATCCTGGAGAATAATATAATGGAATAAGAAGCCTTTGGCCTCCGGTTCCGTCATTCAACCTGTTGGGCCCGATTCCATCATCAGATCGTGCCTGCTGTGCGGTGATTCAGTACACACTGTGTCCAGAGTGTATCACCGCATCAGAAGGAGCGGAGTGAGGTGAGTACTTATATATTTGTTTTTTTAATTATCGATCAGTACTTGTGTGAGGGGAATGTGGGGGCCATTATTCTGTGTGAGGGGTTGTGAAGACATGATACATGATTGTGTGGGAGCTATGGGGACATCATATTTGTGTGGGAGTCATAATACTATCGGAGGGGCTGTAGGGACATCACACAAGTGTATGGGGACAATTTTATGTGTTGGGATTCTGGGACCATAGTACTGTGTGAGGGGCTGTGGGGACATTATACACCGCGGTGGGAGATTATTCAATGTGGGGGGCTGGAGGGGCCATTAAACTGTGAGGGGCTGTGGGGACATCATAATTGTGTGTGGAGACATCCTGCTGTGTGTCGTTTCTGGGATCATTATACTGTGTGTGGAGGATGGAGGGGACATCATACTGTGTGAGGAGACTGGAGGGGACATCATACTGTGTGTGGAGGCTGGAGGGGACATCATACTGTGTGTGGAGGCTGGAGGGGACATCATACTGTTTGTGGAGGCTGGAGGGGACATCATACTGTGTGTGGAGGCTGGAGGGGACATCATACTGTGTGTGGGGGCTGGAGGGGACATCATACTGTGTGTGGGGGCTGGAGGGGACATCATACTGTGTGTGGAGGCTGGAGGGGTCCTCATACTGTGTGGAGGCTGGAGGGGACATCATCCTGTGTGTGGGGGCTGGAGGGGACATCATACTGTGTGTGGAGGCTGGAGGGGACATCATACTGTGTGTGGAGGCTGGAGGGGACATCATACTGTGTGTGGAGGCTGGAGGGGACATCATACTGTGTGTGGAGGCTGGAGGGGACATCATACTGTGTGTGGAGGCTGGAGGGGACATCATACTGTGTGTGGGGGCTGGAGGGGACATCATACTGTGTGTGGGGGCTGGAGGGGACATCATACTGTGTGTGGGGGCTGGAGGGGACATCATACTGTGTGTGGGGGCTGGAGGGGACATCATACTGTGTGTGGGGGCTGGAGGGGACATCATACTGTGTGTGGGGGCTGGAGGGGACATCATACTGTGTGTGGGGGCTGGAGGGGACATCATACTGTGTGTGGACGCTGGAGGGGACATCATACTGTGTGTGGGGGCTGGAGGGGACATCATACTGTGTGTGGGGGCTGGAGGGGACATCATACTGTGTGTGGGGGCTGGAGGGGACATCATACTGTGTGTGGGGGCTGGAGGGGACATCATACTGTGTGTGGGGGCTGGAGGGGACATCATTCTGTTTGAGTGGCTGTGGGGGCAGCATACAGTGTGTGTGGAGCTGCTGTGGGGACATATTGTGTGTGGGGTAGCTGTTGATCAAGGTGCATCTCTACTTATTAAATATGTGTACAGCTGAATAGCAGGAGCAGAATGATTCATTTAATTTACAGCTTTTTAAAAAGTTTATGATTTTGTTTATCTGCTACAGCTCAAAATACAGGTTACAATAAGCCCTACTGTAACTTGTGTTATCAGTAGCTGCTGCTCAACATACTTGATTCTATCAATATTAAGTGAAAAAAATGAATATAAATTAATAATAACAAGCAAAATGAAGTTTGTCTGGTTGGTTCAGCCCTACACAACATTCAGGGTCTCTCATGTGTCTCCTTGGAAAAAATAATTTCCCACCCCTGCTGTAGTGGAAGCCATCAATTTATGAAATAAGAACTCCAACTTCTAGCCACAGGGATTGAAAAGCAGTAAATTCTCCTTTATTTTTCAACAGCCATTAAAATCCCAGTGACTGACCGCCTTAATCATGGGGGCATGTTATGTATTAAATCTAGGTAGGCGATTTGTAGTCTTGTGTGATAAAAGCAAGACTGACCGCTATCAAGCTATAATAAGAAATGTATTTGCACAGCATTTTGTACATAAAAATGACATGATGATGATGAAAAAAGAGTTTTTTCTATTCTTTTTAATGTTAAAGGGTTTTTTCAGAACTACAATATCGATGACCCATTCCCAGAGTAGGTCATTAATTTCAGATCTGTGGTTGTCTAGCAACTCCACCATACAGCTGTTTGCAGGAGTCCCCATGTACCCTGTGTACAGTGCAGGAGTCCCCGTGTACCCTGTGTACAGTGCAGGAGTCCCCATGTACCCTGTGTACAGTGCAGGAGTCCCCATGTACCCTGTGTACAGTGCAGGAGTCCCCGTGTACACTGTGTACAGTGCAGGAGTCCCCGTGTACACTGTGTACAGTGCAGGAGTCCCCGTGTACCCTGTGTACAGTGCAGGAGTCCCCGTGTACCCTGTGTACAGTGCAGGAGTCCCCGTGTACCCTGTGTACAGTGCAGGAGTCCCCGTGTACCCTGTGTACAGTGCAGGAGTCCCCGTGTACCCTGTGTACAGTGCAGGAGTCCCTGTGTACAGTGCAGGAGTCCCTGTGTACAGTGCAGGAGTCCCTGCGTACAGTGCAGGAGTCCCTGCGTACAGTGCAGGAGTCCCCGTGTACCCTGCGTACAGTGCAGGAGTCCCCGTGTACCCTGCGTACAGTGCAGGAGTCCCCGTGTACCCTGCGTACAGTGCAGGAGTCCCCGTGTACCCTGCGTACAGTGCAGGAGTCCCCGTGTACCCTGCGTACAGTGCAGGAGTCCCCGTGTACCCTGCGTACAGTGCAGGAGTCCCCGTGTACCCTGCGTACAGTGCAGGAGTCCCCGTGTACCCTGCGTACAGTGCAGGAGTCCCCGTGTACCCTGCGTACAGTGCAGGAGTCCCCGTGTACCCTGCGTACAGTGCAGGAGTCCCCGTGTACCCTGCGTACAGTGCAGGAGTCCCCGTGTACCCTGCGTACAGTGCAGGAGTCCCCGTGTACCCTGCGTACAGTGCAGGGGTCCCCGTGTACCCTGCGTACAGTGCCGGGGTCCCCGTGTACCCTGCGTACAGTGCCGGGGTCCCCGTGTACCCTGCGTACAGTGCCGGGGTCCCCGTGTACCCTGCGTACAGTGCCGGGGTCCCCGTGTACCCTGCGTACAGTGCCGGGGTCCCCGTGTACCCTGCGTACAGTGCCGGGGTCCCCGTGTACCCTGCGTACAGTGCCGGGGTCCCCGTGTACCCTGCGTACAGTGCCGGGGTCCCCGTGTACCCTGCGTACAGTGCCGGGGTCCCCGTGTACCCTGCGTACAGTGCCGGGGTCCCCGTGTACCCGGCGTACAGTGCCGGGGTCCCCGTGTACCCGGCGTACAGTGCCGGGGTCCCCGTGTACCCGGCGTACAGTGCCGGGGTCCCCGTGTACCCTGCGTACAGTGCCGGTATATTAAAACTCCACATACCGTTGTGCTCGTTCTTGGATAATGCAGCTCGGCTCTGGTTGAAGTGGATGTGATATTCTGCACGGTGTACTTCGCAGCTCCATACACTGAGAACATCCGGCCTCTGGACCTGCTAACAGCTGATCGGTGGGTTGCTGGGTGTCTGACTCCCATTAATCTGATACTGATGATTTATCATAATGGTTCATTAATATTGCTAGTCCTGTATAACCTGCCCCCTTTTAGGCAACTTTTGTTCATTCATTAGTACAGTAAATTAATACATTCTGGAATATTTTATTATTTTGCTGTTTATTAGTCTTGATGCATCGGGAGCTAGGAGGCAAATATCCAGCTACTGAATTAAGTTCCCTGATCCCACAGAAAGAAGATAATGGCACCGATTAATCATTACCTTTGCTCCTGTTTTTTGTCTTGTTTTGTGTGTTTTGCTCCGTTATTTTTTTTTGTACCCAACTCATTACTTTAGTCGCGCTGTTTTTGAAGTCTATTTTATGTGCGCTCACTTTTTTGTTGTTTGTTTTTCACTTTGTGGACGGAGTTTAATAATTCCAGCTGTTTTCGCCTGATTTATCAATTGCAACTTTTTAAAAACTCGCAAAATGTACCCCAAAATGTTGGCACAATTTTTGCGAGTTTTGGCAAGTCACAAAAACAGTTCAAGACAGGAAAAAAGCCCATTTTGACTTTGCACCAAATTAATGAATCACGTGAGCCATTTTGATGAATTTGGCTCCAAAAACTGCAACTAATACCACAAGACAAAAAAGGAAAGTGACTTAAAAAAAAAAGCGCTAATGATGAATCGGAGCCAATATCTCTCCTCTCCACTGAGCGTAATTACACGGTCATGTAGCACTGAATATATAGTACAGAATTAATGCTAATGGTGTTTTTTTTTTTTTTTGCCTTTTACTGTTTTGTTTTCTGACTTTTTGATAGTAATACGAGTTTGTTTTTGACAGCCGGCAATGACCGTTAAAGCTACTGCTCCGCTCCAGGGTTTGGCTACCATCACCACCGGAACGGGCACAATCCTGCGCACTATACCGGTAGTCACTGCTTCTTCTTCCCTTATGGCATCAGCGGGAGGGAAACCAACTGCAATCCATCAATTGCTTACAAATGGTGGCCTAGCAAAGCTGGCAAGTAGTATCCCTGGCCTTGCACAGTTATCCAGCCCATCTACAGGTAACCGCACTCAGTTATTTCCTTTATAACTGAGATTCTGAAATTGGATCCAATATTTGTGTCTTTCATTTTGCTCCAGGTTTAAAAGCTCCGACCACCATCACAGTCACCCTTCGTGGTCAGCCAAGTCGTGTCAGCACCCTCAGCCAGGCCAGTATGGGGGCAGGGTCCCAAGCTAAACAAGATGATGTTTCCCAACAGGTGAGAAATAGTACTATATATTAGGATCTTTACTAAGGGAGTATTCTCATGTGTTGAATCAAACCAGTATTAAGGCAAAACCATACGTTTTACGCCAATTACAGTGAT
Organism: Phyllobates terribilis; assembly: GCF_046119375.1. Classification (NCBI taxonomy): domain Eukaryota; kingdom Metazoa; phylum Chordata; class Amphibia; order Anura; family Dendrobatidae; genus Phyllobates; species Phyllobates terribilis. Next base: position 526,122,933 of record NW_027362771.1, on the reverse strand, counting down.
TTTTTTATGCATTTTTGAGGGCCACAAGGCTTGTACCAGTGAAACACGGGGGAAAGCATGTTTGCTTGTGGCTGCATTGCTGTTATTTGCGCCAAATGTATCAAGATGTTGCACAATGTTTGATAAATTGGGCACATCTTTATGATATATAGTCATGGCCAAAAGTGTTGGCATCCTTGACATTGTTCCAGAAAATGAAGTATTTCTCCCAGGAAATTATTGCAATTAAACATGTTTTGTTAAGCACCTGTTTATTTCCTTTCTGTGTATTGGAAAAACACAAAAAAGCTGAGACAAAAAGGCAAATTGGACATAATTTCACACAACCCCCCCAAAAATAGTCCAGAAAAAATTGTTGGCACCTTTCCAAAAATTGTGGTTAAACAACTTTGTTTCAAGCATGTGATGCTCAGTCAAACTCACCTGTGGCAAGTAACAGGTGTGGACAATATGAAAATCACACCTGAAACCAGATAAAAAGGGGAGAAGTTGACTCAATCTTTGCATTATGTATATGTGTGTGCCACACTAAGCATGGAGAACAGGAAGGAGAAGAGAACTGTCTGAGGACTTGAGAACCAAAATTGTTGAACAATATCAACAATCTGAAGGTTACAAGTCCATCTACAGGGATCTTAATGTTCCTTTGTCCAGGGTGCGCAATATAATCAATAAGGTTACAACCCATGACACTGTAGCTAATCTCCCTGGCGTGAACGGCCGAGAAAAATTGATGAAAGGTTGCAACACAGGATAGTCCGGATGGTAGATAAGCAACCCAAATCACATTCCAAAGAAGTTCAATCTGTTCTGGAGGATCAGGGTGCATCAGTGTCAGCACGAACTATCCGTCGACATTTGAATGAAATTAAACGCTATGGCAGGAGACCCAGGAGGACCCCACTGCTGACACAGAGACATAAAAAGCTAGACTGCAGATTGCCAAAATATACATGAGTAAGCCAAAATCCTTCTGGGAAACTGTCTGGTGGACAGATGAGACCAATATAGAGCTTTTTGGTAAAGCACATCATTGTACTGTTTACCGAAAACTGAATGAGGCCTATAAAGAAAAGCGCATAGTACCTACAGCCAAATATGGTGGAGGTTCAAAGATTTTTTTGCTGCTTCTGGCACTGGGTGCCTTGAATGTGTGCACGGCATCATGAAATTTGAAGATAACCTAAGGATTTTAGGTCGCAATGTAGGGTCTTCCATCAGGACAATGACCCCAAACATACTTCAATAAGCACCCAGAAATGGGTGGAAACAAAGTGCTGGGAGTACTGAAGTGACCAGCAATGAGTCCAGATCTAAATCCCACTGAACACCCGTGAAAAGATCATAAAATTACTGTTGGGAGAAGACGCCTTCAAATAAGAGAGACCTGGAGCAGTTTGCAAAAGAAGAGTGGTCCAAAATTCCAGGTGAGAGGTGTAAGACGCTTGTTAATAGTTATTGGAAGTGATTGATTGCAGTTATTTATTCCCAAGGTTGTGCAACCAAATATTAAGTTGAGAGTGCCAACAATTTTGTTGGCACATTTTTGGGGTTTTGTGTGAAAGTATGTCCAATTTGCTTTTTTTCCTCAGTTTTTTTGTGTTGTTCCAAGACACACAAAGGAAATAAACATGTGTATAACAAAACGTGTAATTGCAATAATTTTCTGGCAGAAATACTTCATTTTTTGGAACAATTTCAAGGGTGCTAACACTTTTGGTCATGACTGTAACACTGCTGTCTAGAACTAAATTTACACTTTTTATGCCACCCCGTAATGGAGTTAGAATAGCGATTTTTCTAAAAGTAGTAATTAATAAATTTGAATTATGCTTAATTTGCATATCTAACCATGAACACTCTTCCCACCCACTTTTGAAAAATGGCGAGAGCAACATGAAATAGAAAAGTTGCAATTATTTCAACAACTAATAAGCTTTATCTGATGTTTAGCACACTGGCTTTCCCTGGCGCAGAAGTATTGTTTAACGCCTTCCTGGACACAGTATATTTATGATGCTGGTAGTTGCATAACAGTATTGCATGGGCTCAGTAGCTGAACACGTGCCATCAGCAGTGAGGTTTAGCTGTATTGGGTGCAGATTGGAGCTAACCTTAAAGGGTTGTCTAGGTTTGGCACGAATTTCTGCAGTCACTGTATGTGGCTGAATCTTCGCAGCACACACGCTGTCAGGATTCTCCGGTGCCAGGTGGCAAAACCAGGTGGTGATGTGACCGCAAGTATTTGATAAGCATACTTCCTGCCTTATGCCAACTAGACATGCGCAGCCTCACTCAATTCACTTGTATTAAGCGTGGTTGCTCACGTCTAGTCGGAATGTGGCCGGGAGTATGCAAATCACATACTTTAGGTCACATGACCACCTGCTCCCGGCATTGGAGAATCCTGACAACACACTCTGTGAGGGTTCACAAGCCACATAGTCACATAGAGTGACTGCAAACTTTCGTGCCAAACCTGCACAACCCCTTTAATTGCTTGCTTTCAACCACTTAGATGTAAGAGGCCATGAGGTCTACCTTGGATGTCGGCCTAATAGGCCCCTGCCTTAAACATGGATTGTCTGCAGTTTTCATACACTGCTTGCCTACCTTTTATGTAATCTGAGGACTATATGAGCTTTCAAATTTATTCTTCAGAGTATAATAAGCACCATGTGTATTTGTCTCTTGTGTGTCAAATTATGGACTTTACTGGAGACCAAGAGATGGGCAACACTGACTTAATCAGGTGCTATTTCCATTGTTGATGACTCTTCAATTAAGTTGACTGTGGCCTATACCAGTTTAATTGAAGGGTTTTTTAATGTTTTTTTTATTATCATGAGGGGATTTTATTTTTTACAAATAATCCACTTAAGCAGATGTGTTATTCAGTTTTTATTGCACATAGTAAATACAAAAACTGTCTTTACTTTCTCAGAGTTTGGTCTTAAATTAGTTAAGCCCCGTTGACATCATGTTAAGGCCAACATACCCCATACACATTCATAGGACTTAGCATCCATCACACCGATATGCTACATACCCTACACAAAGGCATATGACGGAGGTATAGGTTGGACAGAAAGTGCTAATGTTTTGTGAGTGCGGCCTTAAGCTGCATAGATATGGAAAGAGTATCGTTAACGAGCGTTCCTAATAACACTCTTTTCCCAATAATCATTCACTGTAAACAGGCTGATGTGCAAGCAAAATGCTCCTTCATCAGGTGAAAGATCTTTTGCGTAGCGCGAAAGTTCATCGTTCTCTCGCTGCATTTTCCTTTGTAAGCTGCTGTCACTGCCGAGAACTATGGCAGCCTTCGTACACTGAGCGATTTATTACAGATCTATTATTTCATATCGCTCATATTACAGACTGCTCAGTGCTCATCATTTACTACGTTCTGCATGTGTAAGCAGGCTATTAAATGACCGCCGATCTGTAAAGGTCTACCGATCAGTGGTCGTTTAGTGCCACTGACCGGTCCTTGTAAGCAGACCCTTCTTTGTAAGTAAACTCTGCATTTCCTCCTTCTTTCCTCCTTTGGCATGTTGTATTATTATGTGAACCCTTTTCTTATTCACATTACACATCCCTTTGAAGCTGGGCCTTCTATTGTGTGGTTGTATGCATTGTTTCCTGATATCTTAGGTGGGACAATGCAAACTATCTGACCCCCGTAACACATGTATTCGGGCTATCTGTAAAGGTCTTAGGCTGTTTGAAGGTTTTTATGCTTTATTGTTTTCTTAGTGTATATGTAATAGGGATCCCCTGTTTGAAATAGGTAATTGCTTTTACCCATTAGATATATTAGTAATATTTCCAAGTGTACGGCCAAAGTAAGGATGAAAAGGAAAAGGCACGCCACGCCTGGTTCAAAATGGCTGCTCAAGTAGGGAAGCACCTCTTATCATAGACAGAAGAACTTGGCTCTCCTTAGAGGATGTATTATGTTTTTTTGAATTAGCGATCCAAAATCTTCCATATGTTTCAGTCTTGTACAATCAGAGCGTAATCTGATACCATTGAGTAATATATATATGGTATCGGATGAATTCATTCTTAGCTTCTGACGTGAGTTGTTGTAACAGGAACATGAGACCTTCCTGATCTTAGCAAAACTGAACTGCTAATATCTTATTGAGCTGCCGGATTGTCTTACCCCACATCACAGTATGGTATCTGATGAAAGTCTCATTATACAAGATCGAAACGTCATGGGGATGATTTTGGATTAACGCAATTCAATAAAAAGTGCCAAGTTCTTCTGAATACATAGTAAGGATGAAGTTAAACCAGTGAACCTATATCTTCTCAGATTTGTTAATAAGGAAGAAAAGTCCCTGAGCCTAAATTGGGACATCCGTGAAACATGGTCCAAGTGTGGACCGTGATGTCCTTAACGGCCAGCAGTCTCCTGGCCTGAACCTGATCACCTTGTAGCAAAATATGGAGCTGTTGAGTTCAGATCTGGAGACCAACGGCCGGTCCGGACATCGCGATACATACTTGGACTGTGTTTCACAGATGTCTGAATTCGGCTTTATTGTTAGGAAGAACTATAATTTGGTGAATTGGCCTCTGAAACTATGTCTCTGCTGTGATCTCCAGGCAATAGAGTCTTCCTCCACCACGGTTTCTGCTAGTAAACTTCTCCCCCCTCTTGTGACAGAGCAGTGCAAGGTAGCAACATCCAGCGACAGGACACCTGGGGAAAAAACATTGTCAATAGTGCGTGCTGTGACCCCTCCAGCAGGTGAGACGCTCAGTTTTTGCACCTGCGGTATTGTAAGAAAACTTTTAAAACTTGTATGGTAAACACTTAAATATCCGAGCATGCGAGTAGAAACACAGGGTCTTTCTCAGTTGGGACTTTTGTGCAATGAGGGTTCACAACGTAGACTTTACCATGCCAAAAATTTCATTTCCTCTCTCTATATATACATGTTGTGCTGTTGATGGCTTTTTCCAATAAATTTATATTGTTTATATTTTTTTCTTTTGCTATCGCTCAGTTTTGTTTGTTGATCGGATAAAATTCCAAGTTCATCCCTTTTTAGGAAACATTAGGAAAATCCATGTCATTTTTATATTTCCCTTGTAAATATTCCAGTTCTCACAATGGCCCTTGAAGTACATGCATTAATCCTGAACTGAAAAAAGAACTATGTTAAAAAAAAACACTAAATTATTTGTCTTTCCACTTTTAAAGGGAGCTGTCACATTGAACATGCAGTCCGCTCTTTGGAGCAGCAGGCACCGAGCAGATTGATTTCATAGCTATGTTGAAAATGATTCAGTATAGCTTGTGTGTCGTGCGTTTAGATTCCTGCTCGCTCTGGTTGTCCTACACAGTGATTGACAGCTGTCTCCATTTGCACTTATGCAATCAGTATATAGAGCTGCACACTGGACTCCTAAACCCAGAATGAGCTGATACTAAAATGAAAAGATTGCAGGCTATACAACATCTTTTCCTACTTTCCTGCTGTTAAAGATGGGAGAATCGATTTGCAGGACTCCAGTCCATCTGGCAGGTCAGTGGTCTGGGAAGGAGACCTGGAAAACTCTTTATCTGCCGGCTCTTCTTTTGATTAACCACTTCGTGTGCTTCATGTCACGTCGCTGCCAACATGCCGGCCTGGTTAATCAAAAGAAGAGTTAGGAGGTAAGGAGATTGCAGATCTCCCATCCAGTGGTCACCGATTACTGACCTGGCTGATGGACCCGGAGTCCTGCGAATCAATCTGATCTGCTCCTGCTCTACAACCTGCCGCCCATAGATCAGACACCTTGGTTATCGTGAAAGATCCCCTTTTATAGAATTGTAATTGTAATTTCTTGACAACCCAATTATCAGTGACGAGCCACATACTAAAAAGGTTGTCACTTTATTATAGGGTAGACAATTGTTTGAAAAGCCGAGCAGTATACATAAAAATGTGGAATATAAGGGGCACTGCATGGGCTTATTGATGAGTTGCTACTCAAATTAAAATATGCACACGGCAATACTGAACACTGTCATGTAAGATAGACTGATCATTTGTACAAATAATCTGGACTTTTTTTTTTTTAATTTGTTTCTATTGATATTTTTTGCTTTTTTTTCTTTAGTAAATACAAGTCCACCCAAGACACTGTATGTCATGTCAGATGCCAAACTTTCTGCACTCACCAAATCTGTGGGCAGCGACCTGACTTCTCTACCCCTCAAAGCTCTGACTTTACAAGGTTCATCAGCTGCCACCCCTGGAGCAGTGACGTTTACCACCCCATCTCTTACCAGCGCTTCAAATTCAGCCTGCGCCATGGTGCTGTCCAAGATCGGCCCAGTTCTACAGGCTTCTCCTAAAACTCTTATCTTAGCAAAGACAGAAGTCATTGAGAAAACTGGAAACCACGTAAGTGCCATGGAGAGCCTGGGCAGGGTACCTTCTGTTGTCGATGAGGGCAGCACCATAATTCACAGCCGAGAATCACTGGTCAACAGGCAGCTTCTGCAGCCGGCGCTAATAGCATTGTCTGGCTCTAGCACTATGGTACAAAGTCCTGGGACATCTGCCAATCAAAAAACACAATGACTACCTATATGGTAAAGATGAAGCTCAACCAGCAGACCAAAGCTTTTACAGCCGTGTCCACCCGTCGGCCCCCGAGGATAATAGATATTGGCTGCATTATGCTTCATCCTGAAGTTTTGAGGAATGCGAATTACACTCACGCGTATACAACGGACACGTCATTCCCACCGGCCAGAAAGCCAAAGACTTTGTTTGCCTTATATATTTTTTTCCGCTAGTTGTAAATTTCAAGTCACACTGCAGGCAAGTCAATAATTAACAATACTGCAGTGTAGATATCATTACTGCAATGATGTCCTCCCACATAATGGTCTAGTTGATCTTTGGTAGTTCTGCTCAGAAAAGGGTATGTCACGTAAGTAGATATACAGCTCGATTTCCTCATCATTTTGACTATGAGACCCTTTTTTTTTTTTTTTTTTTACAGATCAGCAAAAGTTGACTTAAGGGGGCATTGCTACTTTTGCTCAGGAAACTAGACAACACTGGCTCTGATCACATCATGCACATCTTGTTAATACCATATAGTGGCCATATTTAAACCACTGGATAAAAAAAAACATACATATATTTTTTATTTTATTTTTTTGCTTTGGCCCACATTGCACTTTCCTTTAAAATAAAAAAAAGTCCATTTTCCATTTGCACTAGGACTAATGTAGGAGCCCAGCTGTGTCTTCTTTTGCTGTGCAGATTGCTTCGATCTTTGGCGCCACCTCATTATTGATATTGTGGCAAAGCGGACATGTTGGTACGTAGCTTACTGGAAACCTGTAACATGGTTAATGATAGAAAGTTTGCTGTATAGTTAGTGGAGAATTGTATATTTATGTAAAATATGTTTGATATATGGAGTTTCAGATCTGTATAAATTGTGAATACATCCTAAACGCAGGTTTTTCTTTTCATGTAATATGCAGCGTATTTCCACTTTTATGAATGATTCATAGTATAAAGAAAACCTCATGCTCTCAGACCAATCCTAAACGACCACCATGACTTTATTTGAGCCAAATGCTGGTGTTGTCCAGACTGGCCCTGCGTTGGATCAGTCTTGGGTGGGACTGACATCCAGCAGAGCGGTGAGGTCACCGTCAGGCCTCTGCAAATCTCCACGCGTAAGAGCGACAATGCTGGATATAAATTACGCCCAGGGAGGATTGCTAACCAGATCAAAGGTCAGATTAGTCTGGGGAAATCAGTGACACCAAGGAATAGTCATGGTTGGTTTGTATTGTGCAAGATTTATAACTCTATATTTCACACACAGATATAAGTGTACTGCACATGAGAGAGTATATTGTAATGCAGCAGTAAGCTTATATAGTCATGGTCGCCGCTCAGGAGGGCTGGAGGATCTACCAGGATTCCTTTAAATCTACCCAAGTTCATTTACTGGTTTATCATCGATTTTGAGCATTTTCATTTTTTTTTTCCCATTCAGACCTAAACTTTTTTTTCAAGGATTCTTTTTGGATGACCCGGATGATGCCCTGGTCACACTGCATTTCTGGGGGGCTATAGTTTGCTTATACAAACAGTTGTCATCCATAGGTGCCCATGCAAAAAAAAAATAAACAATAATGCACCATATACAATTTTTCTTGTGTGAGGCGTCTGTATTGGAAAGTGCTATTCCTATATATGTGCCAGGAGTCGCATGATCTCCACCGACTGTATAATAATCTTTGGTAACAGGTAATACTGAAGTAATAAGAAAACACGATAATGTAAACCTGTATAAGAAAAGTCAAGGAAATTATTTTATTCGGCTATATACATGTGACTTTATTGCATCTATTTTTTACAGATCAGCTGTATTGCATCATTGGAAGTAATAGAGAATAGCGCCATGCTCCATCACATGCTGTATTACAGTTAATATTCCCTAGGAGCGGTCTTAGTTTGAAGAATATATTGCGTTAAAGAAATACCATGCAGCTTCTTTTTATAGTGTGATTATATGTGTGTGTCACCATAGAGGGTCCGGCTTACAGATGTGCTGTATGCATGAGCCCCTAACATATTAATCAACATTTTATAGAGTTTTTTTGTAAAGTTTACATAGAGTAGTGTAGCTTATAAAAGAAAGAAACCTTACTTACCAGCAGAATCCTCCTCTACCTCGAGCGCTGCTGCTCTGACGGTCTCTGCCAGATCGGGAGGGACGACGTCCTGACCACCAGTCCCCCGACTCTGCAGCCAGCCTGTAGCCAGGTGACTGGCGCCTGGATGTCATCCGTTCCAATACAGCATGTAAGTTGTGGGGTAGATTCCGATGGCAAGTATGAATTGTATCTATTGTTTATAAGCCATCCTACTGTCACAAAATAAAAAAAAATTTGAGTAGAAAGCCCCTTTACGATGTGTGCCCATGATGAGTTTTTGACGCTGTGTATTTTCGTTGCCTCAAAAACTCAGCGTTTTAGGCTATGTTCACACATTTTGTGTTTTTTTATGTCACAAATCTGCAGCAAAACTTGATCTTTAGGGGCATTTTGTTGTGTATTTTTCTTGCAGGTTTTTTTTTGCATTTTTTCAGCATTTTTTTCACTCCTTCTGTCTCTTTTTATGCATGTACATAAAGTTCTGTGAAAAAAAGAACCCCATTCTATTTTGCCATCAAAAACGCTGATACAAATTTTGGTGCATTTTTGATGCGTTTTTTTCACCACCCATTACTTCCTATGGGTGAAGAAACGCTGAAAGAAGTGACATGCTCTATTTTCCAAAAACCCAACCAAGGCACAAAATACGAAACAAAAAAAAAACATAGTGTGTGAACAGAGAATTCTGGTTTCTCATAGACTTTGCTGGTACTGCAAAACACAGCTGAAAATTTGCGTAAAAATCTGCAGCAAAAAAACGCTGAAAAACCCAACATGTGTGAACATAGCCTTACAGTTCCAGCAAAGTGGATGGGACTTATAGAGCTCTCCTGCCCACTGTGCTTCTTTTTTCACTCAGTGAAACTGACCTGCGGTGCGTGTTTTAAAGCCGCAACATGTCAATTTTTCTTACAGGTACGCTGAGTTTTATATGTGGATTTTCGCCATTGACTTGCATTAGATATAGAAAATCCACATACCAACAAGAGACAAAAAAAAGTAGCGTGTAAAATGTACTCAAAAAACGCAAGGAAAAAAAAACACAAGTCGCCTAATTTACGTAATAGGCACAGAAAATCTGCAACTTTAAAAACTCATCGTGGCGACGTTGCCTTAAAGTAGAATTAAACTGTGTAATGTTGGAAATTCTTATTTAAATGTGGAGTTTAACTTTAAGTAATCTTGAGACTACTAGAAATCTAGTCTGCAGCTGTGAACAGTCAGGTCTCATTACATGAAGCAACAAACTCCGCATGTAACAAGAAAGTAAAGCCATTGTTATGGAAACCTGTATGTAAAGAACGCTGTACATTGTTTCCTTTGTTAACACGTTTGATTCGATGTGTTTGTTAGAAGCTTGCTTTTCAACGCTTATTAATGAGCAGACCTAATTATAAAATTAATTTGTGTTTCTTATTTTGAAAACCGTGCCAGCTTGCTGTATTGGGAGATTAAGATACCGTAATTATAATATCTCGCTGCCTACAGAGTTTGATACAGTTTCTTTTGTGAGTGGATATTTGCAGCTCCTGAAGCTTGATCAAACCATTACATGCATGTGGTTATTGCATAGATCAGACTGCAATCTGCAATTCATCTTCAAGTGGTAATTAGTACTTATAAATGGTTATTACTAATTGTCTTCATAATAAGGCCAATTCCTGTATTCATCTCTGCAAAATGTGACTGTAAAGCCCCCTATATGTTAGATTAAAGTTGGCTGAAGCGGCCGGGACATTAATCTGATTTAATATTATCACTTTATGTAATTACTGTCTTGTTCATATTAGAAGGAATCTTATCTCCGGCAGAAATAAAGGATCGGGCATGTTAAATCTGTTCTGGGCGATAAAATTGGATTTTCATACTCGCCGCAAAATCCCTTTCTGGATAAGTACATTGTGGAAAATAGCACTGTTCGTATATAGACCCTGACACTAGGTAGAAAAAAAGTGTTGTCTCTACCTCTCCTCGGACAATAAGTGACCAATGTTTGTGCCAAAAACAGAAGAACAGAGAAAACATCTCTTACAAGGATCCAACAAGAACTGAACCATAGAAGAGATCTAACCCCAGAAGGGCATCACATAAGGACAGGGTGGGATTTGTGTTCACTAATGTATTCATTATAAGGGATTTCATGGTGAGTATAACAATCCAGTCTTCTTGTTGATATCATTAGTGGGCATAGCATAGGGGGATGTCTTTAGGCATTGCCAGTGGGTGGGAAATAGATCAGCTGACCATCCAGACCACCTAGCACACATTGGTCTGTAGCACCTCATGGCCCAAGTTGGCATTGGCAGAATTTGATGAATGGAACCCTGATGCCAAACTGCACTTGTGGAATAAGCCGTTACTCAAAAGAGATTTATCTTGTGTTTGGCTTCCTTATTCGCAGACCTGATCCACAAGAGAACGGTAGTTTTAGAGGATGGCAGGTGGTTGCAAAGTCTATAAGGGATCACAAAGAGAGTATTATAATGCTGTAAGGCTTCTGTTATTGATAGATACACCTTATTGGCTCTGACCAAATTCAGATGGTAGAGAACGCTCCTGGAGTGGAAGGGAGAAGGGCAAGGAGGAAGCAGAATAATGTGCTTATTGATATAAAAAAGGCTGATTGAACTTTTAGAAGAAGGGGCACCATAGGGTGTAAGACCACTTTGTCCTGAGGGCAAATGAGAGAAGGGGACTTGCCGGAGAGCTCAGCAATCTCAAGCACCATGGGAATCTAGGTGATCTCCACGTGAATTGTCACCTTGCAGGAAAGTAATTTAGTTGAGTCTCAAAATTCCACCAAATGTCTGTAAAGACGGGAACACCTGCTTGCAAAAGGCCAGAGAGTGCACTTAAAGGGCTTTTCACACGTTCCTATTTTCAGATGCGCACCACTTCACTGACCTGACTCCTAGCTTCTTAAAGGGGTTTTCCCACGAACAAAAGTTCATTTTAATCAATAGATCTTGGAATAATAATTTCCACAATTGGATGTTTAAAAACAAATGTTCCTGTGCTGAGATAATCTTATAATTGTGCCCCTGCTGTGTACTGTGTAATGGCTGTGTCTGACCGTACAGGAACATGGTCTGATCATACCACATCTCCTGGACAGGGGAGGAAGCAAAAGAGTATACAGTCATTACAGCAGGGGAGCGTGAATGATTCTTTCTTTGAAGTAAAACATTGTTAAAAACAGGCTGGGAAATGTTTTACTTCACAAAAAGAATCAGCTGTGTTTTAAGTGGTCTTTATGGAGAGCAGAGTTAAGACACTGAGCAGCAAGGGGGCCGGGCAGACAACATGGCAATCACTTAACATAGTGTGAACAAGCAAAATAATGACTGTAATGGTCTGTCCAGAAAGGTGCTTACTGGTACCCAGGTTTTCCTCAACCACAGGCGATGTGTCCTCTAAATGTGTTTCAGCAGAGTTGTGGTAGAAGCTTAATCCCTAATGACATCTTTGAAGAAGTGCGGCCAGAGGAGCGGTCAACAGGAATATAGGGCAGCAACCTCCCAATTATGCTGGAAGTAGATGGGCAAAGAAAGAGATTGCATAACGACTGCCAGGAAAGTAAGTGGGCTCTTGGGCTACTAGCTCATCATTGGAGAGGTATGAAAATGGTCGCAGCTTAGCCACTTGAGAAGCCAGGCACTCAGTGAGCAAGCTACTCACGAATGGAGCAGAATTGGCCTGGAGGTACACAAGAAACAGTTCAGCAGAGGCCAAAGGATCCCATAGCGCTCCCTACAGTGATAAAAGTGCTTTCAAAAAGGTGCAGAACATGCCTAAGAAGAACAACCTAGAATGGAGGCAGATTTTAATCTAGGAAGGAAGTCACAGAGGAGATAAAGAAGAGGGGACCATTAAGGCAGACCCATGGGGAATAAAGGGAACCCTAACTAAAGTACCCCCACGGACCAAAGATAAAAATGGGGGAGCAAAGTAATACCTGTACATCTTCAGACACCCTGCAAGGTGACCCTTTGGTGGCTCATGCTATAGAGGGGACACCGGCATTCCACTGCCAAAGCAGCATAGGGGACTGGTGAACAAGTGGAACCCCCAGGGAGGATCTGCTAGTATGGAATGCTCACTGGACAGGAATAATGGTGTGAGACATCAACACCACCTAAGGAAAATAAAGTAAGAAAGCATAAAAAGGCGGAAGACCCAATACGGGTCGTGTCTGCCTCTGACTGACACTACGCTTATATAGTTACATAGTTTATAAGGCCGAAAAAAGACAAGCGTCCATCCAGTTCAGCCTATTTCTTGTGCACTGCAGCTATTCCGCAGCGTTGATCCAGCGGAAGGCAACAAAAAACCATGCGGTATAGGCCAATTTACATCATTGTGGAAAAATTCACTTCCCGACACCAATCTGGCAGTCAGATTAAATCCCTGGATTAATTAACTAAGCATAAGATGTAATTTTATTGTTCTCAAGAAAGGCGTCCAGGCCTCTCTTGAACTCATTAAGTGAGTTGGACATCACCACTTCCTCTCCCAGAGAGTTCCAGAGTCTCACGGCTCTGACCGTAAAAAATCCCCTTCTATGCTGGTGCAGGAACCTCCTTTCCTCCAGACGCATAGTGTGCCCCCTCGTCTTTGTCACCATCCTTGGTATAAACAGGTCATGGGAGAGATCTCTGTACTGCCCCCTGATGTATTTATACATGTTTATGAGGTCTCCCCTAAGCCTTCTCTTTTCCAACGTAAATAGGCCTAATTTTGACAACCTCTCTGGGTATTCTAGGCCCTCCATTCCCTTTATTACCTTAGTCGCCCTCCTTTGTACCCCCTCTAGCTCCAATATGTCTTTCCTGAGCACCGGAGCCCTGAACTGTGCACAATATTCTAAGTGCGGCCTTACCAGCGCTTTATACAGAGGAAGAACAATGTTCTCATCATATGCCCCTATTCCTCTTCTGATGCATGCCATGACTCTATTTGCCTTCGCTGCAGCTGCCTGACACTGGGCACTCCAATTTAATTTGCTATTAACCAAGACGCCCAGGTCCTTCTCCATGTCAGATTTCCCCAACGGTTTCCCATTTAATATGTATGGGTGACTGCTGTTTTTCTTTCCCATGTGCATGACCTTACATTTATCGGCATTGAACCCCATTTGCCATTTTTTGGCCCAACTCCCCAATTTATCTAAATCCTCCTGTAGCTGTGCCCTATCCTCATCTGTATTAACTACTTTACAAAGTTTAGTATCATCTGCAAATATTGCTATTTTACTATGCAACCCTTCCACTAGATCATTAATAAATATATTAAATAATATAGGGCCCAAGACAGACCCTTGAGGCACCCCGCTAGTAACCCTGACACCCCCTGAGCTTACTCCATTGATAACCACCCTCTGCTTTCTATCACTCAGCCAGCTATTTACCCACTTGCACACATTATCCCCCAGACCAAGCATTCTCATTTTATATACCAACCTTTTGTGTGGCACGGTATCAAACGCTTTGGAGAAGTCAAGGTATACAACATCCACTGACTCTCCCCGGTCCAGCTGTGAGCTCACCTCCTCGTAGAAGGCGATCAGGTTTGTTTGGCAGGAGCGATCCCTCATGAATCCATGTTGATATGGAGTTAGACAGTTATTATCATTAAGATATTCTACAATAGCATCTCTAAGAAATCCTTCAAACAATTTACCCACAACAGACGTTAAGCTGACTGGTCTATAGTTCCCAGGGTCACTTTTAGACCCCTTTTTGAATATTGGTACCACATTTGCTTGGCGCCAGTCTAGTGGGACAGTCCCTGTCCATAACGAGTGCTTGAATATAAGATACAGCGGTCTGTCTATCACATTACTTAATTCTTTTAGTACCCGGGGGTGTATGCCATCTGGGCCTGGTGACTTGTCTATTTTGATATTATTTAGGCGTTTCTGAACTTCCTCCTGGGTTAGGTGGGTGATATTTAGCGGAGGGTTTACTTTATCACTCTGCATTTCCTCCGATAAATTGTTTTCTTTTGTGAAAACAGTGGAGAAGAAGCTATTGAGTAGGTTTGCTTTACCCTCATCGCCCTCTATGATTTTACCCAGGTTATTTTTCAATGGGCCAACTCCTAATGATCCTTCCGCAGGTTGCCTTGTGTCTAAGGTGAAGGTACAACCAACAAGATGTAACCAACACTTTTTTCCACCTCTTTTTTTTCCACCTATTGTCAGCATCTTAGTAAGTCATATACCCAGTTTTGTCAGCTGGTTGTATCAGCTATTACAGCTCAGTCACATTAAACCCTTTTATCTTGTCAGATTATATAGCTCCATTAGTTGGTGTATATCACAATCATTTCTGAAAGTTCTAAAACTTTGGCCCCTATTAATCAAGCAGCTTTCATCAGAGTTGTAGTGTAAAACAGCTTGAAACTCCAAGTTGCGTAAAAAAAAAGCGTCTTTTTGTGTTTTTTCACCAGTCCCAGCTAGCTCAGCGGACTATTTGAAAAGTGGCCTAGTTGGCACGGGGCATGCCCAAGCCCATCCGAGAAAGTCGTCATAATTTAGGCCACAAAAATTACAGATTTGCCTGGTGTAGATTTCTGGCAGTGGCACATAGCAATTGAAAGATGCACCAAATTCATTAAGAGACAAATGTTGCTTAATTAATTGGGCGCATCATAATCCAGTGCTCGATTCATTAAGACTGATGTACAAACAGCCAATACTAACCCCTTTATGACAAATGACTGACATAGCATGTCATGAGCAGGTGTCAGTTCCGTCATCTTGAAGTGCTATGTCTGTCATGAACTGTCACTGCGTGTAAACATACAGCGACCGTTCAGTGCCGACAGCTGTCACTCACAGGTGAGCGGCACAGGAAGGGCTGCGGGGACCCATCCCTTCTGTCACCGCACTCAGAGCGCTTTGATTGGTCAGTCAACCTGACTGACCAATCACAGCATGATCGCGCAGGAGATGCTGAAAAATCTGCACCTCCCGCACGATCAGCACAGGAACTCAGCGCTGCTAACGGCCAGCACCACCTCTGGCTGTTTAACCCCCTAAATTCTGCCATCGAGAGCTATCACAACATTTAGGAGTCTGGAAGAGTGAGAGGGCTCAAAGCATGGTCTAAGAAACTTCTTTCAGTGCAGCACTGACTGGTATAAAGCATTGCAATGCTTTATACCAGCAATCAAAGAGAAAAAAGTAAAAGTCCCGTGTATGTATTTTTTTTATGTAAAAAAAAAGTACACATATTGGTATTGCCACCTCCGGAACTACCCAACCTATAAACTGTTACACATGTTAATCCCTACAGTGAACGCCGTAAAAAAAAATGTGGTGAACTATGGTTTTTCATTTATACTGCTGGAAAAAAGGTGGAGTAAAACGCGATCACAAAGACTAATGTAAATAAAAATGGTACAGCTGAAAACATCATCTTGTCCAACAAAAAACAAGCTGCCATACAGCTCCATTAGTGGAAAATGAAAAAAGTTACAGGTCTCAGAATATAGCGATGCAAAAGCAATATTTTTTTCAATAAAATTGTTTTTATTTTGCAGAAGTTCCAAAGCATAAAAAATTATAAAAATGTATCGCTGTAATCGTACTGACCCGAAGAATAAACCTGCCTTATCACTTTTACCACATGATGAACGGCATTAAAAAAAATAAAATAAATGCCTGAAAATAGTGCCAATAAAAATGTTAACTCGTCCCGCAAAAAATAATCCCTAATATGACTGTCGTCAGAAATATAGAAAAATTATAGCTCTCAAAATATGGCGATGCAAAAACTTGTTTTTGTAAAAAAAAAAAAAACAAGCATACAAAAACTATAAAAATCTGTTATGGCTATAATCACACCGATCCCAAGAATAATCACTCATACCGCACGAGGAATGGCGTAAAAAATAAAACCAATTCTTCACCTGCTGTTGATTTGTTCATTCTGCCCCCCAAAGATTGCAGTAAGGCTTGGGACACATTCATCTTGCACTCTACGCTGAGCGCTTACACCAGGATTTCCGTGTAAATCTCTGAAATACGTGATTCAGACTCAATCCCCAGTGGAAGATTCCTTGTACTGAGGCAGATGGAGACACTGTGGACTCTGCCTGGCTTATGATCCGGCCTTGCTCGTCTTTTCAGGCGTGCATGGAAGTGTGGTCGACCACAGCTTCGTGTACCTCTTAAAAGCCAGATACTGCCGAATAGAAGCCACACAGAGTCCAGAGTAACTGCTGCCTCATTAGGGAATGGATCACTCGGGATTTCATCAGAATTACATATTTTGTAGATTTAGATGGAAACCCCGATTTAAGTGGTCAGTGTAGAGCACAGGATAAATGTGATCCAAAATGTTCTGTACTCCAAAATGCCACCAATAAAAGCTTGTACTCAACCTACAAAAAAACAAATCCTCACTCAGGTTTGTTATCTGGTAAAAGAAATATAAGGGGTGTCCACATTACTGGTAGTACAAAGGCTCCTTCAATGTATCTTTTGCCGGTTCCTACTCCTCTCCTCGTCCCTTTACTAACTTGGTTCTGCAGGGCTCGGTCCTAGGCCCCCTCCTCCTCTCTATATACAGTCCCTAATGGACAAACAATCAGTAGATTTGGGTTCCAATATCATCTCTATTCTGACGACAGCCAATTATACACTTCTTCCCCCACCCTAATACAAAATACCAATGATTGTTTGTCTGCTGTCTCTAACATCATGTCCCCCCTCTATCTTAGCCCACATCCCCACTATCAGTATTTTCCTCAGGAGTGGGAGCCAAAACCAGGTGAGGAACAATCAGAGAAAAGGTCTAATAGAAACAAGTCACCAATTCTGTATTTATCACCCACTCCTGGTTTTGGCTCCCACTCCTGAGAAAAGATACTGACTAAATACTGATAGTGGGGCCGTGGCCTTAAACTGAATCTCTCCAAAACTGAACTTCTTGTGTTTCTCCCCTCTACTAACTAAACTCTACCTGACATTGAAATTACCTTGGAGGGTTAACCATAACTCCCAAGCAGCACACCCGCTGCCTTGGGGTCATATTCAACACTAACCTTTCCTTTACTCCCTATATCCGATCACTCACTCGCTCCTGTCACTTGCATCTTAAAAACATCTCCAGAATCCAACCTTTTCTCACCTTTGAAACTGCTAAAACTCTTACTGTCGCTCTTATTCGCTCTCGTCTGGACTACTGCAACTCTTCTGATCGGTATCTCTCTTACCAAACTTTCTCCTCTCCAATCCGTCCTGAATGCTTCAGCCAGGATCGTATTTCTGTCTAGCCGCTTCACCGATGCCTCCATCTTGTGCCAGTCATTACACTGGTTACCCATTCGCTACAGGGTCCAATATAATAAACTCACCACTCTCACCCACAAAGCTCTCCAATGTTCTGCACCGCCTTATATCTCATCTCTGTCTATCGCCCTACACGTGCCCTCTGTTCTACAAATGACCTAAGACTAACATCCTCTATAATCCGAACTTCGCATCGCCGTCTCCAAGACTTCTCTCATGCTGCCCCAGTTCTCTGAAAAGCACTATCCCAGACGATCTGACTGACACCTAGCCCCCATGTCTTCAAGCGCGCTTTAAAAACCCATCTCTTTAAACAAGTCTACCATCTCAACTCACTAACCTAATTTTCCCATCACCTCCTTCTAAATATTATTCAGAATCTGCTCCCTTCTATTTATCTGTCTCCACACCCTCCATGCACAAGATAACTGCACTCAATACTTGATTATTGCACTTAAACATACAGGCTGATGACCGGATCATGCAGCTTAATATGAAAATCCCTATTTATTATAATTGCTAGACCTGAAATAACAAGCACTTTTCTCCTATTGTGTCCTCCCTATTCCCTTGTAGATTGCAAGCAGGACCCTCACTCCTAATGTAACTGTTTAAACTGTCTTACTTTGTATTGAATTTATTGTCTGTATATGTCACCGCTTAATTGTGAAGTGCTGCGGAATATGTTGGCGCTATATAAATAAAAATTATTATTGTTATTATTATTATTTTGGAAAAGTTACGTGGCTCCCACCAAAAGAAATCCAGCAATATCTACGCTTACAAATCCAAATGCCCCCTTTCTCCTGAGCCCCACAGTGTGCCTAATCCGCAGTTAGCGTCCACATGTTTGGCATGTCTCCAGAAGCACAAGCTGGGCATAATCTACTGGCCATTACAACGAATTGTGCAATACAATGGCAAATTCGCATTTTAACTTGGCAACATCCATAGCTAGCAAAATCGTCATTACACCTGTAGTTAAATTTCCAGAGGGGTGTAATTTCCAAATTGGGGTCAAGGGATTTTGCTCTTCTGGCACTTAGAGGCTCTGTATATGGAGTAGTTTTTTACCACAAATGGGGCACTATCATACTCAGCAGACATTGTGTAACAAATTTTGTGGTCTATTTTCTCCTTTTAGCCCTTTTGAAAATTAAAAACTTGGGGCTAAAACCACATTTTAGTGCAAAAACTTTAACTTTTCATTTTCACAGCCCAATATTATACAATTCTGCAAAATACCTGTGGATTTAAAATGCTCACTACACCCCTAGAGGAATTCTTCAAGAGGTGTAGTTTCCAAAATGGGGTCACTTGTGGGGGGTTTCCACTGTTTAGGCACATCAGGGGCTCTTCAAATGCAACATGGAGTCCAAAATCAATTCCAGACAATTTTGCACTCCAAAAGTCAAATGGCGCTACTTATCTTCTGAGCCCTGCCATGTGCCTAAACAGTAGTTTTCCGCCACATATGGAGTATCAGAAGAAATTCCACAAAAAAATTTGGGGTCCATTTTCTCCTGTCACTCCTGTGAAAATAAAAAATGTGGTGCTAAAACAATATTTTTGTGGGAAAATTTTTTTTTTATTTTCATGGCTCAACGTTATAAAATTCTGTGAAGCATGATGGGTGTTCAAGGTGCTCACCATATATATCTAGATAAATTCCTTGAGGGGCCTAGTTTCCAAAATGGGGTCACTTGTGAGGGGGGTTTCCGCTGTCTATTCCAGCCAATTTTGTGTTCCGAAAGTCGAATGGTGCTCCTTGCCTTCCGAGCCCTGCTGTGCACCCAAACAGTAGTTTTCCACTACATATGGGGTATCGACGTACTCAGGAGAAATCGCACAAATTTTATGGTTCATTTTCTCCTGCTACGCTTGGGAAGATGCAAAATTTTGAGTTAAAGCAAAATTTTTTCGTGAAAAGTAAAATGCTAATTATTTCCTTGCACATTGGTTTAATTCCTGTGAAGGACCTAAACGGTTTATAAACTTCTTAAGGCTATGTGCCCTCAATGCAGAAATGCTCAGGATTTTTTCCTGAACGTTTCTGCATCTCCCTGGCAGAAAAAACGCATGCGGATTGTACATGCGGATTGTACATGCGTTTTTCCTGCCAGGGAAAGCGTTCTTCACATGCATTTCCGCATGCGGGTTGACAAGCGCTTTCCAAGCAATTTTAGCATCACTTGGAAAGTGCTTGACAACTTGGTCACACTATATAAATCCATGCAAACGGCATGGATTTATCTAGTGTGACTCCAAAGAATGGTAAAAAATAAATAAATCTACACTTACCTTCCGATGGCCCCCCCAGTCTTGCTTCCCTCCGTCCTGGCGTGCCGGCAGCTCGCGGTACACTGAAGGACCTGCCGTCACATGGCTATGACGTCAGCGCAGGTCTTTCAGTCCACCGCGAGTTGCCGGCTAGTGAAGACGAGCGCACCGCGGGCCATCAGAAGATAAATATAATATTTATTTTTTATTTTATTCTTTTTTTACAGGTTCTATGGTACCCGGGTTCGGAGGAGAGTCTCCTCTCCTCCACACCCGGGTACCATCCGCACATTGAAACACTTGGATTCCGCATGTACAGATGCAGTGATGCGTTATCCAAGCGATTCAATGCAAGTCAATGGCGGTGTAAACGCAGCGCTTCCGCAAAATAATTGGTAGTGCTGCGGATTTTTCCGCAATGATAAGACGCAGCGGAAATTTCCACAGCATGTGCACAGCGCATGCGGATTATCATTGGGGGACATGGCAGGCCTTCTACCATGCGTTTTTGCAGCGTTTCTGCAGCGTTTTTGCCGCTGCTTAAACGCTTAAAAAACGCATCGTGGGCACACAGCCTAAATGTGGTTTTGAGCACTTTGAGGAGTGCAGTTTTTTGAATGGTGTTATTTTTGGGTATTTTCTATCACATAAGCCACTCAAAGTCACTTCAAATGTCATGTGGTCCCTAAAAAAATGTAAATATAAATTTGTTACAAAAATGAGAAATTGCTGATCAACTTTTAACCCTTCTAACTTCCTAACAAAACATGTTTCAAAATTGGTGCTGATGTAAACTAGACATGTTGAAAATGGTATTTATTAACTATTTTGTGTGGTATAACTATCTGGTTTAAGGGCAGAAAAATTCAAAGTCTGAAAATGTTTCAATTTTCAGAAATAAACGCAAATAATATCAACCAAAATTTACCACTAACATGAAGTACAATATGTCACGAAAAAACAATCTCCGAATCACTGGGATCTGTTAAAGAGTTCCAGAGTTATTATTCCATAAAATGACACTAGTCAGATTTGGAAAATGAGGCTCGGTCATTAACGTACAAAGTGGCTTGGTCCTTAAGGGGTTAATGAATCAGAGTGTTTGTCTTCTTTTGTACTTCATATATCATTGCTTTTGAGTGTCTAGTCCTTCAACTTTAAACTTCATTGCCAGGAAGATTGTTAGCTTTCAGTTTTACTATGAGTAGACTTTGTTATCAGCACTAGGGGAAGTAAACATTCTTACTAAACTGAAGAGAGATACATCAATTAAGGAATAAACTGGGCGTATTTTTACATATTTTAATATATCAATTATGTGAAAAATTGCAAGAATACATTTCTTAAGGCCCGATTAACAAGACAGAGCTCTGTATAGGCAGTTGTAGTTCTACACCTAGAATATGTCTAGCGCCGTACTACAAAGCCTCAGGCATTCCATATGTCACAGGTGCACAGTGAAGCTCCATAGACTTCTGTTATGGTTCAGAGAATGTAAACAGGTTTAATAAGACCATGAACATAAGGCCTTAGGAAGAATGACCATTCTTGACTGCTGTGTCAGACTACCTATATCAGTTAGTCCAAGTAAAAAAGAGGATTTTTGGTACTCACCGTAAACTCCCTTTCTCGGGGCCTTCATTGGGGGACACAGGAAACCATGGGGTGTATGCTGCTGACACTAGGCAGAAATAAAAAAGGCTAACTCCTCCCCACCAGGCTACACCCACTGACAGGGAGAGAACTAACCAGTTTGTAAGAAAGCAGTAGGAAAGGAGATATAAAGAGACTACCCTGAGATGAACCAACAATGGAACAAATAAGGGTGGGTGCTGTGTCCCCCAATGAAGGCTCCGAGAAAGGGATTTTACGGTGAGTACCAAAAATCCTCTTTTCTCTATTGCTTCATTGGGGGACACAGGAAACCATGGGACGTCCAAAAGCAGTCCCTAGGGTGGGAAGAGACAAGTACTCAAAAAGGTAAGGTCGGTCCATTGCTGCATGAGGGACCTCCTATTCAGATTGGCGCTGCTGAGGCCGAACGGAGCTACCGTGTAGTACAAGAAGGTGTCGACCGAAGACCAGGAAAGATCACCAGTTCCTGGAGAGATAGAAAGATTTTGGATAATCTTGGAGTGTCCCCCTTCGGAAGAAACTGCGAAGAAAAAACAGAACAGTGAGTTAGCGGAAAGAACCAGACTGTCTAATTTAGCGCTCCACCCTGGATGTAATACATGGCTGGGAAGATAAGACGGGAGAATCATGGACTTCCCGGTGGCTATTGACTGAGGCCCTAAATGGCAGTTCCCAGGCAGGGGAACAAGTGTCACTGGACACTTCGTACTTTCGACAGGCGGAGCGCTTAAAAGAGAAGAGGATGGCTCCTCCCATACAGGAAAAACTTCGCCCAGAGGTAACATGAAGGGTCACCCTGTCCCATGTTTTACACTGTCCCCCAACATTACTGAACATGCTTATGTAGAGATGATAGAAGGGGGGAAACAGGGCAGGGAGATAGAAACCAAAGAGTCCGACTTTGAAAAGGAAGAATCGAGGACTCTTACCATGGGAGCCTTGGCGCCAAGGGAGGGAAGATTCCACGCACGATAGGCGTAATCGTGATGACACCTGTCAAGCTGGAGTAACGACCGCCCATCTGATGACACCTGTCAGGCTGGAGTAACGACCGCCCGACTGAAGTGAAAACTGTGATGAGGAAAAAACTTTACCTGTCTCTGGAAATGTAAACGACCGACTGGTCTGTGTTACGCTGGACAGGCCGGCTTGAGGAAGGATCATCATATCTTGAATGGCGGAAGTTCTCTTGTCGAAGGGGAAGATACGGTAAGGGACACGGCATTAAAGGGGCCTTGTCAGGTAGGTGGCAGACTACTCAGGATGTGGAGTTAGGGGTCCATCCTAAGCCATCCGGAAAACGATAGTCCATCTTGGTCCTAGACAGGTGACAATCCTGAAGGGAGGAAGAGAAGACGAGTACCTGTACGCGGAATCATGAATCCAAGCTGAGTTTCCCCGAGACAAGCTCCGTTAACAACCAATTAACCTGCAAATGTTGGGTGCTGCTGACAACTATAGGGAAAAAGAAAAAACAGAGACAACAACTCCTGTAGGGGCACTCCACGGCTTCCTATAGGAGACCGGAGGGAAAAATTGGCCAGGAGCTTGGACGGACCGGAGCAGTCCTGAAAGCCCCATAGCGGCAAGCAGAAGCAGTCATGAAGACTGAACCTGCGACCTGACGATGCAGCGATAGCCAGCGGCTTGTATCTGTTCGTGGAGAGAGGAGGACAAAGCCGTGGCGAGGCACCACGTACCAGACATTAACGGACGAGGCTACTGAAAAAGGATACAGGACGAGCGGGCTGAGAGAATCCGTTTCGAAGATGAACAGAGGTCAGTTCCTGACACGCACCAGATACCATGTCTGTAATACCGTCAGGGCTGGAAAGACATCATGACGTAACTGATGAAGACTTGAAGTGGTGAGTTCCTGAGGGAATAAGGTGTTAAGTACCGATACACAAACAGGCTGACGATCATGTATTGGATATTATACCGTAGGTAAAAGCAGGACGCAGCACTGTAAATTGCGGACAAGAAAGATAGTAGCTCTTATCCGCTATGGATAACAGTCAGGGAGCCAGTAATAGTTAATATAGGTAACCTTTCCTTAGATGTGGCTGTGGGCAGAAGAGAAAGTCTGCCATAGGAAAACAGAGCTAATGGGTCTGACCTACAGCAGGATGTTGAGAACATAACAGACAGTTGACTCATAAGTAACTCTCTGTAGCAGAGGTAAGGGTGGATGATGGCCTGTCTGTCCATAAATAGCAGTGGTGATATAACACCCTTCTCCTGATTCCTACTATAGACTGTAGAGGTGCTGACCGAATATGACGGTTACGGTACATATCTGTGAATCCTATCCCTAGGCACAGGGAGTGCGGCTCCTGTATATACCTATATGGGAGTGCCATGCGATGAGGCAGTATCCGAGGAATCCGTTAGAGGTAATGGGCTGCCGGAACGAGGATGTCAGAATGTTACCTGATCTGGATACCTTATCCTGAAAGTCTCCCCTGTCTGCGGAGATGCTCTGATGGAATCTTCGTGGATGAATCGTCTAGCCTTCTGGAGGTAGACCGAGGGCTCCATGGGAGAGGTAGTCTTCCTGATTAAGTCTGCTGATAGCTGTTGACCAGCTGTGCATCATGTGCTGTAACTTAAGAGTCGAGATGTAAATGGCAGGGGATCAGCGACAGACCCCAGACTACCTCTGGGAGAGAGGAGTGGGAATCATGTGGAAATGAACCTGGATGGTGGTCCAGACATTGGGTGGGAGTGAACCCGCTTCTTTGACCTGTGTAATGTCGGTCATGGCTGCAAGTATCTGATTCAGGAGGAACTGATCAGAGCTGCAGAGGCGGACGTATTCTTAGACAGCCGCATAGGGTCCTCAACCAAAGACTGAGATGCGCCCGCTTCTAAGACCTATGTAAGGTTCGTCATAGCTGCATGCGTCTAATTCAGGAGGAACTAATCAGAGCTGCAGAGGCGGATGGATTATTAGTTAGCTGCAAGAGGACTTCAACCAAAGACTGAGATGTGCTGGTTAGGTCAGTATGACTAAAATAGGGAGGCAACCTACTCTGAGGAGGGGGTGCGCTCTCATCCCTGGCGGCGGGGTCTCCTGAGAGACTTATATGAATCTGGCTTTGGTCAGAGCAGGGACACTTGGTCTGGAATGATGAGGTCCATAAACCCATACAGTTCATAGTCAGGGATGATTCAAACACTATGGTTCTGCAGCAAGATCCTGCACAAGAGAGAGCATCTTTCATTTGTATTTTATTTATTTATTTATTTATTTTTTTGTTTTATTTATTTATCTTATTTTTTACATATGGCATGACAGTAGGCTCTATGGTTCTGGAGTCTACAAAACTATATGGTTGCAACAAGATGTCTCTGATATGCCCACAAACACCTTATGAGTTTGGAATGAGATGCCCCGCAAACACTATGGGATTGGAATGAGATGCCCCGCAAACACTATGGGTTTGGAATGAAATGCCCCTCCAACACTATGGGTTTGGAATGAAATGCCCCGCAAACACTATGGGTTTGGAATGAGATGCCCCGCAAACACTATGGGTTTGGAATGAGATGCCCCGCAAACACTATGGGTTTGAAATGAGATGCCCCGCAAACACTATGGGTTTGGAAGGAGATGCCCCGTAAACACTATGGGTTTGGAAGGAGATGCCCCGCAAACACTATGGGTTTGGAACGAGATGCCCCGCAAGCACTATGGGCTTGGAAGGAGATGCCCCGCAAACACTATGGGCTTGGAAGGAGATGCCCCGCAAACACCATGGGTTAGGCATGAGATGCCCCGCGAACACTATGGGTTTGGAATGAGATGCCCCACAAACGCTATGGTTGTGGAATAAGCTGACTAGGCCTACCTGGTCCTGTGTGGAGACCCTGTTGTTGCCCAGCTAGAGGTCTACGAATATTGCCTGAAAATATGCTGGGGCTGTAGGCATTTGCTGTGCATGGACGTGTGGCTGGAGCTACGTCAGGGCAAAAGTTATCTGCAGATAGACAGGTGGTGCGGCTGGGCCATGCTAAGAGCCACAGACAGCCTTGTTGATGAGTGGCGAGCATATATAAGCCGTGGGCGCCTGCAGACGCATGGATGTTGTGACATACCATGGTGCGGGGCCCAGGCCGCCGCACGGAAACCGTGGCAGGGGCTGAGCCGGGGACGGCAGGCAGCTGCGCAGGTGTTGTGGCCAGAGCTGTGAGGCCGCAGTCGGATGGGAGCTGCGGCTGGAGACATGCTGCGAGCCACAGACAGGTATATAGATGTGGTGGCGAGCGGGCTAGAAGCTGCGGGCGTCTAGAGTCGCATGAATGCTGTGGCTGGAGCTGAGGCCCGCAGGAAGCGGTACTGGAGCCGCGGTCAGGACTGAGACCGGGCCAGTCGGAAATTGCACCGACGCGGCGGCCGGAGCCGAGCCGGGGCAGCAGTCAGCCGCACGGATGTTGAGGCCAGGGCTGTGAGGCCGCAGTCAGATGGGAGCTGCGACTGGAGATATGCTGCAAGCCATAGCAGGGATATGGATGTAGTAGCGAGCAGGCTAGAGGCTGCGGGCATCCACAGACGCATAGATGCTGCGGCTGGAGCTGAGCTGGGGCCCGCAGGTACCGTTACTGATGCAGTCATCAGGGCTGAGACCGGGCCGGTAGGCAGCCGCACCGATGCCGCAGCTGGGGCTGAGCCGGGGCCCACCGGCAGCCGCACAGGTGCTGCAGCTAGAGCTGAGTCAGGGCCCGCAGGCAGCTGCACAGATGCCGCGGCTAGGAGCTGGGAATCACAGGTGGCCGTACAGATGCCACGGCTGGCCGAACCAGGAATCGCAGGCAGCTGCACGGATGCTGTGGCCCGGGCAGAGCTGGGTCCCGCAGGCAGCAGCCGGAAGCTGTAGCCGGGGCTGTGCCAATGAGATGCCTCTGCAGTCGCATGGAAAAAGATGGCGGGGATGGAGGGGGGCGGGGCCAAAAAGGGCGCGCAGAGAGCCCACGCTGAGAAGACAGTAAAAACTCAAAGGATTGGTTCAAAAAGGCGCAGGGAAGGCACCGCGGCTATGATAGGCTAGGGAGAAGGGGGAGTGGCCTAAGTGGAGCATTGAGCTGGGCCGAAGTCCGGGTCTAAATTTATTTGAAAGACACGTGTCTTTGCTGTGGAGCCCCGCCGCCAATTACAGGAAGCTATGGAAGGGAGGGATACCTGCATCCAGCCGTGGTGCCGACTCCTTCTTCACAGTTCTGAAGACGGCATCAGGAGCCCCCGGGAATAAAAAGGGGGTCACTGGGATCTTTGCGTCTTCCTTCCCGCACCATCTCTGGTCCCAGACGGTGCAGAAGACGGTGTTGACCCTAGATGAGGGGAGGGTCACTGACTAGTGACCACTGTCTTCCTCCCGGCCCGCTCCGAGGAGGGGGCTGGGGTGGGGGAGGCAGGACCGTCCACCATGAGCAGCTCCGAGACACGCTTGAGGTGTTGGAGGGAAAAAAGGGTCCTGCCTGTTAGACAAGAGAGTGGACGATGTGGGCGACACCACACTGTTCTCTCTGTCCCAAAAGGTGGGAAATCAGGGTGATCTGTTACACCCTGTTGCCCGAAGTCACAAGCTGAATCTGAAAGAAAAAGATCATTAGTAAAACACAACAAGATGGTAGAGACGGGTCTGAGCGCAGACCCATGTCTTGCCTCCTTGGACACTAACCAAAAACTGGTTAGTTCTCTCCCTGCCAGTGGGTGTAGCCTGCTGGGGAGGAGTTAGCCTTTTTTATTTCTGCCTAGTGTCAGCCTCCTAGTGGCAGCAGCATACACCCCATGGTTTCCTGTGTCCCCCAATGAAGCGATAGAGAAATACACCTTATAGACGTTATAGTCAGCAATAGAAGGCCGAAATGTCATTTGTTGAATGGAGCTGATCTAGAGTACCTGAGAGTGTTCCCTAATCAGTGTGACAGTGGTGGTGTTCCTCTCTCACATATCCAGCTGTTGTCGGTATTACTAGCAGCTGACCAGTGGGGATATCAGGTGTTGGACCCCCACCAACCTGATATCCTATGTCCCTACTGTCCTGGATCCAGCGGACAGTCCCTAATTTGGAGAGCTGTCCCGAGAGGTCGGGGGTATGTCCCAATTTCAACTGCATCTGTAGTCTCGGGACACCAATACAGTTGAACAAAATAGGGAAGCTGGAAGCCATCAGATCCCTGCTCCAACGTTCCATCTGGGTTCAGACTGAAGGACCTGCAGTGACCTTCAGGTCATGTAATATCAGGTCATGACACTGGATAGCAGAAAGTAGCTCAATGACAGAAGCAGGGGTGTGAAGTACATACAGGTAAGTAGAATGCTTGAGTGGGGGGTAATGTGGAGAATTCATACTGTGGGGGCATTATAATTTGTGGAATTCATATAGTAATACTGTGTGTTATGGGACATTAAATTGTGTTGTTATATTGGGGTGTCTACGGGGTCATTATAGTACTGCTGAGGAATATACGGCACTCCTGGTGTGTGAAGAGGTGCCAAAGTAGGGTTCCAATCTAAATAGGATTAGACAATCTAAATGGCGCCATTCTCAAGCGGCGTGCGTCGCACACACCAGCGCTTATAGAAGCAGTACCTCCCTTGTACCAGTGGCAATCAGGTCCTGATGAAGGTCCAAATGTAGGACCGAAAACGTTTATTTAGGCAATCTTTTATAGTTAAATGTTTTTGGTCCTACATTTTGACCTTCATCAGAACTTGATAGCCACTGATACAAGGGAGGTACTGCTTCTATATGCGCTGGTGTGTGCAAGGCACGCCGCTTGAGAATGTCGCCATTTAAATTGCCTAAATAAACAAACCCTTTATTCACTGCAATCCTTTTGAGTGCCGAGTGTTACCTTCGTATGGGGTCATTATACTCTGTAGAGTAGCTGTGTGGTCATTATACTGTATGGGAGATGACTGTATAGGCATTATATTGTTTGGGGGACTATGGGGGCATTATATATGTTGGGAGGCAATGTAAGGGCATCATACTGTGAGGCCATCATACTACACTGTGTAGGAGGGACTTTTGAGGAATTATACTGTGTGGGGGCAATATGGGTGTGCAATACTGTGGGATTCTCATACTGTGTGTTGGGGCAAATTGGGAGCATTATACTGTGTGTGGGGACTATGGGGACCATAATGTGTGGACAGTAGTGTTGAGCAAACATGCTCGACACTGCTCGGTACTCGCCCGAGCATCACGCTACTCGGGATGTTCGACGAGCACCGAGCATTTCCGGGTTACTCGGGCGGGAGCTCGGGTCTCCGCCCTGCATGTTTGGCGCTCTTTACAGAGCCAATGAACATGCAGGGATTGCCAGCCAGTCACTGTAATGCTGCAGCCATGTTGGTTGTGGGCATTACAGTGATTGGCTGGCCGCACAGCGTCACCTCGAGTATTTAAAACCGGGCGCCGTCATCTTGGACACAGTCGCTCCGGATTAGACAGTGTAGGGACAGCGCTGCTGATTTAGGGAGAGATATAAACTGCGAAATAGTGTAGGGTCTGTAAAGGCTGCCAGAACAAATAAACAGTCCTTTTCAGGACTAATATCCATCCCAGATACCAGGCAGGCAGGCTGTATAGGAGACACAGTGGTTATACCAGCAAACGCTGCATTACAGTCCTGTGTGCTCCTGTTGCTCAAATTGCTGGACTTAGCACCAGGTGTCGGGGGCCAGGAAAAAATCCTTTTTTTTCCATCTAAATCCTCCTTTTTTTTCCTCCTTCACACTGTACAAATACCCGTCTTATTAACCTTTTGGTGTGTCCCCCCCCAAAAAAAAAGCGTGTCTCTGATTTTTCAGACACAAATATAACTGTTGAAAATAGTCTGGTGTAGGCTAGAGAAACAGAAGTGTTGTTTTGCACTTCCACGGTTCAAACCTCTGTATTATCCATTTTGGGCCATTTGTATCTAAAAAAAAAAAACAGTTTGAGTGTGTCGCTCACTGTTCAGCCGCAAATATCTCTATTTAAAAAAGTGTGGTATACCCCAGTAAACAATAACTGTGGTTTTGCCATCCCATGGTAAAAAATCTCTATTATTCAGCTTTTGGTATTTTTTTCCGTAAAGAAAAACAGTAGTGTCTCCTGACTGTTGTGACACAAATTTATATCTGTTGAAAATAGTCTTGTGTAGGCCCGACATCCCAGTGTGGTTTCGCAGTTCCACGGGTCAAATCGCTGTACTATCCAGTATTGGGCCTTTGGTATCTAAAAAAACAGCAGTTTGAGTGTGTCGCTCACTGTTCAGCTGCAAATATCTCTATTTAAAAAAGTGTGGTATACCCCAGTAAACAATAACTGTGGTTTTGCCATCCCACGGTAAAAAATCTCTATTATTCAGCTTTTGGTATTTTTTTCCGTAAAGAAAAACAGTAGTGTCTCCTGACTGTTGTGACACAAAAATATATCTGTTGAAAATAGTCTTGTGTACGCCCGACATCCCAGTGTGGTTTCGCAGTTCCACGGGTCAAATCGCTGTACTATCCAGTTTTGGGCCTTTGGTATCTAAAAAAAAAAAGCAGTTTGAGTGTGTCGCTCACTGTTCAGCCGCAAATATCTCTATTTAAAAAAGTGTGGTATACCCCAGTAAACAATAACTGTGGTTTTCCTCTTCCACAGTTCTAATCTACTCTTTATTACCCTTTTTCCATTGATAATGCAAGTGTAAGCTATTTTACTTCATTTACAATGGGCAAGGCGCGTGGCAAGGAACGTGGAAGTGGACGTTCTGGTGATGGTTCGTGCAGAGGACGGGGCCGTGGCCAAGGTGAAAATGTGCCACAACCAACAGCCACATCTTCTCGCTCCCACTTCTTGACGAATTACTAGGGAAGCACAGAACAACACCAGTATTGAGAACTGATCAGTGTGAACAGGTTATTAATTGGATAGCAGACAATACTTCCAGTTACCTGGGCACCACCACCTCCGGTCTGTCTTCCACACGGTCAACTCTTAGTAGCGTGAGTCTCGACTGCATACTCCTCCTCACCCTGATGCTCCTTCCTCCCACCATGCCGAGTGTCGTCAGACAGCAAGTGATCCCACACTTGGACACTCTGAAGAGCTGTTCACTGGTCCATTTCCATATTTGGGCCCCTCGCCTGATACGCTTGAAGTGGTGGAAGAGGAGATCCCATGTTGCGATGCCCAAATATCTGAACAGCCACGGCCACAGGAAGTCGATGTTGGCAATCTGTCACAAGAGGTGGACGATGACGAGACACAATTGCCAGGAAGTGAGGAGAAGGATCGTGGTGCGCAAGTGGAAGAGGAGGAGGTGGTGGATGATCTAGTAACTGACCCAACGTGGAAGGAGGACATGCAGAGTGAGGCCAGCAGCACACAGGGGGAGGGAGGCAGAGTACCCCAACAGGCAGGAAGAAGCAGTGTGGTGGCCGCAGACAGAAGGCAGGCAACCGTTCCCCGTAACAACAACACGAGGGACGTTGCCAGTACAAGCGGTAGGTCTTCCAGAGTCTGGAATTTTTTTAAAGACTCTGCTGATAACCCCAAAAAGGCCATATGTTCCACCTGCCATGCCAGCATCAGCAGGGGTGACAAAACTACCAGCCTGACCACCACCAGCATGATCAGGCACATGGCAGCAAAGCACCCGACTTTGTGGGGCGAAATCCAGGGTCCACGACCAGTGTCAGCGGGTGTCACCACTGCCTCTTCCACTGTTGTGCGTGCAATTGAACCTCCTGTTGTGTGTGCAAGGCAATCCCCTGTCCATACTGCATGTAAAGATGCCCCCTCCTCTCAGTCTTCACTTGTTATGGCAGTTTCTCAAGAAACAGCATCAACGTCCACGTCCCACCGCAGCGTTCAATTGTCCATATCCCAGACCTTTGAACGAAAGCGGAAATTCGCAGCTAACGCCCCACAGGCCACAGTCCTAAATTCGCACATTTCACGACTGCTTGCATTTAGGCTGGTGGAGACGGAATCCTTCCGCAATCTTATGGCGGTGGCCGTCTCTCGGTACTCGGTCCCCAGCCGACACTATTTTGCCCGGTGTGCCATCCCCGCACTACACAAGCACGTGTCCCAAAGCATCTGCCGTGCCCTCAACAACGCAGTTACTGGGAGAGTCCACCTGACAACGGACACGTGGACAAGTGCTTGTGGCCAGGGACGGTACATCTCTCTGACGGCACACTGGGTAAACATAGTGGTAGCCGGGACCCAGTCGGACCTTGGGACGGAACACATCCTCCCCACACCGAGGATTGCGGGCCCTATGTCAGTCAGAGTTGCCCCCACAGTGTACAGCTCCTGCGCATCCTCCTCCTCCTCCTCATGTTCAGCCTCCATCTCAGATATCACCACATCAGTTACAAGCTGGAAGCATTGCAGTACTGCCTCCGCCAAGCGGCAACAGGCTGTGCTGAAACTCATAAGCTTAGGTGATAAACCTCACACTGCTTGTGAGTTGTGGACAGCTGTGAAAGAGCAGGCAGATCTGTGGCTGAGACCGCTGAACCTACATCCCGGCATGGTCGTGTGTGACAATGGCCGTAACCTGGTGGCGGCTCTGAGGCGAGGTGAGATCACACACGTACCATGCCTGGCTCATGTGCTTAACCTCGTGGTTCAGCGGTTTCTTAAATCGTACCCCGAGTTGCCAGATCTGCTCGTGAAAGTACGCCGCCTGTCAGCTCATTTTCGCAAGTCGGCTACAGCTTCCGCCGCCCTTGCTGTGTTGCAGCAGCGTTTGCAGCTTCCGGCACACCGACTGGTGTGTAATGTCCCCACACGTTGGAACTCTACCCTCCACATGTTGCAAAGGATTTGTGAGCAGAAGAGAGCAGTTGTGGAGTACCAGCTGCAACAAGGCCGTCGATATTCAGGTCAGACTCCACACATAAGACCTCAGGAGTGGACCTGGATGTCTGACATATGTACCATCCTGACAAACTTTGAGGAGGCCACCAAGATGGTGAGTGGCGATGACGCCATCATTAGTGTCAGCATCCCACTTGTCTGTCTTTTGCAACGCTCTCTGCAGAGAATTAAAGAGGAGGCATTGCAGCCAGAGTATGATGAGATGGATCAAGAAGCCGTAGCGGGCGATTACACACAGCCCAGCCTCATCTCATCCCAATGTGCATTGGGGAACAATGAGGGAGAGGAGGAGGAGGAGGAAGAACAGGAGCTGCTATCATGCGTTGTAGACGGTAGTACCTGTACAAGTGTCATACCGTCGGTTCAGCATGCGTGGCCTGAGGAGGAGGAGGAGGAGAGCATGGTCAGTCGTCATCTTGGTGAGGACACGGAAATCTTGCCCTTTACCAGTCTGGCACGCATGGCTGACTTTATGTTACGCTGCCTTAACCGTGACCCTCGCGTTGTCAAAATGTTGGGTGACAGTCATTACTGGTTGGTGACACTTGTAGACCCCCGCTACAAGGAGAACTTTCACTCTCTTATTCCTGAGGTGGAGAGGTCTACAAAAATGGGGCAATACCAGAAGGCCCTTGCTGCAGAACTCTTAAAAAAATTCCCATCTGAACACGCTAGCGGCAGAGGTCACAGTTCGTTGCCCAACCAAGGCGTACAGGCGAGAGAGATGCAACTCCAATCCAGCAGAGGCAGGGGAACACTGTCAACGTTCTGGGACAGTTTTCTGACACCCGCCCAGCTTACAGGCCCTGAGGCGCAGGATACTCTCACAAGGAGTGGAAAGTTTCAAAAGATGGTGAGGGAGTACCTTGCCGATCGTACCAGCGTCCTCCGTGATTCCTCTGTGCCTTTCAATTATTGGGTATCCAAGCTGGACACTTGGAATGAACTCGCTCTGTACGCCTTGGAGGTCCTGGCCTGCTCTGCCGCTAGCGTGTTATCGGAGCGTGTTTTTAGTGCCGCTGGGGGAATTATAACTGATAAGCGCACTCGCCTGTCAACTGACAATGCTGACAAGCTGACCCTTATCAAAATGAACAAGGGCTGGATTGGGCCAGACTTCTCATCACCACCAAATGACAGCAGAGTAACATAAAGTCAAATCCACTGTGTTATTTTGGGAGGTGTATTCACATGCACCGCTTCACACCCACACATGGGTATACGCTTCCTCGTTTTGGCTGTTTAATCTTCTTCTCCTTATCCTCAGCCTCCACCACCACTATACCACCAGGGTGCCAGCATTGCAAGTTCCTCCGTCCTAATTTTTGGCAGCTTTTGCTGGGAAAGCATAGGCAAATACCATGGGACACCCACTCCCCAATAATGGGACTTATGTTTGTAATATGCTGTACTGCATGGCTCTTGTAAGGGGCATTGCAAGTTGCTCCGTCCTAATTTTTGGCAGCTTTTGCTGGGAAAGCATAAGCAAATACTATGGGAGACCCACTCCCCAATAATGGGACTTATGTTTGTAATATGCTGTACTGCATGGCTCTTGTAAGGGGCATTGCAAGTTGCTCCGTCCTAATTTTTGGCAGCTTTTGCTTGCAAGGCATAAGCAAATACTATGGGACACCCACTCTCCAATAATGGGACTTATGTTTGAAATATGCTGTACTGCATGTGACGCGCCCCCTGAGCCGTGTGTACACGTGTGTGGGATACCCGGTGCCGGGTCTCTGGGGTCTGTAGTCTCCGTGGCGGTGACCCGGTCCCGTGGCTCCGGCTGGTCAAACCAGTGGCAGTCTTTCTTAGGTTTTGAGGTTAATTGTCCGACTGCGCCACCCGTGGATTACGGTCAGGGAGTACCACCGCTGTGAGGCAGACCGCTGAGGCTGGTGTTGTGTGCGCAGCATAGAATGGGATAACTCCCCTCGGGAGGAGTATAGCCTCAGGGCAGTGAGTGTGGATGATGGGGGTGATGGTGCACGAGCGCAGCAGGAACGACTCAGAGTCTTTGCAGTGCAGTTCAGGGTCTTTACTGATGATTATAAAGTAGACCTTCCCGGGAGTACTGGCTAGCATAAGAGGCCTGGTCAGTCTGTGAGCAAGCAGGAGTTCCCCTGGCCAGGTGGAGTTGTAAGCCTCCCCGTCTGTCTGCACTCTTCCTGGCTCCCTTGCTGTAAGCAGGTAGAAGTAGCCCACGTCCCTGAGTGTACCGTGTAGTGCTTACCCGTATGGCTGGTGACTTGGGGCCTTCTGTTAGCCTCCGCTCCACGACGGCGGTGCTGGTCCCTTGCTTGTGACTGAGCCTCCGGGCTTCTATGGCCAGAGGACCTGAAATCCCCTGCCGGCTGGTTTCTGCTGCTGGATATATAAGTCCTCACAGCTACGGACTCCTGTGTCCGGTTCCTATTGTCTTCTGCCAGGGCGAGCTCTGCTCAGCTTCCAGCCCCTGGTCTTTAGCTCCTAGCTCCTACAGAGCTCCTTGCTGTTACTTTCCCTTGCTCTCACTCTGACTCTGACTGTTCTCTGACTCACTCAACCCTGCCCCAGATCCAGTTTATAAGGGCAGAATTCTCCCCTCCCAGGACTGGGGCAGGAGGATGTTGCATGTTTAAGGGATCCTGACCAGGAAACCTCCCACTTGCTCTCCGACGTAATATCTCTATTACTGTGGTGACCAGACCCCTGGGGTGCCACACATGGCTCTTGTAAGGGGCATTGCAGTTCCTCATAATTTTTGGAAAGCCTTCCATTCACTGCTTAGGCCAACAGTGCACGGGAGACCCAATTGCTATAAATCGAAAAAAAGGTTTAGTTAACGCCTTCTGACCTCCATGTCATTTCCAAGGGGCATTGGAGTGGCTCGAAATTTTTGGTAGGCATTGCACTCACTGTATGCCCTATAACTGTGTAGCTGAACTGCTCCTTTTGTTACAGAAACATATCCTACAAGACATATCTGGTTGACTGGCCTGATATTGATGTGAATGGTCCCTGTTCCTCCTGCTCTTTCTCCTTTGCCACCACCTCATCCATCATTTATCACCTGAAGCTTTGTTTTAACGGGAGTCATAGAACTGGGATAGTAGCAGGAAAACATCCAGCAATCCTCAGAGGAGGTAGGATATGCGCCAAAACGCGGACCACTTCAGGCCTAGCCGCTACTACATACATGCGCTTGCATTCCAAGAAAACAAAGCAGATGCTAACTTCTATCATCATCATCATGCTCCTCACCTAGGCACTCTCAACTCCCCTGATAGAGAAGCCAGAGCCCACCGGAGGAGTCTGGTTCTCTGGTGGGCTCGTCCAATGCTGCCCTAAAGCAGGCCAGGCTAAGAAAAGTGTGGGGGAAGGTGACAGAAGAAATCAGGGCGGCTGGGGACCGAGTATGGACACCTGGCCGCCACCTGGCGGCTGGGGACCGAGCGTGGACACCTGGCCGCCGGGCGGCTGGGGACAGAGTATGGATACCTCGCTGCCGAAGCGGCCATGAGGTAGTGGCCAGCTTCGGCCTCCTCCAAACTAAAAGGCCCCATTTCAAGTGAAAGCTAGCAGTATGGTATTGCAGCCTGCGGGTGGGTGGGTGGTTGGCTGCATATTTTCGCTTGCATTGCAAGGAATGGGGGAGGTACAATTGAACACTGCCCTGGGACAAGGACTTGCACGGGGATAGTTGCAAGTCTGCATCTTCTGATGCGGCAAGGATCACTTCTGATGGGCACACTTTTAGACAGTGACCTAGGGGTCAGAGATGCTTCCAGGGGTCTTCCCCATGCTGATCCCTTGTCTTTTCAGCACTGTATGCATGTGTCACACAGCACATGGCCAGATAAGGTTGTAAAATGTTAAAATGACATTTCCCGGTGAACGCATTTGTCACGGTTGAAAGCAATACAAAAGTGCAAAAACGCATGAAAAATGCTACTTGGCTACTTGTGAACATAGCCCAAGGTGTGGAGGAGTATTTTTGTTTTTGGTTATTTATTTTACCTTATACACAAGTTTTTACCCTGGAAAGGAAATTCCTTAACATATTTCACAGGAAAACCGTTTCAGTTTCGTTTTTGAACGTTTTATTGTGAGCCCGCAAAAGTGGCTTAATACCTCTGACCACGTTGTTGACAGCAGTGACCTGGGGGTCAGAAATGCTTCCAGGGGCGATCCCCATGCTGCCCCCATGTCTTTTGAGCACTGTCACTATCGTTTTGGGCACTTTTTAGGCTTTCTACAGACTGCCGGGGGTGCTGCCGCAAAAATGCTCTGGTCTCTCATAGACTAACATTGGGCTCGTTGCTCGGGTCGAGCACCGGAGTATCACGGTAAGCTCGGCCCGAGCTTCGAGCACCCGAGCATTTTAGTGACCGCTCAACACTATCAGTCGTCATCTTGGTGAGGACACGGAAGTCTTGCCCGTTACCAGTCTGGCACCCATGGCTGACTTTATGTTACGCTGCCTTAACCGTGACCCTCGCATTGTCAAAATGTTGGGTGACAGTCATTACTGGTTGATGACACTTTTAGACCCCCCCTACAAGGAGAACTTTCACTCTCTTATTCCTGAGTTGGAGAGGTCTACAATAATGGGGCAGTACCAGAAGGCCCTTGCTGCAGAACTATTAAAAAAATTCCCATCTGAACACGGTAGCGGCAGAGGTCACAGTTCTCTGCCCAACTAAGGCATACAGGCGAGAGAGACGCAACTCCAATCCAGGAGAGGCAGGGGAACACTGTCAATGTTCTAGGACAGTTTTCTGAGACCTGCCCAGCTTACAGGCCCTGAGGCGCAGGGTACTCTCACAAGGAGTGGAAAGTTTCAAAAGATGGTGAGGGAGTACCAGCGTCCTCTGTGATTCCTCTGTGCCTTTTAATTATTGGGTATCCAAGCTGGACACTTGGAATGAACTCACTCTGTATGCCTTGGAGGTCCTGGCCTGCCCTGCCGCTAGCGTGTTATCGGAGCGTGTTTTTAGTGCCGCTGGGGGAATTATAACTGATAAGCGCACTCGCCTGTCAACTGACAATGCTGACAAGCTGACCCTTATCAAAATGAACAAGGGCTGGATTGGGCCAGACTTCTCATCACCACCAAATGACAGCAGAGTAACATAAAGTCAAATCCACTGTGTTATTTCGGGAGGTGTATTACCATGCATCGCTTCACACCCACACATGGGTATACACTTCCTCATTTCGGCTGTTTTTTGCTCTTCTCCTTATCCTCCGCCTCCACGACCACTATACCACCAGGGTGACCGTGGTCCATGTTGCCAGCATTGCAAGTTCCTCTGTCCTAATTTTTGGCAGCTTTTGCTTGGAAGGCATAGGCAAAGACTATGGGAGACCCACTCCCCAATAATGGGAATAATGTTTTTAATATGCTGTACTGCATGGCTCTTGTAAGGGGCATTAAAATCGTCTTGTTAAGCTACTGTGACCTCCACGTCTCTTCCAAGGGTCATTAATATTGTCTTTTTATCCCACTGCGACCTACACCACTCTTCCAAGGGGCATTAAAAGCATCTTGTAAAGCTGCTGTGACCTCCACGTCTCTTCCACAGGGCGTTGATATTGTCTTTTTAGTCCACTGTAACCTCCACCACTCTTCCAAGGGGCATTAAAACCGTCTTGTTAAGCTATTGTGACCTCCACATCTCTTCCACGGGGCATTGATATTGTCTTTTTATTCCACTGTAACCTCCAACACTCTTCCAAGGGGCATTAAAACTGTCTTGTTAAACCACTCTGAACTCCACGTCTCTTCCAAGGGGCATTAAAACCATCTTGTTAAGCTACTGTGACCTCCACATCTCTTCCAAGGGGCATTAAAACCGTCTTGTTAAACCACTCTGAACTCCACAGCTCTTCCAAGGGGCATTGACATGTTGTTTTTAATTACCTCTAACCTCCACGACTCTTGCAACGGGCATTGCATTTCCTCCTAATTTTTGTCAGCTTTTGCTTTTCAATGCATAGGCGAACACTAAAGGAGACCCACTCCCCAATAATGGGTAGAAGGTTTTTAATACGCTGTAATCCACGTCTGTTTCAAGTGGCATTGCAGTGCCTAATAATTTTTGGAAAGCCTTCCATTCCCTGCTTAGGCCAACAGTGTACAGGAGACCCAGTTGCTATAAATGGAAAAAACGGTTTAGTTAAGGCCCTCTGACCTCCATGTCACTTCCAAGGGGCATTGGAGTAGCTCGAAATTTTTGATAGGCATTGCATTCACTGTATGCCTTATAACTGTGTAGCTGAACCGCTCCTTTTGGTACAGAAACATATCCTACAAGACATGTGTGGTTGGCTGGCCTGATATTGATGTGAATGGTCCCTGTTCCTCCTGCTCTTTCTCCTTTGCCACCACCTCATCCATCATTCATCACCTGAAGCTTTGTTTTAACGGGAGTCATAGAACTGGGATAGTAGCAGGAAAACATCCAGCAATCCTCGAAGGAGGTAGAATATGCGCCAAAACGCTGACCACCTCAGGCCTAGCCGCTACTACATACATGCGCTTGCATTCCAAGGAACAGAAAGCTAAGGAGGTGGATGGCCTCATGATCATGAATAATTTACTCGTTGTGTAGGAGGCCGACCACTGCTGCTGTCTACCTTCTGAACTTTGTGTTGAAGCCTGATTGACCCAGGACCCGCAATCCTCTATGTCTGGAGGACGTGTTGCATCCCAGTGTCCAACTGTGTCCCGGCTTCCACAATATTAACCCAGTGTGAAGGCGTCAGCAGTGAGATGGACCATTCCAGGCCACATTCACTTGTCTACGTGTTTGTGGGTAGGCTGTCCTTCCCACTAAATGCACTGGGGAGGGCACAGGTAATGTTTTGGTATGCGCGCTTGTGTATAAGGCGCACCGGGACAAATAGGGGCGGCTGGGGACCGTTTATGGACACCCGGCCACCCCCACGCGGCTGGGGGCTGTGTGTGGGCACCCGGCCGTGGGGCGGCTGGGGACTGAGTATGGACACCCGGCCGCCCCCTGGCGGCTGGGGACCAAGCATGGACACCCGGCCGCCGGGCGGCTGGGGACTGAGTATGAATACCAGGCTACCGACGCAGCCATGACGTGGTGGCCAGATTCCACCTCCACATGCCTAAAAGGCCCAATTTCAAGTGCAAGCAAGCTAGCAGTATGGTATTGCAGCCTGGGGGTGGGTGGGTGGCAGGCTGCATACTTGAGCTTGTATTGCAAGTTATGGGGGAGGTACAATTGAACACTGCCCTGGGACAAGGACTTGCACGGGGATAGTTGCAAGTCTGCATCTTCTGATGTGGCAAGGATCACTTCTGATGGGCACACTTTTAGGCAGTGACCTGGGTGTCAGAGATGCTTCCAGGGGTCTTCCCCATGCTGTTCCCATGTCTTTTTAGCACTGTATGCATGTGTCACACAGCACATGGCCAGATAAGGTTGTAAAATGTTAAAATGACATTTCCCGGTGAATGCATTTGTCACGGTTGAAAGCAATACAAACGTGCAAAAACGCATAAAAAATGCTACTTGTGAACATAGCCCAAGGTGTGGAGGAGTATTTTTGTTTTTGGTTATTTATTTTACCTTATACACAAGTCTTTACCCTGGAAATGATGTTCCTTAACCCCTTTCCGACCTGGTCAGTAATAGTACGCACCAGGTCGGGAAGGCAGGTTCAGCGGGGGCTCCGGCGGTGAGCCCGCACTGAAGCGAGCACATGTCAGCTGATTATTGGAATCGCAATCCACCCGCGGCTGTTAACATGTTAAATCTCTGACAGTGGCATTTAACTCGCGCTTCCGGGAGTCCTAAGCCCCGCCCATCAGTGACACCGTCACGTGATCGCGGGTCACCAATGGGTGGGCATGACAACTCAGGGTCTGCAGCAGACGCCTGTGGTTGTCATGTCTCAATTGCTATGAGCGCCACCTAGTGGTCAGCGCTCATAGCAAGTGAGCATTTCTCCTGCATACAAGCGATCTGCTCATCGCTTGTATGCAGTAGAAGCAATCAGACAACTGCTGCTTCTAGTCTCCTCTGGAGCCTATAGAAGCAAGCAGAAAGTGTAAAAAAAAAGTTTTTTAAAAAAATAAAAAATATATAAAAGTTTGTCATCCCCCTTTCGCCCCATTCAAAATAAAATATATATGTATAAAAAAAAAAACACATACACATATTTGGTATCGCCGCGTTCAGAATCGCCCGATCTATCAATATAAAAGAAGAATTAATACAATCAGTAAACGGCGTAACGAGAAAAAAATTTTAAACGCCAGAATTAAGTTTTTTTGGTCGCTACAACTTTGCAATAAAATGCAATAACGGGCGATCAAAACATCGGATCTACCCCAAAATAGTATCAATAAAAATGTCAGCCCGGCACGCAAAAAATAAGCCCTCACCTGGCCCCAGATCCCGAAAAATGGAGAAGCTAAGGGTCTCTGAAAATGGCGTCATTTTTTTTTGTTTTTTTAGCAAGCTTTGGATTTTTTTTCACCACTTAAATAAAAAAGAACCTATACATGTTTGGTGTCTATGAGCTCGTAACGACCTGGAAAATAATGATGGCAGGTCAGTTTTAGCAATCTGTGAACGTGGTAAAAAAAGGACCCAAAAAACAACTGTGGAATTGCATTTTTTTTGCAGTTTCACTGCACTTGGAATTTTTTTCCCATTTTCCAGCACACAATATGGTAAAACCAGTGATGGTGTTTAAAAGTACAACTCGTCCCGCAAAAAATAAGCCCTCACATGGCCATATTGAACGAAAATTAAAAAAGTTCTGGCTCTGGGAAGAAGGGGAGCAAAAAAGGAAAACACAAAAACAGAAAGACCCATGGTCGTTAAGGGGTTAACATATTTCACAGGAAAGCACTTTCACTTTCGTTTTTGAACGTTTTATTGTGAGCCTGTAAAAGTGGCTTAATACCTCTGACCACGTTGTTGACAGCAGTGACCTGGGGGTCAGAAATGCTTCCTGGGGCGATCCCCATGCTGTCCCCATGTCATTTGAGCACTGTCACTATCGTTTTGGGCACTTTTTAGGCTTTCTGCAGACTGCCGGGGGAGCCGCCGCAAAAATGTTCGGGTCTCCCATAGACTAACATTGGGCTCGTTGCTCGGGTCGAGCACCCGAGTATCACAGTGAGCTCAGGCCGAGCTTCAAGCACCCGAGCATTTTAGTGCTCGCTCAACACTAGTGGACAGCACTGGGGACATCATAGTGTGTAATGCGAGAAATATGGGGCTTCATAATGTGTTAGAAATTGGAGACATCATATTGTATGGTGTGGACTGAAGGGCATCATACTGTGTAGCGGGCTGACTGTGAGGACTTCTTACTTTGGGAGGGGATTGTAGACAATGTGTGTAGGAGGACTGTGGGTTTTATGTATCGGGCCATCATACTGTTTGTTGGGAAAATCTGGAGCATCATACTATATGTGGGGGCGAAGGAGCCTCATACTGTCTGGAAGGGCCATGAAATAGATATCATACTGTTTGGAAACACAGATGGGCTTCACTAGGAGCAATATTTATGTTCCTCTTTCCTTATTTTCAAAGTTTCGAGGTGTGCTGATATTGACTACCTATCCTAAGGATAGTTCACTAAAGGGGTTGTCCAGGTTTTGGAAGAAAGTCTGCAGTAAGTCTATGAGACTGCAGACTTCTGAATCCCCACAGCGTGTGCATTGTCGACTGTCAGGATTCTCCTGTGTCAGAGGCGAGAGAAGGTGGTCACGTGACTGTAAGTACGAGATTTGCATAATTCTGGCAACATTCCAACTAGACATGCTCTTCAAGTGTACTTAACTGTTACACTGCCATCTGCTGTGATCGGTGTGAAAACATGCCGTGTAAACAGAACTTATGCTGTCGAGAATACTGGCCGCCTATGCGCACAGAATAATCTATTACTGATCATTCTGTGCGCATATTAAATGAGATCTGAACAGGCTATTAAATGACTGCCAATTGGAAAATATGTTAGATGTATCTGGGGGGGGGCAAGCGGGGTATGTGCCCCAGGTGCTGACAGCAGGGGAGCGCTGTCGTGCCACCTAATGCGGCGGTCTGAGGTGTCTCCCCTGGTGGCTGCATTCTGCCACCCCCCGGACTGAGAGTCGGCAGTTCTCTGAGCTGGGTGTCAAGCTGACAGCCGGCTCAGAGAAGCTGCAGCGCACCAGATCCCAGTGTAATTAGTTCATGTGATCACGCTGCCGACGTCACTCACTGGCGCAACAGAGGCGGCCATTGGTGGTAAGTGCTCTGTGCTCCAGAGCTGAAGACACCAAAGATGTAATGGAGGGGGAAGATTTATTGTGGGGGGGTGATTTATGGTATGACTGGGGGGAGATTTACTCTATGGCTGGGGGGGGATTTATTGTATGGCTGGGGGGAGATTTAGTGTGGGGCTAGGGAGATTTTATGTGTGGGTGCAATATGGGGAGCAAAGGAGGAGAATGTATGCGGACACAGTATGGGGAGCAAGGGTGATGTGTGCAGACACAGTACGGGTAATTGAGGGGGATGTGTGAGGGGGTAAATATATGAGGACATAGTATGGTTAGGAGGGGGATGTGAGAGAAGACAGTATGAGGAGGGGAGGGGAAAACGTGAGGAGACAGTATGGGGGGGAGAAAAGCGTAAGTGGCCACAGAATAGAGATTGAGTAGTGTTGTGGGTGTAGTATGGAGGGGACAGTGTAAGGTCACAGCCAGGAGGGGACAGTAAGCCAAGGAGGCGGAGTGTGATGAGGAATTACAGTATAAAGACTGGGCCCTATAGGGGGGACAGAATGTGAGAGGATAGTCTGAAGAGGGGGCCCAGTATGGTAAGGGGAGGACAGTGTGGAGAGCATGTACCATAAGAGACTCAGTGTAGGGGTCATATTTTGTGCAGTGAATATAGCGAGGGCCAATTATTTATTTAGGGGCTCAGCATAGGGCAGATATTTTTATTATAATGACACTGTTATCTTTAAGGGCCTCGTGTGGGGCTGTGCTACAAAAGACCGGAGAAGATGGAAGTCTGCAGAGACGAGCTGTGGATGAGAAAACTCATCATGGCGTCTAGACAAGATGAAGAAAAGAGAATGACTCGAGACGTCATCTATCAGTTACCTGGATGTAAATGTTTTTTGTGATGCTGACTAATTCTCAAGTTTTTATTTGTTAGGAGCATTAAAGGGGTTATCCAAGTTTGTGTTGAGCCTGCAGTCTTTTATGTGACTGCAGACTTCTTAATTGTGACAGTGCGCACTGTACGCAGTCAGTATTCTCTCATGCTGGCGAATTACATATATGCGGTCATGTGCCGACTTGACGTGTGGCCTCACTCAATGACAATGAGTAGAGCGAGGCTGGACACATCTAGTTTGAATAGGACCAGAAGTATACAAGTCGCATACTTGTGTTCACATGACTGTCCACTCTTGCTACCAGCAAGGGAGAATCCTAAAAGTGTGCAGCGCATGCTCTGTGAGAATTCAGAAGCCTGAAGACGCATAGAGTGACTGTAGACTTTAATCTCAAACCAGGACGAGCCCTTTAATTATAAAATGAAGCCCTGCAGCCAATCCTAACAGCG
Organism: Phyllobates terribilis; assembly: GCF_046119375.1. Lineage (NCBI taxonomy): Eukaryota > Metazoa > Chordata > Amphibia > Anura > Dendrobatidae > Phyllobates > Phyllobates terribilis. The sequence continues at coordinate 526,078,557 of NW_027362771.1, read as the reverse complement.
TGTAATATACTCACTGTCAGGATTCAGCTCTGCTTGCAGGTTCCAGCAGTCATCACACGGCCACTTCACTCATATGCAGTTTTCAATCTTATGGTCACATGACAATGAGCTTCTATTCCTGCTTCTTTCAGTTTTTCACTGAACATTGAGAGAATTAGGGAGAGCAGCTCGTCGGCAGTTGACTAAGGCCAACTGAATTTTTGCCCCGGGTGCCAGAAAACCCTACCTTTAGGGATGATCACTGAAGAGTACATGTCACACCCTCCTTAGTAGGCATCAATTGCCCGATATGTGACCAGCTTATGCAGGATGTATCAAATGTGTCTCCTGACTACAATCTCATTTCCTCCAGATCTTTCTCTAACACAAACCCACAACAGTGGAAAGTAAATTGAACAATATGTGTCACTCCTGATGGTGGGAGATAAAAGCCAAAAATGTTATTACTTCAATGTGTTATCTGTGTAATAGTTCTTAGCCTGAGTTCACTAAACTCTTAGGGATAAACAAAACTCCTGTAAGTAATAACATGTAATCACATGATGCCGTACTAAGTACAATTTTTTTTGCAATGATCTGTTTTTTGCTGGAAAATGAAAGAAAAATTGCAGAGGAGTTCTTTTTCAGATATCTACAGTACTAATACTGTAGCTAAAGCCTGTGGTGTACCACTAGTAGCAACAAATCACGTCTGGTATCAAGTGTATTGACATCCTGGATACTGATACAGTTGAAAGCAATGATGCAAGAGGGAGCCATTGGCTCCCTCCTCCATGATTCTCCCTGCCCATCTGAGCTCTGACGTCTCAGCGCAGCGGGCACAATGACATCACAACTTCACGCCCGCTCTGCCGAGCAGTGCAGAGCTTCAGACACATGCTAAGGAGATCGGAGCAGTGGGGAAACAGGAAGAGGTTTGTATTTTTTATTTTATTATTTTTTTTCAAATCAGTGCGGTGCCTTGCACAGTTTGGAGGGCTAGTGGCGGCTATTATACAGTTTTCAGACTATGTAAAATCCATCATAGTATTTGGAGGCTTTGTGGGGGCCATTATACAATTTTCAGGACTATATAGGAGCCATCATAGTATTTGGAGGCTCTGTGGGGGCCATTATACAGTTTTCAGGGCTATGTGGGGGGCATTATACTGTTTTCAGGGCTGTGTGGGGGCCATTATACAGTTTGCAGGGCTATGTGGGGGCCATTAAATAGTTTGCAGGGTTATGTTGGAGCCATTGAATAGTTTGCAGGGCTATGTGGGGGCCATTGAATAGTTTGCAGGGCTATGTGGGGTCCATTGAATAGTTTGCAGGGCTATGTGGGGGGCCATTATAGAGTTTGCAGGGCTATGTGAGAGCCATTATACAGCTTGGAAGGCTATTTGGGGGCCATTGGATGGCTGTGTGTGGGCTAATTATATTGTTTGATGGGCTGTGTGGGGTCCAGTTATACTGTTTGAAGAGTTATGTGTGGGCCATTATACTAGTTGAAGGTCTATATGTGGGCCATTATACTGTTTGGATGGCTAATGGGGGGCCTTTATACTATGTGGATGGCTAATGGGGGCCATTATACTGTGTGCGGGCCATTATACTATGTGGATAGGCCATCATACTGTGTGAAGGAGTGTAAGAGCCATTATAGTGTATGGAGGGCCGTTATACTTTATAGAGGGCTCTATGTTGGTGCCATCATACTGTAGTGACATCATACTTTGCGGGGTGGGGGTTAATGTAAGGTAATCAAACTGGATGTGGAGGGTACTGTGCAGGACTGTACTATGGGGGTATCATACAGTGTTTATGGGGGCACTTTTTTGGCATCATACTTTATGGAGGTCATGAACGGGGTATTCTTAATGTAATAAGAGAAAAATTACTATGTTAGGGCTGCAAACTTTTGAGATATGCTCTTCAGTGACCCCTCCAAATATTACTGTATTTCTTTTTGTGGGGGGAGGGGGGGGCGAATTAGGACTCCTGCTATGGGGCCCCATGATTTCTATGTACGACCCTGGATAAAGCAGTTATTGTGACTGCTAGTAAAATGGCATAACCCAAATAACTATCATTATAATACCAAATAAACTCATTTACTAGAACAATAATCTCTTATAATTGGGCAATACCAAACACATTAAATGGGTTTTCCAGAATTGCCTTAAATTTACAGGAGTAAATGTAACATCTCTGTTCCACAGTTCAAGCAGTTGTCATGTGGCTGCTCATATGTAATTTGCATACATGTGGTCACACGTCTACTAGCTTCCTTCTTACTTTTTTGATAAAAACAATGAGAGAAGCAAAAGAGAAGCTATTCAGGATATGACCATGAATATACAAATCTCAAATGAGATCGCTTATTAGCAGTCACGCGACGAGTGACGACCTCACAATCTGGCATTGCAAGTTCAAAGCAATGCCAAGAAAAGTCCTTTAAATTTGCATGCAGCGTAAACTTTTAAAGAGGTAGTAAAGTCTACAAAACAGATCACCTAGACACTAGATTGCCAAATCGCCAGAATGGTGGGTTTATCTGCAATGTCCTCCCCTGGTTTTCCTGTTTTCTGTTATTTAATATCTTTGCAAGCACTTGTAGAATTATTTTTTACTTTTATTCTTAGTCCCAAAAAGAGGTTTTGAACGTGCGCTTGATGGCTGCTACAATAATTTGCAATACTTCTGTACTAACATGGTAAACTCAACCATAATGATGGCCCCACCTCTGCCATAACAGCCCATCTGCACACTGCAATTTCATTGTGTGAGGGGCAATGTGTTGACAGAGATGGACCCTTGTTCTGTCTCACTGTTTAGATGCCGCATTCAAAATATTGACTGTGACATCTAAGGGGTTAAATTACCAGGAGTGAAAAACCACAGATTAGTGTCAGCTGTATCACACAATCAGCCCTCATGGCTTATGGACTGGGCTCAGCCTGCTTCAAACTTCACCAGTGCATAGTTAAATTAAGCCCCTTTGCAGACATTTGATGTGATTGCTCCAATGTCTTGATAATAATTTTAAGTATACAGCTCTTATGCAAACTGATATGTTTGTACAATTACAGACTACACACAACCGTGTCTTCACACTAACCATTGTTAGTTTAATCCCCATAGTCATGTTTAAAGGTGTGCATATAAAAACCGTGTACAGACACCCCAGAAGAAGCCAATTTGCATAGCGAAACTCAAGCTTGGCTAAGGACTAATCTGAGTATTTTTACCACATGGATTCTTAATCCTATTGCACTGTTTCTAAATAAATATTTATGAGTATAAATAAACCCTGAGAAGACTTTACAACTTACAACGGTGTTGTAAGAAACAACAACAAGTGAGACATGACCGAATAATTACTGGTCTCCTAGACTGAAGTTAGCCAAGTCAGAGCTTTGCCAGGTAATAGTGATGCAATATAAACCACTTTCGCTTAATCATAAAGGAAATGAAGAGCTCAACGAGCATCTGTTACTTGCTCAAAAAATGGGGTAAAACACCCTGTAAATATCCCCGCGCTCCCCTATTTCTGCCACTTTTTTTCCATTTTTTTCTGCATCACTCCATTGAAGAGATATCCACATTTATTGCTTTTGGAGCGCAATATGTGAAATCTATGCTTGTAGTGCAACTGGGCATTTCATGAGAGTTTTCACCAGGGGTGAAGATCCTGAAGAAGCATCCATTTGCGCTACAAGCAGAGATTTTACATACTGCGCTCCGAAAGCAATAAATCTCTGCAATGGCGTGACGCAGCACACAATGGCAAATCAGGAGAGCTCAGGGAATTTTACAAGCTCTTTAACTCAATTTTTTGGAGCAAGTGACAGGTCCTTCTTAAATCTCAAACCAAATGGTGCCCTGAAGGAGGAGGACATAGCAAAATGCAGAAGGACTCTGTGTTGGAGAATGGGTTAGTAAAATGGGGCATATGTACCTACAAACAAAACAGTTGGTATTAAATATTTATACAGTAAGTCAACCATATAGTTGATCACTGGTTGAAATTTAAACGGGATTTTCACAATTTTTTTTTAATTTTCATTTTATAAATAAGACCAAGTTGGTCTGAAAATATAACATACTGACCTATTGGACCCCCACCCATACATGCTTCTGCTGCATGCTTTACCCTTCTGTCTCTTTGTTATTTCTTATGGTAGGAAATGTAATGTTACCGCTGCAGTTGTCACATACTGTAAAAGCTGGAAGAAACCGCAAAAAGACCGGCAGGGGACACTGCAGCAGTACCGAAGAATGGTGGGGTCTGGTGGGTGAGTATATATATATATTTTTAATTTTTAGACAACCATGGGCCCATATGTAAAATAAAAACAGTAGTGGACCAGTCTTTTACCAATGACCAATGGATTTATCTGACTGATGACAGACAATCACTGTTTGAAATCAGCCATGTTTACATTTTTTCTCCAACAGTTACTTATCAATGAAGGCTCTTTCTGGAAGACCATTCCTAGACTGTGCCTAGAAAGACTTGCAATTCGCCTATGTAATTATTAGGTCTGGACTTGTCTATCAATTTGGCACGTCTATGAGCTAGAAGCCAGAGGGATTTGTTTATCCATGAGCATCAGACGTAATGGCTTGTACAAGGCAAGAGAGAGGTGGTGGGATGGAGACCAGAGTGAGTGAAAGGGAGCCTACGTAAGTGCCACTGCTTTCTGGATACCCAGAGGTTAGAGGTTCTTTTGAGGTATCACCTAGCAAGATTAAAGGGTTTTTTCCCATGAACAAAAGTTCATTGTAATCAATAGATCTTGGAATAATAATAATTTCCACAATTGGATGTATTTAAATAAAATGTTCCTGTGCTGAGATAATCTTATAAATGTTCCCCTGCTGTGTACTGTGTAATGGCTGTGTCTGACCGTGCAGGAACATGGTCTGATCATACCACAGCTCCTGGGCATGGGAGAAAGCAAAAGACTATACAGACATTACAGCACGGGATCACAGCTGATTCTTTTTGTGAGGTAAAACATTTCGCTGACTGTTTTTAAACAATGTTTTACCACACAGAAAGAATCAGCTGTGATCCCGTGCTGTCCTGTCTGTATACTCTTTTGCTTCCTCCCCTGCCCAGGAGATGTGGTATGAATTGTCACGAAAACACACTTGGTCAGACCTTGCAGCCCTCTGGCGCCCCCTTATCCTGCTGGTCAAACACGGTATTGACCGAGGATAAGCACGGGCGCAGCTGCTCTAATTTATGTCGACTATTATGGCACGTGATGTGACAGGACATATATATACCACCAGTTCCTTTCAGGAACGTATGTATACCTCCGTCCAGCCACCCTCAAACCACAATATCACATATATACTGGTATACTGCCACCACCGATCGCTTAACAGGTGGATTGGGTACCCGTTAGGTGACGTGAATTAGCGGGTGAGGAACGTGTTTGCTCGACATAGGACAAGAAGAACGAAGCTGGTAAATAATAATGATTTACTCCCGAAAGTGGGCAGTGTTTACAAAAGATATACAAGATATTATAAAAGAGACAATTTACATATATGCATAAAACAGTTATTAAAATAAAAGGGGTAAATAATAGCAAAACCTGCGCCACGAGGTGATGGTCTCAGATTCTGTGGGGGGGACGGCTCCCCGGAAATTAGGTGTGATTCCTCCACGCAGCGAGGAGTGCATGCGTCTGACGTCCTGGGGTAAGAATGAAGTAAAATGGCCGTTCTGGTTTTTAGTAAGGGGCCCAAAACACTAAGAGACATCCATGTTGTTTACCTCACACGGGGGCACGGTTTTGTGAACCCACCCAGCTGTTAGAACCCTCCTGTTTGTTTTTGTTTCTATCTTGGGTTTTGCGGTCACGTGACCATCTGCTTATATATTCCAGCTCTGCCCTTCTGGCTTTGCTGGACTTCAGTGTTGTTTTGACTTTCTCGTTAGCGAGGTGCTTTGGTGCCTATCTCTCTCTAGTTCGCTTGGTCCTCTGGTACCTCTAGTACTTTTTGTCAGTTTATCGTTTGCTCTGCAACAACTTCTGTTAGGAGGTGTCCCATTTTTGTCCCAGTCCTTAGTTCCTTTAGGGTCCCCTCCCTTTCTCTATAGGTCTCCGTTCAGACTAGCCGAGGACGAAGGCGGGTCTGTTCACAAGGAACAGGTAGCCCGCTACAACGTAGGGGCTCAGCTTAGTCTTACTGTAGGGACAGCTCTCCCCATCTTTCCTTAGTTTTTGTTGCAGATCATAACAGTAAGTCCAGCCCAAAAAAACTAAAAGGAAAGAAATTCGGGGATCAGTATGGTTTCTGTCCAGGAGTTGGCTCAACGCTTGCAGGGATTGTCTCTGGAGGTGGCCGAGCTTCAGCAACACGTGAGTAGCTGTCCTGGAGCGCATTTTGTGGAACCGAAGGTAGGACTGCCTGATATTTTTATGGTAAACAACAAGATTTTTTTTCCTTTAAAAATGCTTGTTTATTATATTTTCGTTTGAGACCAAGGTCCTCTGGGAATGAATCACAGCGCATTGGGTTTATCATATCACTTTTGGGCAAGGAACCACAGGGGTGGGCCTTTTCTCTCCAACCTAATGATCTGTGTTTTAGGTCAGTGGAGGATTTTTTTTCTGCTATGGGGCTATTGTATGACGATCCTGATCGAGTCTCATCTGCTGAGACAGAACTGAGGCATTTGAATCAGGGGTCAGGTGATGTTGAAAATTATTGTACACACTTCAGAAGGTGGTCCTCAGAAGTGAAATGGAATGATTCGGCGTTAAAATGTTTTTTTCTTGCTGGTCTAAGTGAAAGGGTTAAGGATCTGCTGATTGCATTTCCTGCACCTGAGACCTTGCAGGAAGCCATGCAATTAGCTATACGTGTGGACAGGAGACTGCGTGCCAGGGTTAATGATGAAAAAATTCCTGCAATGGCAGCTCCTAGTCCCCAGAGGGTCTGCTCGGACGGCGGAGAACCGATGGAGGTTGAGGCGATGTCATTCCGCTCTCAGAAAAGAGACCGCAGGTTTTCCAAGGGATTGTGTTTTTATTGTGGTAAAACTGACCATTTGATTAAGAACTGTGAGCTTCGTTTAAGTAAAGAAAAAAAAAAGGTCAGTTACGCCCGTATTGCTTGTTTGAGCTCTAAGGGAGTATTTCTTTCAGGGAGTACCTCATTGCAGGAAGATTTGATTGAATTTCAGGTATTTGTGGATTGTGGTTCAACACTTAATGTGATTGATAAGGGGTTTTTGGAAAAACTTAAATTGGAATCCAAACCTTTGTCATCACCTATTTCTGTGATTGCAATTGATAACACTCCTTTGAAATGTATTACTCACAAGGTTGCGGCATTTCCCCTCACTATCAATGGTATTCACCAAGAAATTTTGGACTTGGTTGTATTAAATAATTTACCCTCTCCAGTCGTTTTAGGTTTGCCTTGGTTAAAACTGCACAATCCTTTACTGGACTGGTCTACTAATGAGATTAAGTCTTGGAGTCCTAAGTGCTATGATAAATGTTGTAATGGTCGCATTGCGGCTGTGGAAAAAGGGGAATTACCTGTACCTATTCAGGATTTTTGGAAGTTTTTTTCAGAGGAGGAGTCGCAAGTTTTACCTCCTCATAGGGACTATGATTGCACCATTGAGTTTTTCCTGGATCTTCTCTTCCCAAGAGTCGCTTATTTAATGACTATCCCTGAGAGAAAGGCCTTGGAGGAATACATACAGACTAGCCTGGCTGCTGGTCACATTAAAAAAAGGACGGGGGTTTACGTCCATGTCTGGACTTTCGTGAAATTAATAAGATTACCGTACGCAATTCCTACCCATTGCCATTAATTCCTGACTTGTTTAACCAGTTAGTGGGGGCCAAGTGGTTCCCTAAAATTGATCTCCGGGGGGCATACAATTTGTTACGAATGAAGTAGGGTGATAAATGCAAAACTGCTTTTAACACTCCGGTAGGTCATTTTGAGAATCTGGTGATGCCTTTTGGTCTTACCAATGCACCCGCGTTTTTTCAGAACCTTATTAATGACATCCTGAGACCTTTGATTGGTAAGAATGTGGTTGTGTATTTGGATGCCATTCTGATTTATTCACCAGATCTGGAGTCCCATTGGCAGAGTGTACGTGAAGTGTTGCAGTTATTGAGTGATAATTCACTTTTTGCTAAGCTGGAGAAATGTGAGTTCGCAGTGCAGAGAATTAGTTTTATGGGCTACATTATCTCCAGCGAGGGCTTTGAGATAGACCCTGTGAAGGTTCAGGCTGTGCAGGAATGGCCTAGGCCTATTGGTTTGAAATCGATACAGAGATTTTTGGGTTTCACCAATTATTACAGGAAATTCATTAAGAATTTTTCTATAATTGTTAAGCCGCTGACCGATCTCACCAGGAAAGGTGCGAATACGGTCCAGTGGACTACTGAGGCCATTGAAGCTTTTGTGTATCTCAAGGAGAGGTTCAGTTCTGCCCCTATCCTTATACAGCCTGATGAGACCAAGCCTTTTTTGGTCAAGGTCGATGCTTCTTCGGTGGGGGTCGGTGCAGTTTTGTCTCAGGAGAACAAGGATGGAGTACATCCCTGTGCTTTTTTTTTGAAAAAATTTTCAGAAACCGAACTTAATTACGATGTTGGTAATCGGGAATTGCTGGCTATTAAACTCGCGTTTCAACATTGGCGTCATTTTTTGGAAGGCGCTAGATTTCCTATTCAGGTTTTCACAGATCATAAGAATTTGATCTATCTGGATGCTGCCAAACGCTTGAATGCTCGTCAAGCTAGGTGGGCACTTTTTTTTTCTCGGTTTAATTTTTCTGTTACTTATATCCCTGGTACTAAGAATGTTAAAGCCGATGCTTTATCTCGTAGCTTTTCTCCCATGGTTGGTACTGAGGAGGAGGAGAGCATTTTACAGAAAGGAGTTGTGGTAGCAGCATTGGACACCGTTTTGGAAGATGGGATTCTGAAAGCCCAAGAGGATGCCCCATCTAACACTCCCCATGGGAGGTTGTTTGTGCCTAGAACCTTTAGGAGAGATTTGTTTGTGGAGTATCATGAGACTAAGAGACTTATCAGTCGCAGTTTTTGGTGGCCTTGGTGGCAGAAGGAAGTCATCAAGTGGGTGCGTCAATGTACGGTGTGTGCTAGGTCGAAGGCTTCACATACCCCTGCTGCTGGGTTGCTTTGCCCTCTGGAGGTTCCTAGTGCGCCTTGGACGCATTTTGCAATGGATTTTATTACTGACCTTCCTGTGTCCGAGGGTTTCACTGTCATCTGGGTGGTCGAGGACCTTTTTAGCAAGATGTGTCATTTGGTTCCATTCATTAAGCTACGCTGCGCTAAGACACTCGCTAAGGCGTTTGTTAAGGAAATTGTCAGGCTCCATGGCGTTCCCACCGACATTGTTTCTGATAGGGGACCTCAGTTTGTAACTCGCTTTTGGCGTGCTTTTTGTGACAAGTTGGGAGTCCATTTGTCATTTTAGTCTGGGTATCATCCTGGACAGACTGAAAGAAAGAACTATGATGTTGAACAATTTTTGCGTTGTTTTGTGGCAGACAATCAAGAGGGATGGTCTGAGTTTCTGCCACTCGCAGAATTTGCTCTTAACAACCATACATCCTCCTCTGCTGGGTGTTCTCCTTTTTTTTGTTGTACTGGGAGACATCCGTCTTTTGGTTCGTTCTCCAAATTGGGGTCGTCGGTGCCGGAGGAGGAGAATTTTTTTCGGTGATTTGGAGAGAGTTTGGACTAATGTTCGTTGTAACCTTCAAGAGGCTAACAAAAAGTCCAAGAAGTATTTAAACAGGAAATGTAAAGAGGTTTTGTTTACTGTGGGTGACATGGTTTGGTTGTCCTCAAAGAATCTGCGGTTGAGGATTCCCTCTAAAAAATTGGGCCTGAAGTTTGTGGGGCCATTTAAGGTGCTTCAGGTGGTTAACCAGTCTGCTGTTAGGTTGGAGGTCCCCACCTCCTGGAAGATTATTCCTGTGTTTCATGTTTCCTTGTTGAAAAAGGCTGATGTATCGGATAGGGATGCCACTGTCACAGTTCCTCTAGAGGGCATAGAGGAAGATTGCAGTATCTCGTCGCTTGGAAAGGTTTCGGTCCCGAGGATAACTCCTGGGTAAGGGCGGATGATGTCTCTGCCCCTAGACTTGTCAGAGCTTTCCACAGGAGATTTCCGGATAGGCCTGGGCCTGGAGGATCCGGAGGATCCTCATAAAAGAGGGGGTACTGTTAGAACCCTCCTGTTTGTTTTTGTTTCTATCTTGGGTTTTGCGGTCACGTGACCATCTGCCTATATATTCCAGCTCTGCCCTTCTGGCTTTGCTGGACTTCAGTGTTGTTTTGACTTTCTCTCTAGCCAGGTGCTTTGGTGCCTATCTCTCTCTAGTTCGCTTGGTCCTCTGGGACCTCTAGTACTTTTTGTCAGTTTATCGTTTGCTCTGCAACAACTTCTGTTAGGAGGTGTCCCATTTTTGTCCCAGTCCTTAGTTCCTTTAGGGACCCCTCCCTTTCTCTATAGGTCTCCGTTCAGACTAGCCGAGGACGAAGGCGGGTCTGTTCACAAAGAACAGGTAGCCCGCTACAACGTAGGGGCTCAGCTTAGTCTTACTGTAGGGACAGCTCTCTCCATCTTTCCTTAGTTTTTGTTGCAGATCATAACACCAGCTGCATAAGACAGTCATGTGCATTATTAAACTCGACATTAAACGTTTGTACAGTTAAACAATAGGATTGGAGGGAAAATCCAGGGTATACCAGTATGCTTGCTGACGTTTTATGGCGGTTATAAAAATTCCTTGTTTGAGGGGGAGCAAGAGTGAGTTCTATGTAGCCTCTTCCAAATGAGCAGGGGGTGGAGATTTAAGACATCTCTCATTTTTAAAACTAGGACAAAAATAAATTTTGCCTGACACCTCCCCCTTTTTAGACTGCGCTATGGAGGTAGGACCTTCTGGTACTCCTCCAGGCGTATCTCTGGAGGTTCCCCTCGCCGGGACAACCCATCGGCATTGCCATGCTCGCTGCCTTTGCGGTGTTGAACGGTAAAGTCGTACTGCTGGAGGGTGAGGCTCCAGCGTAACAACCTTCCGTTGGCACCGGACATGGTGTGCAGCCAACTCAGGGGGTTGTGGTCAGTCACGACAGTGAAGGGGCACCCGTACAAGTAAGGCTGTAAGCAGTGCAGGGCCCATACAATGGCCAGGCACTCCTTCTCTATGGTGCAATAGGCCACTTCAGTCCTGCCAGGCAAGTTGGTGAACACTGCTTGGAAGGGTTCCAACACTGCTCGCCTCTGAGGCCTCTGGTTTGCGGATAGCAAGGCGCTTATCTCTACATCCTCTAGGGACCCGCTGGCCTTCACTTGGGTCAGCATGTCCAAGAGGGGGTCGTCCTCTCCATCCTCGGGCAGGCTGCAGACCGGTAGGACGCAGGCTCCACGTTCTTGATGAGCCTTCATCTTATTAACGTGAAAAGCCTTCCGCCTACCCCGCTCGTGGTCAAGAGTGATCACGTAGGTGACCGGGTTGAGCTGTTGGTGAATGACGTACGGGCCTTCCCAGGCCGCCTGAAGCTTGTCCTTTGGTATGGGGACCAGCACCCACACCTTCTGACCCACCTGGTAGGTCCGCTCTCGGGCGTTCTGGTCGTACCAATGCTTCTGGTCAGCCTGGGCTTGCGCCATATTGTCATGCACCAACTGCGTCAAGGTCTGCATCTTGTCACGGAAGCGCATGACATACTCCACGATGGACACTCCTGGGGAGCTCGGCTCTTCCTCCCAGAATTCCCTTATCAACCCAAGGGGTCCTCGGACACGCCTGCCATACAGGAGCTCAAAGGGGGAGAACCCCGTCGAGGCCTGTGGAACCTCTCTGTAAGCAAATAACAAGTGTGGGAGGTAACGCTCCCAGTCGCGTCCCTGTTCGGGGATGATACGCGCTCGATACCAGATGCTGCACCTGCATTTTCTTACATAGGGCCTCCATTAAGCGTGACATGAACTGGGTCCCCTGGTCGGTAAGCATCTCCCTGGGGAAGCCTACTCGCGAAAAGATGGCCAAGAGGGCGTCCGCCACCTTATCCGCCCTAATTGAGGACAGGGCTACTGCCTCCGGATACCGGCTAGCCTAGTCTACCACGGTAAGGATGAAACATTTTCCAGAGCTGCTGGGTATGGCCAGTGGTCCCACAATGTCCACAGCAGTCCTCTGGAAAGGCTTCTCTATCACTGGCAAAGAGATCAGGGGGGCTTTGGGAGCCGGCCCTGACTTTCCCACTCTTTCACACGTGGTACAGGAGCAATAGTAGTTCACCACATCCGTCCTCATTTTGGGCCAATAAAAGTGGTGAGACAGCCGGGCCTTGGTTTTGCTGACCCCCAAGTGTCCAGCAAGTGGAATCTCATGGGCGATCCGCAACAACTCATGCCTGAATTGGTAGGGGACGACCAGCTGTCTTTCCCTCAGCCACTCCTGTTGGGGTGTACAGGGAACTGTCTCCCGGTACAACCTCCCTTGGTCCCAGAATACCCTCTCCTTATCCGACTCGGAGGTGGGTTTCTCAGCGAGGCTCCTTAACGTCTCTAGGCTAGCATCTGAGTGCAGAGCTGCCTGAAACTGCTGGCTGGGGGAAGCCAGAAGTGAGGTTAAGGCCACATCCTCACTGGGACCCTCTGGGACCGGCTCTGGGTCCATACCTGATTCTATTATTCCTCTGTCCGAGGAGGGTCCAGAAGGCAGGGTGTTACTTGCGTTCTGGGCACTCTGACTGCGGGTAACAGCGGCTATATAGGCCGTCTCCCCGGGGAATAACACCATACCATCAGCCTGTGCGGCTATGAATACTACTTCCCCATCCTCCCCCATTACCTCAGGCACAGTGCTATGTATGGGGCAGCTACCATCAGCCAGGTCACCATCTGTTGTGACACTGGTCACTGGCACAGCACCACCTGCTTCATGGTCCCCGTGCCTCTCCCCATTACCCTTAGCACTGACACTTGCTCCTGCTAGGGGATCCTCAGCAATATCACCCCGCAGCGTGACATGGCTGAGTTCTCCTGTACCTTCCAATACATCATCATCATCATCAGTATCAGCAGGTAAAGCATTGACATTCACATTATCAGCATTAACCTTACCAACCGTATCAGATCGGGGAGGGGTGTCAGGGACATAATAAGCAAACAACCTCCCCAAATCAGTTCCCAACAAAACAGTTGCAGGTAGATTTTCAGATACTCCCACTTCCTTCACCCCACTCCCCACACCCCAATCAATAAAAACCCGGGCCATGGGCAAGGGGCATCGGACGCCCCCAATCCCGGTGACAGTCAGGGTCTTTCCCGGAATAAGCTCTTCAGCGGACACCAGTTCGGGTCGGATGAGGGTTTGTTCGGCCCCAGTGTCCTTGAGGCCTACAGTGACAGTGTCCCCCACCATGACAGACTGCAAGTTTTCACAGGCCCTCCCAACCGGCCCACCCACCAAAAGAACTGAGGTATTAGGCCCTGGGGCCTTGGATGGGGGGGTTCTTCCTCTGCTTCTCTGGGCAAGTGGCGCTGAGATGACCAGTCTGGTTGCAGAAATAACACCTGCGAACATCAGATGCAGGCAGGGCATTGGTAATGGGGAAAAAGCCTCCGGAAGGTCGGCTGGCAGGGGCAGGGATAGTGGTTGATGGCTTACCCCCTTTCCAGCTGGTGACGACCTGCTTCCGCACCTCCGGTCTCCGGTTGGCCTCGTAGGTGTCTGCGATCTGTGCTGCTTTATTGGCATCTGGTGGCTCCCGATCCATCACGAACTGCCGTACCTCAGTTGGACACAGATGCAGGAACTGGTCTTTCACCATCAGATCCTTTAGCTGCTCAAAGGTGGTTGCTGACAGTTCTTGGATCCACTGCTCAAAGTTGGTTCTGAGCCCATGCACCACATCGCTCTAACTGTGGTGCGGTCCACGTTGGAGGTTCCGGAACTTTTTACGGTACACCTCAGGAGTCAGTTGGAACCTCAGGATTAGGGCCTGCTTAATGGCATCATAGTTCTCATCGAGGCTCGGAGGAAGAGCCACAAACACATCCAGAGCTTTGCCTCGCAGCCCTGCAGTTAAGTATCGGGCCCACTGGCCCTCAGGCAGCTGGTATTGTCTGCAAGTCTTTTCAAAACCCCTCAGAAAGGTGTCGAGGTCGCCGTCCTTTTCCATCACAGGAAAATGCTCTGGACGGGGCTTAAACAGGATCGCATTGTTGGTCTCACCGTTCCGTGAGGTGGATGCTGGGGTCCCGAGTTGGGCCATCTGCAGTTCATGGGCCCTCTGGGCTTGGGCCTCTCGCTCGGCTCGCTCGGCCTCTTGCTGGGCTCTCTCGGCCTCTCGCTCGGCTCGCTCGGCTCTCTCGGCCCTCTCGGCCTCCTGGTGCTGCTGAATGACTTTCAGCCGTCCTTCATGATCCTCTGCAGGAAGTTGCTGTAGAGCCATCTGCAGATAGGGGTCCACGCTGCCCTGGTCGCTGACGCGGCGTGCGTCTACAGGTGGGACTCCTGCAGTAGTACTGTCCATATCTCGGCTGACCCCTGGCCCTGCTGAGGTCTGGAGAAGGGCTTGCTCTGCCTCCAGTTGTGCCAGTGCAGCAACCATTTGTTCTTTGTTTTTGCCGAGGGGGTCAATGCCTCTGGTTATACATTATCCAATAAGAGTGTCCTTTTACTTCTGGCTGTACCAGAGCTCCCCAACGATGACCATGATCACCAAAATAGAAATAGAAAAGAAAAATCGAAGAAGGGTAGGGGTAACTGCTACACATACAGTATTGTCTCAGATCTAATAAACACTGAGTTCGATCTTCAAAACTTTTGTGCAGGGTCCAGGTAAGAACCGTGCCAGTTTTTAGTGAGAGGAATGATTGCTCAAACCAGATCACTAATGTCCTATGATCCCACCGCTGCCACCAATTGTCACGAAAACACACTTGGTCAGACCTTGCAGCCCTCTGGCGCCCGCTTGTCCTGCTGGTCAAACACGGTATTGACCGAGGATAAGCACGGGCGCAGCTGCTCTAATTTATGTCGACTATTGTGGCACGTGATGTGACAGGACGTATATATACCACCAGTTCCTTTCAGGAATGTATATATACCTCCGTCCAGCCACCCTCAAACCACAATATCACATAAATACTGGTATACTGCCACCACCGATCGCTTAACAGGTGGATCGGGTACCCGTTAGGTAACGTGAATTAGCGGGTGAGGAACGTGTTTGCTCGACATAGGACAAGAAGAATGAAGCTGGTAAATAATAATGATTTACTCCCGAAAGTGGGCAGTGTTTACAAAAGATATACAAGATATTATAAAAGAGACAATTTACATATATGCATAAAACAGTTATTAAAATAAAAGGGGTAAATAATAGCAAAACCTGCGCCACGAGGTGATGGTCTCAGATTTTGTGGGGGGGACGGCTCCCCGGAAATTAGGTGTGATTCCTCCACGCAGCGAGGAGTGCATGCGTCTGACGTCCCGGGGTAAGAATGAAGTAAAATGGCCATTCTGGTTTTTAGTAAGGGGCCAAAACACTACGAGACACCCATGTTGTTTTCCTCACACGGGGGCTCGGTTTTGTGAACCCACCCAGCTGCATAAGACATAAAAATACTTCAGATTTCATATCTTGGTATGGGGGTGTCCCACATCCAAGATGGAGACATCATGTTTGCCGTCACCAATATTCATGAAGATGGATATCAAATATGATATATCTATGACGCTCAGAAACTCAGAGCCCATTTCCCGGGTTTCCGGTGGTTTCTCAGTTATGCAAGATATACTGTTATAATTGGAAAAAAGGTGAGCATTCCAAAAATGTGGTCCCTGTGTTTGTGACAGAGTTATTAAACTCGACATTAAACGTTTGTACAGTTAAACAATAGGATTGGAGGGAAAATCCAGGGTATACCAGTATGCTTGCTGACGTTTTATGGCGGTTATAAAAATTCCTTGTTTGAGGGGGAGCAAGAGTGAGTTCTATGTAGCCTCTTCCAAATGAGCAGGGGGTGGAGATTTAAGACATCTTTCATTTTTAAAACTAGGACAAAAATACATTTTGCCTGACAATCAGACCATGTTCCTGCACGGTCAGACACAGCCATTACACAGTACACAGCAGGGGCACATGTATAAGATTATCTCAGCACAGGAAGATTTTATTTAAACACATCCAATTGTGGAGATTATTATTGTAAAACTCTTTAAAGGTGCATTTACACTGCACGATTAGCGGAGACGAGCATTTGAAAAGTCTGTTGATCACCCGATGAACAAGCAAAACGCTCGTTCATTGGGTGAAATAATTTTTTGGTTTGTTTCAAAGAGCACCGCTCTCAGCAGCACATAGTCCACTAAACTCTTACGGATAAACAGAAAAGTAGTGGCATGTAATCAAATGATGCCGTACTAAGTATATTTTTTAGGCAGAGACCTATCTTTGCTGGAAAATGAAAGCAAACTTGCAGAGGAGTAGTTTTTCAGATATCTACTGCACTGACCGCTAAAGCAGTTATTGTGACTATAAGTGACTAATAGTGAAACGGCCTAACCCAAATAACAAACATTATGATGCAGAATAAACTCATTTACTAGAACAGTAATTTTGTATGATTGGGCAACACCAAAAGCATTAATGAGGTTTTAAATTTGCGGGGGTGGGGGGTTACCATCTCTGTCTGACAGTTCGATAAGTCGTCACGTGGCTGCTCCTATGTAATTTGCAGACTTGTGGTCACATGCCAGCTAGCTTCTCTTCTTACTTCTTTAATAAAAACAATGAGAGAAAAAAAAAGAATCTATTCAGGACATGTCCATAAATATACAAATCACATATCCTCCTAGCAGTCACGTGACGACTTCACAATCTGGCATTGCTAGTTTAAAGCAATGCCAAGAAAACTCTTTTAAAATTGCATGCAACGTAACCCCTTAAAGAGGTAGTAAAGTCTGCAAAAACTATCACCTAGACACAGTTTAATTCTTAGTCCCAAAAGAGGTTTTGAGCGCGCGCTTGATGGCTGGTACGATACTTTGCAATACTTCTGTACTAAGATGGTAAGCACAAGCATAATGAAGATCCCACATCTGCCACAACAACCTATCTGCACACTATATTTCATTATGTGAGGGCCAATGTGTTGACAGAGAGGGGTCCTCATTCTGTCAGTTTAGATGCCACGGTCAAAATATTGACTGTGTCATCTAAGGGGTTAAACTATCAGGATTGCAAAATCACAGATTAGTGTCAGTTGTATAACACAGCCAGCCCTCATGGCATATGGACTGGACTCAGCCTGTCCGGAGTCTGCTTCATCTATTCCAAGTGTATATGTTATATAGAGGTACATCATATATTGCCAAGAAGTTAAACACCTTTGCAAATATTTTTTGTTATTGCTCCAATGTCTCGACAATAACTTTAAGTATACAGCTCTTATGAAAACTGATATGTTTATATAATTACAGACTGCAAACAACCGTGTCTTCACCATAACCATTGTTAGGGCTCATACCCATCTGTGTTAATAAAATTGGTCCGATGTTGTTCCTGAAAAGTCAGACGAGTGTCATGCAAGGGTCATATCTCACGCTCGATGACGTCAGTAAGACATGAAAGCTGTCTTCTTTACCTTGGCTGGTTATCAAAAATAGGGGGGATCCCATGTCATTTTTTTTTTATATAATTATTTATGTAAAAGGTTGAATAAGCCTAAAAAACACCTTTTAGTGCCACATGAAAGTCACTAAAGGGTGCTAGTTTATTTTATGTAGGGGGCTTGTGACATTAAACATCTACACAACATATCTTCTATTCTATCAATCTATCTATCTATGTATCTATCTAGGAATACAGCAGCCTCTGTAAGCTAAGATGTATGAAAACATTGAATTTTTGAAATTTGGTCTGCATTACTGCTATATAGAATGCACTTATAAAATGGAGGTACTTAGCGCACAAACTTACCATTTCATGAGAGCCCACCAGCCCTGACAAGGTGACCTTTCTTTGATGGGACCCAGAACCTAATCTCTATCAAACATGCCTCTGCTGGGCTAAAAGTCTACAAATTTAAAGGAATGGTAGGATCCATATCTATCTATCTATTTATATCTGTACATATGATTGCTTTATTCGTTTGAAAGCTAGTTTTAAATTACATAGAGAATTACAGTATATGAAAGATTATGTTATAAACGCGTAGCATACCGGTTGCATATGCATGTCATACAGATGCGAGGTGAGGAAAAAAGCCCACACTCGCATAGTACTCAAATGACAGATTCCACTCGTCCAACTTTTCAGGAGCAACATCAGAGCTATTTTTTTAAGTTAATGTGAGCGAGCCCTTAGAGATTGTCACTGACGAGCACCATAGAATTGTCATCATAGAAGATGGCAATTGTACAATCATACAAGGTTACTGTGGTATCAAGGGAGTTTATTCTGTATAAACAAATTTATTAGGACAGTAATCTTGTATGATTGGGCAATACCAAAAACACAGATGCAAAGAGGTTCTCCGAGAATTGGAATAAATTTGTGGGGTGGGGTTGGTGTAACATCTCTGTTTGACAGTACAGTCGGTTGTCACATGGCTGCTCATATGCATTTTGCATATTTACAGTCACATGACACCTAGCTTCCCTTCTTATTTCATTGATAAAAGCAATAAGAGAAGCAGAAAAGAAGCTAGTCAGGACATGACCATAAATATACAAATCACATATACTCCTAGCAGCCACGTGATGACCTCACAATCTGGTCATCACAATCTGATGACGTAAGTTTACGTCATGGTCGGGAAGGGGTTACTGCAAAATGACGTAAACTTACGTAATGGTGATCATGCGGGAACAGAAGCAGTGCCCACACGATCGCCGCTGGGAGCTCGGCTTAAATGAAAACCGAACCTGTCACTGCCAGGAGAGGTGGCCGCACCTCTCCGGGCCATTTAACCCCCTAAATACCACGATCAATCGCAGCATTTAGAAGGCAAGGAGGGGGCTCCCTGTTCCTTCAGATCGGTGCCACCGCGACGCCGTTGCAAGGCCCAGTTGAGGTCATCATGACAACCTCCAGGTCAGCCAGCTATGGCAAGCCTGTTAGACTATGCTCAATGGATGGTCTAAGGCTTCTGACAGTACAGCACAGACAGGTATAATGCATTGCAATGCTGATGCATTGCCATACACGATACCAGCAATCAGACCAATAAAAGTTAAAGTCCCATAGAGGGGCTAAGTAAAAAAGCAAAAAACAAAGTAAAAAAAAAACTGTAAAAATATAAAAAAAAATCATAAAATATTAAACCAAGAAATAGGTATATTTATGTAAAAAAAAAATAAACCAAAAAAAAGCATATATTTTGTATCGCCGCTTTCGGAACGACCCGAGATATAAAACTGCCCCACTGTTTAACCCCCTCAGTGAACTCTGCAAAAAATAAAGCAAAACGTAGCAAAAAAAGATGCTTTTTCATCATACCGCCAAAAAAAGAGGAATAAAACGGAATCAAAAATTCGAATGTAAATAAAAATGTATCGCTAAGAACATCATCGTGTCCCACATAAAATGCGCCACCATACAGCTCCGTCAGCAGAGAAAAAAAAAAGGTATAGCTCTCAGAATATAGTGATGTAAAAACAATACTTTTTTCCATAAAATAGTTGGGGTTTTTTTTGTATAAAAGTGGCAATTTTTTTTTATACAAATGTGGTATTGCTGTAATCGTACTAAACAGAAGAATAAAGCTGTCTTATCAATTTTACTATAAGGTGAATGGCATAAAAAAAAAAAACGATTACTGAATTGCTGGTTTTTATTTACTCTGCCTGCCAAAAATCGGAATAGAAAGCGATCAAAAAATGTTATGTGCCCGAAAATGCTACCAATAAAAACGTCAACTTGTCCCACAAAAAACAAGCCCTCACATGATTATGTCGGCACTCGACAGTAATATAGAAAAAGTTTAGCTCTCAAAATATGGCGATGCAAAAACTTTATTGTGCAAAAAAATAGTTTTTTATGTTCAGAGTGCTAGGCAGCTGCTTTGAGGAACACACGGCTGCTGTTTTTTGGCACAAGGCTAGAGGAGGCTGGGTTTTAATAAAGCTGGGATATTTGCATCACCTGGCTTTTCCTAAGGATGATAGTGAACAAACCATAACCCTAACAGGCTAATTAAGGTCTGAAACCTTGGTCAAAGTTATCTGAGCACAACAAATCTCCAAGGGTGCCCAAACTTTTGCATTGGCCCATTTTCCTTTTTGTAATTTCTAAAATGTAAAAAGTGACAGTAGATTTTTTTTGCCTAAAGTACAAAGGAAATGTGTCATCTTTAACTTTTGGCCTTTTAGGCTATGTGCCCACGATGCAGAAATGAAGCAGAAAATTTCTGCAGCGTTTCTGCATCTCCCTTGCCAGAAAAAACGCATGCAGATTGTGCATGTGTGGCACCCCAGGGGTCTGGTTTCCACAGTGATAGCAATATTACGTCTGAGAGCAGGTGGGAGGTCTCCTGGCCAGGAATCCTATGCATGCCACACCTCCTGCCCAGTCCTGGGAGGGGAAGAACTTCCCCTATATAAACTGGGGCTGAGGCAGGGTTAGAGAGGAGAGAAAGAGAAGAAGAAGAGTCCCAGACAGAGACATAGTCTGGTCTGGAGAGGAGCAGCTATAGGAAAGAAAGATCAGGAGCTCAGTGGGAGCAGTGTTAAAAGGAGTCAGGGGCTGGAAGCTGTAGAGCTCGCCCTGATTGAAGAGTTCTCACCGGACCCGGAGTCCGAGGCTGTGGGGACTAATCCTTACCCAGCAGCAGAAACCGACCGGCAGGGGATTTCAGGTCCTCTGGCCAAGAAACCCGAAGGCACGGTCACACGCAAGGGACCAGCACCGCCGTGGTGGAGCGGAAGCTACCAGAAGGCCCCGAGTCACCGGCCATACGGGTGAGCACCACACGGTACACTCACGGACGTGGGCTACTTTTACCCGCCTCTAGCAAGGTAGCCAGAAGAGTACAATTAGTTGGGGAGGCCTACAACTCCGCCTGGCCAGGGGAGATCCCATCTGCTCACGGACTGACCAGGCCCCGATCGCTAGCCAGTACTCCGGGAGGGTCTACCTTTGTCATCAGTAAAGACCCTGAACTACACCGCACCGTCTCTGAGTGGTTCCTGCTACCTGCATGCTATTCTGCTACCCCCTTCAAACACGTCGGCTGCCCTGAGGCCATACCCCTCCCGTTGGGGGTTATACCATCTACGCTGCACAATCGTACCACCGGCCTCAGCGGTCTGCCCTGCAGCGGCGGCCTCATAGCCGCATTCAATGGGTGGCGTAGTCGAACACCGTACCATCTTCTGCTAAACTCTGCCACTCAGCTTGACTCCCTGGGCACGGACCGGGTCACCGCCACGAGACTACTACCCCTATCAGATCCGGCTCCGGGTAGGCTCCCGCGTGCGCAACGCTGCGCGACTCAGGCCCAGGGGCGCGTCAACTTTTGGCGTAGTCGGCAGGATTCCGTGCCCGCAACCACCGGGTACTGTGTGCCTGAAAGAAGACTATTAAACTTACCTGTGGTGAAGATTCCCGCCATCCGGCGCCATCTTCTGCCTTCTTCCCGCCATCCGTGAAGTTTTCCCGCCATCCGGCGCCATCTTCTGCCTTCTTCCTGCCATCCGTGAAGTTTTCCCGCCATCCGGCGCCATCTTCTGCCTTCTTCCCGCCATCCGTGGAGTTTTCCCGCCGTTGGACGCCATCTTGAAGACGCCGCGCGGGAAGAAGAGGGGCGTGGACTCTGAAAGCGCGCGAGAACTGAAGCCCCGCCTCACGTCAGGACGTTGCGTAAGGTCCTGGAAGGAGCCCAGCAGACGCCGACGTCACAGGAGCGCGACGGAAGGTCCTCAACCCTGACAATCCACTGCGGAGCCGCGGCCTACGGAAGAGGATCATCGCAAGGTAGGCCACGGTCCACTAGGGGGGAGGAGGATGTCGGATACGGAGGAGAGCTTCACTGCCACAGCCACCGCCAGCGACGCCGCTGCTGCGGTCATGCCTTTCACCATGCCCTATATCCCGGGGGCAGCCTGGCTACCCCAGTACTCAGGGGAGTCACATACCCTGAATGACTTTAGAGAAAAGCTGGATAGCTTCTTCCAGGTGTACCCCCTCACAGAAGAGCAAAAAGTGAGCATCCTGGTGGCCCAACTAACCGGGGCAGCCCAAAGGGAGGTAAAGTCCTGGCCACCTGGGAGGAGGACTGTCGCAGGGATATTAACCCGGCTGAAGGACACCTTTGATACCCGCACCTCAGCCGAGATTAAGCTTAGATTCTACGGGTGCAAACAGCGAGCACATGAGAATATAAGGGACTATGCACTAAACCTACAAGAGGCCCTGAGAGCCATTAAGCAGACCGACCCTGACGGCGTGGGAAACGAGGACAGGCTGTTGACCGAACAATTTATAGAGGGACTATATTGCAATGCCCACCGAACCCAGTTGCGGGCAATGGCCTTACAGGATCCTCATCTGGACTTTGCACAGTTCAAGGACAGAGCCATCCGGGTGCTCCGAGAACCGGCACCGGGTGGCGTGGTGACCCACAGGCGCCCTACTACCGCTTACCACCAGGAGGCAGCGCCCTTGTCGGCAGGGCCTGTGGGAGCTGACGCGCAGGCTTTGAACAATGACCCGGCTCCAGACCTGCACCATCAGGTCCAAGAGCTAGCTAAAAGCGTTGCTGTGCTAACCCGAACTGTGCAGTCTTTACAGGTTTCTGCTCCAGGGAAGATCCAGCTGGCATCCGGACCGGAGGACATCCCGTGGCGTCGACCAAGGAGGACCCCACCGGCCAGAGGAAGACCCAGCGACCGATACAACGAGGACGGACAACCCATCTGCCGCCGCTGCAATCAACCCGGACATATGGCAAGGTACTGTCCTTTAAACTGGCACAACCTGGGGTAGAGGGCCAACCCCTAGGAATAAGATCACCAGGCCCATCGAACTGGCGTGACAAATACGTGGGAGGACGTCCAGTCTTGCCTGTGGTACTGGATGGCATTCCTATGAGTGCCCTACTTGACACCGGGTCACAGGTCACCACCATCCCGTACGTGCTCTTCAAGCAGTACTGGAATGACTCGGATATAACCCGCTACCCTGACGACGACTTGAGTATCATTGCCAGCAATGGTCAGCCCGTGCCACAGATCGGATTTAAAGAGATGACCATTAAAATCGGTAGAGTCGAACTGGCAGCACAGGGACTGATCATTGTAGACATTGACAAGCGCGAGAGTCACCCAAAGATAACTCTAGGAACTAATGTGATTGAAAATTGTCTTGCAGAGGTGATTTTCATTTTACAGCAGGTTGCCAAGAACGCCAGCTCCGGCCAGCAGCGAGTGCTCCTAAAAGAGATCCGGGCACTGATGCGACGGCAACAGGTGGAACTCTCCGGTGGTGAGATTGGTAGCGTGAGAATGTGTGACCCTTTCCCTATTGCCATGCCCCCGAAAAGTGAAATGATGATTTGGTGCCGGGCAGCTATTGGTCTGAGAGGTAGAGATTACCAGGCAATGGTAGAACCAGTCTACTCAGACAGTAGGCCCACCATTTTGACGGCACGGGGGGTGGTTGATGTACGCCATGGGAGGGTGCCCGTTCGCATAATAAATATTGGGAAGAGGGAAGTATACCTGCCCCGGTATGCCACGCTAGCCAAATTGTATACCATCGACCAAAATTCTGTACAGTCAGTGGAACCCTTGCCTCCATCTCACCTAGAGGAAGGTAACGGCTCTAAGAAACCAATGGAGGACTGGTGTCAGCAATTACATTTGGGAACTGACTCCACTCCCTCACACCAGAAACAGGGAGTCTATCGGGTGGTTCAAGAGTACGAGAGAGTGTTTAGTAAACACCCGTTAGACTTCGGGCGAGTAAAGGGGGTAGAACACCACATCCCCACAGGAGACCATCCTCCCATAAAGGAGAGATACCGACCCGTACCCCCTGCACACTACCAACACGCCAAGGGGATGCTTAGAGACATGAAGGAGGCTGGAGTAATCAGGGATAGCTGTAGCCCCTGGGCAGCTCCACTAGTCTTGGTTAAAAAGAAGGACAACACCATGAGAATGTGTGTAGATTACCGGAAAATCAACCGTATCACACACAAAGATGCGTACCCCTTACCAAGGATAGAGGAGTCTTTGGCTGCTTTAAAATCTGCTAACTTCTTCTCCACTTTGGATCTCACTAGCGGGTACTGGCAGGTTCCTGTAGCAGAGGCGGACCGGGAGAAGACCGCATTCACCACCCCGATGGGACTTAGCGAGTTTACCTGCATGCCGTTCGGACTCTGCAACGCACCAGGAACCTTCCAACGATTGATGGAATGCTGTCTGGGACACCGAAACTTCGAGACGGTCCTGTTATACCTGGACGATGTCATCGTCTACTCCAAGACCTACGAGGACCACCTGAAACACCTGGCAGAAGTGTTCGAAGCCCTGGCAAACTACGGCCTAAAGGTGAAACCCTCCAAGTGTCACCTCCTGAAACCAAAGGTGCAGTACCTGGGACACGTGGTGAGTGCTGACGGAGTGGCTCCCGACCCTGATAAGATCACCGCAATTAAGGAATGGCCAAGCCCCTCCAGCGTAAAGGAAGTGCGGCAGTTCCTCGGGTTGGTAGGCTACTACCGAAGATTCATTCCCGGTTTCACCAAAAAGGCAGCTCCTATGCAGGACCTCCTGATAGGCCAGTCCAGGAAGGCCAAGAACCAGAAGCCACCCTTCAGATGGGAGAAGCTGGAAGAAGAGTCCTTCCGCCAGCTGAAGATGGCCCTCACGGGGGATGAAATCCTGGCGTACCCTGATTACAGCCAGCCCTTTATCCTCTACACCGACGCAAGTAACATCGGGCTAGGAGCCGTACTGTCCCAGATCCAGCAACCCGTTGACACACCTGGATACGGCAAGACTCGGTGCCCTGGAGCAGAGATGGATGGCCCGCCTGTCCAACTATGAGTTCACGATCAAATACCGGGCAGGACGCTCCAATACCAACGCGTATGCCTTGTCCAGAATGCCAAACCTACCGGACGTAGGGGAAGATCCAGAGGAACTGGAAGAAGTTGAACTCCCCGCGTTCCACCGTCATGGGACTATCCAGCATTCCCACCGTGTAAGGGGTAAGCAATCTGCTACGTTCAACCCCTTACCTCATTACAACTGGGCGGAAACGCAAGACAGTGACCCCGCCGTCCGACTGGTGAAGGAGATGCTGACTCAGCCAGATGCCCGCCTTGACCCAGACGCTCCGGAGGAGGCCAAGCAACTGTGGGTTGAGAAGAGTCGACTGTTCCTTTACAAGGGGAAGTTGTGCCGCAGAATGGTTAACTCCCGGACGCATGAACTGATCTGGCAGGTAGTGGTGCCAAGAAGAGACGCGGCTATGTTACTGGAGGCATACCACAACGAAGCTGGGCACTTCGGATGGAAGAAGCTGGAGTTCCTGCTGCGCGGGCGGTTCCATTGGGTAGGCATGAGAGGAACCATCGAGAGGTGGTGCAGAGACTGTGGCCCATGCAACCTAAGAAGGAAGGACCGTGCTAGCCAGAAGACTCCCCTGCAGTCCATCGTCACCAAGCAGCCGTTGGAACTGGTAGCCTTGGATCATGTAAAACTGACCCCCAGCAGAAGTGGCTACGTCTATGCGTTAACCATCGTGGATCACTACTCCCGGTTCTTGGTTGTCGTCCCCGTCAAGGACTTAACGGCTCAAACAGCAGCTAGAGCCTTCCAGCAGCACTTCTGCCGTCCACACGGATACCCAGAGCAGGTGCTGACGGACCAGGGACCTGCCTTTGAAGCGGAGGTCTTCCAGGAGTTCTGCACTCTGTATGGCTGCCGGAAGATAAGAACAACACCCTATCATCCACAAACCAATGGACTCTGTGAGAAAATGAACCAGGTGGTGATAGACCTTTTGAAAACATTGCCCCTGGAAGAACGCAGTCTGTGGCCTGAGAAACTGCCTGATCTGGTGGACCTATACAACCACATCCCTGTAGGTTCTACCAACTGTACCCCGGCTTACCTAATGAGAGCAAGACCTGGTAAGCTGCCTGTTGACCTGGATATGGGAGTCCTGACACCCGAGGACACTTCACCAGAAGCAGACTGGGACACAGAGAGGCAGCAGCAGTACCGGAAAGTACAGGAGAGCGTGGAGCGAAGTCTCTGTCAAGCTAGAGAAAGACAGGAGAAGACTTACAACCAGTATGCTCCCGCTGTTCCCCTGGTACCTGGAGAGCAGGTCTTGAAGAGGAAGAGACGGCTCCACAAGTTGGACGACCAGTGGGAGAAGGACCCGTACACCGTACTGCCCTCAAGCCATGAGAACCCGAAAGTCTGCACAATCAGTAAGGATGGAGGAGAAACCACAGCCATTGTATCCCGAGATCACCTGAAGAAGTGTCCCGAACAGCTACGGAACCCTGAAGAAGAACAGGAAGACCCTCGACCCGCAGAGGAAAGGGAAGATATGGTCAGTACTGTGCTCGGAGACTTCCCTCGGTCTTGGACTCAAGTCAATGGCGCTGTTGTGGTACCCGTCCTCACCTTCCTCCAACCAGCATCTCAAGTACCTACGGAGAAACAGGTAGAGCTGGAAGAGCAGCCGGTCCAGGAGGCAGAAGACCCCACACAAGCAGACCAAGAGGATCAACCCTCTGCTTATAGTGAGCCTGCCGTGCCCCTAGTGAGCCAAAGAGCTCGTAGACAGCTGCCCAGTTTACCTTTGACAGCCCCTACACCCTGTAACTCAGGACCAGTCAGTCAGCTCCATAGGTCTACTAGGGTCACTAGAGGCCAGTTGCCCGTACGTTGGAGGATTTAAAGTGCTCAAACTGTTTTATTTGTATTTACTTGTTTATTGTTGCTTGTGAATAATTGTGTATTTCTAGTTATTTTATAGGTGTCGTTTATGGATTATCCGGAATCCTTAGTACATATGTTTGGAGCGTAACCCAGGAACGGACTAAAGACTGTTAAAGACTCGGGGCAGGACAGACCCCTACCTGGTTACGGCTCCCTGTTCTTTGGTGGAATGGACACCCTTGTTTTCTTCAAAAACTGCACCCGGTTGCGGACACGCCGTGACCATCCTAATGTGTTTTTCTTTATTGTACTGTTTCTGTTTATAACTTGTTATGTTTACAAAAGTGTGTTTAGTCCCGGAGTACTAAATTTCACTAGGGGGGAATGTGGCACCCCAGGGGTCTGGTTTCCACAGTGATAGCAATATTACGTCTGAGAGCAGGTGGGAGGTCTCCTGGCCAGGAATCCTATGCATGCCACACCTCCTGCCCAGTCCTGGGAGGGGAAGAACTTCCCCTATATAAACTGGGGCTGAGGCAGGGTTAGAGAGGAGAGAAAGAGAAGAAGAAGAATCATAGAATCATAGAATCATAGAATGGTAGAGTTGGAAGGGACCTCCTGGGTCATCTGGTCCAACCCCCTGCTCAAAGCAGGATTCACTAGATCATCTCAGACAGATGTCTGTCCAGCCTCTGTTTGAAGACGTCCATTGAAGGGGAACTCACCACCTCTCGTGGCAGCCTGTTCCACTCATTAATCACCCTAACTGTCAAAAAGTTTTTTCTAATATCTAATCTGTGTCTCCTCCCATTTAGTTTCATCCCATTGCTTCTAGTCTTTCCTTGTGCAAATGAGAATAAAGATGATCCTTCTACAATGTGACAGCCCTTGACATATTTGTAGACAGCTATTAAGTCTCCTCTCAGTCTTCTTTTTTGCAAGCTAAACATTCCCAAATCCTGCAACCGTTCCTCATAGGACATGGTTTGCAGACCAGTCACCATTCTGGTCGCTCTTCTCTGAACTTGCTCCAGTTTGTCTATGTCTTTTTTAAAATGTGGTGCCCAAAACTGTACACAGTATTCCAGATGAGGTCTGACCAAAGAGGAGTAAAGACCGATAATGACTTCACGTGATCTAGACTGTATACTTCTGTTAATACATCCCAGAATTGTATTTGCCTTTTTTGCTGCTGCTTCACACTGTTGACTCATGTTCAGTCTATGATCTATTAGTATACCTAAGTCTTTTTCACATGTACTGTTGCTTAGCTCTATTCCTCCCATTCTGTATATACTTTTTTCATTTTTATTGCCCAGATGTAGTACTTTGCATTTTTCCCTGTTAAAAACCATTCTGTTGGTTGCTGCCCACTGCTCCAGTTTATTTAGGTCTTTTTGAATCCTCTCTCTCTCTTCTCTAGTATTAGCTATCCCTCCTAGCTTTGTGTCATCAGCAAATTTAATCAGTTTACCCTCAATTCCTTCATCTAAATCATTGATAAAGATGTTGAACAATACAGGTCCCAGGACGGAGCCCTGTGGTACCCCACTTGAGACATTCATCCAGCTGGATGTGAAGCCATTTACAACCACCCTTTGAGTCCAATCACTAAGCCAGTTATGAATCCACCTAACAGTTGCCTGGTCCATTGCATACTTGGTCATTTTTTCAATAAGGATGATGTGAGATACTTTGTCAAATGCTTTGCTGAAGTCAAGATATACTATATCTACAGCATTTCCCTGATCCACCCAGTCAGTGATTCTGTCATAGAAGGAAATTAAGTTAGTCTGACATGACTTGTTAGTTACAAACCCATGCTGACTCTGGTTAATCACTTCATTCTTATCCATGTACTTACATACATGTTGTTTAATAATTTGTTCAAAGATCTTTCCTGGTATAGAAGTCAGACTCACCGGCCTATAGTTCCCTGGGTCCACCTTCTTCCCCTTTTTGAAGATAGGAACAACATTTGCTCTTCTCCAGTCTTCTGGGACTTCTCCTGTTCTCCAAGAATTTTCAAAGATTATGGAGAGTGGTTCTAAAATTCATCTGGACCTGGTGACTTGAACTCATTTATGTTAGCTAAATATTCCCTCACAATCTTTCTGTTTACAGATAACTTGGATTCCTCTATTCCTTTAAAAGGACAGTGAAGCTCAGTTGATGTTACATTTTCTTTCTGAGAGAAAACAGATGCAAAATAGGAATTAAAAAGTTCGGCCTTCTCAACATCCTCTCTTACCATTTCTCCATTTTCATCCTGTAAAAATCCTATAGCATCTTTGACTTTTCTTTTACTTTTGACATACCCCCAAAATCCTTTTTTATTGCTTTTGACATCTCTTGCAAGCCTTAATTCATTGTCAGCTTTAGCTAACCTGATACGTGCCCTGCAGGATCTGCAGACTGCATTATAATCTTCTTTAGATATGCCTCCCTCTTTCCATTTAATAAACATTTCTTTCTTTCTTTTTAGCATGTGTTTAAGTTCTGTGTTCATCCATCCTGGTTTCCTTAAATGCTTCCCATTCTTCCTACTTTTCGGGATTGTTAACGATTGTGCTTTGAGAATCTCATTTTTAAAAATTTCCCATCCTTCCTGGACATTTTTGTCCTTAAGGACATCCAGCCATTGGATCCCTCCTATTCTCTTTCTGAGTCTCTTAAA
The DNA here is from genome assembly GCF_046119375.1 of Phyllobates terribilis. Classification (NCBI taxonomy): domain Eukaryota; kingdom Metazoa; phylum Chordata; class Amphibia; order Anura; family Dendrobatidae; genus Phyllobates; species Phyllobates terribilis. The sequence goes on along the minus strand of NW_027362771.1, from coordinate 526,048,933 downwards.
ATCTGCCTTTCTAAAATCTAACCTTGAAGTTTGAGTCTTCACATGTCTTCCTCCTCTAGTTATCCAAAATTCTATAATAGCATGATCGCTGCCTCCTAGGGTCCCAGCCACCTTTACCTCCTCAACCATTTCCTCCCTGTTTATAAGGATTAGATCCAAAGTAGCAGATCCCCTTGTTTTCTCCCCTACCTTTTGGAAGATAAAGTTGTCAGCAAGAGAGGATAAGAATTTGCTTGACCTGTTAGTTTTACTTGAGAGAGATTCCCAACAAATGTCTGGATAGTTGAAATCTCCCATGACCACTACGTCATATTTTTTGGAGAACTTGGTCATTTGATACATAAAGAGTTCATCCATATCTTCAGCTTGCCCAGGTGGCCTGTAGTAAATGCCTACAATGGTGTCCTTTCCGTTGTTCTCTCCTTGTATTCTTACCCAAACAGTTTCCACAGAACTCCCAGTCTCTGAAGCTTCCATCTCTGTGCAGATATACGCTTTTCTAACATACAATGCAACACCTCCTCCTCGTTTATCAAGTCTGTTTCTTGCAAATAAGTTGTATCCTTTTAGCCTTTTATTCCAATCATGTGTATCGTCCCACCAAGTTTCAGTGATTCCAATGACATCATATTCCTTTTCCTGCATTAGTAGTTCCAATTCTCCTTGTTTGTTGCCCATGCTTTGTGCATTTGTATAAAAACATTTTAGTTTGTGATTGGTTTCTCTTCCTCCCATATTTTTATTATTTAAATTGTTTTGTCTTTGTTCTTCCTTTCCACTTCCAGTAGCAGAGATCTCAATAGTATTTGTCAGCTGTATGGCTTTTTCTGGCCTTTTGCTTCCCTTCCCACATTGTTCTAGTTTAAAGCTCTTCTGATGAGTGTAGCAAGGCGACTTCCAAATACATGTTTTCCAGTCTTCGTAAGGTGCACCCCATCTCTAGCAAGTAGTCCATCGTATAGGTAATTCATTCCGTGATCCAGAAATCCAAATCCTTGTTGATGGCACCATCGACGTAGCCAGTTGTTCACCTGTAGAATCTTATTCCACCTCATTGTTCCATGGCCATCCACTGGGAGGATGGATGAGAAGACCACCTGCGCTCCCAATTCTTTCACTTTCTTGCCTAAGTCTTCAAAGTCACTGCAGATGGTTTCCAGGTCCTTTCTTGCGGTGTCATTTGTCCCCACATATATTAGCAGGAATGGGTAGTGATCTGTAGGTCTGAAGAGTCTTGATATCCTGTCAGACACATCTTTAATTTTTGCTCCTGGAAGACAGCACATTTCTCTTGAGGTTATGTCTGGTCTGCAGATAGCGGCCTCTGTTCCTCTTAACAGGGAATCCCCCATGACCACCACTCTCCGTTTTTTCTTCACAACATTCTTCTTTCTCCATCCAGGAGGATTCTGAGGACTTAGGGTATGTGCACACGATGCAGAAATGAAGCAGAAAATTTCTGCATCATTTCTGCATCTCCCTGGCAGAAAAAACGCATGCAGATTGTGCATGCGTTTTTCCTGCAGAATACATGCGGATCCACATGCAGATTCACATGCGTTTCCGCATGCAGATTGACAAGCGCTTTCCAGGCAATGTTAGCATCACCTGGAAAGTGCTTGATAACTAGGTCACACTATATAAATCCATGCAAACAGCATGGATTTATACAGTGTGAACCGAGAGCGTGTATATACTTACCTCCGATGGCCCGCGCTGTCCTGCTCAATCTGTTCTCCCGGCTGCCGGCAACTTTGAATTGAAAGACCTGCCGACGTCAGCGTCACGTGACCCGTCACATGACTCTGACGTCACCGCAGGTCCTACAACTCACTGCAAAGTGCCGGGAACCAAGCGGGAGCGCTGTGCGGGCCGACAGAAGGTAAGAATACATTATTTTTTATTTTATTCTTCTTTTTACAGCTTTTTTAATGGTACCCGGGTGTGGATGAGACTCTCCTCTTCTCCACACTCGGGTACCATCCGCACATTAGAACGCACCAATTACGCAAGTACAGATGCTGTCTTGCAGAATTGGCGCGTTCTAATGCAAGTCAATGGCGGCGAAATCGCCGCGTTTCCGCAAAATTAATTGACATGCTGCGGATTTTTGACCGCAGCGTTAACGCTGCGGAAAAATCCGCATCATGGGCACAGCACATGCGGATTTCCATTGGGGAACATTGCTTCCCTTCTACCATGCGTTTTTCATGCGTTTCCGCGGCGTTTACGCAACTGCAAAAATGCCGCGGAAACGCATGAAATACGCATCGTGTGAACACAGCCTTACAAGGTTATTCATTGCTGGCAAAGTCTTATCTTGCTGTATTTCTTCATGGTGCTCCTGCGAGAGAGCCTGGTACTGGTTCCTGAGCAGTATGGGTGCTGACTGCCTCTCGATCCTCCTGCTTCGGTGGGTCACATGCTTCCATTCCTCTGTTTCGTCAGGTGCAGTTCGAATTTCTTCTCTTTCTGAATCATGAAGAGATAATTCTGCTCTGTCTAAGAACTGTTCACCTTCCTTAATGATTTTCAAGGTAGTTAACCTCTCTTCTAGATTTCGCAACTTTTCCTCCAACAGGGACACAAGCTTGCATTTCTGGCATGTGAAGTTTGGCTTTTCCACTGGCAAGTCTGTGAACATGTAGCAGGATATGCAGCTCACCAAATGGCTCCTGGACTCTTCCATGTTCTTATTGTTAATGTTCTGAAAACAGTGAAAAAAGCTTAAAAAAAAGCTTCAAAATGCCGGCGCGCGGTTTACCGATGTCCTCTTTTCAGCTCCAACAGCCAAAATCCAGTGTTCTTTGAGCTCGCGGAGACTCTTCACTTACCCCAAAATGCAGTGGGAATATGCAAATTATCTCCTCAGGACTCCTCCCCTGGTTTACCGATGTCCTCTTTTCAGCTCCAGCAGCCAAAATCCAGTGTTCTTTGAGCTCGCGGAGACTCTTCACTTAACCCAAAATGCAGTGGGAATATGCAAATTATCTCCTCAGGACTCCTCCCCTGGTTTACCGATGTCCTCTTTTCAGCTCCAACAGCCAAAATCCAGTGTTCTTTGAGCTCGCGGAGACTCTTCACTTACCCCAAAATGCAGTGGGAATATGCAAATTATCTCCTCAGGACTCCTCCCCTGGTTTACCGATGTCCTCTTTTCAGCTCCAACAGCCAAAATCCAGTGTTCTTTGAGCTCGCGGAGACTCTTCACTTACCCCAAAATGCAGTGGGAATATGCAAATTATCTCCTCAGGACTCCTCCCCTGGTTTACCGATGTCCTCTTTTCAGCTCCAACAGCCAAAATCCAGTGTTCTTTGAGCTCGCGGAGACTCTTCACTTACCCCAAAATGCAGTGGGAATATGCAAATTATCTCCTCAGGACTCCTCCCCTGGTTTACCGATGTCCTCTTTTCAGCTCCAACAGCCAAAATCCAGTGTTCTTTGAGCTCGCGGAGACTCTTCACTTACCCCAAAATGCAGTGGGAATATGCAAATTATCTCCTCAGGACTCCTCCCCTGGTTTACCGATGTCCTCTTTTCAGCTCCAACAGCCAAAATCCAGTGTTCTTTGAGCTCGCGGAGACTCTTCACTTACCCCAAAATGCAGTGGGAATATGCAAATTATCTCCTCAGGACTCCTCCCCTGGTTAGAGTCCCAGACAGAGACATAGTCTGGTCTGGAGAGGAGCAGCTATAGGAAAGAAAGATCAGGAGCTCAGTGGGAGCAGTGCTAAAAGGAGTCAGGGGCTGGAAGCTGTAGAGCTCGCCCTGATTGAAGAGTTCTCACCGGACCCGGAGTCCGAGGCTGTGGGGACTAATCCTTACCCAGCAGCAGAAACCGACCGGCAGGGGATTTCATGTCCTCTGGCCAAGAAACCCGAAGGCACGGTCACACGCAAGGGACCAGCACCGCCGTCGTGGAGCGGAAGCTACCAGAAGGCCCCGAGTCACCGGCCATACGGGTGAGCACCACACGGTACACTCAGGGACGTGGGCTACTTTTACCCGCCTCTAGCAAGGTAGCCAGAAGAGTACAATTAGTTGGGGAGGCCTACAACTCCGCCTGGCCAGGGGAGATCCCATCTGCTCACGGACTGACCAGGCCCCGATCGCTAGCCAGTACTCCGGGAGGGTCTACCTTTGTCATCAGTAAAGACCCTGAACTACACCGCACCGTCTCTGAGTGGTTCCTGCTACCTGCATGCTATTCTGCTACCCCCTTCAAACACGTCGGCTGCCCTGAGGCCATACCCCTCCCGTTGGGGGTTATACCATCTACGCTGCACAATCGTACCACCGGCCTCAGCGGTCTGCCCTGCAGCGGCGGCCTCATAGCCGCATTCAACGGGTGGCGTAGTCGAACACCGTACCATCTTCTGCTAAACTCTGCCACTCAGCTTGACTCCCTGGGCACGGACCGGGTCACCGCCACGAGACTACTACCCCTATCAGATCCGGCTCCGGGTAGGCTCCCGCGTGCGCAACGCTGCGCGACTCAGGCCCAGGGGCGCGTCACATGCATTTTTCCTGCAGAATACACGCGTATTCACATGCGTTTATGCATGTGTTTCCACATGCGGACTACAAGCACTTTCCAGGCGATAGCATCACTTGGAAAGTGCTTGACAGCTAGGTCACACTATATAAATCCATGCAAACAGCATGGATTTATATAGTGTGACCGTAAAAAATGAAGCTGTACTGACCGATCCCCCGCCGCGTGTGCTGTCGCGCTCCTTCTGGGTTGCCGGCATATCGCGAGACAGCTTGCGGTCACATGACCGCGACGTTATCTCAGGTCCTGGAAAATAAGCGCTGCAGGGGCCGCCGGACAGGTGAATATAAACTTTATTTATTATTTTATTCTTTTTTTCACAGGTACAATGGTACCCAGGTCTGGATGAGAGTCTCCTCTCCTCCAGAACTGGGTACCATACGCACATTGAAACGCATATTATCCGCGTGTACAAATGTACAGACACGGATATTATGCGTCTCAATGCAAGTCAATGGTGGCAATTCCGCTGCGCTTCCCCAAAATTAATGAACATGCTGCGGATTTATGAGCGCCGCAGAACCGCTGTGGAATAATCCGCAGCATGTGCATTGACATTGCGGAATGCCATTGGGGACCATGGGGTGCGGATTACCAAGCGTTTTTGATGCGTTTCCGCTGCGGAAATTCCGCAGCGGAAACGCATGAAAAACGCATCGTGGGCACGCAGCCTGAGAGATCATTTCATCTTCAACTTGCTTAACTGTTCACAATAACAGTAATTTTGACCAGGGGTGCCCAAACTTTTACATGCCACTGTAGGCTTCTCAAAGTCACTTCAAATGTGATGTGGCCCCTAAAATAATTGGTTTTGTAAATTTTGATGGAAAATTGAGAAACTGCTGATCAATTTTTGACTGTTAACTTCCCAACAAAAAAATTATTTTACAAAAATTATGCTGATGTAAAGTGAACATGGTAAATGTTATTTATTAACTATTTTGTGATATAATCATCTAGTTTAAGGGCATAACATTTTTTGCCATAATTCAGATATTTTCACAAATACGCGCAAAAAATATCAGCCTAAATCTACCACTACCATGAAGTACAATGTGTCGCAAAAAACAACCTCAGAATCACTGGGATGCGTTGCAGCGTTCTAGAGTTATTACCTCATAAAGTGACAGTGGTCAGAATTGTAAAAATTAGCCTGGCCAGGAAGAGGAAAACAGGCTCGTGCATGAAGGGGTTAAAGCAATGCCAAGAAAACTTTTTTAAGTTTGCATGTGGTATAGCCTTTAAAGAGGTAGAAAAATCTACAAAATATACTACCTAGGCACCAGATGGCCAAATCACCAGAATGGTGGGCTTAGGTCACTGTTCTCCCCTGTTTTTTCAATTTCAGGTATTTAATATCTTGACACTTGCAGACATTTTTTTAATTTTTTTTAACTTTAATATTTAGTCCCAAAAGAGGTTTTGGGCATGTGCTTGATGGCTGGTACGATACTTTTCAATACTTCTGTACTAACATGGTAAGCACAAGCATAACGAAGATCCCACCTCTGCCATAACAGCCCATTTGCACACTGCAATTTCATTATGTGAGGGACAATGTGTTGACAGAGATGGACCCTCGTTCTGTCTCACTATTTAGATGCGGCAGTCAAAATATTGACTGTGACATCTAATAGGTTAAACTACCAGGATTGAAAAATCACAGATTAGTGTCAGCTGAATAACACAACCAGTCCTCATGGCATATGGACTGGGCTCAGCTTGTCCGGAGTCTGCTTCATACATCCCCAGTGCATAAGTGATGCAGATGTACATCATATGTTGCAGAGGGATTAAGTCCCTTTGCAAACTGTGATGAATGGCACCAAAAGGATCCCGCAGAATCCCACCGCTGCCACCACAGGTGAAGGATCCACACCTCGCCACCCGCCTGATGTCACAGTTACGTCAGACGGAACATGTGATATGGTTCTGCCCTTTGCACCAACGTGACGTACCGCACCCCCTCGGGGACGCGTAAGGTCAGATTGTTACAGTTCTACACAGACACCCCCTGTCCACACGAATACAGGAAGGCACCAGGAGTTAAAAGAAGTGGCCCACTCAGTCACTGACTTGGCACCGCACTCGCTCACACCCCTGACAGTCTGAGTGGCCCCTTCACTAGTCCCAGCGAAGCAGAACCTTGTCGGCCTGGTAGAGCTGCCACCAGTTCCTATTACATATAATTCCCGCTAGGACTGGGGGATTATATCGGCCAGGAACCAGCCCCTAGCATGTTTGTTGGACCGATCAACAGACGTGAGGATTCGTGGATCGAGATAAATTATATATTTAATTGCCGTAAGGGCACATTAGACAATACATTATATACATAAGGGTTATATATAGATAAGAAGGCCTGGCTTGCAGGGGAGGGGCTGTCACATGGGAGGCTTGTGGTCTCCTTTGGTATGGGATTTCTCCCACATGATGTGTCATCGCGACGTCCCAGGAAAAAGACACTGGGCTCTAGCTGCAGGAGCTCTTAACCTCTCTGGGTCACTCCCCTTACTGCCCCCTGGCTGGACCTAAATCTCCACCCCTTGCCTCTCTCAGCTATACACTCCAAAAACTAAAAAGGGCTATACTTTCTTAATGGACGGTCCTAGGGAGCCAGTTCTGGTGTCATCAGATCCACCCTGGCCTTTCTCAGCTATACACTCCAAAAACTAAAATGGGCTATACTTTCTTAATGGACGGTCCTAGCGAGCCGGTTCTGGTGTCATCAGATCCAGCCAGGCCCCTGCTACGCAGGGAGACCAAACACAGTGGCCCTAGGGGTTTCCGAAAGGCTGTGCCGTATATCTCCTCACTGTGCTGGAAGCTAGGGTGACATTCCTACTGTTCGTGTGATTCCAAAAATCCATTTGGTGTATTGCTGGGATGTATCGGTTTCCCATAACTTTGTGTTGAATTATACTTGATCTTTTTTGCAAATCCACCTCTACCCACAGCTTGCTCCGATAGAACAGCTTCCACCCATCACATACTAGTAAAGTGATTCCTGTCGGTCAATTCCTGCGTATCCAACGGAATTGTATCCAAGACGCTGACTTCTATAAACAGGCGAGGGAGCTAAGGGAGAGGCTCAAGCAAAGGGGATACCCAAAAGAGATCATATCGAGGGCTTTTCAGAGGGGCAAGATTCAAAACCAGGAATCCCTCTTGACACCACGTCATCGACCATCGGACACTGCCCCCAGGTTCATTACCAGTCACAGTATAGGTTGGAATCAGGTGAGGAATATTTTAAATCAACATTGGTCCGTACTCACCTTTGGTACACAAACTTTTTCTATTGTTAGTCCTAAACCCCTGATGGCTGCCAGAAGGGCCCCTAATATTCGTGACTTGCTCACGTCCAGCCATTTTTTTAGACCTACTGTCAGGCTGAACGGTGGTTTCTCCTTGAGAGGTTCCTTTCCTTGTGGTGATTGCAATGTCTGCCCCTACATGCGTCTCACAAGAAATTATTTTTGTAATCCTTTGGACAATCAGCATCATCCACTTAGATCGTACATTAATTGTAAGACAAAAAATGTCGTCTATGCAATTTTTTGCTCCTGCCCTAATGCATATGTGGGCCAAACATCGCAAGAACTGAGGAGGTGGGCTCAGAAACATCTTTCTACTATACATTTAGCATCTTCAGATTTTAGGAAAGAAAAAAACACTTACCCCTATAGCCTCACACTTTTTGACTGAACATGGTACCAAACCTCATAATGTTTCTATCTTTGGCGTACAGAAAATCCACAACAACAACAGAGGTGGTAGTAACCACACATTATTATTACGCATGGAATCCAGGTGGATATTTACACTACGCTCGGTTGCTCCGTAGGGACTCAACAAAGAACTCCTCTACACTGGCTTTCTGGGTTAACCTGGATCAAGACTATGGATCAGCCTCCTCTTTCATCTTTGTTGTCCTCTTGCTCTTTTCTTTGGATTTCTCTCTGGATGGGACTACCTTATTCTATAAAGAACAGGAATCAAACTCCTGGACAATTGTTGCAACATCCCAGTAATGCCTTATCTGACTGGCATGAATTATCTTTGTGATCCTTAATCAACTCGCACTGCATATATGCACTGGCTAATAAAGACATTTCCGGAAGATCATATCATGTCGCTAGAGCTTCTCCTATCTTGATCTGTTGCTACATAGAATTGACAGGGAGTCAATATCATTACATCAAAAAAAAAATATTCCCTCTATCCTACTTATTTATCATTTGGTTTATTTTATATTGCTCATGCAGTACCTCTTTGGCACCCTTTTTTCTTGGGGACATACCGCTCCCAACCAATTATGGGCCGTGATATGTGGCCCTGAATAAATCTTAGCATCTCTATATAAACATTACTAAACATATTTGTCCTATTATGTTTTATTGGTGGCGTTTTGTCCTCAGGGATTTGAACATGCACATGTACATAATAACATCGCTGTGCATGTAGTGTGGTGCCCCTGAGGGTTCAGTCACCACAGAGGTACTGCACCTCACCCAGAGGTGTGGTGTATCCTTCTCTCAGGTAAGGAGGGAGTGCTGCCCGGAACCCCAACACCTGCATCCAACACTACACTGCTCCAGGGCAGCTGGAAGGGTAAGATGCAATGTATGTTCCTGCTGAGCCCTGACCCTGGCTGGAGTGGGGGGAACCCACAGGTAGGGGGAACCAGTAGTGGGTGTGGGTGGAGGAAGTAGTTAGGGGGAGCACTTTGGTAGGAGTATAAATAGGGAAGCCATCTTAGGGTGGCAGGACAGTAGTGAGAGGACAGTTCAGAAGAACAGTCTGGGAGCAGAGTCTCAGTAGGAGCTCTGCTCCACAACTAGGGCCTAGTGTCAGAGGCCCAGGAGGGGAGCAGGGAGTAGGCTCCGTTCTGTTGAAAGGATCCTAGGGGGTACGGCGAGTGCAGGATGGCACCCGTACGCCCCGCATCTGTCAGAAGACAGAGGGATCGTAGGCCGCAGGAAGGGGACCGGCCCGTGCCCAGTCGTGTACTTCAGGTCCCGGCTGGAAAAACCAGAGGCTTCTGGCTTATATAGTCAGTTGCCGAAGCCTCATTCTAATCCCCTGAGGGTCAAGGAGGTCTGTGAACTCCGACGGACAGGAGGGACTTCAGAGTACCCGAGCAGGATTGAGAGTGGGAAGCGCAGGGCAGGAGGGAGAAAGACCCAGCGTGAAGACGGTCTAGATAGGAACACAAGAAAGTGGGGTTCTGCCAGGTACTCCTGATCTACCCGAGGAAGTGCTGAACCCCTGCCTGGTGAACGCAGCGCGACGTGGGAGGCTGACACCTGTACAGTGCACCATTGGAACTGTCATAAGAACTGTGAGTAAAAACTCGGATGACTGCACCGACTCCTCCGTCCATTCTTTGATCTGCGCCATCGTTCCCTCCCTGTACTACAACGCCCAGGGCAGCCCACACCACCTTACACTGCCCTGGAGCTTGCTCTACCTGTGGAGAGCCACACCACCCCTGCTGCCGCAACACCAGCTCCAGAGGACTGCTCCGCAGTGGCGGCTCCTCTTGGCCCAATCCACAGGTGGCGTCACGAACAATCCCAAAAACCCCATATAAAAATTTTCCCCTTTTGCGCTGACCGCTCTGGGTCACGGACCAGGCCAGCCACTGTGATATCCCCCGGCAACCAGAGGCTCGGCTGCCGAGTACCCCACAGCCCTGGGGGTGCTCAGTTGCATGTTACATTCTCTGATGTGCGCGTCCATGTGCACCTGGACGTGCACATCTTTCTCTTCATATTCATTATTTCCCCCCCCCCCCCCCCCCTTCAATACATGGATCTTCAATGATGACTATTTGGGTTAAATATCCCATATGTTATTGGGCTATATATTAGTTATCTCTGATCATTATTTCTTCCCTTTCCTTTTCCTCTTTTACTTATTACTTGCATGCTTTCACATCTGTTGGCTTGCATTTAATCTTTACCATCCTGCAGGAGAATCCATGCTCGCATTGACATATGCATTCAGTTTCCTGTTCACCGACGCTCCATATTGTGTGTGGGCGTTTTTGCCCACACTTGTTTTTCCATTGGTCTGTGGCAGGCACTGACAGCGCTTTGCCTTATGGGTAGGTGTCATGTGATACCTCTCATGTGACTTGTTTTTCCACTTACTTCCTCTTTCTGCTCCAGAGATAGTGCGCCCCGCACACCGGATTGCGGAACCTGGTAATCACATTGTGTGTATGTATATGACTCGCCCCCTGGGCCGTGGGGCACTCGGATCCGGGCAATAGGGGAACGATGGGGGTAGTAGTGGCAACCCGGTTCCGTGGCTCAGGGTGGTCAGGCCAGTGGTAGCCTGTTATGCGCTGATGATTATGTCCGACTACGCCACCCGTGGATTGCGGTTATTAGGAACCGCCGCTGCATGCAGACCGCTGGGGCTGATGAGGTGTGCAGCTAGGGTAGTGTGACTCCCCACGGGAAGAGTGCGGCCCCAGGGCAGTATAATGGATGGTGGGAGTGATGGTAGTGAGAGTCCCAGTGCTGATAGTGCTGGAGGAGCAAGGAGCACACAGACAACAGGTTGCAGTCCAGGGTCTTTACTAAAACAGGTAAACTGACCCATAAACAGTCCCAGCTAGGAGGGGACCTGGATGTCTGAGAGCAATGGGGAAATTGGCCCTGGTCAGGGTGAGGGTGTAGGCCTACCGTGCTTTCTGCGCTCCTTCTGGCTATCTCCTCGTTATAGGGTAACAGCCCACGTTTCCGAGCTTTCCGTGTATTCTCGCCTGTATGGCCTGCGACGTGGGTTCCTTTCTGCTCCCAGCCTTGTACGGCTTTATTGGTCCCTTCTGTTGTGGCAGGGCCTCCAGGCTTCTTAGGCCAAGGAATATACAGTCCCCTGCGAACTGGTTATCTGCTGGAGAATGTAGAATCCTCCCAGCCTCAGACACCAAAGTCTGGTAAAGTCAGTCTCTTATCTGCCAAGACAGGCTTGCTTCGCCTCTTGTCTCTGGCTTGTGGCTTTCCTCCTGCCACACTTCCTCTTAGGTGCAATACAACTTTCTGTCCCTGCTCTGCTCTGGGACAAGTCTCAGTCCTGAGACAGGCCTTCAAGTTCTCTCTAACCCTGCCCTCAGCACCAGCTTTTATAGGGGCAGCCTGCTCCCCCTACTGGCCTGAGACAGGAGGTACTGCATGCTAATGTTCCCCTGACTAGAGAACCTCCCCCTTGCTCTCAGACACAGCTTTAATATATTTTGTGGCATCCAGGCCAGGGTGACACACACATATATATATATATATATATATATATATATATATATATATATATATATATATATATATATATATACAGTTATATGAAAAAGTTTGGGCACCCCTATTAATCTTAAGCTTAATGTTTTATAAAAATTGGTGTTTTTGCAACAGCTATTTCAGTTTGATATATGTAATAACTGTTGGACACAGTAATGTTTCTGCCTTGAAATGAGGTTTATTGTACTAACAGAAAATGTGCAATCTGCATTTAAACAAAATTTGACAGGTGCATAAGTATGGGCACCTCACCAGAAAAGTGACATTAATATTTAGCAGATCCTCCTTTTGCAAAAATAACAGCCTCTAGTCGCTTCCTGTAGCTTTTAATGAGTTCCTGGATCCTGGATGAAGGTATTTTTGACCATTCCTCTTTACAAAACAATTCCAGTTCAGTTAAGTTTGATGGTCACCGAGCATGGACAGCCCTCTTCAAATGATCCCACAGATGTTCAATGATATTCAGGTCTAGGGACTGGGATGGCCATTCCAGAACATTGTAATTGTTCCTCTGCATGAATGCCTGAGTAGATTTGGAACGGTGTTTTGGATCATTGTCTTGCTGAAAGATCCATCCCCTGCGTAACTTCAACTTTATCACTGATTCTTGAACATTATTGTCAAGAATCTGCTGATACTGAGTGGAATCCATGCGTCCCTCAACTTTAACAAGATTCCCGGTGCCGGCATTGGCCACACAGCCCCAAAGCATGAAGGAACCTCCACCAAATTTTACTGTGGGTAGCAAGTGTTTTTCTTGGAATGCTGTGTTTTTTTGCTGCCATGCATAACGGCTTTTTGTATGACCAAACAACTCAATCTTGGTTTCATCAGTCCACAGGACCTTCTTCCAAAAAGAAATTGGCTTCTCCATATGTGCTTTTGCATACCTCCGCTGACTCTGTTTGTGGCGTGCTGGCAGAAACGGCTTCTTTCTCATCACTCTCCCATACAGCTTCTCCTTGTGCAAAGTGCGTTGTATAGTTGACCGATGCACAGTGACACCATCTGCAGCAAGTTGATGCTGCAGCTCTCTGGAGGTGGTCTGAGGATTGTCCTTGACTTATCTCACCATTCTTCTTCTCTGCCTTTCTGATGTTTTTCTTGGCCTGCCACTTCTGGCCTTAACAAGAACTGTCCCTGTGTTCTTCCATTTCCTTACTATGTTCCTCACAGTGGAAACTGACAGGTTAAATCTCTGAGACAGCTTTTTGTATCCTTCCCCTGAACAACTATGTTGAATAATCTTTGTTTTCAGATCATTTGACAGTTGTTTTGAGGAGCCCATGATGCCACTCTTCAGAGGAGATTCAAACAGGAGAACAACTTGCAAGTGGTCACTTTAAGTAGCTTTTCTCATGATTGCATACACCTGGCTATGAAGTTCAAAGCTCAATGAGGTTACAAAACCAAAAAAAGTGCTTTAGTAAGTCAGTAAAAAGTAGGTAGGAGTATTTAAAACAAGAAAATGATAAATGTGCCCATACTTATGCACCTGTCAAATTTTGTTTGAATGCAGATTGCACATTTTCTGTTAGTACAATAAACCTCATTTCAAGGCAGAAACATTACTGTGTCCAACAGTTATTACATATATCAAACTGAAATAGCTGTTGCAAAAACACCAATTTTTATAAAACATTAAGCTTAAGATTAATAGGGGTGCCCAAACTTTTTCATATAACTGTATATATATATATATATATATGTGCATTGACCCTCATGCATCAGGACCTGCCCTGATGAAGCCGTATTGACGGCGATATGCGTGGGCTTCACTCCAGGCTTCGCTTCAGGAAGGCAAATTTCCAACGGTTGAGAGATGATCTTAGTGCAATAAACTGGGACGATATCCTGAGACATAAAACTACACAAAGCAAATGGGAGACATTTATTAGCATCCTGAATAGGATCTGTGCACAATATATACCCTATGGGAATAAACATGCTAGAAATAGGAGGAAACCACAATGGCTAAATAGAGCTGTAAGGGGCGCAATAAGTGACAAAAAGAAAGTATTTAGAGAACTAAAGCAAGTAGGTAGTGATGAGGCATTAAATAAATATAGAAAATTAAATAAATTCTGTAAAAAACAAATCAAGGCAGCAAAGATTGAGACAGAGAGACTCATTGCCAGAGAAAGTAAAAGTAATCCCAAAATATTCTTTAACTACATAAATAGTAAGAAACTAAAAAATGATAGTGTTGGCCCCCTTAAAAATAGTGTGGGTGAAATGGTGGATGAGGATGAGGAAAAAGCCAATATGCTAAATGATTTGTTTTCGACAGTATTTACTCAAGAAAATCGCATGACAGAAAACATGATCAGTGATAACAAAAATTCTCCATTAAATGTCACTTCCTTAACCCAGCAGGAAGTATGGCGACGTCTAACAATCACTAAAGTTGACAAATCCCCGGGCCGGATGGGATACACCCGCGAGTACTGCAGGAATTAAGCAATGTCATAGATAGACCATTATTTTTAATCTTTAAAGGTTCCATAATAACGGGGCCTGTACCACAGGACTGGCATATAGCAAATGTGGTGCCAATATTCAAAAAGGGGACAAAAACCGAACTTGGAAATTATAGGCCAGTAAGCTTAACCTGTACTGTGGGTAAAATCCTGGAGGGTTTCCTAAGAGATGCTATAATAGAGTATCTGAAGAAGAATAACCTCATGACCCAATATCAACATGGGTTTACGAGAGACCGTTCCTGTCAAACTAATCTGATCAGTTTTTATGAAGAGGTAAGTTCTGGACTGGACCAAGGAAATGCAGTGGATGTGGTGTATATGGACTTTTCAAAAGCTTTTGATACGGTTCCACACAAAAGGTTGATACATAAAATGAGAACAATGGGGATAGGGGAAAATAAATGTAAGTGGGTCAAGAACTGGCTCAGTGATAGGAAACAAAGGGTCGTTATTAATGGAAAAGACTCAGACTGGGTCACAGTTAACAGTGGGGTACCACAGGGGTCAGTATTGGGCCCGCTTCTTTTTAACATATTTACTAATGACCTTGTAGGGGTCATACAGAGTAGTATTTTATATATTTCAGATGACACTAAACTCTGCAGGGTAATCAATACAGAGGAGGACAATTTTATATTACAGAAGGATCTATGTAAACTAGAAGCTTGGGCTGATAAATGGCAAATGAGCCTTAATGGGGATACATGTTAGGTTATGCACTTGGGCAGAGGAAATAAAATGTATAATTATACTGTCACTGAAAAAGACCTGGGTGTATTGGTGGACGACAAGCTCACGTTTAGTGGCCAGTGTCAGGCAGCTGCTGCAAAGGCAAATAAAATAATTGGATGCATTAAAAGAGGCATCGATGCTCATGAGGAGAACATTTTACCTCTATATAAGTCATTAGTGCGACCACACTTAGAATACTGTGTACAGTTCTGGTCTCCGGTGTATAAGAAAGACATAGCTGAACTAGAGAGGGTGCAGAGAAGAGCGACCAAGGTTATTAGAGGACTGGGGGGTCTGCAATACCAAGACAGGTTATTACACTTGGGGTTATTTAGTTTGGAAAAACGAAGGCTTAGGGGTGATCTTATTACTATGTACAAATACACTGCTCAAAAAAATAAAGGGAACACTTAAACAACAGAATATAACTCCATGTAAATCAAACTTCTGTGAAATCAAACTGTCCACTTAGGAAGCAACACTGATTGACAATCAATTTCACATGCTGTTATGCAAATGGAATAGACAATAGATGGAAATTATTGCCAATTATCAAGACACACTCAATAAAGGAGTGGTTCTGCAGGTGGGGACCACAGGCCACATCTCAGTACCAATGTTTCTGGCTGATGTCTTGGTCACTTTTGAATGTTGGTTGTGCTTTCACACTCGTGGTAGCATGAGGCGGACTCTACAACCCACAGAAGTTGCTCAGATAGTGCAGCTCATCCAGGATGGCACATCAATACGAGCTGTGGCAAGAAGTCTTCTTTTTTAGCTTGTCTCCTCTCAGTCTTCTTTTTTAGCTTGCAAAAAAGAAGACTGAGAGGAGACTTAATAGCTGTCTACAAATATGTCAAGGGCTGTCACATTGTAGAAGGATCATCTTTATTCTCATTTGCACACGGATGCACGAGAAGCAATGGGATGAAACTGAATGGGAGGAGACACAGATTAGATATTAGAAAAACTTTTTGACAGTGAGGGAGATCAATGAGTGGAACAGGCTGCCACGAGAGGTGGTGAGTTCTCCTTCAATGGAAGTCTTCACACAGAAGGTGGACAGATATCTGTCTGAGATGATTTAGTGAATCCTGCTTTGAGCAGGGGGTTGGACCAGATGACCCAGGAGGTCCCCTCCAACTCTACCATTATATGATTCTATGATTCTAAGGTTTGCTGTGTCTGTCAGCGTAGTGTACAGAGGCTGGTGGCACTACCAGGAGACAGGCCAGTACACCAGGAGACGTGGAGGGGGCATTACGAGGGCAACAACCCAGCAGCAGGACCGCTCTCTCCGCCTTTGTGCAAGGAGGAACAGGAGGAGCACTGCCAGAGCCCTGCAAAATGACCTCCAGCAGGCCACAAATGTGTATGTGTCTGCACAAACGGTTAGAAACCGACGCCATGAGGGTGGTATGAGGGCCCGACGTCCACAGATGGGGGTTGTGCTCACAGCCCAACACCGTGCAGGACGCTTGGCATTTGCCACAGAACACCAGGATTGGCAAAGTTGCCACTGGCGCCCTGTGCTCTTCACAGATGAAAGGAGGTTCACACTGAGCACATAATTATTTGTTTGAATATCACATTACTTTCTGTGGGCGACAAAACTTTTGTTTTGCCAAAATCTGACCATTCTGTGTTCATGAAATGATCCATATTTCAGCATTGATGCCAATTTATTTTCTTAACGTAAACCACATTTGGGAGGGTTTCATCTTTCAAAAGAGTAATTTATAAAACCAATGAATAAATTTAACGTCAGGTTATAAGCTTTTATTTACATAACATGGATAAGCGACATAACTTCTGTCAGTGAGTGTACGTATGAACAAGGCAATGGAGCGCCAGGCTTACATTGTAAAAGCAACTTCAGGCTCACAAATAATCCCCAGTGAGTGAAAGTGGACAGTGCGGGGAAAGTGGTGGTCACTGAGTATTTTATTGCACTTACAGTTATATGAAAAAGTTTGGGCACCCCTATTAATCTTAAGCTTAATGTTTTATAAAAATTGGTGTTTTTGCAACAGCTATTTCAGTTTGATATATGTAATAACTGTTGGACACAGTAATGTTTCTGCCTTGAAATGAGGTTTATTGTACTAACAGAAAATGTGCAATCTGCATTCAAACAAAATTTGACAGGTGCATAAGTATGGGCACCTCACCAGAAAAGTGACATTAATATTTAATAGATCCTCCTTTTGCAAAAATAACAGCCTCTAGTCGCTTCCTGTAGCTTTTAATGAGTTCCTGGATCCTGGATGAAGGTATTTTTGACCATTCCTCTTTACAAAACAATTCCAGTTCAGTTAAGTTTGATGGTCGCCGAGCATGGACAGCCCTCTTCAAATGATCCCACAGATGTTCAATGATATTCAGGTCTGGGGACTGGGATGGCCATTCCAGAACATTGTAATTGTTCCTCTGCATGAATGCCTGAGTAGATTTGGAGCGGTGTTTTGGATCATTGTCTTGCTGAAAGATCCATCCCCTGCGTAACTTCAACGTTATCACTGATTCTTGAACATTATTGTCAAGAATCTGCTGATACTGAGTGGAATCCATGAGTCCCTCAACTTTAACAAGATTCCCGGTGCCGGCATTGGTCACACAGCCCCAAAGCATGATGGAACCTCCACCAAATTTTACTGTGGGTAGCAAGTGTTTTTCTTGGAATGCTGTGTTTTTTTGCCGCCATGCATAACGCCTTTTTGTATGACCAAACAACTCAATCTTGGTTTCATCAGTCCACAGGACCTTCTTCCAAAAAGAAATTGGCTTCTCCAAATGTGCTTTTGCATACCTCAGCCGACTCTGTTTGTGGCGTGCTTGCAGAAACGGCTTCTTTCGCATCACTCTCCCATACAGCTTCTCCTTGTGCAAAGTGCGTTTTATAGTTGACCGATGCACAGTGACACCATCTGCAGCAAGTTGATGCTGCAGCTCTCTGGAGGTGGTCTGAGGATTGTCCTTGACTTATCTCACCATTCTTCTTCTCTGCCTTTCTGATGTTTTTCTTGGCCTGCCACTTCTGGCCTTAACAAGAACTGTCCCTGTGTTCTTCCATTTCCTTACTATGTTCCTCACAGTGGAAACTGACAGGTTAAATCTCTGAGACAGCTTTTTGTATCCTTCCCCTGAACAGCTATGTTGAATAATCTTTGTTTTCAGATCATTTGACAGTTGTTTTGAGGAGCCCATGATGCCACTCTTCAGAGGAGATTCAAACAGGAGAACAACTTGCAAGTGGCCACTTTAAGTAGCTTTTCTCATGATTGCATACACCTGGCTATGAAGTTCAAAGCTCAATGAGGTTACAAAACCAAAAAAAGTGCTTTAGTAAGTCAGTAAAAAGTAGGTAGGAGTATTTAAAACAAGAAAATGATAAGGGTGCCCATACTTATGCACCTGTCAAATTTTGTTTGAATGCAGATTGCACATTTTCTGTTAGCACAATAAACCTCATTTCAAGGCAGAAACATTACTGTGTCCAACAGTTATTACATATATCAAACTGAAATAGCTGTTGCAAAAACACCAATTTTTTTTATAAAACATTAAGTTTAAGATTAATAGGGGTGCCCAAACTTTTACATATAACTGTACATTACACAACACATACTGTATTTAGACAGGTTTAGCAAAATATAAAATGTCTTATGAGTGCTTCAGTCAGTCATTTAGGTATACTGTGGAAATAAAACATACTCATAAAGTACAAACTCAAGAGAGAAAGATTGTTTTACTTTCCGCATACCAATGACAAAGGTGCTGACTTATCAAGGTCTTTTCGCCATAAAAGTGACATAGAAAAGTCAAAAATTGTTGTACAATGTGTACTTACACATACAAAGTGCAATGTTTGAAGTTTTTTATGTCAACTCTGCCAAAATATCTCATTGTCATTTATTCTACAAAGGGGGTTTAAAGGTAAACTGTCAGCAGGTTTTTGCTATATAATTTGAAAGCAGCATAATGTAGGGGTAGAGACCCTGATTCCTGGTATGTGTCACTTGCTCAGCAGCTTGCTATAGTTTCAATACAATCAGTGTTTTATAAGCAAGAGACTGTCACTGCAGGGCTAGGTGTCATGTGCCAGGCAGTCCAGCTAATCTGTGTAGCCCCGGCCCCCCAAACACTGAATGACTGTTTGCTTACAATGTACAGTCTACACAGGAAGCTGCCAATCAGGGGTGTGGGTGGGGTTATACACAGCTCCATATTCATAGCACTGTTACATCTACAGCAAAGAAAACTGGGATTTTATCAAAACTGCATCAAGCAGTTCGTAATTGATACAGTCCTGGAATTAGGTTTTCTACTCCTACATCATGCTGCTCTCAGATTCTATAGCAAAAACCTGATGACAGATTCCCTTTAAATTATAGCAGGAATGTAATCAAGTCTGTTGCTAAATTAGATTTCTGACTCTGGCTCATAGGCAGCTGAAACATGTGCAAAATTCATTTAATAGTGTGCGCCTCTTTATGATTTTGGGGCATCTTACTCCTGTGGTCTCTGGATCAGCACTGGCATACAAAACATCAGTTTTGTTGAATTTTCCCCAAAGTGTTACTTAGGGTCTAGTTTCAAGTCCACTTCCAAACAGTGATTTCAGTGGCTATGAGCGGGGTGTTCTGTCTACCTGGAAGAGTCGCTGAGCTCACTGATTGGCTGCTGCGCTGTAGACATGATGTCAGAGCTGAAGACAATATCAGAGACCGCGAGCAGCTGTGGATCCAGGGACTTTTTTTTAAAACAAACTGCATCTGGGGACTGGGATTTTCTGAAAAGGACTAACCTCTTTAAATTCATTCAGGCAGGGGCAATCTCAGGTTCCTGCTAAACCCTTGAGTAGACAGTAATACACTAATAAAGAGCACATATCAGGTTTAACAATATGTTACTTGAAGCTCAATGATAGACTGGAAGCCAACACATTGCACCAGAGGAATCAGACCGTGGACTAGAAATAATTGTGCTCTTACATATCAGCAGTTCAGTGCATGACTACGGGTTTATATGCAATATATTATTTACTCTCAATCTCTCAGACTGTGCTCGCTCTGCCACCAGTGGTTCGGTTCTAAGTCAGTAGTGACAGATCTGGTATGTTTGCGGCAAGACCAGTGCTGCATGAAACTTGATGGACACCAAAGGCGTAACTATCATGGTCACACCTTCTGCAACCAGATCTAGGCAAGAAGGTGGCCTGCCGACGCCAGCCCCTATTTCAGTTGCATGTGAGGACACACATTCAGCTGAATTGTATTGCGAGACAGAGACCCGCCGGCTCCCTGCACGGCAATACTCTCCGCCGGCCAATCAGAGGTCGGCAGCTGATGTCAGCGTGCCTTCACAAGCGGCACATCGCAGTGACGGTGGGTGCTGCCCATGGATAGCAGGCTACAGAAGAGAACGGTGCACATCGTAGGAGTGGAGAAAGGTTATAAGAATTGTATATTTCTTTTATGTGTTGAAAAAGATCAGAAGAAGAGACATTATACCAGGAAGCGGGCCAGTATGGGGGACATTATACAAGGAGGGGCTCAAGATTAGGGTGATTATACCAGAATGGGGGTCATACCAGGAAAGGGCCCAGTATAGAGATCATTACACCAGGAAGTGACCCAGGTTGGGGGTGATTATACCATGATGGGGGTCAATATACCAGAAAGGGTCCCAGGATGGGGGACATTATACCAGAAAAGAGCCCAGAATGGTATATTGTATCTAGATAGGGAACATTGTTACAGGAAGGGGCCAGGATGAGGGACATTATTACAATATGGGTTCCCAGGATGGAGGACATTTTACTAGGGAGGGGCCCGTGATGGGGGACAATATACGAGGAAGAGACCCAGAACAGGACACATTATAACAGGAAGGGGCACAGGATGGAGGCTTTTATACCAGAAAGGGGCCTAGGATGAGGGACATTATTACAGAAAG